>NC_136410.1:6725000-7925000 GCF_051521515.1 Lactuca serriola
TTCTTCTATTGTTTTTATTTATTTTGATTCAAGTAATGAAAAATAGAAAAACAAAAAAACAAAAACTCAAAGACCAAAGTTGTAAAATACTCTAATATATTAATATATTTTACACTTTTCATATTTTTTGTTTTTTCGCATTTTTTTTATTAATATTGGTTATTTATAGTTTTCTTAACTTATTTTTTATTTTGATTTGTGTAAATAAAAAAGTTACGTTTATTTTTTATTTATATTTGTAAATAAAACTATTTTATTTACATGGATCAAAATAAAAAAAGTTATAAAAACCATAAATAACCAAAATTATAAAAAAAACCAAAAAAAACTCAAACACCAAAATTGTAATATACTCTAATATATTCATACATTTTACACTTTTCGGAAAAGGTCAAAGAAAAGTTATCAAGTTTATGAAAAATAAAAGGAAACAACGAAAAAAATAAAAATAGGAAATAATTAAATAACAATAAGAAAATATTAAAAAATAATAATACTAAGAAATTAAAAAAAATACGAAAAAACCAAAAAATATGAAAATGTAAAATGTATTAATATATTTGAGTATATTAGAATTTGGTGTTTGAGTTTTTGTTTTTTTTTCTATTTTTCATTACTTGAATCAAATTAAATAAAAACAATAGAAGAATAATAAATAATTAAAATTATAACAAAAATAGAAAACAAAAGGTCAAATAATGATAATGATAAATGCAAACATAAAATTGCTAATGATATTAATTATGGAGCATCCAAAAAAAACATGAAAAGTAACGATATAAAATTAAAAAGAAAAAAAATTAAAAAACAATAACGCTTTAATTCACAAATAAGAAAAATTAAAAAACAATAACGTTTTAATTCACAAATAAGAAAAATTAAAAGAAAACATAATTTCGACATGGTTTATCGAATTTAAGTTTATTTACTTGATTCAAAATAAATAAAAATATAACAAAAAACCATAAATAACTAAAATTATATAATAAAAATAGAAAACAAAATGTCAAAAAGATTAAAAAAAAAAGATTATCAAATTGTTGAAATTATATATATATATATATATATATATATATATATATATATATATATATATATATATATATATATATATATATATATATTAATTTCAAATTTAGGAAATTACACGAATGGTCCTTGAGGTTTGTAATGTATTGTAATATTGGTGCAAGGGCAAATACTCTTTTTCATTAAAATCTAACAGCTGAAAAGTTAGATTTAACGGCATGATGACTTTTGACGTAATTTTACAAACCATAAGGACCAGTCGCGTGACTTTTTGCTAGGAAATCCTCAAAGTGCGATATTTTGTAAATCATAGGGACCAATTCTGAAATTTTGTCTAAAATAATAGGTTGATTGTCTTTTTGTCATGTGTCATCTTATTAGGTCTCATAATTAATATCATGTCACATGTCAATCTTTTTCAAATTTCATAATTTAAATTTTCCACTATAATTACATTAAATTAAATTACATTAAAATTAAATTAAAATTAAACTAATACAGATTATAAGGTCACGTACTTATTTAAATCAACAATTATAATTTTATATAACTAAAAAATAGTTTTTAATTAAAATTTTATTTAAAATAATTGATTAATAATTTTGAATTTTTACTATGAAAGTTTAATTAATTTTATAACCGTAGTTTTCACGGTTTATAAACTAATATATATATATATATATATATATATATATATATATATATAATATATATATATATATTGGTGTGTGAAAACTTTTTACTATTCATTTGCTTCTTATGTAGATAGTTAAAATTGCTAAATTCCCATCACAATTCAACTCTCTACGAATGTTATCTAAATTTCAAAATTAGGGTCTTTATATAAATAATGATTTTGATTTTGGTAAAAGTAGATTTTTATATTTATATATTTTTCTTTTGAAATAATGTTGATCTTATATTTTTCTACCTACATAATTTTGAAGTTATATTATTGGTATTTTATAATTTACGATTTGGTCATTTATTATATTTTAAAGTTACATATTTTGGCCCCTTACTTGATTTTTATAGTTTTGTTGTTATTAATAATAATTTTTATTATTATAATTTCTTGGTTAATTGTCATTTGTGGTGTTACACCAAATAAGATACGCGTTCAAACAATATTTTTGTCCATCTCCTCCATATAAGATTGTTTATATCTAAACTTTATTTTGATACGTTTGTGGTCGCTTGAAATGGTTTAATCGCCATTGTTCTATATATAGACTATTGACATTTGAAAATCGCATTCAATATACAAATGGCAAAAAAGATCTACGCCGCAACACCCGAGATGAGTTAAACACTAGTTTGAATAAAAAAAGGAAAAAAATACAAAAATAAAAAGTGGAAAAAATAATTCTAAAATTCTAAAAAAAATGACATATGTCAAATTCAATAAAAAATTGATATTAGGTAAAATAATCTTTATTTATTAGGATAGATAATTTGAAATATATATATATATATATATATATATATATATATATATATATATATATATATATATATATAACCATGACCTTGGCAAACGTGTACCTACGTTGAATGGTGGTACCTCAGTACTAGTTCTATATATTGACAAAGGGGTTGGCTAAAAAGACATCTTATTTTACCCTTTAGACAACCCTAATTAATTTTTGAAGTATTTTTATTGGTTGAAATTGCATTGTTTTCCGAAAATGTTGATTACAAGGAGTAATTATAGGTTGACTTTTTATAAAAGTAATGTAAGGGTGTCTAAGGGATGTCTTATTAGCAGCACTCATTGACAAAATAAGCACGACTCTATCCACTCTTAGAGTTTGTGTCTTTACAACTAACAACACAAAACCGTTAATAGGCACATGTAATGAGTAATTAATTTGTTTTTTCTTTTTAATTACGAGTGATTAATGAATTATATTTTTGTTAAATGATTTTTCTTAGAGTAATCAAATATCTTCATACTTATCATTCTACTCACTAGATCAAGACATGTGTAAAAACCAAGAAAGATGATTAAGAGAGAGAATTAGTGGTATCAACATGTCATAATCTTATATGAGTAAAAAGATAAGTTCAAACAAAAGGTAGGAGAATATTTTTTTTTCTTAACAAGTAAAATAAATAATTTTTAATTATTAAGAAAAAAAATTAAATATTCTCCTACCTTTTGTTCGATATTTTTACTACTATAAATTTATTTTTGTCATCCAATATTTTTAATAGCTTGTATATATATTTTTAAGAATGGTCACGCTAGCCATATGTTACCTCAAGGTAAAATTTTCTACTATAGTTAGAGATAGCAGATGATTTTGATGAAGGTATCATAAGGTTATTGTATCTCTAGTGGATATATATATATGTTATAAGTTTCGATTTTGTTTATAATATTTGTTTACAATATCTTTTTTTAATTCTGATTGCTTATAATATTTGTTAAATTATTTTTGAATTTTTCCCTTAATTTAGTATATTGCTACGTAGCCTCCTGGATGTCGGGTAGTAATTGGGTCGCCTTATTTCCTAGTGCACAAACAGGAAGACACACTTTAAAAGTAGACAAATGATAGGTTAGAAAGTGATACCATGGGATGGACCATGGTATTGGTCTCGATGCTTAAGTTAGATGTCAATTGAGAGTGTTGCAAAATTTTTTGTTAAGAGAAAAGTTCTACTTAGTTCCTTTGTCGATGCTCGATTTTTATAGGCTTTCAAAGGTGTATCCGTTCGAGCTTTTATCCAATTTCTTGCTTAGTTCGGGTAAGAACAACTATTTGCCTTGTACCTCCTTATATTTGTTTATTGTGGGTATATGTATGTTGCACTTTTCTTGGGATATGTATTTCCATTGACTCGTGGTTCATTCTTGTATAATGGTTGGTACTTCTGGCTATTAAGTTAAGAGGTTCTCAGGTCGATATTTGCTTATTTGGTCCATCTGGGTACACCATTATAATATATATTTATTTAGCTAAATTTTTAATTTCATATGTCAATGTATGCAAAACCTACAAAATACTCATAGGAATAGAAGAAATTTAAATTTATATTTTAAATTAAAAAAATAGTAACTTTAGGCCTTTACCCGTTGATTTCGATACCACTAGGTGTACGTTCAAGTTTATGAGAGATTTAGTAGATGTTTGTAAGATTGATCTTGATAGATGTTTCTTTAAGGTGGCCATTCTATTATCTCAGTTGGGTACTATTCATAGTTTTGCAAAAAAAAAAAAAAAACTATGATTATGTTTGAGGCATAGATATAAAGAAATTTGTTAAGGTATTATCAAGGGTGATTTTTCTAGGAGTTATAAGGATAAAAAAAATGGCATGAAATAACATCTTGATGGAGATGGAGGTTATACCAATGTGGATACCACAAAGAAACATCCATCTCCCGACATTAGTACCAAAGATTGGTAGACAGTTATCAAAAAGTTGTATACAACTCTCAAGTACATGTGTCGCTCTAGATTAAATAAAATATGGAGCATTACTACCATATACATGTTATTACAACATTTCATCTTATACACAACAAATACATGAAGAATTAAGCCAATATGTTTGTATTATATATAAGATTATTAATAGTTATTATGAAAACCTAGTAATAGTTATATTTGGCTCTTTATAGGCAAAAAAAAATGACAACACCCTAGACATATGGGTATATACATTTATGTTACATATTTTGGCACTTTTATAACATCTTATAGTTTATGTGTGCTGTATGTTTGATGCCTTTGTGTATTGTGTGTACGATGCAAGAAAATATCAATTTATGTCCATGATTTGTCTAAAGAGGCAATATATGTCCATAAATTATTTAAAATATCAATTGAACTTCCATGATTTGTTTAAAATAGTAATGTACTTCCACGATATATTTAATAGCAATGTACTTCCATGAAGTGTTTAAATAGCAATTTACTTCCATGGTTTGCTTAAAATAACAATGTACTTCCATGATTTGTTTATAAATAACAATGTACTTCCATTATTTGTTTAAAATAGCAATGTACTTCCATATTTTGTTAAAATAATCCATGATTTGTTTAAATTAGCAATGCACTTACACGATTTATTTAAGAGAGAAATGTACTTCCCTGATTTGTTTAAAATACCAACGTACTTCATGTGTGTTGTGTTTGATGTATGTGTAAATTGTATGTTTAACGTAAGAAAATAGCATTTTAATTCCGTGATTTGTTTAAAATAACAATGTACTTTTATGATTTGCTTAAAATAAAAATGTACTTTAAATTTTTGGTTGCATTGCTTTTAGTAACAATGAATTGCAAATACCATATGTGTTTATTATATTTTTTAACTTAGTATAATTTTTATTCCAAAAAAATCAATATGAGCTAACGAAAATGATTGATGAAATTGATGAATCATCAGCAAATGAGGTTGAATGTCTTGATCGTGCTCTTAGGCAAAGACATGGGTACACGAGGTGTTGGTCACAATCTTACAAGTCAATCCCCCATCTACCCTGATTATGAGTCAAGTTGATTTACACAAAGATAAACGCAACAAATGAATAATTAACACACCAACACTTAACTCGTCAATTCACTCAACATTTGCAACAAATTCAACATAGAGAGATGTTAACTCATAACCCTAATTACTGATCCTCACCCGTCACAATTCCAATTTGATCTCTCGCAAATGAAATGAACTCAACTACCGAAGCAAGTGATGAAAACGAAAAAGAAAGTGATTGGAATTAGTTTGGTTTTTAGTAAACATTTTATGGTTTGTATAAGATTTGAATGGGTTTGTTTTGTATGAAGATATTTTCTATTAGTTAAGTGTTTTATAATGTAATGTTTATATTTATAAAGATTGAAAGCTAGTTTTTATGAAAACTAAAAAAATAAAACAAAAAACATGTAAAATATCAATCAACCTTAAAGTGGTTATCCTGACGACATTTCTTTATATATAAAAACATAAATAAAACCTACACATCGGCTATCTTAATGAAACATCATCACGATAAAGTCGACGAAATATCATCGCAAAAGTGGTAACTCGTAACAACGACATGTCATCGGGAAAAGTAATAACTAATCTTTTTTTTAGTAGAAATAGTTATCAACGAAAATTTAACGATGACATGCAATTGACAAAAGGGCATCTATGCTTGCAAATCTGTATCAACGAAAGTTAAGAGCTATACTGACAAAGTCATGTCGATAACATCCCTATACTAATAAAATAGTAGTTCTTTTGCCATGTGTCACCATGTTAGACATTGTAATAAATATCATGACACTTGTCAATCTATTGGCACTTGTAATTAATATCATGACACTTATCAATATATTAATTCTCCATTTCAAATTTCAAATTTCAAAATTTAAATCACATTTTAATTACATTAAATTAATAATATTAGAATAAAAATAAAATAAAATTTATACAAATTATAAGATGATATATTTTACGTATTTATTTGAACCAATGATTATAATTTTATATATAACTAAAAAAATATCTTTTAATTAATAAGTTATTTAAAATTATTAATTAATAGTTTTGAATTTTTACTTAGAAAGTTTAATTAATTTTCTAACCGTGGTTCCCACAGGTTATAAACTAGTGTGTCAATATAGCCTATGTCGAAGACACTTGGATTCATGACAAAGGTCGTCGCCATAGACCCTTTTTGGTAGAGTGATTGTCCCTAACTCACTGGAGTATAACATGTCTCAGTGTTTTGAAGAACAAATTTTTTCAACATACTTTTGGCATATTAGATCAAGAAATAAAACAAAATGTTCCTCCGACTTAATTTTATTTGCAATTGAAGAAAAAAATATAAGGTTACTTAAATTCATTTTTTATTTTAGATTCAAAACTTTAAATAATAAATCATTTGTAGAACAATGTCAACATAAATTTACACTATGTTAAATAACCATTTTAAAAAACAAAGCGTGAAATATATTTTTAGTATTGCAAGTTGAAATTAACAATTTAAAATATACAGTCAAACACCTATTAATAAACGTAATATTGTTTTAAATTATATATTAAATTAAATTTAAAAGTATTGTAAAGAAATAAAATAGATAAGGAACAAAATTGGGGTCTGATTAGAACATTGTGTTGTCAAACGTAACATTTGGGAAATAAATGGTCTGCGTAGAGGATCCACCGATCCTCCCAGGTACTCATCATCCAACTCCAACCCCTTATCTAAATCTAAATCTAACCCTAACCCATAAATCCTCTAATCTCTATCAGCATACAGTAGAGAGAGAAACCCGGAATTAAATTAAGAGAGAGAAACCACAAAAACCCACATCCCCTCGCTCATCACATCATTCTTCCTAATTCTCAACCGCATATGAATCTCTTTCAAGTAACCTAGATTTCCTCCCATGGGAGCATCCAATCGATAGTTACTCTTTCATCTTCATCATTCACTCATCATCGCTTCTTAAATAGGATTTTGGTGGATCTTTGATGTTCGATATTCTTCTTCTTCTTTTCTTCAGGTTGAAACTCAATAATCAACCATAAGCAAGAAAGAGTGAATCTTGGTCAAAACCCTATTTTCTCAACTTTCTTGCTGTTTGATAGCTTAATTCTTGAGGGTTTCCAATCTGAAAGAGTTTGAAGCTTTGGAGTGGACAATCGATCGAGATCAATGGATCAGATAACGGCATCAGCGCACGGACACTCTCTTCCTCCCCCTTTTCATACAAGAAACTTCAATCTGCATCAGTTTCAGCAACAAAATTCTGAAGATGAACAAAGTGGTACGAGTGGTCTCAACATGGCAGGTCATAAAAGAGACCGTGACGAGAAGAACAACGATGATATGTTAAATGGCAGCGGTGGCGGCGGCAGTGAAGGCAAAGAATTAGAAATCTCACGGCGGCCAAGAGGAAGACCTGCAGGTTCCAAGAACAAACCCAAACCCCCGATCATCATCACAAGAGACAGCGCCAACGCACTTAGAACCCATGTCATGGAAGTCGCCGATGGTTGTGATGTGATGGAAAGCATCGCCACCTTTGCACGGCGGCGCCAGCGTGGTGTCTGCATTATGAGCGGTAGCGGCACCGTCACAAACGTTACTCTCCGACAACCCGCATCACCAGGTGCCGTCGTCACATTGCACGGTCGATTCGAGATCTTGTCGTTATCAGGTTCTTTCCTCCCTCCACCAGCTCCACCTGCGGCCACGGGGTTGACTATTTACTTAGCTGGCGGACAAGGACAGGTGGTTGGTGGAAGCGTTGTGGGGGCACTTCTAGCCGCCGGACCTGTGGTAATCATGGCGGCATCGTTTAGCAACGCCGCCTACGAAAGACTCCCTCTCGAAGACGAAGAAAGCACTTTACCATTGCAAGGTGGTTCATTAGGATCTCCGGGAGACATGACTCCACCACAACAGCAGCAGCAGCAGCAGCAACAACAACAACAACTATTAACAGATCCTTCACTCTTCCAAGGCATGTCTCAAAACCTACTCAACTCAATTCAATTACCAAACGACGCTTACTGGGGCAACGGCGGCGGTGGTGGAGGTGGTGGTGCTGGTCGTCCTCCATTCTAACACTAGATCGATCTCAGACATGGAATGTACGTACATCATCAGTTCTTTTGAAAACCACACACAGGAAGAATTGATTGAAATATCAAAATACCCGAAACAAGATTTAGGACGTTTATGTTATTTAGAGGATTTGAACTGTTGAGCAAGATTTCAGGTTTCATTCTTTTACCCTTTTCTTCCTAATTTATGTCCAACTCTTTTGTTTTCTTGATCTGGTTTTGGTTAATTAGCTGTTCTCAATTTGATATTATGATTGTTAATTAATTAAGATGATCATCATATGCATGTACTTTGATTGAAACATCTTTGTGAATTGTAGCTTCTATCATTGGTGATCATGATCAGTTGGATAAATAATTCTTGCTATATATATATAATTCAGATTCAAAATTTCAAGTCCCGATAACTTGGAGCTGGTTATTAATTTAAATTTTAGTATCTTACACTTGAACATGTATGTCAATTAACTCACCAGACAATATGTGGATCTTTCTAAAAATTTATGCGTTCTAAATTCTTTCTCTTATAGTATCATTTAAATAAATTGATAATGTAAAGGTACTAGAATGATCACTATTCTATGTGTCTTATCGGAATGAACATCTATCATCATTGAAGTAAATGATACAATTAAAAGTTATATATAAATTAACAGGTGAAATGGTAGTGAACCCATTATCATAACTCATAATCTCTGAACTTTCTTCTTTGTAAACGTTTTTAATGACTCGTTTTGTATTCATAAAAGTTAAGAAGTTTTAAATCGTATAAATTTTAATTTTGAGGTTATTAATTCATAACTTCCATTATTTCATTAAGCTGATATAAAGATTATTAGAGTTGCACTCAGAGTATGTCTCCAAACATGACACCATTAATTTCTAATTTACTTTCTTTAAAAAAAAAATTGGTGTAACAAATTGTTTTATAGCTAATGATATGTTTCATGACTAATGATACAAGATGAGAAGTTTGAACACTTAATGATAGATATTTGTAAGCCACTAATAATTATAATAGCTATTTTTTTAATGATACAAAAGTTATAATTATATTCGAATTCAAACTACAAGTGAAAAGTGAATAGGATAATACAGTAGAAAATGTATTATTGGTTTCATTCACCATGCACACTCCAAACTCTTATCCTAGATTTGGACAAAAATGGCAACCGTTATGTTTTGACTGGTCTATTTCCTATTACTTTGCCGCAAACGAGTACCTCACACTCTGTGGTTGTACCATGTGCATCGAAACACGTAACTTATCTGTCAATACAGGACGTTGACTGATTACATTTAAGGTCTGAATCTATCAACATATATAATTGAGTTAAACAGGGAGTTTTTTTTTTCTTTTTCTTTTTTCTTTTACTATTGTAAGAGATTAAAACCATGGAAGCAATTAAGAGTCATCGAAATTGTTTTCGTATATAAATAAAGAAATCAAATATCCTCTTACATTTTTATTATCTTCTTACACACTTAAATTACAGCATTTGTTACATTTATAAAATTAGTAAATTATTATTACATATGACATTATCTAAAAATGGAAGTAATAGGAGAATGGGGTAGGAAGAAAAAATAAGAGAATATTTAATTTTTCTACATGAATATATAATAACTAAAGTTTATAAAACAAAAGATTAAAGTTTAGTTACGATGTACTCATATTGTTAAAAAAAATATTATAAGGATTATAACAAAAACCATTGTAACTATATGATAACAATACATCCATTATTTTGTGATAAATGGATCGATGATGTATTCATGCACATAGACAGCTGAAAATGTCATTCCCCAAAAAAACAGCTTGCATGGTAAGTAAGAGTTGTAGAAGATGCATTAAAAATTGTACTTTGTATACTCTGTGAATCTCCATTGGAAAGAGAAAGAGAGGTGAGTCAGTCAGACTCAGATGCTTTGTACTGAAGCAATCACACACTCTTTGTTTTGCTTTTCAGCGACACCTCACTTATTGTCGGCCTATATATATCTCCATCTCTATTTCAGTTTCTAGAAAAATACATTATGTATCATATGCCGAAATCGGTTTCGAAAATTGTCAAAGTTAAACATGTACGTGCCTGTATACGACTCAAAACACAAACCAATGGAAAATCGTTATTACAACTCTAAAAACAAGCAACTAAATAATGATATACTATCTTAATAGTATTATCATTTAAAGGATTTATAAAATTCTCCAAAATACTATGTAAATAATGTTTATACGTTTATTATTATTATTATTATTATTTTATATATATATATATATATATATATATATCGGTGAATTCATGATTTAAAACTCAGACATGTCTAACTTAATCGAGGCAAAAAGAAAATTATAACAGGTGTAAGTTTACTTAGGTTGGAGATAATTGAAACAAAAACAATTACTTTGTAAACAAGAATAAAACTAATAAAAAGGTTTAGAATTAATAAAATTACCACACAATTGGGTCCTATTTATATTTATACTAGCAAATTAGAGTTCTACTCTAATACTAAAGTGCAAAGTGAAAAAATTCAATTACAACTAAGGGAACTTTCCAATTTTGCCCATGGACTTAAAACTTCTTGTTTGGATCAACCGATTAATTCAACAATCATCATCTTAATCGGTTGTTCACACCATTCACTCACAACAACGTTGAATCACAGTCTTCTCGAACCATCATGACTTTTTCCGGACACCTAACCTCCACCTCGGTCAAGTCCAAAGTCTTCTCTCGATCTCATTGATTGTTCACAACACCTGTAACATGTAACATGGCATCCCGTTGGACATTCATTATCATCTCGACTTCTCCCGGACCCCGACCTCTTCCCCGTTCTTCCACGTCTTCATGAGCCCTAAGCTCTGATACCAACTGTAAGTTTACTTAGGTTGGAGATAATTGAAACAAAAACAATTACTTTGTGAACAATAATAAAACTAATAAAAGGTTTCAGAATGACATAAAACTACCACACAATTGGATCCTATTTATATTTATACCAAACAAATTAGAGTCCTACTCTAATACTAAAGTGCAAAGAAAAAAACTTCAATAAAACTAAGGAAATTTTCCAATTTTGCCCATGGACTTAAAACTCCTTGTTCGGATCAACCGATTAATCATGGGTAAAAAGGTTTAGTTGTTAGCCTGAGTTTTCTATAATTTCATCTAAGTCAAATATAGTATTAACTTTAATAAAAATATTAAACATAAATTAAAGGGTTGTCATCAAAACCCGTACAAACTCTTTCTTTCGATTTTAATCGAAATGGTATGTGGATTGTTTTTTGTGCATATTGAGCCATTGAAGTATGAAATTATGTCAAAAGGATTATTTGTGGACTTTAACCATAGCTGTTGTGGACTCAAATGAAGACTGACGTGGATTTTGACATGAACTTAGAATACCCTTAAAGAGTGTCTCCTCCATCTACTTCATTCAATTGCATTCATCAAACATTCATCCCAACAACTTCATTCCAATTTCGTCTCCGTTGCCTTCATTGAATCAACATCAACGTCATGGTGCCTTCTGAAAATTTCACTTGATAATGAGAAACCCCTAAATTTTATTTGGAAAACAAAGCAATTAATAAAAATTGGAGGGGGCATATGAGGAGTGGGAGAGATCGACGATGGTCCAGGCTATGACTGGAGTGCAAGCAGAGACAGAGAGAATGAGAAGTCATGCAAAGAAGAGGATGGCGATGAATGTGGTCCAAAATCTTGGGTACATGGGCCACTTTGTGTTCTTACTCAGACCGATCGTTGGTGTCACCTTTATGCATATTCTCCAAATCCAAATCTCTAAATTATTTCTTAATTTCTTCAACAAATGAGATGGTGATGTGATATTATTCCCAAAACTAAAGCGAAGACCTTTGATTCAGTAAAAATCTCGACACCCCACAACAGTCCCACTTTCTAGCAACACCATGTTGCTACCTAGGTGGGTATGTGAGTTGTACTTGTTAGGGACATATAAGAAGCTGACGATAGATGTTCATAGTCATAGTTGCTCAAAGAACATAACTTAAAGAATGAAGCGAATACGCGATCTCTCATTCCGTATGACATATACATGTACTAGCAAATGGAAAAAAAATCCTCTAACCCTTGTTATATGATTACACATGCTACGTATAAGAAAATATTTATCCTAATTTTTTCACAAACTCGATATCAAATTTGAACTTAAAAGTTAACTTTACCTAGAGATATATATTGATGGATCAATATAGTTTGTTATCAATTGGCCTTGCAAAATCAAAGGCAGCAGCAAGCATTGTATATCTAGCTATTTTTAGGTATAATGGTGACCAAAATGATTTTTCATTTCAGTTGAAACAACATATAGATGAGAAGGTGGAACTGAATTGGTTAATAGGGTGGATGTATGGTGATTATCGTGAGATTCTTCATTTGTACATGGAAAGAGGTGGATATATGGTGGTTGTCGAAAGAATGGAAGGAATATGAGGGATTACTTGCATTCAGGTGAATAGGGAAAGGTGTAACACCCGATTTCTGGTTCGTGGTTTATCTCATGATTTTTTAAGTTAAGTTTGAAATAGGGTTTTGGCTAGCTACCGACGTGATTACTTATCTAGACGTGGCGCAAGCCATGTCATTAATAGCGACATGGTTGGTTGAATACTCACGGCGCGATGTCCGTTACAGCCCAAAACCCTAGGTCTCGAGTTTTGAGCCCTATTTAAAAAATATTGTGTTTAGGTTTTGCTTTATCCTTAGCCTCCTTCTCCATAAACTCTCCAACCTTGAAACCCTAGCCCCCCTCTATCTTTGGTGATCTTGGTCATTTAGGTGAAGCTTGAAAATGAAGCAATGGTGGTTTTGGTACACAAAAGACTAGTTATAGGGATTTCAAACTTCTTGTCCTCATCTTTATGCTCGATAAGTATTCAAGTTCTAAACTTTATAATGGTTGGATTCTAGATCTAAGATTTGATGTATATTTGGTCCCTTGTGACATAATTTCTATGGAGTTTGGACAACTCCGGGTCTAAAGGTTTCATCTTGAAGTATTATGGTCCCTTTATTGCACTGAGAATTGGTTATTGTCTTCCTCTTTGTGAAATGCAAGGTTTTGGGTGTACTTTGAGCTTACCCAAGATTTCGAGTTAGAGTTAAGATGGTTAGATGCATGGAAATGGATAAAGCTGAAAACTTTATCCATTAAGTGCTTAATTCGATGTATTCTGGAAGTTTAGCGCCTTTGTCATAATGGATTAAGACCTTAAGAAGAAGTTGGTTGTGTACTGGTATATGTGGCACGATGGGTAGGTAATGCAGTGCGAGTCACGGTGAACAATTGTGACTCTTTTGGCATCTAGTGACCACAACGCGGTCTAAGATATTGTCGCATCGTGGGGGTTGTTGGCCGTTGACTTTTGGTCAAACGTGTTGGGTTTTAAGTTGTAGTCTGAGTTTTGGCCTTTACTTGGTGTTAGGTGGTTCGTGAGACTGTTTCTTGCGAAATTTGGATTTGTTGTTGTGTTTACTTCAGTATTTGATTCAGGTAAGTATTTTCATTATATTATGTAGGACACTAGGTGTCTTAGTATGCTAGACTAATATGGTCTTTCTGGTTGTTGGCATGCTTACATACTTGGTTCGACGAGACCTGTAGGGTTGAGATAGATCCATTGGGTTGCAACAAACCTGTTGGGTTGAAACAAACTCGTTATCGTAACGTATTGATATTCTATGATGTGTGTGCTATTTTTGGGAAACTCACCAAGCTTTAGTTTATAGTTGTGGATTTTATGTTTTTCAAGATATTTTATTATCGGAAGGAACGACACAACTTGAGTATTGTACGACACGCGCATCACTATTGAATTATGAATTAGACTTCCGTTGATTTTATGATATTATTATGTATTGGAAACAATGTTTTTCGACGATTGAACAAAAATGGGTTTTTATTTTACTTCAAGAACACATTTTGACATTATATTTTATTCTGAAAAAAATGGTTTGAAAAATGGAATGTTACAAAAGGGGTGGATATACAATCGTTGTTGAATTTGTTGATATACGGGTGTATGGTTCTCTATTTTCTCATCGGAAGTCTGGCCGACGGGTTTGACTACTAGCAGTCTGGTGAAAAGAAAGAAGAAAATAATGAAATCGGGCCAAATCATCTAAGGAATGCCACATTGGTGTCCAAGTGGAGCCAATGTGGACATGATTTAGGCCATATCATCTATGTTTTTTCTTCTAGTTAACATGTTCCAGTTGTTGGATTAGTGTCTAAGTTCATAACTATATTTGGTATGTACTTGACCTAGACGTTGCATGGTCTTTTTGGGTTGTCTTCACCAAAGCAACTGGACACGATGATTTATGGAGAGAGAATTATGGTTTATTAATATATTATATGAATAATATATTAAAAGAGAAATCATATTGTTTAATTAATATTGGTCAAAAATTAATTTTATGGCTAAAAGAGATTAATTAAAAAAGGAGACTGGAATTGCCAATTATAAGATAATTAAATTTGGGCTGTGGATTAAGGGAGTGGACGATTTTAAGGTGGAAGCCCACTTAGAAATCGTACAAGGGCCCTATTCCAGAAGGTTCTTGGAGCTGCTTAGGGCCTAAGCTATCAAATTAGGGTTTTGACTGAAACCCTAGCAACTCAGCTATTTAAGGACCCCTAGGGCTCCAGATTTCGGCTACCGGAAGAAACCCTAGAGTTCCTATAGCCAAAATTGTTCCTCCATTCCCTCTCTTCTTAATCATCTTCTTGCCTTGGTGTTTGTGAGTCATTAGAGGTATTACAATTGTGATACTAAACTCTTGAAGATTGAAGATTCTTGCTACTATCAAAAGGTAATCATATAAACTTGTATTAGTTGTAGATTTCGATTTTTATAGTATGCTAGATTAGGACTTACAAGTTTTGGATAAATTTGCATGTACAATAAAGAAACCTAGATCCAAAGCTTTAGGATTTTGCATGTGCACATAGGAATGTTCTTATGCTCAAAACTCATCACCATTGTCTTGTTTAAAATGTTATTTCATACTACAATGACATGCACAAAAAATAATAGTTCAGTGACTATTAATTTAAAACCAAAGCAAGAGTTTATAAGATTTTGATGACAATAACCTTAAATTAAAAAGCACTAGTTGATGTCTTACAATTATTCAAAACGAATTTAAAATTTTTGAAGACTTATCGGTTGGGTTTTTTGGAAACCCAAAAAACAGATTATAAGATATGCAAAACACCGGAACAACAAATAATTCTAAATAATTAAAGTCAAAGCATCTAATGATGTCACGATTTGGTTTTTGATTGTTAGCAATGACATTTTTCTTGTGACTTTTGGTTTTTGTATTTATAAAAACCAAATATACAAGTTTAATTTACGGTTTAATATACAAGTTTAATTTATTTAATATGATAAAAACTAAAATAATTTACATACAATATAAAATAAAATAGAAAGGCCTGATTTTGGTTCATTTTAGTTTTAATAAAAGACTGATAAGCAAACCATGCTTACCCCTAATTTTATAGGTGCTAAACATTAAACAAGAATACTCATACAAAAAAAAGAGAACATTATCATGTGTTTTGCATTGAAGTTAAAAAACGATAACATTGTATTTAATTATTTTAACCAGGATGATTTTGGGGTACATCCTCATTTTTAATGTTAAAAGATTAAAAATAGATCGGATGTTTATACTCCATTATTGCCATTGCATTAGTACGTAGCTGGATATCTTTTTGTTAGGTTGGATGAAAAATCATCTTTGATTTTAAGAAAAATATTGTATTAGTTACTTTTCATGATGTATAGTTTAACAAACAAACTAAAAATCAAAATTCTTTTAATAATTATATAACTGAAAATTTATCTAAAACAGAGTTTGTCAATATATTATAAAATTGAATCTAAACACATGTTACATATAGAGTTTTTGAGAGTTTTTTTTAATTTCAAACTTTCAAAAAAATATATTTAACAGTAAAAACTATTAATTTTTATTTTAAACAAAAACTTTTAATTCATATGTCACCTAGCTTCTTAAAGCTTTTAGATTTTGGTTTTATGTAATTGGGAAAATGACTCTTGAGGGTAATTAACTTTTGCGTTTGTACTTATTTGGTCCCTTTTTTTTGTATTCAATATACCATCGAACTTGTTGTTGGTGTTTACCATAGCCCTTTTGACCGGATTTTGACCTGTGATAGCCGGTCAAAGGGTTACGGTGAACACAAACAACAAGTTCGATGGTATATTAAGTACAAAAAAAAAGGAAAGGGACCAAATGAGAACAAACGCAACAGTTGGTTACCCTCCTGATTCATTTTCCCTTTACTAATTTACAACAAATCCCACATCATCTCCTACTAATATTAATGACTTTATGAGATTCATTCTTGCTTCTCTTCAAAGCATAACCTACGAAAGGACATTATTCATACATGTACAACTTTGTAATGCACTTGAATATTTATTATGAGAATCTTGACTAAGCAAGTATATTTCATGACTACATTTACATTTCCAATAAAATGATTTATCGTATCATGGATTCTAGACAAAATCTACAAACGAGTGGAATCACAAGTGCTATGATTTTTGAGTTACTTAGCTTTAAGATCGAACTCATGGGATAAGATACAACATCAATATGTACAATATGATGGTGATGTGTCTACAAAAGCAGCATGATATTGTACATATTGATGTTGTATCTTATCCCATGAGTTCGATCTTAAAGCTAAGTAAACTCAAAAATCACAGCACTTGTGATTCCACTCGTTTGTAGACTTGTCTAGAATCCATGATACGATAAATCATTTGATTGCAAATGTAAATGTAGTCATGAAATACGTCTGCTTAGTCAAGATTCCCCTAATAAATATTCAAGTGCATTACAAAGTTGTACATGTATGAATAATGTCCTTTCGTAGGTTATGTTTTGAAGAGAAGCAAGAATGAATCTCATAAAGTCATTAATATCAGTAGGAGATGATGTGGGATTTGTTGTAAATTAGTAAAGGGAAAATGAATCAGGAGGGTAACCAACTGTTGTATTTGTTCTCATTTGGTCTCTTTCCTTTTTTTTGTTCTCAATATACCATCGAACTTGTTGTTTGTGTTCACCATAACCCTTTGACCGGCTATCACAGGTCAAAAGCCGGTCAAAAGGGCTATGGTAAACACCAACAACAAGTTCGATGGTATATTGAATACAAAAAAAAGGGACCAAATTAGTACAAACGCAAAAGTTAATTACCCTCAAGAGTCATTTTCCCTATGTAATTTACATCTTTAAAAACTAACATTTAGTTTCATCAAAAAAAAATTTATGTACAAATAAAAGATACAATCCGAAGGTATCCGTTTTTAGAATTCTAGCTCGCAACTATTAGTTATCAGCTTTGAGCTTCTGATTACCATATAGTTTTACAAACACATTCCAAAATAAATATGTAAAATTATTTTTATAAAACCTAATATTTCTATATTTACTTTGCTAAAGATGTAATTAATTTGTTAAAAAATACGTTAAAATGTTGTAAAATATATTATATTTTATTTCACATCCTTGTTGTTGTTAATTAAAGTTTCCAAAAAACAAAATAGAATTGGATGCTTTCTTATTTATTACTAGTCAAAAAACAAACTGAATTGAGAAGAAAATATTTCTAAAAGATAATTAATTTACGCAGGTATGAAACGCACGGGGGACGTAGGTGGGTCCTGTTGCAAGGTCAAATAAATTTGGAAGTTCATATATTTTGACGGATTACTTACTTTGACTTGGGTGGAAGCAGTGTTTTCTTCCAACCCATTTAACTCCTTGACAGCTTTTATTTTTTATTTAGGAAATCCATAAAATATGAAAATAATCTTGTCTCATTCAACTCATTTAATCGTTTTTTCAAGGGTTATGTTATAAATACCCTTTAACTATATTTACCCTTTAAAATCAATTACATCAACTTTTTGACATTTGATTTGATATATTTTTTCTATCCTTTTGTCTTTTTGTTGTTTTTTTTTTTTTTTTTTGTATTTTTTTCCTATTTTGTTTTTTGGTATTATTAATTTTTTTTAATTATTATTATTATTATTATTATCATAAATTTCACATAAAATTTTAACATTCAGAAGACATTATAAATTCGAACGGCTATATAAAATCAGTTTTTAAATATTTTTTATATTTTATTATTATTATTATTATTATTATTATTATTATATATATATATATATATATATATATATATATATATTAAAGCACATGGATACTTTTAACAGTAATTTTTCTCAATTCATACTTTTGACACTTAACTTTTATTTTTTTTATGTTTTCGCCTTAACCTTTTCCAATTCATACTTTTGCCATTTTTAACTTTTCCCAATTCATATTTTTGCCACTTTAGTTTTATTTACTTACTTTTGCCTTAACCTTTTCTAATTCATACTTTTACCACTTTAGTATTATTTCTTTACACTTTTACCTTAACAGGAACCTTTTCCAATTCATAGTTTTACCACTTTACTTTTATTTCTTTACATTTTTGCCACGAAACTTTCACTTTTACTTATTTACACTCTTGGCACTAAAGTTTGATGATTTTTTACACTAACGCCACTAAACTTTGACAATTGTCACTTTTGTGCCAAAATTTTTTTAGAAAACTTTAAATTATTTCCAACCATTTTTTTAGGAAACTTTAAATTATTTCCAACCCATGCGAAGCATGGGCTCTTTCCTAGTTATTATAAATATCGAACAACATTTTATAAATCGGACATTATAAATTCGAACGGCTATATAAAATTGGAAACAATGTATAGTGCTCGACTAAATGTTTTCAATCCACATAACGCACCACACAATTGTAATATCATAATAATTAATATCCGTAATTAATAAGGACAAACTTTGATTTGTTCCGATTTTATAGCCGTTCGAATTTATAAGGTCCGGTTTATAAAATATTGTTCGAAATTTATAATAATAATAAGAATATTAAAATTTAAATTTTTTTTAAAAACCGATTTTGTATAACCGTTCGAATTTATAATGTCGTCCGAATGTTAAAATATTGTGCGTAAATTATAACAATAATAATCATTATATTAAAACATAATAATAATAATAATATAAATTAAAAAATAATTAATAACAACTAAAAAACAAAATAGAAAGAAAAAAAAAACAATAAAAGACAAAAAATCAAATCACGAGATGGTGAAATTGGAAAAGAAGGGGTAATTATAGAAAACTTTTTTAATTCAATTAAATTAAAAAATATAAAACTAAATACAATATAACATTATTTATTTAATTATATTAAAAAATATAAAATAAAATAAAACATAATATTTTTTTTTAAAAAAAAATTATTTTTTAAAAATAACATTTCATTAAAAAACCATACTATAAAACATTAATCAAATCATAAAACGGCAAACGAAACATCTAAAAAAACATACTACAAACAATAAACAACAAACTAAAAGAAATAGTTAATTTTTAAAAAAGAAGAGTGAATTTTTAAAATATTTCACGTTGACTCGTAACAAAAAAAATTATATTACGTTGTTCGCGATAGGAAAATTATCAGAAAAGTCTTAATATTTTCAGAAAAGTTTTACTTTAATCCCCTAAAAAAATTGAACATAAAAGTCTCGATTATTTCATTTTGGCTCAAATTAACAAAAATTCATTTTTTTTTTCTTTTAACATGAAATAACATATTATCGTGTAAAATAAAATAATAGGGAATTTATTGTTCAAAATAATAATTTTGGGACGAAAATGAAACTTTTCCGAAAATATTTAGACTTTTCTAACAATTTCCCTTCACGATACTCATTTTTTGTTGCGTTTAAAACTTTTTCGTCGGAAACTCCAGACTGATGTGTGTTCATCTTGTGGGTGAAAAAGACATTAAAATCTTTAACTTTTTGTTGCATATCTTTTCATTTGGAAGCAATTTGATGTGTTGAACAATCCGAACACACCAAGTTGCAGCTTCAAATGATCCAAAACTAATCCTCAAAAGTATGGTAATCTATGTTGAGTAGGTTGCCTATTTTCGAAAGTGTCAATGTATGTTTTAGTCAATAACCGAACAGATTTTGCAAAACCATAACTTATCGAACAAACTTCATGTTCGAAGGAAAACTCCAAATTTAACATGAATGTTTCTAGGACCGTGATCGGATCAACATAATCACCAATCTTACTAACATGACCTGCTTAAATAAGATCATACTTAGATCTGAGGTCCTTCCTTAAAACTGAACGACGCTGCTCCGACACCCTAACCAAGGGTCCAAAATATCCATTGCCCCCCACTTGATGAAAGATCGATGCACCCATAGCATCGTCAACCGATATAACCTAAAAATTCTCAAACAATCTCACCCGATGACAAGGAAAGGATAAACCAAATATAGAAGATGGATAGATAACAATTCTAATGACCCCTTCATGACTGAACAAAGCCCATGCAAAAAAATGTATCAACCACACCCTGAAGTTGATAGATTACAACAACTCTTACCCCCACTAACGATAGCGATCAGTTCAACTAGCTAACCAACCCTTCAACTAACATCCAACCTGAGCGGCACAAGTACATATGAACTCTATCTTCATTTTTCTAGAAGGGACAACCGGCTACAACGAGATCTTTGCCTAGAAGCCTTTAATACGAGGACCACACTCACATCCCTAATAGTATAAATCTTACAACAACTCACCATGAACCCGTATTTTGAACAATCCCTTATATCACAATCATTAAAGATATCAATAATATTGAATTCCAAAAATCCAATGAACGTACACTGCAACTTCCTCCAACCCATTATGTTGCAACCATCAAAATTGATATGTCTGCTGATCCTTTAAGCAAAACACTCAGTTCACTCCCACCTAGGACCAACACTATCACTGTATGTCTCCTCCCATGTCGACACCCACAACCGGCTGAACCCGATACCCTTCAAACATGACTCTCTGTATGCAAAATGGCATATGACAAACCTTCGGACAATAATAACCAAGAAATCATAAAGAAACTCCAAACATTTAGCGGAGACATAATTGCAACAACAATTCATAGAACTCAGGTCTCCCTGGCCTGCAACTGAAATGCTTGGCTCCTCAGCACCGAAGCCTCCAACCTACACTCGGGGCCATCGGTAAACCTCAGAGTAGATGGAGCATGTGCACCTCAATGGCTGATGCAAACATTGCTCTGAATCTCGACACAAAATATGTCCTTGACATAGCGGCCACGACCTCTGCTCCCAATGAGTGACCCACCTCTTTTCACCAGTCACGGGCTCCATCTCTCAAAAGGTAAAATAAAAACCCCACCTTCGGTTCCTTAGGGAAAAAACTAGCCTGCTGAGCATTCTCCATATCAACAATCCACCACCTGATAACAGTAGGGTCTTTCTTCCCGAAGAACTTTGGGGATGAGCAAGCTCTGAACTCCCGAAAAGAGAGATTTCACGCTCCAATCTGACTAGCTACAATCTCTGCATGAAAAGCCCCAAGCCACCCATCCAGCAACTCTACGATCCTATCCTTGATGGTACCAAACATCATAGAAGTGATGGGTTTGGAGTACTATAACATCCCTATGGTTCACATACAACCCTAATGCTTTGGATCTAATTTTTCTCTAGTTATACATTCAACTTTAATTTTTCCAAAGCATGAAGCATATCTAGCATACAACTTGATGTATGCATCATAAAAATTAGTTAGATAATTACCTCTTTATGTAGCATATGTTACTTGGACTTTAAGAGCTTAGCACCTCAAGTGTGATGCCTCAAATGTGTAACACCCATTTTATTAAATAAATAAATAGACGGATTAATAAATGAATGATAGCCCAAAATGCCGAATAGTGTAGTAAGGAGTTAGTTTTGGGGGTTAAAAAGTTATAATTGAGAGCTTGAGGGTCAAATTATAAATTCGGGATTTATTTCTAAAGATTTTTGAAGACATGGACTATTTGGTATATGTTGGATTTAAATTGAAAAGATTTTTGGAAGCTAGGGGCTGAAGAGTAAATTTTGGACTTAATTTGTAAGGGTTTTTAGAAAGCAAGGTTTGAATGGTAAATTAAAGATTTGTTTTGAAAAGAATAATGGGAGGAGGGTCTGGAAGTGTAAAAACCATAAGAAATTGTGTGGGATACGGGTGAACCCGTCACCCACTCCAGCCTCCATATTATGCTTCATAACCCACATGCACCGTCCAACCCTAACCCTAATTTATGCTCAGTTGCCACCTTTCCTTCCTCCATTGTCCAGTAGCTACCACAAGAAGCTACCCCATCCGCCATCGTCGGTGTCGAGTCCGAGCGCCAATCCGTCACCTGTATCCTCACTTCTGGTAGCCCCCACCATCATTGGAACCCTCCTCAGCCACCATCTCCACTACGGCACCGTCGACGTCGAAGTAAAAGAACATGATATATCGTTGCTGCCGTTTGCCAGACGGGGTCGCAACCTCCCTCCTCTTCCCCATTTATTATGTTGTGCATGTTCCAGCTCATGTATGTGTCCGTATTCAGTGGTCGTCGTGTGATGTTGTCCGCCATGGTAGCCAACCATGGTGGCTCTCGACGTCCAAACTCCTTCTTCCGTCACCAGCCACCGTGAGTGGTGGTTGTGGGTGTGCGTAATCGTGTTATGTGTGCGCTAATGTTATTTGAAGTCGTTTTCCTTGGGGTTGCTTGATCAAAATCAAAAAGAAACCACTGCCACCACCATGAGGTGGTGGCTGCCATCGTGAAACAGTCGATGCCATCGTGAGCCAACGGGTGGGTGGCTGGACCCTTTAAACAAATTGGAATTGTGTGTGTAATTGTAAAGGGTGTTTTTTGGCCAGAAAACAGAAAGGATACCTACCATGGCCGCCAGCTAGGTGGGTGTCGCCACGTACCACCGTCGGCCACCACTAGAGTGGCTATGTGTGTGTTTATGTTAGTTAGTTAGTGTGTGTGTTTGTGTGTGTTTAGTTTTGGATTAAAGCATTGTAAATGTAATTAGAAAAAAGAATAATGAAAAAGAACCAAACCACCACCGTGAGGTGGTGGCTGCCACCGTAAGCTTTCATTGACCACCACTACCCGATGTGGTAGTAGCTGGTGCCAGACTAGTGAAACCCTAACGGGCTTAAAGATTTAGTTTTAGGCCTATTGGGATATGATTGGGTGGGAAACCCTAATTAGGGTTTAGAAAACCCTAATTTTGGAATCATGGGCTTGGACTAATCAGGACCCACATTTTGGGCCATTGGAATTGGACTATGTATTATGCCCGATTACACCATATGATTTATCAAGTAGAGTAGTGGACTTAATGGATTAAGCCCTTGATGGGTTAACTGAGAAACACTTAACCCTAATTATCATTTTATGTGAAACCCTAATTTCACTTGGGCCTTAAGTTAGGCCTTTATATTGGGTTTTGGTGATTGGGCCAATAATGGGCCATTCAAGAACAATCATATGGACTAGAATAATTAATGGGCTTAAGGGTAAGGCCTATGTAAGGGGTTTGGGCCCAATTTGGAAAATTGGGTCATAGTTTGCGCCTTGATGATTATTAAATATTAGACCATCAGAATGTCAAGTATTGGACCAAGAATAAATGGTTAGTCCTTAAGGCAAGACCATGTAGAGACCTGGGCCCAATTAGGAAAAAAATGGGCCATAGATGGGCCATGGTTGGGCCTTGGTTCATTATTAGACTTTTGGGCCTTTGGATTGAATCAAGCTAAGATAGGGGTAAAGCAGTCTTTTACCCCAAGCATGGACTTATGGATATATGTGATGGAACCCAATTATTAATTGGGTGTTATTTTGATGTTGAAAAATTCGAGAATCTGTCATCCAGCAGCTAAGGTTTTGTCAGCAAGACTTCAGCAGTGCAAGGTGAGTTTTCCTCCAGTAGGAACGGGTCTAAGGCCACAATGCCGGCCCATTTAGTTGTTAGTAGTTTCGGGCTTTGGTCCGATGCCGGGGCGGTCCCGATAAGAGTATATGTATGCTTGTTGTCTTTGTGATTCATGCATGTTATCTGTTATGTGTTCCGGGGGCAATCCCGATGCATGCTATGTTAGTGTATCTGTTATGTGTTATGTGTTATGTGTTCTGGGGTAAGCGCGATGTCTGGGCAAGCCCGATGCATGTTAGCTTATTTGTTAGTTGTTATGTGTTCCGGGATTCGGTCTGATGTCGGGGTAAGCCTGATGTATGCTATATGCTTATGTTAAGTGCTTATGAGATATGATATACGGTGTCTATGCCAAGGTAAGCCCGATGCCAGGTAGGATTCCGATGTCGGGTTCGTCCCGGTGCAGTTGGGCGGTGTCCCAAAGTTATGTTATATGTTATATGCTTATGTTATGTGTTTATGATATATGATATGTTGTGTATGTGTCGGGGTAAGCCCGATGCCAGGACAAGCCCGAAGCCCGATGCGGTCGGATGCCAAGGTGAGCCCGATGTCGGGCAGGAGTCCGATACCGGGTAAGCCGATGTTAGGTTTGTCCCGATGCAGCTGGGCGGTGTCCCATAGTTGTGTTATCTGTTATATGATATATATGTGTATGGTATGTGGTAGTTTAGGGGAGCTCACTAAGCTTCGTGCTTACAGTTTATAGTTTGGTTTCAGGTATTTCAGCTAGCAAAAAAAAGGGCTCGGGATGATCGCATGGCACACACCACAATTTTCTAGTCTGGGAGATTTACTCTGATATTTGATATGAGATTTTGATATGATGACAGATATTACTTTACTTTGAGATACATGGTTTATGATTTTTATATGATGATGATGATATTTATGGTTTTAATAATGATTTCAAAACGAATTTTTTGGACCGTATTTTTGGGTTGTTCGAAGTTTGTATCAGAGCCTTGGTTTGAGGGATTCGGGCACACTTTCGGGTGTGTTTGAACTCAAACTAAGGAAATAGTATAGAAATTTTCAAAAGGATAATCATTTTTTGTAAGAAGGATTTTGAGGAAAGAAAAGAGTTTTAGAAAAAGTGAAAAGAATTTCGAGAAAGAAAAGAACTTTGAAAAGAGAAAAAGGGTGTGGTGCATGCAATCAGCCAAGCTCAAGTAAGTACTCTCAAATTACCCATACAAGTTTATGTTATGATATGTGTACCAGCTTTATGAGAACTGAATGTTAGATTAGGACTAAGGATCTAGGAAGGATACCTTATGTGCCTGTTATATGTGTTTCAGCTTTATAAGACTTGCATGCTAGTACATATTAGACACTATGATATCTTGATTAGTATATGTTGATTATGTGTACTCAATGCTCAAATGTTGCTTGCTTTGTGCTTTTAGGAGTTCTAGTTATCTTTTACTAACCAGTAAACGAATATGTTAAGTTACATATTGCGAGGAGTAAATAATTTCAGAAGGTTCAGTTTAGCCTTATTTCATAGCTCTCGTTTGAGTCTAACCGTTGTAGGGTAGAACCTATCATTCGAAGAGTTATCTAGTCTTAGTGATATGTAATAGTATTCGCGATCTAGTTAGGGGAAGAAAGCAGGGACTTCTTATACAGCTGATGGCGGAGAGTGGGATGGTGATTACCCTAGGGAAAGCCTAGGATGAGAGTAGCGTGTGAAGCATTAGTAGTAGAAAGGACTTGGTGAAGTCGAGGCAGTTCTTGAGGAAAGTACGGATAGATGTGGAAGATAGTATGGGCCCATACTACTGAAAGCAGAGGATCCGTACTCAAATCAAGGAAGGCTGAGATAGGACCAGTGAACTTGTAGTGTGATAGATCCTTCGATTTTTGACGAGTAATATAGTGATTGTGAAGGTATATTTATGAGTATGGTGATGCTACGAGGTAGACCAGAAGGCAGTTCTGGTGTCGACGAGGGATTAGGCTCAGACTCTAGAGCCATGAAACTTGATGGTCAGATGAGGGAGTTCATTCCATCTGATAGTACACACAGTATCACTTATCAGATTCTTGTGATCTTCGGTATGATCAAGGAGAGAAGCTTAGAAATTTATGATGAGAGGCAGAGTGCATTCCGCACTGAGATGGCAGTCATGATAGGGACGCGTACGTTGATATTTAGGTAGTTCGAAGCTTGTGAAGCTCCAAATTATCATCGGGTTAAGGACCCATTGGTAGCAGCAGATGGTTGGTAGATGTTGCCAACGCTTTTCGTACTAGTCGTTGCTTGAAGTGGACAAGATTTAACTTACTTCCTATCTTCTGAAGGACAGAGCACATGATTAATCAAAAGAGGTTGTAGTGAGTTGGGTGATGATGCGGTCGATGTTATGTCATGGGATGACTTTTCGACCAGATTTCGGATAGAGTTTGCCCAGGCAAGTAAGGCGCAACAGTTGTCGCAAGAGTTGTTGGATCTCCAGCAGATGATTGAGACTGTAGCAAAGATCACTACCAAGTCTCGGGAGAGAGCTTACTTGATACCACTGCGTGCAGTGGTTGAGGAAATAAAGAAGGTAAAGTATCATGACATACTGCAGAATGATAGCAGGGAAACCGTGAGTCGCTCAGTGTGCGAGACCCTGAATGATATGACTTCTAGAGCCCGATAACGAGATATTGACTTGGAGCACATTGGCAAGAGGGAACCAAATCAGTTACTTATATTGAAGGGTATCGGGAGGAGACCTAAGATTTCAGATCAGCTTTTGAGAGGCCTATAAGGCCAAAGTCGGTGCAGCAATTGCGGAATTGGGAGAGTACAGCGTCATCTTGGTTTATTCCAAGACTGAGGAGCAACACGAGGAGCACCTGAGGGAGGTTCTAGAGACTCTGGAGAGGGAGAGACGTTTTGCAAAGTTCTCCAAAATGTGAGTTCTGGTTGCGCGGGGAGCAATTTCTTGAGCACCTTATTCACCAGAAGGGTATACTGGTCAATCCGGCCAAGATAGAGGTCCTGATGCAGTGGGGGATTCTGAGGTCTCTAACTGAGATTTGGAGTTTCCTGGGTTTAGTGGGTTATTACCAGAGATTTGTTCTGGACTTCTCCAAGATTGTAGTTCCTTCTGACCCGACTGACCAAGAAGTCGGTGACCTTTCTCTGGGGGGCTGAGTAACATGCAGCTTTCAAGACTCTCAGGCAGCAGTTGTGCGAGGCACCGATTCTCACTGGTCAGAGGGTGTAGATAATTTCAGGGTTTAGTGTGACACTTCAATCACAGGCATGGATGCGGTACTGATGTAGCAAGTTCATGTGATAACAAGTCTTAGGGAATCAGATTGGGGATTCCAGTCAGGACATAAGTTCAGTAGAGTGTTTGGTCAAGTGCGTGTTCGATCCAGTATGGAAAGTGTTGTAAGTCTGTGGGTATAGTTGTAGCATTCACTAGCAGCCAGATAGTGATAGAGTGTTGTAAGTCTGCGGGTGTAACCGTAGCATTCACTAACAACCAAATAGTGTTAGAGTGTTGTAAGTCTGCGGGTGTAGCTGTAGCATCCACTATTAGCCAGATAGTGTGAGAAAGTGTTGTAAGTCTGTGGGCGTAGCTGTAGCAATCACAAGGTTGGCAAGTAGTACTAGAGTGTTGTGAGTCTGCGGGTGTAGTTGTAGCATTCACTAGGTTGGTAAATAGCAGGGGAGTGTTGTTAGATCGCAGAATGAATAGTGGTACCCACCAGTTCGGGTGTAACAGTGATGACGTGGCAAGTCCACGTATTGGTTTACAAAATTCCCTAGATAAATTAGACCTGGTTGAGCCAGTGATAAGATCGTAGGAATGCCACTACCGTTATGAGATCAAGGAAGCAATGAATTTCTTAAGGTCGTTTGTGATATAAGGCTACCGTGGTCATGTAGCAATCACTTTTAGCCTTGAAGATGGTGATGTCAGGATCCGATGTATGGACCCGATCAGTTAGATCAGAAAATCGTTAGAGCCGAAGTGACAAGATAACTAGTAACAACAATTGATAGATAAGGATTGCGTTCGAAAGTCGCGAGCCTTGGTATTTTAGGTTCCGTAGATTTTGAAAGGCAGCCAAGGTGCAACATACTGTTTCAGGCAGCTCAGTGCTTCAGACAGATCGGTGTCTCAAGCAGTAATGGTATTTTAGGTTCTCATGTACGGACGGAGTAACGGATCAATTGGGAAGTGGAGAGTCACTCACAGTGAGATTATCAGATAGTTGGCCAAGTATAAATGAATCGCAGGGATAAGGGGATCTGTGATTTTGTTTTCTAGTGGGAATCTTGAGTTATCAGAAGTTGAGTAAGCAGCTGAGAGACAAGTGGACTGGTTTCAGCGATAATGATTCAATATGTGCGGTCTGTCATGGATTCATACCATCTCGAGATAGTAGAATTCATATGGAGTAGATGTGATCTTGTTGCGAGGAATTTATTTATCTGCGGATTATAGAACCCCTCGAGGGTTGGTCACAGTTACCCTGAGAAGGAAAGGGTTTGCCCAGGATCGTGGCCATGTTACTTGAGAAGTTTGGCGTGTAAGGAATGGTAAGAAATGATGTCGATGACAAAATCTAATGTAAGTGGGGGACTGTTGTAACACCCCATTTATTAAATAAATAAATAGACGAATTAATAAATGAATGATAGCCCAAAATGTTGAATAGTGTAGTAAGGAGTTAGTTTTGGGGGTTAAAAAGTTATAATTGAGAGATTGAGGGTCAAAGTATAAATTCGGGTTCGCGACCTGTCACTGCTCCACCGCCGACGTCGAAGTAGAAGAACGTGATTTGTCGCTGCTATCGTTTGCCACACGGGGTCGCGACCTCCCTCCTCTTCCTTATTTATTCTGTTGTGCGTGTTCTAGCTCATGTATGCGTCCGTATTTCAGTGGTCGTCGTGTGATGTTGGCCGAAGAGCAAGGGGGCCACCATGGTAGCCAACCATGGTGGCTGTCGACGTCCAAACTCCTTCTGCCGCCACCTGCCACCATGAGTGGTAGCTGTGGGTGTGCGTAATGGTGCTATGTGTGTGCTAATGTTAGTTGAAGTCATTTTCCTTAGGGTTGCTTGATCTAAATCCAAAAGAAACCACCGCCACCACCGTGAAGTGGTGGCTGCCATCGTGAAACAGCCGTTGTCGTTGTGAGCCACCAGGTGGGTGGTTGTACCCTTTGAACAAATTGGAATCGTGTGTGTAATTGTAGAGGGTGTTTTTTGGCCGGAAAACAGAAAGGATACCCACCATGGCCGCCAGCCATGGTGGCTGCTGCCATGTACCATCGCCGGCCACCACTAGAGTGGTTATATGTGTGTGTTTATGTTAGTTAGTGTGTGTGTGCGCGTTTAGTTTTGGATTAAAGCATTTTAATTGTAATTAGCAAAACGAATAATGAAAAAAGAACCAAACCACCACCATGAGGTGGCTGCCCCCCCCCCCCCCCCGAGCTGCCATTAACCACCACTACCTGAGGTGGTAGTGGGTGGTGCCAGACTAGTGAAACCCTAATGGGCTTAAAGATTTAGTTTTAGGGATATTGGGCTATTATTGGGTGGGAAACCCTAACTAGGGTTTAGAAAACCCTAATTTTGGAATCATGGGCTTGGACTTATCGGGACCCACATTTTGGGCCATTGGAATTGGACTATGTATTAAGCCCGATTACACCATATTATTTATCTAGTAGAGTAGTGGACTTAATGGATTAAGTCCTTAATGGTTTAAGTGAGAAACACTTAACCCTAATTGTCATTTTATGTGAAACCCTAATTTCACTTGGGCCTTAAGTTGGGCCTTTATATTGGGTTTTGGTGATATGGCCAATAATGGGCCATTCAAGAACAATCATATGGACTAGAATAATTTAATGGGCTTAAGGGTAAGGCCCATGTAAGGGGTTTGCGCCCAATTTGGAAAATTAGGCAATAGATGGGCCATAGTTTGGGCCTTGATGATTATGAGATATTGGACCATCAGAATGTCAAGTATCGGACCAAAAATAAATGGTTGGGCCTTAAGGCAAGACCATGTAGAGACCTGGGCCCAATTGGGAAATTTGGGCCATATATGGGCCATGGTTGGGCCTTGGTTCATTATTAGACTTTTGGGCCTTTGGATTGGACCTTGGGCTTGAATCAAGCTATAATAGGGGTAAAGTAGTCTTTTACCCCAAGCATGGACTTATGGGTATATGTGATGGAACCTAATTATTAATTGGGTGTTATTTTGATGTTGACAGATTTGGGAATCTGTCATCCAACAGCTAAGGCTTTGTCAGTAGGACTTCAGCAGTGCCAGGTGAGTTTTCCTCTAGTAAGAAACGGGTCTAAGGCCACAATTCCGGCCTGTTTAGTTGTTAGTAGTTCCGGGCTTCGGTCCGATGTCGGGGCGATCCTGAGAAGAGTATATGTATGCTTTATGTCTTTGCGATTCATGCATGTTATGTGTTATGTATACCGGGTCAAGCCCGATGCATGCTATGTTAGTGTATCTGTTCTGTGTTATGTGTTCCGGGGTAAGCCTGATGCATGTTAGCTTATATATTAGTTGTTATGTGTTCCGGGCTTCGGTCCGATGTCGGGGTAAGCCCGATGTATGCTATATGCTTATGTTATGTGCTTATGAGATATGATATACGGTGTGTATGCCGGGGTAAACCCGATGTCGGGCAGGAGTCCGATGTCGGGTTCGTCCCAATGCAGTTGGGCGGTGTCCCAAAGTTATGTTATATATTATATGCTTATGTTATGTGTTTATGATATATGATATGGTGTGTATGTGTCGGGGTAAGGCCGATGCCGGGGCAAGCCCGATGCCCGATGCGGTCGGATGCTGGGGTGAGCCCGATGTCGGGCAGGAGTCCGATACCGGGTAAGCCGATGTCGGGTTTGTCCCGATACAGCTGGGCGGTGTACCGTAGTTGTGTTATCTGTTATATGATATATGTGTATGGTATGTGGTAGTTTGGGGGAGCTCATTAAGCTTCGTGCTTACAGTTTACAATTTGGTTTCAGGTATTTCAGCTAGCTAAAAAAAGGGCTCGGGATGATCGCATGGCACACACCACAGTTTTCTAGCCTGGGAGATTTACTCTGATATTTGATATGAGATTTTGATATGATGACAGATATTACTTTATTTTGAGATACATGGTTTATGAGTTTTATATGATGATGATGATGATATTTATGGTTTTAATAATGATTTAAAAACGAAATTTTTGGACCGTAATTTTTGGATGTTCCAAAATGCTTAACAAAATACCACCAACAATTGGAGGACTTGAGAGAGAGGTTAGGAGCACCCTAAAATTAGCTATACTCTTGTTATATGGCTTGTGCATTTGATTTTGGAGTCTAAGGGGTTACATATATAGTGTTAAAATTCCAAGACTCATATATAACCCTAATTCTTACACTTAGGCTTATGATCCATAACTCATATGGAATAACTCTTCATGGACTCTCACATAAACTTAACCCATCATGGATCAATAGCCCAAACCATATGTATCACTAATTTACATAATCTGTCCCCGTTAATTTAATTAGTCTCTTTTGATCAGTAAATTAATTTCAAATTAATTATTGATCAATACTAATTAAATAATATGATTTCTCAATTAATATATTATACTTATAATATATTAATAAATCATAAATAAGCTCTTCCTCAAATATCCATCCTGTCATATTGTTCTGGTGGATGCAACCCAAATGGACCATGCTACTCTCTAGTCAAGTACATACCAATTATAGTTATGGGGTTAGACACTTAATCAAACAGTCTCCCACTTGGATAAGTATAATAACTATAACTGCAAGTATGACTTAAAAATCGACTAGAAATCGTAGCTCTTAAAATCCGCTGGCGAGCTCTGACACGCCATTTAGATAAGGGATCATATAATCCTTTGTTCTTCAAGATATCATGTGGAAGAATACATGGAACATATTCATACTTATTGTCTAGCAGTTTGTTTCCTGATTTCCGATTTGTTTGATCTAGAACTTAATTGACCACATCAATTTAATCCTGACCGGGCTCGACACATAAGTCAAAACGAAATCATCGAGGGGCCCAAGATATTGCTTTTAGTCCTCCAATGATAAAAGGAAAAGATAAACTTCGACTTATATGCTTGTACTAACTACTTGTTAAATCATACACAATAGCACGTTTTATAACATCAAGTTACTGATGCGTTTTCACACTATCAATGTACAACCAAATCATAGTCAACAACTCATACATCTTGGTTTGAAGACTATATGATATTATCATCTCACAATCACTCATGATAAATTCCATGAGGTGATTCATGTGAGCGTGGGCTTAATCCAATACTCAAATCTTATTTCAGGAGCACTCATGAATGTTGTAGAAAACTTTTGCTATGTCTAAACACTTTACACAATCTACAAGCCAAATTCATGATAGTCTTGCCTCAATACCTACTTCCAAAGTATGATTGACTGTGGATAGTTTGAATAATCTTATTATTCTGGAAGTCAAAACATGCAAAATGAAACAATAGTAAACAATTGACACAAGACAGTAACTTTACTCATAAATAAAACTTTTTTTATTTAATCATCAAATGTCAATTACATTTTATCTATTACAAGTTTCTAAACAGCTATCTAATCATTAAAACTAATATCGTCTATCAAACCAGTGCTCCTCGCATGCTATAAGTGCTTAACCCTACCCAGTCCCTTCGTAAGGGGATCTGTTTGGTTCTCCTCCGACGATACCCTATTTACTACGAGGAGTCCTTCTATCCGATGTCTTATGAAGTGATATTTTCTTTCGATGTGTCTGGATCTGCCATGATCCTTTGGTTCCTTGGTTAAGGCGACCGCCCTGGGTATGTTGGCCTACAACACAAAGCAGGTCCGCCTCAACCCAACTCCACATATACAATTAATACATATACGTATATCGAACGCTAGCTAGCATATATAAACATTCAAACCGATGTAATAGATCATTAATCATAGCATCATCCTATATACCAGGATACTAACCTAATAGGTCACTAACATAGCATCATCCTATATACTAGGATACCGACCTAACAGGTCACTAAGCATATCATCATGCAATAAACCCGGATATAAATCCGAAAAGGGCCGACATTGGTGCCTTTGACCCTATTAGTATAGTGAGGATAATTCACCTCACAATGTCGATCGGAACTGAAATATCAAACTCCCCAAACACGGATCCAAACACCAACACCTACAACCATTAATGATCCACTTTCATAAATACCCAAATTTCCAAAGTACCCTCAGAATCCAAACTGGTCAACCCTTGGTCAAAGTCAAATTCAACGTCAAGGTCAACAGTCCATGTTGACCCAACTCGTCGAGTTCCTTCAAAACTCAAAGAATCGTGAAAACCCAGTTGACTCGCCGAGTTTCCAGATAACTCGTCGAGTCCATGCAGTGTCCAAAATGTCGGGAAAACCCTAACCAACTCGTCGAGTTAACTTACTAACTCGCCGAGTTCATGCAAAATCCAGAAAGCGGGAAAACTTCATCCAACTCGTCGAGTTCCTTTAATCATTCCTCATTTAGCTCATTTCAGTCGAGTTCATGGCTTCAAACTACAGATATGGCTTCCTAGGGTGAAGTTACCACGTGAAGTTGCAAACTTTACATGCATGCAAGGCCTTAAATGCCAAAACCAAGCTAAGGAAGAGGTTTAAGCCAAAGATAAGGGCTAAAGCTTGATAAATTCGATAACTTTATGACTATGAGGGCTTAGAGGAGTCCAGATCTGAAGTTACCACTTCAGATCATGCTCAATACCAGAAATGACCCACAAATATGCCAGAAATGGCTTTAAGCCCTTGAATGAGGAGATCAAACACTAGAATGATCAAGGTAACAACTTGTTACCTTCAAATTGAAGCCAAGATGGAGTAGGTACTTGATCTACAAGCTTCTCCTTGATCCAAGCTCTTGAGTCTTCAAGTTTCTTTCACTAAAACTACCTTCCAAGCTTTCACACACACAAAATGAGGAGTAATACATGATTAGGGTTTTCTAAGGTCAAGGGGGGCGATAAGAGAGGAAAAGGGTGGCTAATGAGCCTTTAAATAAGGTGCAAAACCCTGGAAATTAGGGTTTCATATTCCAGCTCCAACTCGTCGAGTAGGTACTAAAGTTCACGCGACTTTAGCCTTCTCTACACGACGAGTTGGGGCATCCAACTCGTCGAGTAGGTCTAAAAAAACATAAATATAAAACTTTAAAATTTATACATGGGAGTCGGGGTGTTACATTAATATTATATATAAGGTGTATTTTAAAACTTTTCAAAATACTATGTTGATAATTTTAATTTTGAAAATTAATAAACAATTAATTTTAACTTAAAATAAACCAAGTGATTTAATATTTATCCATTAATTTAATAATTAACTAAATTAAATCAAATAAGGATTAACTATTAAATTAATCAAATGATTTAATCCTAATCCTAACCTCCAGTTTTCGAAAATTAAGGTGTATAAGTTATCAAATTTTATAATTATCCCTTTTAATCAAATTAAATTAACAATTATCTAAAATAGGAATCCCTAACAACCTAGAGGATGGCTAGGGTTTCAAATCCCTAACCCTAAATTTCGAAATAAAATGGAAGGGGCTAGGGTTTCGAAAAACCATAACCCAAGTCGAAATTCTTGACATCTTAGGGTTTAATTTAAATAAACCCTAATTGATCAAAATCAACAATTATAGCTATTCAATTGAAAACAAACGAAATGCTCTGATACCATTGATAGGATTTAGGTAAGACAAATAAACTTAAAATCACCCTTAAGTTCACATGCAGCCTAAGGATTTATGTTTTCACTATTGAACCTATAACTATGAACATCAAATAAGAAACTCTAGGTTATTTTTGAAAATACCAAATAAGGGTTTAGGATTACATACCTTATTGTTATTATAGTAAATAACAAGAATCCTTCACTTGTAGATCTCATGGAAAAAAGCACCACAATTGTCGTGCCTCTAATGGTTCACACCCAAGCTAGATAGAATGAGGACTGTAGAGAGAGAAGAGATAATAGTAGAATTTTGGCTATCTCTTTAGAAGAATGAGTGGCCGAAAATGCAAGGCTTAGGGGGTCCTTATATAGTGCAGTCTGGAAACCTTGTAACCGTAAGACTAATATAATAATATTATCTTGAATTGGTAATTATTCAGTTTCCTTATTATCCTCCAAGGATAATTCTAGAACCTTAAAACTCCTCCTAAAATCTTCCAAGGCTCTAGGAAGGTTCTAGAATGCCTCTTGTTCAACTATTGAACAATTACACTTTAGCTCATGTACTTTTAATTAATCCAACTAATCCCAAAATTAATTCTAATTAATTTGTTATTAATTCTTAATTAAATACTACTATTTCAATTAATATATTATTCTAATAATATATTAATAAACTATTTATTTCAATTTATTAATCACATAATAAATTAATCTCTCTCTCTAAAAGTCATCCTATCTAATTGCTAGGTTTGAAGGCAATCCAAAAGGATTGTGCTACTATAAATTCAAGTATATACCAATTATAGTTATGGGCTTAGACACTTAATCTAACACATGCATTCCTCATGAATGTCCTTCTCCAAATCTAGATTAAAAGATGCAATATGATCTATATTTCATGTAAGGTTCCCAAATCATCACTGCTTCCTAGATCGATGAGATATAATGCTCTTGGGACTTCGAGAAAACATAATGTTGTCATATTATCTTTTCAAACCATACAAACCATATCAAAAGGACCAAAATATGACATAAAATCTAGATCTAGAGAGAAGAGCATCAAAAGATGGAAACTTGATCATTCATAAAGGTCCAAAATATGCACAAAAGGATGATGATGAGCTTTCCTTGATGGATTAACACTCTAGAACACCTTCTTCTTCTTCTTCAAGCTACCAAAACTCCAAAATGAGGCAAGAAACACCAAAAGAGATTAGGGTTAGGGTTTACTAAGGTTTGAGGGTGATGGAGGCTGATAATGAACCCTAAAATCGAGTTAATGGGGTTTAAATACGAAGGAAACTCAAAAAGATCATGGGCTTAGGACAAAACAAATGCAACGTCGTGGCTATACTACCATTACGTCGTGGCACTCACTAAATGCATGTGTTCTTGATTTGGCTCATCACGTCATGACCACCCTATGATCATGTCGTGACACATGATTTTTCCCAAAAATCATGTCTTTGACTCCTTGGTTCCCTACACTAATCTGATCTTGAAAATGGTGTTACAATTTTTAGGGTTTCAAGGCTATTTAAGGCACATTAACTCCAAGGGTTTTTCATTTCCCGTCCTCCATTAATCCTAAATCAACCTTGATGAAACACTAATCTCCCTTTCATAGTTTTGAGCTCATCCTCTCTCCTCTCATGCACATTGTATGTAACATCTAATCCAGGTATGAGTTTATACTTAATATGTTTGAGTTTAAGAGTTAGGTTTTAAGTTTGATTAACCTCTACGGCGTGGTGGTTGGCTTACCATGGCGTGGTAATGCCATGCCACCATGGCACGACATTCATTAAAGCCACATCGCGACACTGCAATGGGCTCAAAACCCTAGGCATCGGATCATGAGCCCTATGTAAGGAATGATGGAGTTAGGGATTCCCCAACCCCTGCCTCCATCTCCTCTAAAAGATTTCCATCAACCCCTAACCTCCATTGTTGAACATTGAGTTTTTTGACCTTGTTTTTGTGAAGATTAGTGTAGAAGAAGCTTCCTCTGGGTGCAAGGAAGTAAAGGTGCAACTTAGATCCAACATTTTCACTAAGTTTCTTGTCCATTTGAGGTATATATCTCCTAACTCGATCGTCATTTCATTAGATCTAGTTTATGGAACTTTTATGAGCTTTATGTCCCCAAAAAGTTGGAGTGAACACTAGGACCTTTATTGCATTTAATGGCTTTTGGACTTGTTTGATCGAAGGAAAAGGTGTTTGAATGTTCTAGCCTTTAGTCCATGTAATTGGAATAATCATTTTGGACTTAGGGTTTTAGATCTTGTTTTATTGGGATGTCCTAATGGATAAAGTTATATCCATTAAGACCTTTAGAAGAATCAAATATGAGCTTTTGAGCATTGGAGACTAAGGGTTAAAAGCTTAACCCATTAAGTTGTTTTGGGCTTTGGCCACAGTGTGATGATAAGTAGACCATGGCGCGGTGATAGGTTTAATTGTAAGTATTTTGTCTTTTAACCACCACGACACTGCCATGGTATTGTTCACAATGCGGTGATTTGATATATAATTTATACTATAAAATTATGAATTAATAGTGGAAATAACTAAAGATATAAATTTATTACAATCAATAAAACTAATATGTTAATTATAGAGTTTGTTTTGTTACTGATATTGGTTTTTCATGTATAAATATTAAATCATAATTTGTTAAATGTTATTATTTTAATTAAATAATTATATTTACGCATAACACATATGGATTCAACCTATATATATATATATATATATATATATATATATATATATATATATATATATATATATATATCTTTATCTAATAAAAGAGTAGTTCTTTTGCCATGTGTCACAATGTTAGACATTGTAATTAATATCATGACACTTGTCAATCTATTAATTCTCCATTTCAAATTTCAAATTTCAAAATTTAAATCACATTTTAATTACATTAAATTAATATTAATAATATTAGAATAAAAATAAAATAAAATTTATACAAATTATAATAAAATAAAATTTATACAAATTATAAGATGATATATTTTACGTATTTATTTGAATCAACGATTATAATTTTATATATAACAAAAAAATATATTTTAATTAATAAGTTATTTAAAATTATTAATTAATAGTTTTAAGTTTTTACTTAGAAAGTTTAATTAGTTTCTAACCGTGGTTCCCACGGGTTATAAACTAGTGTGTGTATATATATATATATATATATATATATATATATATATATATATATATATATATATATATATATATATATATATATAAAATGTTTTATCACATGGTATCCACATAACAAGTGGTAGCTTCAGAAGCGTCCCCTGTTACTTTTGTTACACATAAGAGAGTTCGAGAAGATCAAATTAGTTTTGGATCGGATATGGGTCCTAGTGCTCGGGCCACCTAAGGTATCCAATACTTACCCTATCAATTATCAAATCAAGTAACCAATGTCCTATTGTATACTGATTTTGGCTATTTTGTTATGTATTTGAGCCACATAAGGGATAGGGTATCCTGTACTAACAATTAAACATAACAAATAATATTTTTAAATTGCATTTAGTCAAATGTATACTACCTGGGCATAAGTGTTTAAGATTATTTATTTAAAATGTTTATTAATTTATTAGAGTTTGATTTTGTCAATAAGCAGTTTTAGAAAAGTACAATTTATCATGTTTAAAATTGAATTTTGGATTCGAAAATGGTTATAGAAGACTCGAAGTCGTTCATTGTTAAAGATAGTTTAATTATGCATTTTAATCTTACAGTAATATATACTATATAAATAAGCATTGCATTTTACTATCATATAAAGTAACCCAAACACTTTTTTTTATGTATTTTAAACTTCTTTTTGATACCGCATAAATTCATAAATATTTTTGAAAAAATAAAAATATGTTGTTTTAAATGAATATTCTCAAACACCCTTTTAGATAAAACAAATTATTCAGTTGGACAAAATTTTGATTGAACAATATAGTTTAGATTTTTAAATTGGTTTAATCAAAAACATATTACTTTTTCAGATTTTGTCATGGTTTTGATTAGTAAAGTGAAAAAAAAAAAAACTGTTTATTTATTTATTTTCTTGCATTTGCTATATTTGAAGTTATTTATTAGATTATTAATATAATATTTAAATAAAATTCGAATGTATGTCCCAAATAAGAACTCCTTAATTAATTTAATTCATGAAAGCGTCGTATCTATATTTTGTGGATATAAATTTGACAAATCAACCTTGTTAGTAACTTAATAGTAAAGTTAAATATATTTAAGAATGTCTCTAACTCTTGAAACTAAATTGTGAAAATCAATTCAATCGAATTAGAATTTGATTGTGGGTATGATTAAATTTTAATTTAGTTCGAAAGATTCAAACCTATATTTCAAAAAACAAAATCAAATGCAATTCACTTTCACTTATAAGATAAAATCGAACCGAACCATTTAAACAAACACCCTCCTCACCTTTGCCTCTTCATTTTTAATAATTTAAATCATATGTCATTACAAAAACATTAATGACTTCAATTATGATTCTATATATACTATTACGATATTAGTAACCAATCGAAGACGAATTAAACATTTAAACTTCTAATACCACCCAACCTAAATATCCAATAATAAAACTAATATCATCAGAATTGATCAATTTATTATAGGATTTTATCAGTCCGTGATTAAAAGAAAAACACATCCACAAACCAATTTTGTACAAACCAAAAATATTAGCTTCGTCATACAAGTAAAACTCAATCAGGTTTCAAAGTAATACAATCAACTAATTACAAGTACAGGAACTAATAACCTACCTACAAACAACGGCGATATAACTTTTATCAAAACAAACCCTAAAATCTATGAAAAATAATCACAAATCGCACACACCCTTGAGCAACAAAACATTTAGAGTTTTACATAAAATTCAACCGGTGTTTAATCTTAAACGCTTTAATTCCAGCTGAAAAGTAGGACTTGAAGATAACGTTCTCCGTGCAAGAATCCTAATATCCTCTCTTGAACAATCCCGTGAGATTTTAACAAGCTCCCATAAAGCACCCCCCGATATCATATCTTTAGCATTTACTTCTAAAATTCCAAAACTAAATTTATTAAAGTATTTGTTCCAAGTAACACTAAAAAAAAAAAATGCACGTACCATGTTGTGCCATGTGGCAAAGAGCAAGCTCCACATGACGCCTAATTGGCGACGCTTCATTGTTGGCATTCTTCACAATCCACGGAAGCGCACCATCCTCAATCAGGAGAGATTTCCCGGTTTTAATTCCTTTAATCAACATCATATGTGAAAATTACCAAACTACCCATATAAAATTTATTTAACTCACAATTAATTTAATTAATAAATAAATTACCTTGGGTGGATGCTCTGGATTCACATTTTGCAAAATTCGCAATTCCTCGAGCCACTTGAGCAAGAACATCCGGATGTCTACATCTCACCATTCCCAACAACGCCTTGATTCCGCCTTCGGCTCTTAGCATCAACTGCAATTTGTCTGACATAACATAACATAACAGGTTATACTGTGTTTGACATATATTGGACTGGGACTGAGACTGGTGTGAATAGAACAAAATCTACAAAAGTACCATTGCCACAGAGGTTAGCGATGGCACCAGCCACCATTCTAAGTGTTTGTGGATCATCTGCATTTTCGGCTGTCATTGCAAGCAAACTGATACCCCCTTGACTCATTATAAGCTCCTGGTTAGTCTCTGCAAACGTATTTCATATTTCTAATAAATGAATAACTAATTTATAATATATAAAAAATAAAAAATACCGTTCATTGCAAGGTTTGCAATTGCGCCTGCAGCAACTCGATGGATGTTCTCATCTTCAGAGGTTGTGAGAAGAGATAGCAAGGATGTAAGACCACCAGCTTCCACTATCTTTTCCTGATTCGTTGCTGCTCAGATGATTTTCAATTTTGTAAGAATTATATAATATTTTTTATTGGGAAAAATATAAATATAAGGTCAAGAATACCTTCGGCTGCCAAATTTGCAATAACTTTTACAGCATGGATTCGCACATCCGGGTCTTCTGCTTCCAGTAAAGATAGAATTTTTTGGAGTCCAACTGTTGGAGAGTATATTTTATTTATTAAAACTAAAAGTAGGATGATATAAAATTAAAACTATTTCTTGCATTGATGATCACCTTGTTCAAAGAGTTTTGCAACAGACCCCTTCTGCTCGCCGGAATATGCCATCTGTTGTTGTCTGACCGGAGAAACAAGGGAGCCCATTTCTCCACTCATGTCTACACCATGACCAATTTCCAATTGTTTTCTTGTCTATAATTAGTAAACATATATATATTAGCTATCAAAAAAGCAAAAAAAAAAACAAAATATATATACATGTGTGTTGACTTTTGGATGACATTGTACCTCATCAGCATCAAAACTTAATTGCAAAAGCTGGTTTTGCAACATGGATATTTCTTCTTCAAGCTTTTCTCTGTGATGAACCTCATCTTCCAGCATCTTTCGAAGCTTTGAGATTTCAGCATTTCCTGTTGCCTATCAAACCACAAGATATATAGCAACATTACTGGATATAATGAATTCACTCTTTCTAACAATATACATTAAGTTCAGTATTTATTGTAATACCTCAGATCTTTTCCATTGCACTACTTGGTTTCTAAGATTACTGATTTCTTCTTCTGCAGCCTTTCTTAACAGTATTTCATTCTGTAGTAATTTCTTAGCTTCAATAAGTTCTGCATTAGTACTACTACGCACACCTTCATCTTTAAATCCAACTTTAACTCTTTTATCTCCCTGCTTTTCTTGATTTGCTGCCAATTGGACTTCAAGCTTCTTTATCGACTCCATAGACTCTCTCTGATATTTCAATCGTTCCTTCTAAAAAAGAGAAAAAAAAAACTCGAGTGCATAAATTTATAAACAAAAACTTGAAAAGAAAACTAAAATACAGATACAAATACCTCGAAAGCATCTTTATAACTTTTTTCAGCATCGGACATTTGTTTCTTTGCATCCAACCGAATTTTTTGAACTTCATCCTGATAAGCTTTTTGTTCCCTTTCATGTTCAGCAATGAGAGATTCCAGTTGTACATCAAGTTTTCTAGCTAAACTCTTGTAATCAAACTCTTCTTTTATCTTCAACATATTTTCAACTTTCATAGCTCGTTGCCCAAACATTATTGTACTTGATGTCTCTCCTCTATGTCTTGGAGAAGGACCGATTGTGATCACAAGTGAAGTTCTTGCAGTTCCTCCAAATGAATCTCGAAGCAATCTTGTAAGCTTTGAATCACGAACTGGAACATGAGAACTGTTTTCTGCTAATGCATTGATACATTTTCCAAGAGCACTTAAAGAAAGATTTATAGATTTTGCTTCTTCTAATGTATGTCCTTCACTTCCTGATTTATCAATACGCTCAGATCCTGCAAGATCCACAACAATTAGCTTCCCTTTTCTAACAACAGGTGCCTTCATTGTTCTACTCATGTGGGCCTTTCCACCATTTTCACCATCTCTTTCCTTCACACACTTCTTAACATGAACCATTAAAATGGCATGACTTCGAGAAGATTCGGTGTTCAATTTTGTGTTAGCAGCAAACCGATGTGCTTCACCTAACCGAAGAAGCTCAACAAAACTTGGTTGATCTCTGACCTCTATCAGGGTAGCACCAGGGAGTGAAATGTCTCCACTTTTTGGATCTTCCATTATAGATAGATTATCGTTTGTAGGATCAAGAAGATCTTGTATTGTCTCCATATACAGCTGGAAACATTGGTACATAAATCAAAATGTTAAAAATCCATAAAACTTAATAGCAAATTACACCATGTAATGTATAAAAGAAAAAGAACCTGCAAATAGGAAACAGAAATTGAATCGCTTTCTGGAGAGATTTCTGCAAATATATCTTCCATTGCACGAACCATTATTCCTCTAGCAGAAGTATCTTCATCTCCAAGTCTTCCAAGTGTGTAAGTTTTTCCAGTGCCAGTCTGTCCATATGCCATGACTGTTCCATTATATCCATCAAGAACACTCTGCACAATTCAAAAATCAAACTTTATTAACTTAATTTTAAAGGAGTAGAACAGTGTAAGATGTTTATCACAAGCAATGTTTCAAACCTCGACAACAGGCTTGGCGACAACTTCATAGACGCGTTTCTGTGATGCGAATTCAGTAAGAACTTCATCAAATTCGAACGTATCTGAATCCCAGTTATTCCTTCGAAGTTTTAATCTTTTAAGCTGAGCAAGAATGTAAAACGGATTGAATAAAGCGTGACGTCATGACAAAATTCCTAAAATAAGCGGAAAACATGACATCAGAATACCTCGGGCTGCACTTCCACACAATCAGCGAAATCGGCATCGGTTGATTGTTCCTCAGTGTTTCGTGGTCGTAATCTTACAGCCACTCGAACTCTCCCAGAAACTAATGTTTGAATACAAATATCAAGTGAGAGGAGAGAGAAAGAGAGAGGGATGATTCAGATTTTACTAAAAAATGGCATTCGACTTTTTCCTCCGGGGCCAAAACAACGATTTCCGCCCTACTAGGGGCCATATTGCGCAAAAGAGCCACTTAGATTCTGGTTATAAGATATTACAGAAAAATGAAATTTCTGTTCTCATGAACCTTAAAAAAGCACAGCCTTTTAGGGGTTCTAGGTCAACATTCTCAAATTTCTACAAAATTTTAACTTATTATCATGAAATAATCGTTAAAATATAGCACAGAGAAAATCCGGTTAACGATTCTTCAGAATTGTATATATAAACTTACATACTAAGCGCATAAGGATAACAAAATGCATACAATTCTACACACACCAGTATAATAAATTGTGAACAGACAAAGAAATCAGAAAACAAAGGTGAGTAAGAGACCTCCAGGAGTGTCCTTATGAAGTGCACCGGCGGAATTACCAGTGGAACCGGTGCTGCTACGGCGGCCACCAGACGTTACCGACGGCTTAGATTTATATCCAGAAGAATAAGATGAAGATGAAGATGAAATTGACTTCGTCTTCACACCGCCATTCTTGAAACTATTATTGTTAGCCATTTTATAACAAATTCATAATAATCAAGCTTCTGAAACACCTCTTCTTCTCACACCAACCCACGCAGTTAAGCTGTACAGGAAAAAGAGTTATGGGGGAGTTGAATTTTGAAGCAAAGAAGTTCGGGTTTTGAGAGAGAGAGAGAGGGGGAGTGGGGTGGGGTCATGGGTTTCTTGCACTTTAATTTCATTTTTCTTATTTTTCGTGGTGAATTAACGTAATTATTGGGGAATGAAGAAAATAACAATTACAATAAGCCCCTTCATGTCTAACAAAAATTAATGTTGTTCCTTCAAGTTTAAAATCTTTCATATTGGCTACACATCTCAACTGCTAGGTTTTGATCCAAAAAAAATTGGGAGTTTAGAATAATTGGGAAATAAGTTTTATTATATTAATTTTTTGGTGGAGAAGCTCACGTGCACATAACTTTAGTTCAGTGATCCATCTAAAGTATTTGAAACTTTGAGGTCCAAATGAGCCAAACTCCAATATTCAGGGACTAGATCATTACAAGACCAGATTTGTGTTTGTAACATGACGGAGATGACCAATGTACAGTGACGTGGGGGAACGTTGGTTTGGTAAAATGACGGAAGTGCCCCTGGAGGTTGACCATGATTAACTGTCCCTGGAAGGCCCCTTAAAAGCGAACTTCAAAATATCTCCCCCTCAAATCAAAGGTTTGGTATAAAGGCCCCGTCAAAGTGAACTACAAAAGTTTAACATAATTTTGATTTAAAGGAGTAAAAATGAATGTTAATAATTATCATCAATGTTAAAAAAACATATTTCAATTATTGATACAATTAAAAATAATATTAATAATGCTAATATTAATATTAATTAAAAAGTCATTTTTGGAAAAGTTACAAAAAGTCAGGATTTCCTGACTTTTCCAAAAAGTCTCTTTTCCTTGTATAAAAACACCAAAAGCAGCTTTTAAAATTAGTTTGTCAAACATCTTTTGCTTTTTTTTCTTTTCCTAAAAGGACTTGTGGGTGCAAAAAGCTAAAACAAATACTCCCTTAATCATGCTATCAAAATTAGATTTCTATATTTGCAAATCCAAATATAACAAACCAAATATAAGTTTTGGTGATTTTAAATTCAAAACATAACTAAATTACATGAGCAAATTATCGAATCTACTATTATTTGTAGATGAAATTCATCTAACAACATTTGTAGAGATCTATGACGTCTATAACCACTTTATAATCGTATTTAATCGTAGTTTTTTTTATCAAGTGATATAGATCAATTAACTAGTTTTGTTTTGAACCTTATTTTAGACTTTATCATATGATCCAAATATAGTACATGAAACAAACAATGGTCTTTTAAGTTATCATTTATTCGGAGGATTTTATTTTCATTGGTAACTGGGCACATGAAAATGTAAGGAGTATTGTGAGGGGGTTTGTGTTGGTTTTCTATGTTGTTGGGCTAAAAATGAACATTCACAAGTCTAATCTTTATGGTATTGGGGCAATTGGCATGTGGCTTTAATACGGGATGTTTTATAGTGAAGATTCTTTTTGTTTACGTTGGGTTGTCGATCCAGTCTAATATATCACCAGTTGAAGTTGGAAGGAGATTATTGAGATGTTCAAGTGTAAACTTAATAATTGGAAAGTTTTCATGTTGTCTATTGGTGGTCATTATACTCTTTGAATGCAATTACTATATGTTTATCTTCAAAACTCTGATTAAAGTTATTCGAATTTTAAAAGCATGAGGTGCAACATTTTATGGGACAGTGAAGTGGATGAAAGGAATATCTCTTGGCTTAAATATAACAAAGTTTTAGCTTTGAAGGAAAAATGTGGAATCGATATAGAGTTTATCTACACGTAAATAAGCATTGTTACAGTTGTTTTCTCTCACAATAAATTCTTCTCTTTAAGTGAATGTAAATGTTGTTATACATGGTGAGAATGGTGGTCTTTTTCTTTTTAGAAAACAGTCAAATAAATTTAAAAAACTAGTAAGAAGCTAGAAAATTACAAACAATTTAAAGGATTAGTTAACCAACTAATCCAAGATTTATAACATTTACGATTCCAATTAAAAAACCATAAAAAAATCTTTAATAGAGTCAACGATATCGCTTTTCCGCATCTTCTCCGCTTGAAACGTCATATTATTCATGTACTTCCAAATGTACCAAACAGTAGTACAGAAAATCGCATCAACAACATCTTTCTTTTTTGAATTGATAGGAAAGTTATCCATTATGGAAAACAAACCTTGAACAGATTCACACTCGAATCGATCCAATTCCAACCAATGAAATATTTCATTTCAAGTTCTAGATGTCACATCACACTTAACGAAAAGATGATCAAGTTGTTCAGCATGTAAATCACAAATCGGGCATAAAATTGAAGGTACATCAATTCCTCTATTCGCTAAATTAAAACAAGTAGGAATTCTATTCAAACAAGTCTTCATTGAAGAATATTTACCTTTCTAGGCACAAAAGGATTCCACATGGTTTCTGGTGTATAGAAGGAAGAATTATATCATCAATCCATCTTCTAGTATCTCCAATTGTAAAAATCCCTTCTTTTCCAATCTCCCGCCACTAACAATCAGGTTTATCAATCAAAACAACTCCATGGAGACATTCCATCGAATCTAAAAACTATTGAAACTCAACACCTCTTTGAATTTCATGACGCCGATCCCAATTCCGGTTTCCATTACATCTTCTATCAGCACTAGAGGAATCTTTATTAAGATCTAACTCAAACAACCTTGGAAATCTAGTAGCCATTATCTCACCATACCATCTATCTTTCCAAAATTTAGTCAAAGCACTATTCCCAACTTTTTTATACATCACAGATTCTAAATCCACACCCCGAGAACGAAGTTTAAAATAGGATGCAAGAATACAAGCCCAAGGTGTCGGCCACAAGTAACCAACTCGATCAAGACCACCATTCTCACCATATAACTTCGTGGTAACTTTAACCCAAAGCAAATTGCTATTATGTAAAAATATCCAACGCCATTTCTGAAGAAGCGCAAAATTAAACGCCCCCAAACTTCCAATCTCAAGACCGCCATTCCTTTTACTTGCAAGCACCATCTCCCATTGAACCCACCACATTTTGTGGTTTTTATATGCTCCTCCCCAAAAAAATTGCACGTAGTGATTCCAACTTCTTAAAACGGCAACTGACATAAGGAACAAAGACATGAAATATATACCTAACGATCCCAATACCGACTTTATCAACATCGATCTTCCACCAATAGATAGAGTAGCAGCCTTCCAATTTGATAACCTTTTCTGAAATCTATCTATAACCAACTTCCAAGCCACCACCCTAGACATATTTTGTCCCACAGGGAGTCCTAAATAAATGAAAGGCAATTTATCTGGACGACACCCAGCAACCAAAGAAAAATCTTTGATTTCCTCAAACAAAGTGCAAACCCTATAAAGATTAAACTTATGCAAATTAAATTTTAATCTTGAAACTATAAAAAAAAACAATGAAGAAATCGAACTATGTTAGTAATATTCGACCGAATCCAATCACCAAGAATGATCACATCATCTGCATAAAAAAGATGTGAAATTCTCATATCTCTATTTCCAACTTGAACTCCTTCAAAAAGATGATTTGCTTTAGCATCTTCAATAGCAACATGAAGTCCCCCAATGACAAGAATAAACAAGAATGATGATAAGGGATCACCTTGTCTCAACCCTCTAAATAATTAAAATTCCTCCGTATGGCTACCATTAAGAAAAATCGAAGATCTCGGTGTCATCAAACAAGCTCGGATCCAAGATCTCCACTTAGAACCAAAATTCATAAACTGCATTATACAATCAAACAATGACTAATTAACTGTATCATAAGCTTTTTCAAAATCAATCTTCAATAACATCATTTTCTTTAATTTTTCTCTTATACCATTTGACATTTTCGTTCCCCATAAGAGGCGCATCCAAAATTTTGACGATTTTTCACAAAAGATGATTGCTCATGACTGACAATACTATCAATAACATTAGCTAATCGCATCGCTAGAATTTTTTTGGATGATCTTATATTGGATTCCAATTAGACTGATATGACGAAAATCATTAACACCCAACATTCTATCAATTTTTGGAATCAACGTAACAAAAGAAGAGTTACACCCAGAAGGAATTTTAGAATGTAAAATAATTCAATTACAAAGACAAAAATATCATTCTTTAACAGACCCCAATGCTTTTTAATGAACGAAAAAGAAAACCTATTCGGACCAGGTGCTTTTTCATTACCACAAGACCAAACAGCGAGTTTAATCTCTTCCAACGTAATCATACTCACAATACCGGTAGATTCCATTTCTATAAGGGATGAAAATCGTGGACTCCTATTTTAAATCTCAATAAATGGAGCTTGTTTGAATGTTTCACAAAAATGTGTAAAAAATGTTTTTAACTTTTATAGGATTAGATACGAATAAAAAATCTGAAAATTCTTCTTTGTGGCGATAATACCAAAATATCAAGTTGGCTTAGTCGTCTTTATCTTGATCCTTACGGGCCTCTTAAATACTCTCTTCCCTATTTCTTTCTTTTTCTTTTATTTGTTTTTGTATATAGGATGTGTCCGGCATAGAGCGTTTAGGAGCATTTGAGAGCTTGTAGCTTCTAGCATTTGACAAAACGCTCCGTTTTGAACAGAAAGCCTTGTTTGACACTACAAGCTTCTAGAATTTAGTTTAAACAAAACGCTCAAAATCCAAAAGCTACTTCATGTAGCGTTTAACAAAATGCTACAAGCTACAAGCTACTTGCTATCCGCTACAAGCTACTCACTACCAGTTAGTTTTGCCGAATACGCCCATAATGTTTATTATTTGTTTTCTTGATTATTGATATGAATCTTTGGGCTTAAGTTAATATTTTTATTGAATCATCGTGGTTATAGTATAAATATGGGGTTTTAATCGATTTAGGGTCATAAGTCTTCTTCTTTTTATAATAATCCCATGAAAATATTTACTATTTTTGTCTCCTTCTATAGACCATTTAATTTTTGCTTTTTGAGATAGATCAATCACCTCTTTTTTTCTCCAAGTTATTTAATTTTGATTTAGCGTTCATTCTTGCCTCCTGATCATGAGACCTGACAACACCAACATCAATCAATTTGTCTATATCATGTATCTTTTGCAACAACATATCTTTTTCCTCATATTTTTTCTTCTTTACCTCTTTTCACCATTTTCTTAGAATTTCTTTAAGCCCTTTAAGCTTGTTCTTGAAGTTAATACTAGCACTTTCACCCTCAACTCCCCTTTCCTCGGTCTAGTAACTTTTAACAATTTGATCAAAATCAGGTTCCAACATCCAGGAATTAAAAAACTTGAACGGTTGGGGACAATAATCCAAAGTAATCGGAGACAACCAAATGGGTCTATGATATGAAATAATCAACTCCAAATCCATGACATAAAGATTTGGGAATTGATTGATCACCTCTTCAAATAGTAAAAATCCATCAAGCTTACTAGATTTGGTTCTGTTGTTACCAACTCTAGTGAAAGAATACCTACCCATAGGAATCTTATAAAGGCCAACATCATCAATAAAGGAGTTAAAATCATTAGCCACTCTTTGAGAAAAATACCGATCCCAATCTCTCATTTTGGTTTCTTACAACATTAAATCACCAAAGAACATATACAAACCATTTCTCTGCATAAAATTCAGCAAAAACATCCATAACTCACGTTTCTTATTATCTTCCTAAGGTGTATATACGTTAACCATAAAACATTTGAATTTAAAATACACCCACTCTCCCTATGAGAATGGTGGTCATAATGTGTTTGATATGAAATTATTGGGTTTATTAATATGACTGCATGAAAAAATGTGTCATTTTACATTATTATCGTAAAAAAAACATGGGTAATATGTGTCCCACTCATGTTTGGGTTAATGTATGGTTTGGTGAGAACAATCTTGGAAGTGTGTTTCTAAGGATGCATCACCTAGAATATGGAAAAGAATGCCAGGTTCTAGATTGGATGTTGAATGCTACTTGGTGTTGGAATTGAAGACGGTCAGTTATAAAATGGGTTGAAGCTTCCTAGCTTGCAACATTACTGGAAAGTTTCATTTGTCTTCAATTTTATTTCATATTGGGTGTTCTTAGTGAGTTGTACATGGACTCTAAATGGTTGTTCTAGGTGGAACTGATCGTTGTCAAAAAGGTTATCATGTTTATTAAGATAATGTTCGTGATATCCCCTAAATCTTGTCATTTTAAAATCGTTATATTCTAAAAAAAAAGTATCTCTTTATTTACTATCAGAAGTTCCCAAGTCAATAAAATACTTTTAAAACATTTATTATTTCAAAACCTTATCGGATGTCAACTCGTATATCATATCATATATAAAATCATAAACAAAAATAGCCAAACATATTACATTGACGAAAAGTCTAAGTCATGGATCTCCAAATCTTTCATAGTCTCTAAAATAGCATTTACTAATCGTCACATGAGACACACGTCAAAATACAATGTTAGACTAGGTAATCGGGTAAGATACAAAGGGGTTGACTCATGATAAACGCTATATAAAAAATCTTTATACAATACACTTTTTATACACCACACATTGCATATTGATAGATGTCATTTTATGTATCTTTTAGGGTAGTTTTTATTAGCATTTAGCATCATAATTTGTACATTTGCATGTTATTGGTTTAAATAATGTTCAACTCATTTCTTTCGTTAGAATTCTCGTAATGTTCATGTTTTTATGTTACTATCAAAAAATTCGAGTGGAGTAGTACTTAGGGAGCATTTTTGGATGCGTTTAATGGAACATTGAAGTTAATTAGAGTTTGGAACTTATGAAGGATTTTGAGGAATGCTTAGAAGCTTTTTTGGTCAAGAAAAATGTGATCGAATTGATCTTACGAATATAGATTGCTACATTCAAAAGCCTAAAGGATGTTGCTGGCAGCTTTGACCCGCTATCATTATTTTGACCATATCTCATTACTAGTAACTCCGATTGACGAAATTCAAAATGTTCCGAAACCTAGACAAAATTTCGGACAACTTTCGGGTTTGAGAAAAAAAATCAGAAAATGCAAAAAATCGATCGAATTTTCCTTGAAATTCGATCGAATTAACACTTGGCAGTACAAAAAGTCCTGAAAATCAAAAAATGCAAAATTCGATCAAAACCAGAAAATTTCGATCGTGTACCCCAAAAATTCGATCGAAATTTTAGGTTTCTCGCTCCCAAAGACTTTGTCTTGTATATATACGATGCCTCTCTGATCAGATAAAATGTTGGACGATTCTTGAAGCTCCAAACGATTCTTGAGCTGATTTTTCTCTAATTTCTGTGATTTATGAAGATTGTAAGACTGTGTGTAACATCCCAAAAATATGATCCAAAAGTTTCATTTTTAGTTTAATAAAACAGTATTTAAAACATTATCTATACAACTCAAAAGAAAATAAGTGTATCAAGGATCATATCAATCAGAGTAATATCTCAAAAGCGGAAATCATGTGGTGTGTGTGATGCAGTCATCCCGAGCTCTTCCCATTGGAACCGGAAGTACCTGAAACATAAACTGAAAACTATAAGCACAAAGCTTAGTGAGTTTCCCAAACTACCTCATACTATACATAATGAATCACATACTGGGCCCCCGCCCTACATTGGGCCTCGCCCGAAATCAGGCCCTGCCCGACATCAAGCCCCACTTGGTTTACAGATCTGTTATTCTTAGGCCCCTCTTGTCATTGGGCCCCGCCCACCATACAAACACAATATATATATATATATATATATATATATATATATATATATATATATATATATATCACATAATCATGCTAACACACACAATGATCATAAAACAATAGCATATGTCTGGTTATCGGGCCTCGCCCGACATTGAGCCCTACCCGGTATACATAGCAACACATAACATATGCAAGGGTCACACAGAATCCAAGTGTGACATCCCCAATTTCACGGCCAGAAAAGATCGATTTTGTTTATGCTTTGTTTAAAAATCAGAGTAATATTTTAAATAAAAGTGTTGTGGAATTTGTTCCCAAAAAAAATATGATAAAGATTTATCAAAGCATTTCTGGATAAATGTATTTCATTAAAAACCTCGGGATGTCATGTTCGATACAGATCAAAAGCATAAACAGTACAATATAAGCCGTACAAGATTTATTCATATCTACATGCCTATAATCCGTAATCCCTCATCCACACATCACATTTTATGCTCGAGTGTCACTACCTGTAATACAAGAAACTTAGTGGGTCAGGCTTGGGAGCCTGGTGAGCACATAAGGTTTTCAACTCACAACAAATAAGTTTATTAATTTCATCAACCAACAATAACCCGATTACCCATTCTCGTTATCCTCACTTTACATCCCTAAACACTTATCATAAGGGACCTAGCCTAAGGATCATCATCGGGATGGACACTACCGCTAAAGGGTTCCTAATCAATAAATGTCCTAAAGGAAACCATGAGGGGGGATGGAGTACACCGGTGAACACATCGTTCACAAACACCTACAGGTTGCGACCCTGCTAGCATTCCACGGGACTGTCTAGAAAAGTCTGTGATCGTCATCTATACTCCGCTAGATGACTAGATCAAAATTGACATCGAGGCCTCTCATCATTTTATTTCATCACACACCAACTATTACATCTACCCATGTTTTACCCAACATATTTTGTAGATATAAAACACATATATAGTTTAAATCATTTAAAACATGTATGAAAACGTTGATCCAACATAGACAACAAGTATTCAAATAATATGCACACATAACACGTAATTTATATAAAATACTTCATATCTATGTGTAAGATGAAATTCACTATGCACTCACCTGTTAAGGTGTTGACTTTGAACTCAGACAACACTTCGCTTCTGTTAATTTATTTTCCTTCGATGAAACCTAGTATCATTACCACTAGATTTTAGTCTAATATTCATTGCGACTAATTATTATTCTAGATTCATCATTAAATCAAAGTCTACTTCATGATCTATCAAGTAAGGATCAGCCAGACAGGACAGTTGGGAGGCACGACCATATCGGCATATAGCTTTTCTGAAATCTAACAACCAAACCCAACGTGACCATTTTAGACACCTCTCCTGTAAGTAGTTCACTCAGTATAATGACTTTGAATCGCTGATAAATCTTATTTATAGGTTCATAATAACGATATTATATTTATATATAAGCTATATTTAAAGTATGGTAGGCGTATCTCACTTACAAAGGGTTTTTATTAAAAATCGGGCTTCGCTGGAGCAACATTTCCGAGCTGAAAAACTCTTTTTCTCGGAGCCTTCGGGAGCTCCGGGGCTTCCTTCTAGTGCTAGGGGATACCTTAGGCTTTGGGGGGTTGGGGTAGGCTAGAGAAATGTTAGAGAGAGAAAGAGAAAGTGAATTTGTGAAGAAAAGAGGCTGTCTTTGCTGCCCTTTTATAGGCATGCGAGGTTGCTGTTACGCATTGTGTTCCTCGGATCTACGCGAGGCGTAGAGACACGCGTCACAACTTCAGTGGTGCATCGTGGCTAGCCTTCGGTCCAAGCAAATGAGTCCGTGCAATGCTCTTTTTTCGTACGCGTGGCATTCCTTGGACGATGGGCGTTCTTCTTGTATGTGAGGCGTAGCAAGGCCAGGTGTCTCCATCCGAAGTGAGGTCATGGGCATCAAGCGACGGCTGAGATTGTGCCACGCCATTGGTACTCGCAAATCTGAATCCCAATTTCAAAAATTCATAACTCTCGCATACAAGCTCTGTTTTCGATGTTCTTTATATCCACGCGTAGGCGGGACCGTACTCTACGACTTTTGTTTAGACTCTGTTGGCTAATTTTGACTTTATTTTTAAGGTTATATTTTTAACTGACTGGGACATGAAAATTCTGTTAAAAATTCATAACTTCTTCATCCGACGTCCGTTTTCATCTATCTTTTTACCGTTACGCTACTATTAATGAGATCTTCGATTCTCGTTTAGGTTGTGTCGGCTAAAAATTTCTCGATCTAATATTCGAACTCCGGGCTATGCACTGCTAAGCCGGAACTTCGAAAAATGATAACTTCCTCATACGAAGTCAGATTTGGACGTTTCTTTTATGCACGCTCTCGGTTTAACGTGTACTACTACTTTCGTTTAGATTGCTAAGGCCAAAACGTACTCTATCGTGAATTCACTATTTATGTCACGCAGTTTCATGCCGATTTTGTCGCGAAACTTCGACAAGCCATAACTTCTTCGTTATAACTCGGATTTTGGCGTTCTTTATATATCCACAATCCTTGTTTCGACCACTACAACTTTATGTATAGATATTGGGTTTATATAACACTTTATTTTTTGACGCTTATTTTTATTATATCTTTATAAACCAATATATAAGCACATAAAATCACATAATTCACATAATATTCAAGTAATTCATCTTTATTACTTCAAAATAGGTTACAATGGTTGACCTTGACTATTACATCATTATACTAATGTGTAGACCAGAAACATGGACGTTACAATTCTCTCCCCATTAGGATGATTTTGTCCCGGAATCATGCATCAACAAACATATGTGGGTAGCGACTCATCACATCACTCTCTGTTTCCCACCTGATTCGATCCATTCGTATGTGTCCTGCGCACAAGCACTAAGTCGACCATCTTGCGTCGTAACTTCTTAGTCTTACGGTCAACGATTGTCTCGGGCTCTTCGATTAGCCTCTTATTTTCATCCATCCTTAGCTCTGAATTATGTCGGGAACTTCTCCCATGAACTTCCTCAAATAACACACATGGAAAGTGTTATGAATACCATCTAGTGCTTCAGGAAATTCGAGCTTGTAAGCTTGATTCTCAATCTTCTGAAGAACTTTGACGGTCCTATAAACCTTGGGCTCAGCTTTCCTCGTTTCACGAATCTTATAAGTCCCTTCCATGATGAGACTTTAAGCAAAACTGAATCTCCAACTTCAAATGTCACCGGTCGTCTTTTCTTGTCAGCATAGCTCTTTGGACGATCCTGAGCTGCTAACATTCTTTCCCTGATCACCTTCAGCTTTTCAGTAGTCTGATGGACTATCTCGGGGCCCATAAACTGCTTTTCTCCAGCCTTAAGCCAACAAGATGGCATATGGCACTTTTGTCCATACAAGGCTTGATAAGGTGCCATCTTGATGCTCAAGTGGAAACTGTTATTGTAGGAAAACTCTACCAGAGGTAAGTTCTCATCCCAGTTACCTTGGAATTCCAGGGTGCATGCTCTTAGCATATCTTCAAGTGTTTGAATCGTTCTTTCGCTCCGACCATAAGTCTGTGGATGGTAAGTTATACTTAAACCCAACTTCGTACCCAATTCCTCTTCTAGACTTCTCCAAAACATTGACGTGAAACGAATATCACGATCCGATGCAATCATTAGAGGAACACCGTGAAGTCTTACTACTTTCTTCACGTAAGCATTTGCGAGCTTATCCATAGACCATTTCTCATTGGCTGCTATGAAGTGTGCACTCTTAGTGAAACGATCCACGACTACCCAAATCATGTCGTGACCGTTCTTTGTCCTGGGCAGTTTAGTCACAAAATCCATGGTGATGTCTTCCCATTTACCCATGGGTACAGGTAAAGGATCTAAACTCCCATACGGTTTCTGATGTTGTGCCTTAACCCTTGCACAAGTTACACACTCGGCCACATACTTTGCAACATTGAGCTTCATCGTCGGCCACCAGTAGTAGGATTTTAGATCCCTATACATTTTGGTGCTGCCGAGATGAATCGAGTATATGGTATTGTGGGCTTCTTCCATCAAAAGATCTCTTACTCCTCTTGTCTTAGGTACCCAAATCCTGTCTTGGAATACCTTTAATCCTTGACTGTTTGTACCGAACACTAACGTTTTGCCTAAAGGTTCTTCATTTCGGTCATTTTTCTCTGAAGCTTCTTCCTGAGCTTTCTTGATACTTTCCACAATAGTCGAGACAAATTCTATTCTCAACACTCTTGACCTTTTTCTTTCAAAGTTGACTTTTCGACTTAGAGCATCAGCGACAACATTTGCTTTACCGGGGTAGTAAAGTATCTCACAGTCGTAGTCCTTGAGTAACTCTAGCCAACTTCGTTGCCTCATATTCAATTCCTTCTGATTAAAGAGATATTAGAGACTCTTATGATCAGTGAAAAGTTTGCACTTCGTGTCATAGATATAATGCCTCCATATCTTTAGGGCAAATACTACTGCTGCTAACTCTAAATCATGAGTTGGGTAGTTCTCCTCATGTTCTTTCAATTGTCGAGATGCATATGCTATCACCTTTTCTCTTTGAGTTAGAACACATCCTAACCCAACTCCCGACGCATCGCTATATATTGCAAAGTCTTCAATTCCATCGGGCAGAGAAAGAATTGGTGCTTCACATAACTTCTTCTTTAGCTTCTCGAATGATTCTTCGTGCTTCTTGCTCCACGTATATGTAGCTCCTTTGTGGGTCAAAGTTGTCAATGGAGCAGCTATCGAAGAAAAGCCTTGGATAAACCTTCGGTAATATCCAGCTAATCCTAGAAATCTTCGAATCTCTGTGGGACTTTTTGGTCGTTCCAATTTCATCACAACTTCGATCTTTTTTGGTTCAACTATTATCCCTTCTTGGTTAACCACAATACCCAAGAATTGAACTTCTTGGATCCAAAAATTGCATTCGGAGAACTTTGCATATAGCTTCTCCCTCTTCAACACTTCCAACACTTCTCGTAGATGCTTGTCATGATCCTCCTGGATTTTTGAGTAAATCAGAATGTCATCTATGAACACAATCACAGATTTATCGAGGAATGGTTTACAAACCCTGTTCATCAAATCCATGAATGTTGTTGGAGCATTGGTTAGTCCAAATGACATAACCAAGAACTCGTAGTGTCCATATCTTATTTTGAATACAGTCTTCTCAATATACTGTTCTCTCACCTTTAGCTGATGATATCCTGACCTAAGATCGATCTTTGAGAAATATCTCGAACCTTGCAGTGAATCGAATAGGTCATCAATCCTTGGCAATGGATACTTGTTTTGCATCGTTGCCTTGTTCAGCTCTCAGTAGTCTATACACATTCTCATGCTTTCGTCCTTCTTTTTCACGAATAACACCGGGGCTCCCCAGGGTGATGAACTAAGTCGAATGAAACCTTTGTCCAACAACTCCTGAAGTTGCGTCATAAGCTCCTTTATCTCCGCCGGTGCTAATTGGTACGATGCTTTTGCTATTGGTGTCGTTCCTAGTAACAAGTCTATTTGAAACTCTACTTGTCTATCAGGCGGTAATCCGGGAAGATCTTCGGGAAAGACTTCCGGATAATCACACACCACTGGTATACTTTGCATTTCCTTCTTTTCCTTCTTAGCATCGATAAAGAATGCCAAGTATGATGTGCATCCTTTAGACAAACATTTTCTGGCTTTCATTAGGGAAATGATTCCAGAGTTTATTCTACATTTGTCCCCGTACACCATAAATGACTCTTTTCCTGGTGGGTTTACTCTTACTATCTTCTTCCTGCAAAGTATCTCGGCATCGTTGGCGCTAAGCCAATCCATCCCCAGAACGATGTCAAAACCGTTCAACTCTATGGGTAACAACTATTCGTGGAATTCGTTTCCGTTTAAGTCGATGACGATGTTCTTAATACAATCACTACCAGGTACAAACTTGCCACTGGCAACTTCCACAACTAGGGCATTATAAAGTGTTTCTATAGGCAATGCTAGTTTCCCACCAAATTTATGCGATACAAAGGAGTAGTTCACTCCCGAATCAAATAGTATATTGGCTGGTAATCCATTTACAAGAAAGTTACATGAAGCAACATATGTTGCCTCCTTCGTAGCTTCTAGCGTCATTTGGAAGGCTCTCGCCTTCGGCTTCGGTGGAACATTGGGTCTTGCCGCTTCTTTCTTCTTCGGGCAGTCCCTCGAGATCTGCCCTTCGTCGTTGCACCCATAACATACCTTCTTATTGAACGTGCACTCGTTGGCATAGTGCCCGGGCTTTCCACACTTAAAACAATTGACTTCTCCATCACATTTCCCAAAGTGCTTCTTCTTGCACTTGTCACACCACTTCGCTTCGGCTCCTCCTCCTCCAAACTTCTTTGAAACAGACTTGATTTTCTTATTGGGCCTTGCAGACTCTTCGAATTTCCTCTTCTCGCCAACCTCAATCTTACTGGCGGCTCTTCCCTTAATCATATCTTCAACAGAATTGGCAACCCAGATAGCTGCCTCTAGAGTAGGTGCCTGACGTACTGGTACTGCATATTCCCACGAAAGTCCCTTTGCATACTTGTCAATTTTCGTCAGCTTGTCTGGAAGAAGGCGCAAATCAAACTCCATTTTGTTTGTGAAGTTGTTGGTGTATTCATCAAGAGTCATGCTTCCTTTCTTCCAACTCAGGAATTGGTTCTCTAGCTCAATCAGGTTTTGGGATGAGCAGTACCTGCACTTAAATTGCTCCAAAAACTCTACCCATGTCAGTTACAGGGGCTCATTGGGGCTTAGAGTCTTCCCCAGGGTGTTCCACCAGCAAACAACGCCTCCTCTGAACTAACGCACTGCAAATGTGGTTTGTAACTTGCCCTTGCAACCACATATCATGAAGGCCAAATCCATTTCTGAGATCCAATCCATAACTCCAATCGGATCTTCCTTCCAGTGAAAAGTCGATGGCTTGCAAGTAAGAAAATCTTTGTACTTGCATCCATTCCTCTCGACTTCGTCATCTTGGTTGTTCCTCCTAATCACCGGCGTATCATCTTGACCAACGGTCCTGCTGTAGTTTCCTTCCTTTGATTGCTCATCATTCAATTCGGGCTGTTCGACAGGCATTGTAGGTTCATCCTTATTTTAATGCAACATCTGCCTCATCTCTTCCTGTTGTTTAGCCAACATAGCCCGTATCATAGCTTGTACTCCGACCATTGTGATTGACTCAGGTGCAGCTACTGCTACAAGCACTCGCTGAATCACTTGGGGTTGAGGTTGTTGATTTCTATTTCCATTCGCGTTTCCACTTCGGGTTCTTGCCATCTTGATCTATACACCGAATAAGATGAATTTAAATCTTTATTTAGGATATACGTTTAAATCATCCTTATCTCTCCAAAACTTTTACATGTTAGTTCTAATATCGTAGCCGTACGTTTAAAATCCTTAACATTGTAGTCTATGTTATGTGACCACATACTTTGTAAAAACTTTCTTTCTAATAAAATGGTTTTTCATTACTTTTATTACTATGATGCATGTCTTGTGATACTAAACATGACGTCCTCCACCCCGAACGTTTCCGTCGTTCCGGTTTTTGGGTGTGACAAATTGGTATCAAAACATTGTTTATAGTGAACTAAGTATATCAACTGCTAAAAGATATACAACTATAAATACATTGGGGTTTACGTGCTCTGGATTATAATTATGAGTATAACAATAAGTTATAAAAATACTTTTTATGGGACCAATTCCAAATTTAAAATGATCCCTCTGATTTAAAATAAACATAAATAAAAAGGTCTTTTTAGACCTTGAAAATTGGGAATGTAACGGTAAACATTTAGCAACCAAGTATGCAATCATTATCAACATCATATTCATCATAAACTCATCATAACATGGCACAAGATGTAAATAACTTGATAATTTTATTTTCATCAGTTATTATAACGGAGCACCCAAATCATCGTAAAACACTCTTTCACTCTTTTAATCATTTGTCACCTCCTATATATATATATATATATATATATATATATATATATATATATATATATAGTAGGTGTGAAACTCGTGTATTACACGAGTTGATTCAAAAATATTAAAAATTAAAATGTAAACCTTTAATATTTTTTAAAACAAATATTCAAAATAAAGAAAAAACGTATTTATTGCAATTTACAATCACATTTATTACAACTAATACTTTAGATATATAACTATAAGTATTATATGACTTTTTAATTTTTAAAATTGAAAAAAAAACTAAAAATTGACATGTGGATATTATTTATTTCAAAAATACCACAAAATGACAAGTGTCAAAACTCATGAGAGATTGTCATGTGGCAATATGGATCTTCATTTATTAGAGTCTCTCTCTCTCTCTCTATATATATATATATATATACACACACACACACACACACACACACATATATATATATATATACAAATAGACTTAAAATAATCTTTTTATAGGAATGCCATGCTCATAAACCAATGCATCGGTGTTTTTGACATTTGACATTGACAAGAGAACTTTTTGTCATTTTTTCTGACATTTGACCTGGTCTGAGGTTTTGAAGAAAAAGTATGTTTTTGTCAATTCCGAGGATTGTCAGATTTGACATTTTTGTTCGTGTGTTTTGAAAAGGTGTTTTGTGGAGATCTGGCAGGTGTGAAGGCACGTGCAGAGCTTTTGTGATGTGATTTCTTAAACGTTTGAGATGACCTTTTGGGTGCCGGAGTTGGCAAAATTCCTTTCCATTTTTGAGACTTTGACACTGAAAAGGTTGGAATAGGTAAGATACCTTTCTATTTTGGATCATTGATAGAATAAATTTGAAATCCATTTGAATGAAAAGACTTATCCTCATGTTTGGATATTTTTTGAGTATTGTCACGAACAGTGAACTCCTTTTTGTTTGTTTTCTTGGAAACAGTTTTTTTTGAAATGATAATTTGAAAAAGTAAGCTTCTCAGGACTTTTTGATTTATGACATTTCACAGATTTCTTGACTTTTGAGCAAATTTCTCGTTGCTTGCCACGAGAGCGAAATTCTTCTTTAAAAACTCTTTTTGCTTCGGTCTTAGGAGAACCGCAGTCAGTGATATTTAATTGCGGTTTCCTAGAATCTTTTGTAATTTTTGAAAAATAGTGACTTGATTAATCCGAACTTGAGAAATTAGGACTTTGAGAACATTGACCGAATTCAAAATTTTCAATTGATAATTCATGATTAATCGGTTCAATGGTCACAGAACTCTTGACTTCGATTAGTGGAGTAGTGCTTTGGACTACCGCAGAGTATGTCTTGGTGAATACTTCTTTGGGACAATGGAAATTAGGTAATGAGATAGATTGTGGTATGTGACTGCAGCCAGAGACACTGCGGTCAGACTGTAAGGATGGGAAGTCTAAAGAGACTTCAGGACTTTCAATAACAATTTCCTCATCAACTACGGATGATGTCTGAGAATCTGTGTTGTTGACATGAGTAGAAGATTCAAGGAGAATTTCTTCTATAACACAATTATTACTCAGATCATGGAGTTTTCCAAAGCGGGCTTGGATATCCTCCGGAAATGTTTTCTTATTGACTGGAAATAAGAAGTTATGGTCTGGTGGGACATAGGGACGTTCCGGTGTGAACCAAGGTGATGAGTCCGTTGCGGTTGGGTAACCATTGGACCAACCCCATTTAAAAGTGTTATCAACATTCCCATTATTGAGAAGATTCTCAATGGCCTCAGTTTCATTAAAAACCTTTTCAATTAAAAGATTTAAACGTACAATTTCATTTTGTGCTAGATCTCTTTGATTTAAGGCTATTTCTAATTGAGTTTCACTAAGCATTCTAGCATCTTTTTCTAATATTAAATCCTTCTCTAACATTGCCATTTTGAGTCTCTTATTGTCCAAACGTCCTCTAACATGGAACATCTCATGCGAAGCGATGTTCTTCTCATCTAGGGCTTTATTGTAGTCTGTAAGGACGGCAGCACAAGTGTCATTGAGTGTGTCTATGAAAGGTTGACAATAATGCATGTTGTAATTTAAAGTTTGAATCATGAGTTTTACCTGTTCCACAATGCTGAGAGTTCCATCTTTAGCTATATAGCAATGGTTCCTTTTTAGATTGGTTGATCCATCTTCATCAGCAGTTGCTACCATACAAATCTTGCCTTTCCCTTTGCTAAGGACTTCTTCATCTTCATCTCCTGATGACCACACTTGATGATTCCTTTTCACTTGAGCAACGTAGGCCTTTCCCTTTTCTTTATCTTCCAGTTCTTGAGCCATTCGAAGATAGAAGGCTCTATCTTTAACTACATTTGCCTTGCAATCTTTGGCAAAATGGTTTTCCTTATTGCATTTGTGACATATGATGACATCACTCTTGTCTTCTATAGAGGTACCAGAGTCAGTTGATTGGGACTGCGGTGGTACTTCTTTTAACTGAGTCTGCTGAGACTGCGGTGGAGGGAGAGGGTTTTTGGTGGAACGGAAGTGATTGTTCTGAAAGTTACGGTTGAAAGGTGGTCGATTTAATTGTTGGTTTTTGCGAAATAAAGGTGGTAAGCGGTTGAATTTCTGACTGATAAGAGCAATGGCATTTTGAAACTCTTCTTCGTCGTCATATTCAGAGTCAGCTTCATATGACTGCGGCGGAGAGTCATATGAGGTGGGATAGGTTTGAGTGTGAGGTGATTGGGCTACTAATGCGAGTGGTCCTCCGAAGTCTGAGCAGTCCTTGAGTATAGTGGAATCTTGAGCTTGAAATTCTCTATAAAGCTTATACAGAGATAAGGAGTGAATCTTTCTGTCACCTTGTACAATCATTTTGGCTGTTGTCCAATGTCTTCCTAAGCCATTAAGAAACTGCAGATTTGTTTCCTGATTGCTGCGGATGGTACCCGCATTGGAAAATTTTGTGACAATCAAGTTGAACCTTTTAAATGAATCTTCCAAACTTTCACCGGAGTGGGCTTTGAAATTATTGAATTCGTTGAGTGTTGTGGTGAGCTTCTTGTCTTGAGCCTGCTCTGAACCTTCATACAAGTTTTTGAGAACATCCCAAATCTCCTTTGCTGATTTGCAATTTATGATGATGTCAAAGCTGTCAGGATCAACTCCACAAAAGATTTCATAAAAGGCAATAGCATCACTTTCTATTTTGTCTAGATCATCTTTTTGTGGGATGATTCAAAGCTGGTTGACATCCTCCAAGTCTTGCTGTGGCTCCATCAGTTTGAACAGGAGTAAGGACTGGAATGTGGGGTCCTTCTTCTACAGATCTCCAAACATCTCTACCAAGTCTTTTGAGATATCTCTCCATCCTTTGAGACCAGTGGTGATACTCATTTGCAACCAGTATTGGGGCTCGATTGGAACCACCAAAACTGTTGGAAACATTCAGTGATAATGATTGTGCCATTGAAAATTTTGTTTAGATATGAGCTTTAGTGGTATAGAGGGCTCTTTGAAAAATCAGAGTTCCGATTTTCAAAAAGCAACCACTCTGGCTCTGATACCAATTGTTGAGAGAAAAACTTTGAGACACACTTGAACAAAAAATGGTTAGAACAAGTATATAGCGGAATAGTTAATCTCGAAGGATCTGTTAGCTCAACAATAATATTAATAGTTAGAAGTTAGTGAGTTAGATGTGGAAAGTAAAGTAATGTAAATGACAACAATTGTTATATCAAGAATACATGTAAGTTGATTCATAACTTGGAATGCATTCAAACCAATGTTAGTAAGTGAGATCAAACTTAGTGAATAAGTCACAAGGACTTGCTCCGAAGAAAGGTTATGATCAGATATGATAGTAAGAAGTGAGAGAGGAGAGAGTTTATGAGATAAGTAGTAAGGATACTTGAAGATGCGTATTTGATTTAGAACAAGTGAGCTCTATTTATAGAGACTCAAACATTACAAAAGATAACTTCTAGAAGTAGCCATGCAAGGCTTACTGGAAATAAGAAAGCGTAAAGAAAAGACAAAATAGACTAAGTACAAAAGCTTGTTGTCTTATGACTTCGGATGACTGCGGTAGAAGCTTTCATTGTGGTAGAAGGTTGGCTGCGGTTCCAGGAAAGTTCAAGAGGGTCACTTTCAGTGTTCTAACAGGTGTGTTAAAGAGTAAATCTATTCGTCAGTTTGTAGTATCTTTAGCTCATCAAAAAGACCAAAACATAATTCAAAATTACATTTAGTATCTTGTAATGACCTAGGTAATTACAAAAATTATTCAATTATTATTTAAGCGTCAAATTCATCCTTTTTTTTACATTGATAATTGTCACAAGCATTGTGACACCTTATTCATGATTTGGGTATTTGGCTGGTTCGTTTGCCGAATAATCTATTGGAGGTTTTCGTGTTTTAAAGATTTGGAATGTTATCATCCAAGTTCCAATTATGTTTTTCCACTCTTTGATTGGGTTTATGTATCTAGATGTGCTTGTAGAAACTTGACTATTATTGTATGTTTAAATGTTGTATTTGAGTCGTTGATGACTCAGGGTTGCTGATAACCCTAATATGTTGTATAGGAATCGCTAATGACTCAAGGTAGCTTATAACCCGAATATCTTGTACTTGAGCCACTAATGACTTGGGGTTGTTGATAACCTGTTGTTGTTATAGTTGTTTAGTTGTGTTGTGTTGTATGTAATATTTTGGTGAAACTCATTAAACTTTGTGCTTACTGTCACACCCCTGAACCGGAACGGCGGAAACGTTCGGGGGTTTGGGGTGACTTCATCTTGTAATATCGTCAAAGTGTATATAATTGAATCAAGACAACATCATTATGACACAAACAATAATACAACCGTCATTGTTTACATCAGTGTTTTGGATTACAAATTACATTCCCAAAATAAAAAGTCTATGATGATAACAAAAGAAATACAACAAAACCCATGAGTTTCTTGAAGACCAATCTGCTTATCAGTTTCCTGAGAATACAAGTTATTTTGAAAATAGTCAACATAAATAATGTTGGTGAGTTCATAAGCATGTTTGTATGAAAAGTTTTTGTATCACTTTGTAAACACCAGAAAATCCGATATTTTCTGTAAATATGGTTTGAAAGTTTTGTATCAAGTCTTGTATTACAACATGTATGTTTCTGTTTTGAAAATGTATAAAGAGTGTATTCCAGAAATCCTATGTTTTCTGTTGTGAGGAGAAGGTAATGTATAATGTAAGTTTTCCCAGAAAATCCGATATTTTCTGCTTGTAAAAGTGTTGTGGTCTTAAACCCTAAGACCGTAAAATGGTGTTTGTATAGTATTGTACTACATAAATGTATATGTATTCCGTAAATCTTACCGTGAAGTTAATTTCTATGTGATTCGTTATAACCATACTTAATATGACTGATCTGCCTGTCATGACGTTTTTTCAGGCGTCGCTTGTTTAAGGTAAGACGTTTGTCACCCTAGACTGGCCTAGTCTAGCTATAGCGAACAGCTCAGGTGCGGGGTCGTCAACCCCGTATAGATCTATACACAAACTCTCGTTCTCCCTCTAGGAGACTCTGGTTATAACTACATGATTGAAGGTTGTACACTAGGTAGGTACGAATGAAAGAACGTCTCACAAGAACCTTAACTATGTTTACGCGAATATTGTAACACACTATTTAATGTTTTAAATAACGTTTTCATGTATGTATTCAGGTTATAAGGCCCAATGAATATGAAATGAGTATACAAGGTCCATCAAGCATGTAGACGGGCTAACAAGGCCCAATAAACATGTAAGGAGTATACATGACCTATCAAGCATGTAAATTGGTCACTAAGGCCCAATAACATGTATGAATGTATAAGGCCCAATAAGCATGTAAATGGGTCACTAAGGCCCAATAAACTTGTAACGAATGTGTCAGGCCCAATAAGCATGTAAATGGGTCACTAAAGCCTAATAAACATGTAACGAATGTGTCAGACCCAATAAGCATGTAAATGGACCACAAAGGCCCAATAACATGAAAATGAGTAAACATGGCCCAATAAAAATGTGAACGACGTAATTAGTCCGTTTGTTATTATATTGTTTGTTTTAGCTCAATTATTCACCAAAATGACATAAAAGGCCCACTTTTTGTAAAAATGACATTCTTGGCCCATTAAGCCGAAAATTTTACAATTAAGGCACATTTTTGGTAAAAATGACACTTTAGGCACATCAAGACCGAAAGTTTACTTTTAAGGGCTTATTTTGCATAAAAGGACATTTTCAACCCACTTTTGATAGAAATAACGTTTTGGCCCAAATTTAATAGAAATGACATTTTCAACCCATTTAACCGAAAATTTGCATTTTTGGCCCATGTTTGTTTTAAAATGACAATTTAATCCATAAAAGGTCAATAATTAACTTTTTGGCTCATGAAACCGTGAGTTGCTAAATAAGACCCTTTTTGTGAAAATTTACACTTTTGGCCCCTTTAAAACCACGAATATCATAAAGATCCATTTTTATTTAAAAATGACTCTTTTGGTTCTCTCAAAACCGTGAGTTGACATAAGAACCTCACTTTTTGTTTATTTTGTCAAATATGGCCCTTTATACGATTTTATTTAGTTTTCAAACATTTTTAGCATTTTAAATCCTTTCCACTTCATAGTAAGTCACATAAGATGGTTTATTTTACAAACATCACCAAGTATGGTAGATATTTCGAGTTTAGTAGAGATATAGCATGTTTTCATAACATAATCACAACATATAACATGAAAACACACACATACATGCATAAATACATAGATCTAACACAAAACAACTTGTATCCTCTCCCAAAACATAGTAAAAACCAAAAACAAGGGGGTATGAACTCACTTTGGTTGATGGATCGTTTTTGGTGAGAAGGTTGAAGGAGGTTTTCGGCCCTAGCAAGCTCCTTTGAGTAGATCTCGAACTTATGGGGTTCTAAGAAGCATGGATCATGAAATAGAGTGTTTATGAGTGAAGGACTTAACATAAAATGAAGTTGAACACCTTAATTATAAAGTAGCTTACCAAGAATGATGATCTTTGATGAAGAGTTCTTGATCTCACACAAGCACACACGAAATTTGAAGAGGAAGGATGATATTTTTCTTGGAGTTCTAAAGAGGATTTTTTGTGAGTTTGAAAGTGAAAATAGAGGTGGTGGTGGAGGCTCTTATGGCTGAGAGTGAGAAGAGAAGAGATAGAGAAGGGAGTGGTTAATACATGGGGGGTTAGAGTGTAGGAGTTTAGATATATGTGATGTAATTATCATGGATACCCAACATACAATAATGAGGTGTCAACCCCTAATCCTCATTATCTTTTCTCTTTTTTTTGTTTCAAATCCGAGAATAGAGGGAGGGAAAAGAGAAGAGAGATGTTTGGGCTTGAATTGAATAATGATCGAGATCTTTTAGCCCAATAAGAAAGCTTCTGGCCCATTAGGCCCATACACAAGTTTTCGGCCTAAAAGTGGTATAAACAATGGGTTTTCGGCCCAATGATGTTCAAGAAGACGTTTACGGCCCATTAAGGCCCATGGAGAGTTTTGTGGCCCAAAACTCAATTACTTAGTACAATTAGGGCCCAAATGAGGCATCTTAACCCAAAATAGTCAAGTTGTGGGTTTATTGACCCATTAGACCCAATAATGATTACTGGCCCAAAAAGATGTTTGAACTAGGAAATTAGGGTTACAACCCAAAGTTGAGTGTCTGAAATGTATCGAATTAGGTTGTGGGCTTCATGAGTGAGTTTTGATTTGAACAGTTGTTTTTTAAATGAATAACATGTATAACATCAATCTTAAAGTTACAAGATACATCAAGAGTTGATCATACATAGATAGAATTTCCTAGCCCAAAATGCTAGTTGTGACACTTACAGTTATAGATTATATGTTTTCATGTACTTATCGGTTTGTGGGAAAGCGAAGGCGAGACTGTATACGAACATCAACAAATTTATGATTTGAAATTTCGTATTGATTTTCTTTATAACTCTGATTTTCAATTATGAGTTATGAATAAATGGTTTTTCCTTGAACACGTCTTTATGAAAATGTGTGTTTAAACTATATTGAAAATGAAAATTTCATTATGAAAACTGGGTCGTTACAAGCATAATCGAAATGCTATAAAACTGATACACTGATTTTTTTAATCTCATCCCAATAAATGGTAATTTTTTTAGTTCTCTTACAATTCGACTTTAATTGCACTGTATCAACAAAACAAAAGACAAATCCATAAAATATATGAAACTTCTAATGAAACATAACCAAAATGCTACAAAACTGATCGAGACATGTTAGTATGGTTTTGTAATGCATTTAAGTTCAAAACATGCAAAATTAGTCCAAAATTCGAAATATAAAGAACAAATCCAGAATAAATATTTTGGATTTTCAAAAACACTTCAAACCAGTGAACTCGGGACACCCCCATAAAGCATAACAAAAGATAAACATATGTAACGTTTTGAGTAAATTGTAAAAAAGAAAAACAACTCTTTTGTAATCGGAAATGCTGCATTTCGAGCTAAATTAAATAACATGATAAAGAAACTTACCAAAATCGAAATAATACAGCGTCATAAATGGGTACCACTTAGTTTAAATACCGATAATAATTGACATACTTTTTTGAGATGGGAGGAAAGATTTTTTTTTTCTCCCTAAGTATTTTTTATGCAAATGAAAGTAATTAAGTTTGTATACAATCTTTGTCTGAAATACGTTCATTTTCGGACAACACAGCCATTTTGATAAAATCTAAATAATATGTTCATTTGCATGTATACCAATATCAAAGATAGATATCTTTGTGATTATCCCTTTTATACTACTATGTACCTAAATTTTAATATCAAAATCATGTATTAGTTCGTCCGTAAATCTTGATGCATTAACGTACTACTTTGAATCATCTTGGTTTGGCCATGGTTATGTGATCTACTGCCTTGTTAACCGACATCAGTGCATTGAAACTTATAATGCTTTTAGAATAAATAATGGATAATGAAATAATACATTATTTGCTTGCTTGAACAAGAAAAAATAAAGTTTGATAGTAATCCTAGACCCGACCCTACAAAAATTTAATGGGCCTTGTAAATATGGTCCCATTTCTTAAAACAAAAGGTGCAATCAAAAAGCATGGATAGATTTTCTTTTAATTAAGAACTTTTTTTACATAAAAGGAGTGTAAAAAACTGGTGGAACGATCAGGTAGGGATAGGAAACGCATTTAATATAGTGAAACGATATATTGCTAAGATCAAAATATGTAAATTAAATGTTTCATATGAACATTTATCCAAACAAATCTTATTTTAGGCATGGAAATATAATAAAACATATTATTTTGAACTCTAAAATAAATATACTATTTTAGATAATTAAAAGATAACTGATTAAACTGACTTTTGGTAATATATACACTCGTAAATTTTAAAACCGTGTATCGAATCAACAGATCTTAGTCTTTAAATTTAAAAAAGGCATGTCTTTTAACGAAAATGTGATTATAAAATATATATTATGTCAAGAATGGCCTACAAATTTGAAATATGACAAAAAGAGTATCGACATAATCTATTTTGAAAAATTAATCAAAGTTTATTTAAAAGCACACCCCACTTCATATATTATAAGTTTAAAATTGCATAAATGGATAAAGGCCACCGCTCTCTTATTTCACGATATCACTAATCTCTTGTGACCCATATATATCGGTTAAATTATAAGCTTTATTGGAAAAAATCAAACATTTCTTTTTTTTTTTTATCCGTCAGTTGTTCGATAAAATGTCTAAATGATGTTTTCAAGTGTTGCAGCCATTCTAGGACTCAAAAAGATGCAAATTCTCTTATTCGGTGTTGTTTTTCATTGTGCACTCCAACCTTTTGTTGGACTATCACATTTTTCTTTAGATTTATGCTTCTAATTTCAAGCCTCTCCATGATCCATTAATAAGATTTGTTTGTGTGTTTATGGCGTTTTCTCATACATTTAGGAGCAAAACTTGGTTGCGTCCTTTTTGGGGGTTTCATTGTTGACCTAACGGTGAAGTAGGAGGTAAGGGGATTTCTCGTATGATTTCTCATCTCAAGAGTCTGCACCTCCATACGGATGAGCATAAAGTCATGTTGCGAGAGGCTATATCTTTAGACCATGAATTGTTTATATCAGTGGCAGAAACATTGAAGGCGTTTGGTCAATGGATATGTGGAGATTGTATTAGTCTACATGCCCTGAGTCGCTCGTATCACCACTCAGATGTTCTTGTTAAATTAATGACAAGGTTGATGCCATGAGTGGACATATCGTTCGTATTCAAAATCTGTCACCCAATGAACCGGAGGCCGACCTCAATGAGGGGTTGATGTTGAATGCTTAGCTCCTTAATCGTGTGTTTAAGCTACCTATCACCACAATCAAAACATCCCTCATAATTGTCGTATGCCTTTTTCTACGCTTTGAAAGCTGCCCTTTCCAAGGTGGCTGCTCATCCCGGGTCCGTTGAAGTGTATGTTACTTTGTTAATTCCTCCTAGGTGTACTCTTCAGTTGTTTAGGCCCAAGAATAGGCAAGAAGGTAGGCATGGGAACAAGTAGTCCTTGCAACATCATAATATCACAAGCGCATTAGCTACTTGGGGTACAGAAGACAATATAGCCAAGCTTGTTAAAAACTTGGTTGACAATGCAAGGCTGGAGCAACAAGGCAAAAAAGAAGAGTACATTCAAGAGGAAAAAAACATGGGGCAACGCCAACGTCAAGAAACGTCTCCTTAAGGTTGCAAATAGGCATTTCACAACAGCAATGAAAGTATTATGTTCCTCAAGGGTTGCTCCATACGGGGATGACACCATGAAAGAATTGGAGGGTAAGCATCCACACAAGCCACCACCATCCAAGTCGAGTACTATATTTTCAAAACCTCCCCTTGTAGTTGATATTGACAATGTCCTTGGGGGCATTAAATCATTCCCTAAAGAAACATTGTGTGGGGGAGACAAGTTGAGAGCTCAACACATTTTGGATGCTCTTTGTGGAGAAGGTTCAACTATAGCTAAAAACCTCTGACGTGCTATTACATCTGTGGTTAATCTATGGCTAGCGGGAAGATGCCCTTCGAGTGAGGCAAAATTTGTTGCCTTTGCTACTCTTTCTCCGTTCTTAAAACCTGATAAAGGAATACAACCTATTGCAATAGGCCCTATATAGAGACATTTGGTTTCCAAGTTGGCTATAAAATGTGTTGGTAAATAAATGACCAAGTATCTCAATGATTTTCAGTTCAGGTTCGGGGTGTTAGGTGGTGCTAATGTCATATTACATAGCACCAACAAGGCGTTGAGTGAGTGCCACGATGGATGGTCTATTTGCATGCTTATCGTGGAATTCTCTAATGTATTTAACCATGTGTATAGATCCGCATTACTTCATGAGGTCAGATTGAGGTGCCCTTCTATATTCTTGTGGGTTAAATTCATATATGGTAAAGTAGTAAGGTTGTATCTAGGAGACACATATATTTGGTCCACTACTAGCGTTTATCAAGGAGACCCATTGAGACCACTTCTCTTTACCTTTGCGTTGCACACACACTTACATAATATTAGAGACAATTGCAAGCTTCTTCTCCATGCATGGCGCCAAGATGATTGTAACGATGTAAAATTTTCAAACCAAAGTTTTCAATTTAAAAACACATTTATCTCAATAATAAAATCACAAAATGTCACAATATCAAACCGTCAAATCTCATATCCAAAAATTGTATATACAACTCCAGGATCCTCTCAATCATTAGGGATGGCAATGGGGCGGGGATGGGGCGGGTTTACCATCCCCATCCCCATCCCCGAGTCTATAACCTTATCCCCATCCTCATCCCCATCCCCAACGGAGGCGGGGAATCTAATCCCCCCCCCCTTTAGATTTTGGGCTTATCCCCGGCCCATCCCCGTGCTATCAAAAGTTCAAAACCATATGTCATAATAAATCAACTTAAGCCACAAAAAAAAATCAAGTTTAATACACTATCAAAACCATATCTCATAATTAGCTTGTTTACATCAATCATAAAATTTAACAACCATCAAAACGAGAACATCTAACATGATTAAACAAAATAAATTTCAAGTCTTTGGTTCTATTTCTTTGAAAATTAGTCAACATCCTCATCATATGCAACTGTCTGATCAAAAGCCTTTGGTTCTCCTTTCTTTTTACCTGAAACATATAGAACTTATTTTTAGAGAAAATAATATTTATACAAGTATGATATAACAATTGATATATTTATTAAAAATTTACCTTGAAGTTCTTTCTGTAACCAACTTTGGCTACACATTAATGCCCCAACTGTTTCCGCTTTGAGTCGGTTATGTTGTTTTGTCACTTTATTCCCGCTTATGCTAAAAGCTGATTCCGAAGCAACTGAAGAAATTGGAATGGCTAAGATATCTCTAGCAATCTTCTGTAATATTGGAAACTTAGAACCATTACACTTCCACCACATTAATATGTAAAAGCCCTCCTCATTCGGTAACAACTTCTCAGCTAAATAATCATCCAACTCAGTTTTTTCCAATCCATCATCCTCAGAAAGCATATTCTCGAAATCCAACTCCCATGTTGATTTGCTTAAAGTAGAACCCCTTCCCTCAAAGACGTTTGTTTCACATTGTCGTTTCCAAGAAGCTCCTTGTTTTGCATTATGTTTCTTTTTATACTCTTCAAATAACTCAGTAATTATGTTGCGTACTTGCATAATCTCACTTCTTGCTTCATTCCCATATAACTTTGGAAAGAAATAATTGATCAACTTTAACTTATACCTAGGGTCTAAGACAATTGCTACACTCATAACATTATGTATTACATTCCAATACTTCTCAAATTTGGTCAACATAGTTGATGCCATAGACTTAATAACATTATTATCTGATACGCTCCAGCTCAACAATGATAGTTTCATGTCACAAATTAAAGGGAAGAATATGTTTGATGTGGGATATTTGGTACCAGAAAATTTTTCAGTCACTTGATAGAACAATTTAAGTTTTTCACAAACATTTGATGCCATATTCCATTCATCTTCACTAGGTAAGCAAACATAATGTTTATCTTTTTTGCTCAAACGATTAAAAACTTCTTTGTACTCCAAAGCAACACTCAACATCATATAAATGGAATTCCATCTTGTTTTGCAATCAAGAAGTAACTCTTTTTGGCAATTAACACCCACTTGCCGAGAAAAAAGTCTAAAATCTTGTGTTCTTTTAGGAGAACTTGTCCAATAGGAGACACTATTCCTAACATTTTCAATTGCATTGGCAATCACAGAAAATCCATCTTGCACAATAAGATTAATTATGTGCGCACAACATCGCATATGAAATATTCTCCCCTTCAAAATTAGCGATGAAGTAGTAAGGGTACCTAAAAGCTTGTCGACGATGGCATCATTTGTTGAACAATTGTCAAGTGTTAATGTTGACAACTTGTTGTCAATGTTCCACTCCAAAAAGCATTCCATCATAGCTTGTGACAATGCATCAGCAGTGTGTGGAGATGGCACATGTATAAAGCTGCATTAAACAAAATACAACAATTACAAACTTCATCCAATATAACTTACAAATAATAATATTAGTTATAGTAAATACCTCATAATTTGATTTTGTAACTTCCAGTTGACATCTATATAATGTGCTGTGATTGACATGTAACCTTTCTTTTGGTTACTTGCTGTCCACATATCAGACGTGAGAGCAATCCTACTAGCATTCTCTTCAAAACATTTCAAGATATGACATTTTTTTATCTTCGTATACCTTCATTATATCGCCCTTGACTGTATTACGACAAGGCACCTTAAATAAAGGTTGAAGACTTTCGGTATACTTTCGAAAACCATAATGTTCAACAATGGAGAGTGGGTAATCATGAATTATAATCATCTTTGCTAGTTCATCTCTAGACACTTCAGCATCAAATGAATATTTACTCATATAAGCTTTACCATCAACAGTTTTTTGTCCTTGAACTAATATATGTTGCCTAATGTCTCTTGTATTTTTGCCAACACATATCCTGTAATGATCTTTCAAATGTGTTGTTCCATCATTAGATCTACCAGTCAGTTGTTTCTTGCAATGTACGCACTTCGCCCATCTACAAACACCATCAACAAAAATCGGATCAAAATGGTTCCAAGCAGCGGATTTCAACCTTTTTTTAGGATTATTTTCTACAACTTCTTGTTCATTATTTTCTACAGCTTCTTGTTCATTGTCCTCAAGTTCATCTTCATCATTCATGATTGGTTGTTTATCATTTTCTGGTGTAGCCATCTAAACCTACAAAAAAAACACAATTTGTAACATCAAATTAAATATAGATATAGTCTAAACATCATACAATCTACACAAAAACATTGATTATAAACATAAATTCATCATCATCATCCAAAATCTAAAAAACAGAGTATGAACATCATAGAATCTGCACTCTACAGTCTACACAACAATATCAAATTGGAAAATTATAAAAACATATTTGGAATGGTTTATTAAGAATTATCGGCACAACAAGTCAACATCCTAAATTCGCTGTAATGCAAATTATGTCAAACAAAAGATGAGAATTGAGAAGCAGGGAAGCACAATTGTCGATTGGATTAAGGAGAAAAAAAAAGTCCCTAACCTGTACCGAACAATTGGAGACTTGGAATAAAGATGAGAATTGAGTGAATGAGTGTCGTTGCCGCCTGCGACGTTTGGTTCAAACAGAGTAACAGACCACGACGAATGAATGTACGAATGCTTCACTGCTTCTCGTCTTTCTCACTCTCGGTATCTCGCAGTCTCGTGTCAGTCGTGTGTCTCATGAATCGTCAGTGACGGTCGTCACTCAGTCGCCAATTGCCTAAGCGGCCCAAGGGTTGAAGCGAATCGACAGATGAGATGATCAATTGATCGTGAATCGTGATTGCCTGATTGTTCGGAATATGTTGCATTGTTGCGGCCTGCGAGACATTAGGAGTTACTGAATTACCGATTCTAATTTCAATTTGGGTCATATTTCAATTAAAGTATATAATATTTATATCTATAATGAATTAATATAAAGTAACAGTAATATATTATATGTATATGTGGGTATAATATAACCGGGGGAGGGGCGGGTTGGGGAATAGCATACCCTTCCCCGTCCCCAACCCCACTTTTTGTCATACGGGGATCCCCGGCCCCATACCCGTTACCCGGTTTTGCGGGGAATACCCATCCCCAGTCGGGGCGGGTTAACCGGGTTCCCCAGCGGGTCGGGTTATATTGCCATCTCTATCAATCATAGCTCAATCTATGATGTGTGTATATTCAAGCCGACGCCTTCCCGTGATCCTGAGAAGTACCTGAAACACATAACACATAACACGGTGAGCACGAAGCTTAGTGAGTTCCCCAAAATACCAATACAACTCATTAGCCACTCGAGGCTATAACTCTATAAGACCCTCTGGTCAATGTGTTTCAGTAGGACCCTCTAGTCCCACAACTCTGATGGACCCTCCGGTCCTAACTTTGTGGACCCCCCGACCCTAACTCTGTAACTCATAGTATATCATATATATATATATATATATATATATATATATATATATATATATATATATATATATCACACAGACAAGATGCATAATATCACATAACTTAAGTAAACACATAAGACAGTCTGGTCACTTATAGATACCACTCATGGTAAGTACAGTGAGAAGACTCACCTCGTAAGAATCAGATAACCTCGAACTCGAATCACCGGTCTAGCCCCCGCCTAACACATACGATAATTATCCCTAATTAATAACGGCTCTCATGAAGCTAGACTAACCTTTCTATAAACTCACAGAAGGGTAAAAGAACATTTTACCCCTCTATGGGCTTAATAGTCCACTGATTGACCAAACCCTAAAAGTCAACCAAAAGTTAACGGCAGGGAGTACGCTGCATGTACCAGCTCTCGACATTGGGCATACTCGACTGCCATGCAGGCATCGGGGATGCTCGACCCCTATGTTGCGCATACTGGGATTACGCCTAATGTACGTCTCAATTTCACTCTTCTCACTCATTTGGTCTTAATCAGTTAAGACCTTGGCTCATATCACATATCTGGACTCCCTTGTAGCTCTTACTCCAAAAATTCAGTGACTTTAAGCCTTTGCATGGCTGGAGAGGTGACTAACACACAAAACACTCACTCTCTTATCCCAAAAAGTCCATAACTCATGCATGGCTTGATTCCAATGACCAAGATTGGATTTTTATAACACTACAACACTAAATACACTTAAATGGGGTTGATCATAGTCTCTGTAGCTCAATATCTCATAAAGTCTCCAACTTTTGGGACGAAACCCTAAAATACTTCACTATGATGCACAAAACAAAAGAGTGAGAAATCTTTGAGCTTTATACCTCAAAATGAAGCTCCACACTCAGATAAACTCATATCCAAAGCCTGGAATCCCCCTCCTTCTTCTTCAAGGCTCCTTCTTCACTCCAATGAAACACAAGAATGCTCTCAAGGCTCTCAAATAGACTCACAAGCTCTATTAACGAAATCTAGGGTTTAGGAGAGTTGTTGTCTGAGAATGATGGACATGAATGAGGCCATCATATCCTTTAAATAAGGGCTCACCCTAAATTAGGGGTTTCACTCTGGGCCTAGTACGCCCAGCGTATCCTCTGGTACGCCCAGCGTACTAGGTGGCTTCTGCGTCAAATCCACACATATGAGTACGCTGAGCGTACACTCGCATACGCCCCGCGTACTCATGCACCACCTTTTCTCGATAAAGGGCTAAAATGGACAAGTGCTCAAAAGACGAAGGGTTACAATGTATACCTGGACTTGGGATGTTACCATTCTCCCCCACTAGAATCACACTTTTCCCTCGAAGTCATGCTCCACAAATAACTCTGGATACTGCTCCCGTATCTCCGACTCCGACTTCCAAGTCATCTCGAATCCTTTCCGATGTTACCACTGGACCTGAACCAGGGGCACCTATTTGTTCCTCATAATCTTCCCCTTTCGATCCAAAATTGCGATCGGCCTCTCAATGTAATTCAGGCCCGCGTCCACCTGAATGTCCTCTAGGGGTACCACTTCCATCTCATCAGCTACACACTTCCTCAACTGGGACACATGGAAGGTGTTATGAATCTGACTCAAATCTGTAGGTAGCTCCAACCGGTATGCTACCCTGCCCACTTTGGCGGTCACTTTGAAAGGACTGATGTATCGGGGCCCCAACTTGCCCCATTTCCTGAATCGGATCACCCCTTTCCATGGGGATACCTTTAGGAGGACAAAATTTCCATCCAGGAACTCAAGCTCGGAACGTCGCCGATATGCATAACTCTTCTGGCGACTCTGGGCTGTCGGTAATCTCTGTCTGACCTGCTGAATCTGCTCAGTCGTCTGCAACACTATCTCAATGCCACCCATCACTCTCTGCCCTACCTATCCCCAACTAATTGGAGTCCAAAACCTCCTCTCGTACAGAAGCTCAAAGGGAGGCATCCCAATACTCATATGATGGTTGTTGTTGTAAGAAAACTCAGCCAGGGGTAAGTAAGTGTCCCAACTTCCTTCGAAGTCCATAACACATGCACGCAACATGTCCTCAAGCATCTGAATCATCCGCTCGCTCTGCCCGTCAGTTTGCGGGTGGTACACAGTACTAAAATGCAAACGTGTGCCCAAATCCTCATGAAATTTCTTCCAAAACCTGGAAGTAAATCCCACGTCTCGATCTGACACTATCGAGGTCGACACTCCATGCCGTGCTACCACCTCTCTCACAAGTATCTTGGACAGTCGCTCTGCAGAAGAGCTCTCACTAATATCAAGGAAGTGAGCACTCTTTGTCAGCCGGTCCACAATCACCCAAATCGCATCAACTCCACGCGCAGTTCTTGGTAATTTGGTGATGAAGTCCATAGAGATTTGTTCCCACTTCCACTGGGGAATCTCCAGGGGTTGCAACGGACCATGTGGATGCTGGTGCTCTGCCTTAACCTGCAGGCAGGCCAAGCACCTCTCAACTACCCAAGCTACATCCCTCTTCATACAGGGCCACTGATAATCTCTCTTCAGGTCCAAATATATCTTAGTGGCCCCGGGATGGATCGAGAATCTCGATCTATGTGCCTCCTCCATCAGTATATGTCGAGCTCTGCCTGAATAGGGCACCTAAATCCACCCTCGGAAAGTCATAAGCCCTCGACTATCCGTCACAAACTCAGACACCTGCCTAATCACCCGCTCCCTCTTGAGATTCTTCGGTCTTACGACCTCCACATGGGCCTCTAGAATGGTATCTATGACTAGAGTCATCACCGTCATCCTCATACACACATCTCGGATCGGAGCACTCTCGGCTCTATGGCTCAGGGCGTCGGCTACCATATTAGCCTTGCCCGGATGATACAGGATCTCACAGTTATAGTCTTTCACCACATCTAACCATCTCCTCTGTCTCATATTTAGGTTGGGCTGATCCATGAGATACTTCGGGATCTTATGGTCTGTGTAAATGGTACACCGAACTCCGTACAAGTAGTGGCACCAAATCTTGAGGGCGAGCACCACCTCCCCCAACTCTAGATCGTGGGTGGGATATCTTTTCTCATGAGGCTCACATGCCCCCTCTACATCAGCTCCACACCCATCCCTGATATAGATGCATCGTAGTATACTACAAAGTCCTCCACTCCCTCAGGAAAGGCTAACACCAAGGCTTCGCACAATCTCTGGTGAAGCGTCTCAAAGGAGGCCTGCTGCTCGGGAGCCCAAATAAAAGTAACACCCTTCCTAGTCAACCTGGTGAGGGGGACAACAATCTTGGAGAAATCTCTGATAAATCTCCGATAGTAGTCGGCTAATCCCAGAAAACTCCTGATCTCGGATGGGGATCTTGGCACCTCCCATCGCATAACTGCCTCAATCTTGGTCGGGTCGACCAATATCCCATTCTGATTAACTAGATGTCCCAGGAACTAGACCTCTCGTAACCAAAATTCACACTTGGAGAATTTGGCATACAACTTATCTGATCTCAAAACTCCAAGAATCTCTCTCAGATGCTCTTCATGCTGCTCTCTGGATCTTGAATACACCAAGATATTGTCAATGAACATGATCACCGATCGATCCCTCAAAGGCCTCTACACCCGGTTGATGAGATCTATGAACGCTGCCGATGCGTTGGTGAGCCCAAAAGGCATCACCATGAACTCATAGTGCCCATAACAAGTTCTAAAGGCCGTCTTCTAGATATCCTCCTCACGAACTCTCATCTGATGATATCCCAACCTCAAATTGATCTTGGATAACCAATATGCTCCCTGCAACTGATCGAACAAATCGTCGATCCTCGAAAGTGGATAACGGTTCTTGACTGTTAGCTTGTTCAACTCCCGGTAATCAATGCACATCCGGTGTGAACCATCCTTTTTCTTGACAAAAAGGATCGGCACTCCCCACGGTGAGCTACTCGGCCTGATAAATCCCTTCCCCAACAGCTCCTGGAGCTGTGAGGATAACTCCTGCATCTCTAGTGGCACAAGGCGATAAGGTGCCTTGGCAATAGGCGTCGCTCCCGGAACCAAATCAATCTGGAACTCCATTTGACTCTCGGGAGGCACACCCGGTAACTCCTCAGGAAAAACATCCGAAAACTCACTCACTATCGGAACCTCGACAATAGAACTTGGTCTCTCGGTAGCAACCCGCGTATCCATCACATACGCTACAAAGCCCCTACAACCATGCCATAGACTCTGTCTCGCTCTGGAAGCCGAGCAAAATATGACCCAGATCGGGTACCCTCGCCATACACTATAAGCACTCCCCTACTAGGGTCTTGTATAGTCACTAACTAATGCTCGCAATCGATCATAGCTCCGAAACGGCTTAACCAATCCATGCCCACAATGACACAAACATCACCCATCACGGTCGGTACCAGATCTATCAGAAACTCAACACAGAAAATCCCAAGCACACACCCCCGGATCACATCAATAGCAAACACCACATGCTCATCGGCTATAGAAACTCTCAGAGTTCGAATCAACGCCTCACGTCAGATACTGATTTGACGACTAAACACTAATGACATGAAGGATCGACTCGTACCGGAGTCGAATAACTCCAAAGAAGGTACAAAATTCACAAGAAAAGTACCGATACACTACACAATATAAGCACAAAATAGAATAAGCAAAAGAACACATATCGACCACGACATAAGGTGCTGCGCGGACCTCCTCCACTGTCAGCTGAAAGGCTCTCTCATGAACCTTTGGTGCCTCGGCTTTCACTAGCCGACCCTCGGTAGCTCGTAAAGCAACAGGTATAGATCCCTGTGCTGATCCATGAAGTAGCTGGGGGCACTCGACCTTTAGATGGCCGGTCTGGTTGCATTGAAAGCAGACTGCAAACCCCTAGGGGCAATCCCTATCCATGTGCCCCTCTTTTCCACACTTGTAGCAAAACCTCGCTCGACATGTCCCTTCATGACTCTTGCCGCACTTCCCACAAGAGCGGCCCTTCTGGCCTCTTGATCTCTAATCTACGGGCTTAGCCCCCTTGGTGTCCAGCTGAGACTGTGCCGATCGCCGGTCTCTCCCTTGAGACTTCGCCTCCTCCCTGGCATTATTCTACAGCTCAATCTTGTCACACCCCCAACCCAGAATGGTGGAAACATCCGGGAGTTTGACAGATTGGTATTAGAGCATTTTTTTATAGTGAACTAAGTATATCGAACCACATAAGATATACAAACTATAAATGAAAAGGGACTAGAACTCTCTGACAAAACATTTTTCACAAATTATACTTTTAATAAATTCAAATGTTAGTTTTATAAAAGTATAAGTACATGCATGCAATGGTCTAGTATCCTAGTCGATACCATACAAAAGTATTAAGACAAGTTGGACACTATGATTAGGCCTCAGAATATGTAATCAGATCTTGGATGAATATAGCCTGATCAACTATATTTATCCAAGATACGACCAACGTATGTCGGGGGAATAGTCATAGTGAGCAACAAGTCGAAAACTTACCAAAGAAAACACTAGAATCAAACTTAAAAAAAAATCAAAATACTATAGGAGTATTTTGTGTTGCTATAATTACTTATTTAAGAACAAAAAGGACTTTATTAGTAGGTCAATAGTTACTGAGTGGATACGCTATGGTTATATGTGACTAGGGTGGCATTGACTCAGAATCTATGATCTTTGCTTTACTTCATGTTCCTTGTTTGGTTGTAGACTTAGATTTAGGGTCGCTTATTCGAAGGTCTATTCTGTTTTAGTTGCATATGATTCCTATGCACTACGAAAGTATTAAAGTAACTAGTAAAGATCATCCTATAATTATCTTAAGTAGTACGTCTATTAGCTATCTCTTTTACCCCTTTTCTCACTTAGATAACATGGTTGGATCCCATCTCCCCGACGACCTGTACTTTCCCAACCAAGGTAACGGTGAATGGACCGATGAGAGCCAAAAGTCAATAATCTACCCTTGGTGACTCCTATCGCAAATCCTCACCCTCCACTAGGATTCAATGCCCCACACCCCTGTGGGCAACAAACTTAAATAGATGGAGTCACGAGCAGGGGTAACCCTTACCCTAAAACGGAGACCGAAGATTCTACAATCTGAGTGAAGGAGGCTCAACAGACAGAATCCTACCTGTTCTGGTTCGTAGGGTTGCTCGTAATGAGGAACAGGGAATGGCAGCCATCAACCAGGTCATGGAGGTTGATGCCAATGCGGGAGTCAATACAGTTCGCATTCGCCATCTAGAGACTGCTCATGGAAGAACCCTGAACGATAATGTGACCCTGCAGAGAGAACTAACTACAACCCAAGCTGAAGTTAGGGAACTTCAAGGTTGTCAGGAAACATTTGAAAGACGCATGCTGGACGTGGAGCATCATCTGGCAGAATCAAGGACTCATTTGAGCGGTTCTCGTCGCAAGTAGAGTCTACTCTACTCTCTCTTTTGGATATAAATTAGGTATATGTATAGACTATAGTATTAATTTCATCCTGATGTTAAGAACTGGAACTTTCAGTCGGTTAGGTCATTGTACTGTCAGAATTTTCTCAATTCTGGTGTGATGTAAGACCTACTCCAAGGTCAATTTTTCCCGAACTTATCACATCATTGCTACCAATGACATCGACAGACGTCTAATCTCCTAGGGAAATCTTTGTCCAAATACTTTCATCCTTCTATTGTTCGAACTCTACCAAATCACACTCTTATTTAATGGTTAAACTATGGTGATTGAGTTCATGGATCACTTTCATTATTCTCACTCTTAAATTCTTATCATTATCTCCATCTTTGCAAACTTAGTTGATAGATGTTGCCTCGGTGATATGTATATTTTTATATGTATTTTTATGCACTTTATCTTAATATTTTGGCCTTATTTATTCTCTCTTAGAACTAAAAAGTACTCATAATGCTTTGAATTATGTTTTGCAGCTATTTGTTGTCGATAAAGCACAAAAGAAAAGACTGAAGCGGAAACCGGGCTTAGAAGCTAAAAGAAAGAAAAGAATGTTGAGAAACCAAGTACGCCCCGCGTACAGACTTGCCTCGGATATGTTCAATCGCGTAATTATCCTTAGTACGCCCCGCGTAATCCTACGTACGCCCAACGCACGTAAGTCGGCTACAAAGGCTATAAAAGTCGATTTTCAGCTAACCAGGAGGGGGGATTCGACTTACAACTTAGTTTAGTCGATATTTAACTTCTGTTAAGCCGTTTTGAGGGTTTAGAAGGCGGCCGGAAGGCCGTTAAGCTAACGGGAGCGGAGATCGGAAGGATCGGAGAGCGGATACATGTCGGTAATCATATGGATTGTTAACGTGACCATGTTTAGCATTCCATTGTGGTACTTTCCTGTATTTAGTTTCTGATTTGGGTGTAAAAACCTTTTACTTTGCGTTTATGATTGAATGAAGCTTTGATTATTAGACTAATTGCTATATTGAATTGTTTGTTTATGTTTAATTTATCTTGCCAAGCTTGTTAAAAAACCCTTATGTGTTAATGATGATTATTTTCTGTTAATAGTTAAGTGAATTAAGTTGCATGAACATCTGCTTGATTTGCTTGTCTCTTATGATTTTTGATGACCATCGAGATTATAAGTCTAGAAATAACGAATGTGAAACTAGGATTAACTTGAGAATAAGAAAGTTAATGTGTGAGCCTTGTTTGATGACCATCAACAAGAGGTTAAATTGAATTAATAATTCGATTAACTATATTTACAAGTCTTGCTTGATACGAACTGAACACTAGGAAGCATGTTAGTTTAATCAACTGATCACTGTTTAAATTGACTTGTTTGCTAAATGATTAGTTATAGTGAACGCGAATCTAATCATTTTAGGAATCGGTGAACATGACTAAATGAATTTATATATGCAATTGTCTATGTTTTTAAGGTGTAATTTGTCTAAACCAAAGTACCTGAAGAGATTTGTTTTCATGTTAGTTTATCGAGAGTAGTTAATTAATTGTTAGCTTGAAATTTATTTCTTTATTCTTTTCGTGTGACCTATAACCTATAATTAAATATATTAAATTAATCAACCGTTCCCTGTGATCGACACCCGACTTACCTAAGCTATACTGTAATCTGACTAGGTACACTGCCTATAAGTGCATAGATAGTCTAAGTTTGTTAGGTTATAAATATTAAAATTAGTGGGTACTTTTGTGCACATCAAGTTTTTGGCGCCGTTGCCGGGGAACAGCATGTCATTAATTTAGTTTATTTGATTATTCATTATTTGTTTTTAGTTAGTTTATTTTTAGTTTGATTTTCGATGATATCATTTCACTTGTCGGGAAGGTTCTTGTTTTTATTTGCAGGAATTTGGGGTTGTACACATTGCTTGACTTAACTTTTTGCACGGGTTTCGAGAATGAAAGTGATTAGGGAATTCTTGACCTGCTTAGCCTACTACTTTGTTGAATTGTCCAACTCAATCCATAAGGCGTAGTATAACAAGGCGTATTGTGGTGGTTAAGTGGAAGACCGAGCTCTTGCTGTTCTTGACTAGTTAGGTCACTTCTTGTTCTGCTTTTAGTTAAAGGTGCAAGGAAAACAAAAGAAATATTCTAACGGGTCCCGAAAGTGGGTATTTTCGCAAACCAATTCTTGCATGCAAAGGTTTTTAATCAACCATTGTCGACTGATCTTGACAAAGATAAGTGATTGTGATGTTTTTTTTTTGATCACTCATCGTGAAGTCATTAGTTGCTGAATTGATTAAGAAATTAAAAAGAAAAAAAAAATATATATATATAATAAGGTTTTAAAGTCCCTAGATTAAATAATTAAAAAGAAAAGGAAGTTAAATTAAAGAAAAAGGAAAGTTTCATTTAACTTACGCCCTACGTAAGTTTGATTACGCTATGCGTAATGTGCCTGGATCGCGGATGGACATTTCAGGGGGTTGAGGTTACGCCCCGCGTACCCTTGTGTTACGCCCCGCGTACATAAGCGACCAGGTATATCTCTTGACCCTTTGACTTCTCTGTTATTTTTTTTAAACCCAATTCCTTTCTCGCATAAGCTGTGACGGCAACTCTCTCCAAAACTTTCGATTGTGCTTCGTTCTTGTTAAATTCGACACTCAAGTAAGCTTTTTCGGTTACTCAATGTTTTAGATTTGTGTTTAATTTGATTAAAAAACCTGCAAAATGCCTTTGCTCGCAAGCTAGGGTTTATATATTTCTCGGATTAGGGCCGATTTCGCACATGCATGTGTTGATTAGGGCTTGAATTGACCGATTTCGGTTAATAAACTAAACCCTAGGACCTAATTTGGTCTAATTTCCGTCCCACACCCATCGATTTGAGCTTGGGGCCGCACGCCTCGCGTACCCCTGTTGACTTCTATCTTTTGACCACGCAATGTTTAAAAAAATTGATTGTGTTGTTGCCCTTGCTGCGTTATTTGGATATGGGTTATGATTTGGGAACAAGTAAAACGAACAGGGACAGATTCGTGAACCTGGACGTACGCCCAGCGTATGCTGGACGTACGCCCCGCGTAAATTCCAGGGCCAGCACCATTATTTTTTTGGTTTAAAAATTATTAATGCTGTGATGTTTGGTTTGGTTTTGTGTTAATATGTGCAGATTATGGCCCGAAGGACACAAAGAACCAACCCACCCGAGGATGTGACCGATCATCGTTTTTTGCAATTTCCGCAAACGCTGAACGATGCAACCCGGGCACGTTATGTTACCAACTTGAGCTTGCTTCTCACAAAGGAGATTGATATTGCACCCTCATTTGATTGGGAATTGGCTACCAGGACTGGACTTGCTGCTTTGATCCAGGAATTTTTGCAATACACACACTCGGACGCGAGTGGTGTGGAATTGTTTGTGTGTCAGGGATGGGCGCGTTTGTTCAGGATCCAGGAGCCTGTATATCGGGAGTTTTTGCTGGAGTTCTACGCTACAGTTTCCTATGATCCTAGGAAGGCACTCGATGACAGGACAGCCTTTGCTTTTAGACTGGGAGGAGTGAGCCGGGAATGCAGCGTGATAGAGCTTGCGACTCGGGTTGGTATTTACACAGTCGATGAGACGAGGAGTGTCCACTTCCCAGCATTCCTTGCTGATTGTCTCATGGACCGGCCAGAAGACTATAACGAGAACACTTTTTGGGCCGAGATTACGGGAGGAGTTTATACACCATCTACCGCACGAGGGGGGATGATTCGGTCTACTACATACCGAATGTTGCACCGGTTGATTTCTATGTCTCTCACGCATCACAAGAATAGTGAGAGAGTGCCTTCGACGGACTTGTATTTCCTATGGGCACTAGTTACTCCAGGGAGGCACCTGAACCTTCCAGTTGTGTTAGCTGCATATTTGGGACGGAGGGACAGGGGACTTCGGGGGGATAGCCCGATATGCGGAGGGCATTTTGTCACGCGGTTAGCTCGATCATATCAGTTGCTGACGCGTGAGATCACGAGATCGATGGTGTTTCACGACATGAGGCCGATGAGTCTTCAGCTGTTAGAGTCGATGCGCGTATTAGAGCGGGGTGGAGATGGTGTCTTGTGGGTTCGGGCAGATGATGTGGCAGATGAGGAGGGTGCCGCCGAGCCACAGCCGAGACGGGTCCAGCGGCGTAGACCTGCTCCTCGGGGAGCGCGTCAGGGACCTGAGCAGGAGATTGATATGCGCTACCTGCTCAGGGTATTGACCGTCTTGACATGAGGGTCCAGAACCTTAGCGAGTATGTTGCACATGTGGACGGGCAACAACGGTGGTATGGGGATGTGTTGAACGCATTCTTTGCCCACCAGGGGTTTCAGTACTCAGTCCCCTACCCACCACCATTCCAGTCACGATTTGATGGGGCCGGTACTTCTGGGACACAGCCACATGATGATGGAGATGATGAGTGATCCTTTTTATTTTGTTTATTTTTATTTTGTGTTATTTTTAGTTTAGTTTAGTATTTGGTATGTAATTAAACTTGGATTTAGTTTGTTTTACTTTTGTTTTCCATGTTGATGCTCTTTGGTTGTTTAGATTTCTGCAGAATTTTCGCCCTTAGAAAGCTGGCAGTAAGTTCAGCAGCTAGGTCCGACTGTTGCTAGAGAGAGCGGTTTGAGAGTTGAAGATTATATTCAAGACCCACAATTTGTCATAAGTGTGGGGTGCATATTTATTTCGTGAGCGATCGTTTTGAAGATTGGCATTTTTACGATGTTTTGACTCTTATGATATGGATAAGCAGTTCCCACACCGTAGAGTTTTATTTCGACGCGAGGAAGACGTATCATCCCGGCTGCCATGACATGGTTGACACTTTCCTATGTTGTGGGGGATTTTTCATCGCGAGAAGAGGATGTCATCACTTGACGACATGATGTGGTCGACACTTTTCCACGTCATGGCTATTACACATTGCATTTGTTTGCAATCTTTTGCACCACATTTTTGAAGATGGTGGTCTTGATTTTATTTTTCGGCAAATTCAGAAGCAGCAGTTCCAGTTTTCAGTCTTTTAGTAATATTTGGAGCAACTTGTAGCAGCCTCATTCGATCTCGCCACAACTACCCAGGGGAGTCTGTTCCTTTTTCTCCCTTTTTATGTTCTTAATTTGTTTTAGCATACAATGAGGGCATTGTATGAAATAAGTGTGGGGTAGGGGGTCGGTAAAAGTAAAATAAATTTAAAAATTTAAAAATTTTAAAAACTTGAAATAATAGTTTAATTTAGAAAAATCTAGTGATAATTTAAATTTTTGCTAATATTGTATGAAATGATCCGATGAGAACTCAAATGTTTAGTTGAGCCAATATACGTTATAGTGCATTTGTGGCTTCCCTTATTTTAGTGAAATCATGGAACAAAAACATAACTCCGCTTGGTTTGAGGGATGCAATATGTTTAGCAGCCTAAACCTGAAATGTATCCAGGAAAATTATTATCATTAACCAATAAAGGTTGAGGTTGAGCGCCTCTGCTTAAGCATGTAGGTTTTGAGTGAAAAAAAGTGAGTTACATGTGAAAAAAAAAGAGAGAGAATTACGAAAAAAGTTTGAATAATTTTGGAGCAAATAAAGTGAAGATCAAAAGATCAAAATTCTGAAGAAATCCAAAAATTTGAAGATACCAGAAATCAATTCAAATAAGGTGGTGAATTCAAAGAAATCAAAGATCAAATGTCAAAAAATTGAAGAATTCCAAAAGAGCTCCATAGTGGTATCGAAAAATTGTAATTCTAGATTATGTATGCTTAGGTTGCTCAACTAAAAATACCTTGAGGTTAGGAGGTTTTCTGAGGATGGATTCGGAGGGTTGCATAAAATGAGCATTGTTCGGAAAAAGTGGGCGAGTGTTTATGAAGATTGCGAGTATTTAAAATATGGGGGGTACTTTAGGAAAAACTTAGACACAAATGTATGCGTTGTGGTCTTGGCATAATAGCTGAGTTTTTAAATGGATTGTTTAATACGATATTGATAAAATAAAATTAAAATTTGCTTGGGGGCAAGCAAAGGCTAAGTGTGGGGTATTTTGATATGTGTATTTTTATATGTATTTTTATGCACTTTATATTAATATTTTGGCCTTATTTATTCTCTCTTAGAACTAAAAAGTACTCATAATGCTTTGAATTATGTTTTGCAGCTATTTGTTGTCGATAAAGCACAAAAGAAAAGACTGAAGCGGAAACCGGGCTTAGAAGCTAAAAGAAAGAAAAGAATGTTGAGAAACCAAGTACGCCCCGCGTACAGACTTGCCTCGGATATGTTCAATCGCGTAATTATCCTTAGTACGCCCCGCGTAATCCTACGTACGCCCAACGCACGTAAGTCGGCTACAAAGGCTATAAAAGTCGATTTTCAGCTAACCAGGAGGGGGGATTCGACTTACAACTTAGTTTAGTCGATATTTAACTTCTGTTAAGCCGTTTTGAGGGTTTAGAAGGCGGCCGGAAGGCCGTTAAGCTAACGGGAGCGGAGATCGGAAGGATCGGAGAGCGGATACATGTCGGTAATCATATGGATTGTTAACGTGACCATGTTTAGCATTCCATTGTGGTACTTTCCTGTATTTAGTTTCTGATTTGGGTGTAAAAACCTTTTACTTTGCGTTTATGATTGAATGAAGCTTTGATTATTAGACTAATTGCTATATTGAATTGTTTGTTTATGTTTAATTTATCTTGCCAAGCTTGTTAAAAAACCCTTATGTGTTAATGATGATTATTTTCTGTTAATAGTTAAGTGAATTAAGTTGCATGAACATCTGCTTGATTTGCTTGTCTCTTATGATTTTTGATGACCATCGAGATTATAAGTCTAGAAATAACGAATGTGAAACTAGGATTAACTTGAGAATAAGAAAGTTAATGTGTGAGCCTTGTTTGATGACCATCAACAAGAGGTTAAATTGAATTAATAATTCGATTAACTATATTTACAAGTCTTGCTTGATACGAACTGAACACTAGGAAGCATGTTAGTTTAATCAACTGATCACTGTTTAAATTGACTTGTTTGCTAAATGATTAGTTATAGTGAACGCGAATCTAATCATTTTAGGAATCGGTGAACATGACTAAATGAATTTATATATGCAATTGTCTATGTTTTTAAGGTGTAATTTGTCTAAACCAAAGTACCTGAAGAGATTTGTTTTCCTGTTAGTTTATCGAGAGTAGTTAATTAATTGTTAGTTTGAAATTTATTTCTTTATTCTTTTCGTGTGACCTATAACCTATAATTAAATATATTAAATTAATCAACCGTTCCCTGTGATCGACACCCGACTTACCTAAGCTATACTGTAATCTGACTAGGTACACTGCCTATAAGTGCATAGATAGTCTAAGTTTGTTAGGTTATAAATATTAAAATTAGTGGGTACTTTTGTGCACATCAAGTTTTTGGCGCCGTTGCCGGGGAACAACATGTCATTAATTTAGTTTATTTGATTATTCATTATTTGTTTTTAGTTAGTTTATTTTTAGTTTGATTTTCGATGATATCATTTCACTTGTCGGGAAGGTTCTTGTTTTTATTTGCAGGAATTTGGGGTTGTACACATTGCTTGACTTAACTTTTTGCACGGGTTTCGAGAATGAAAGTGATTAGGGAATTCTTGACCTGCTTAGCCTACTACTTTGTTGAATTGTCCAACTCAATCCATAAGGCGTAGTATAACAAGGCGTATTGTGGTGGTTAAGTGGAAGACCGAGCTCTTGCTGTTCTTGACTAGTTAGGTCACTTCTTGTTCTGCTTTTAGTTAAAGGTGCAAGGAAAACAAAAGAAATATTCTAACGGGTCCCGAAAGTGGGTATTTTCGCAAACCAATTCTTGCATGCAAAGGTTTTTAATCAACCATTGTCGACTGATCTTGACAAAGATAAGTGATTGTGACGTTTTTTTTTTTTTGATCAGTCATCGTGAAGTCATTAGTTGCTGAATTGATTAAGAAATTAAAAAGAAAAAAATATATATATAATAAGGTTTTAAAGTCCCTAGATTAAATAATTAAAAAGAAAAGGAAGTTAAATTAAAGAAAAAGGAAAGTTTCATTTAACTTACGCCCTACGTAAGTTTGATTACGCTATGCGTAATGTGCCCGGATCGCGGATGGACATTTCAGGGGGTTGAGGTTACGCCCCGCGTACCCTTGTGTTACGCCCCGCGTACATAAGCGACCAGGTATATCTCTTGACCCTTTGACTTCTCTGTTATTTTTTTTAAACCCAATTCCTTTCTCGCATAAGCTGTGACGGCAACTCTCTCCAAAACTTTCGATTGTGCTTCGTTCTTGTTAAATTCGACACTCAAGTAAGCTTTTTTGGTTACTCAATGTTTTAGATTTGTGTTTAATTTGATTAAAAAACCTGCAAAATGCCTTTGCTCGCAAGCTAGGGTTTATATATTTCTCGGATTAGGGCCGATTTCGCACATGCATGTGTTGATTAGGGCTTGAATTGACCGATTTCGGTTAATAAACTAAACCCTAGGACCTAATTTGGTCTAATTTCCGTCCCACACCCATCGATTTGAGCTTGGGGCCGCACGCCTCGCGTACCCCTGTTGACTTCTATCTTTTGACCACGCAATGTTTAAAAAAATTGATTGTGTTGTTGCCCTTGCTGCGTTATTTGGATATGGGTTATGATTTGGGAACAAGTAAAACGAACAGGGACAGATTCGTGAACCTGGACGTACGCCCAACGTACGCTGGACGTACGCCCCGCGTAAATTCCAGGGCCAGCACCATTATTTTTTTGGTTTAAAAATTATTAATGCTGTGATGTTTGGTTTGGTTTTGTGTTAATATGTGCAGATTATGGCCCGAAGGACACAAAGAACCAACCCACCCGAGGATGTGACCGATCATCGTTTTTTGCAATTTCCGCAAACGCTGAACGATGCAACCCGGGCACGTTATGTTACCAACTTGAGCTTGCTTCTCACAAAGGAGATTGATATTGCACCCTCATTTGATTGGGAATTGGCTACCAGGACTGGACTTGCTGCTTTGATCCAGGAATTTTTGCAATACACACACTCGGACGCGAGTGGTGTGGAATTGTTTGTGTGTCTGGGATGGACGCGAGTGGTGTGGAATTGTTTCTCTTATTCATCCTCTTGCTCTTTGTGTTTGTGAACCGTTAGAGGAGTGACATTTGTGACTCTAAGCTTTCTAAAGTCATTACAAGGAGGAATTGTGATTGTTATTACTACATAACAATCAAGGTAATATCTTAAACCCATTCTTATGTTAATATGATTATTTGTATGCTAGAATTAGGGTTTATAGTCTTGGATAACTTGCATGTACAATAGAGAAACCTAGATCCAAGCATTAGGGTTTGTATGAGCACATAGGATGTTCTTATAGCTAAAACCCATTAGTGGTATCAGAGCCTTGATTGGTTTCTATTGTATTGATGCCTTGTTTGTTTGTTCAAGCTGTAAAGTCGATTTTTTGGCCCCCTGTCTGATGAACTCGGCGAGTTCCAATGTGGACTCGGCGAGTAGCTCCAACTCGGCGAGTCCATAGAGGAACTCGGCGAGTTCGAGCGTCAGAAGGAGGCTGTTTCGGGATTTTTGCCTATTTTGACTTAGGATAATTGCCATAATTGTTTAAAATTAATAAAATTCAAATTTTATTGATTCCTTATGATTATCCTTGTCAAAATAAAAGATTTTGGTCATCTAATTAGATAATTGTTACCTTATTTGATAAATGTTAAGTTATGGAAATTATTTGATCATTATCTTGCAAGAATTTGAACTAGATCTAATTAGATAACCACCAATTATAGTTAATTGCCTTATTTGAATTATGTGATCTAGAATATTCTTGACAAAGTTTGGAAAAGTTTCAAATTAATCCCTTTAGGTTTTATAGTTTAAATTAGAACTTGTAAGTTTAGAATTTGAATAGTTGAAACCCTAATGTTTTGAAAAAGGTTTCAAAACTTGCCCTCAAGTTTTGGAATTTAAATTTTGATTGAAAAGTTTGATTTTGAAATATTTAAATTCGAAACCCTAATGTTTTGAAATGTTTCAAAACTTGCCCTCAAGTTTTGGAATTTAAAAGTTGATTAAAAGTTTAATTTAGGAATGTTAAATTCTAAAACCCTAGTATTGTTTTGAAAAGTTCAAATCACACCCTTATGGTTTTATTAATTAATTAAGGTGTATAATTAAAAGAGGTTTAATAAATCCATAAAAGTTTAGGTTTACAATTTAATTGAATTAAAAGTATAATTGTTAAATTTGACCACCTAATATTTTAAAAGTGTGAAATACACCCTATACTATATATAACATAAAAAGTCTAACATTATATATATGTAAGAGTAAAAGTCAGTCTTACCGTTAGTAGGCCTCATTCACGAAGCTAGTCTATAAGGGGTGTTTAAGGAAATTGCCTATAAAATGGCGATTGAATGGGTATCCACTCTTACCCACCGCACTCTTGACTAGTGGAGGGTCGTTAGCCGAACGGGTAGGATAGGACAAAACCTTCCATTATAAGTATAATGAAGTACAAAGGTAACTAAATGTTTTACAAATTCCCAATCTTAGTTACTTAGGCAAAAGTGAATTGATGCAATTCCATGAAATTACACTTTGTGCCCTTGCGAAGACGTTAGTGGAGCGTGTGTGGTTAACCGGTACACTAAATGTTTCTAAGCAAAGGTAGCAAAGGGTGACTCAATGTTTGTCATAGTTCGGTGGAGCGTGTGTGGTTTACTGGCACATCGAATAGGTGACTGTAACATGTGAGGGCACCATGTAAGTTTGCATGGTTATTCACACCCGCTTTGTGATCCTCGGCATCCCAGTCACAAACTAGAGGGGCATATCGAGATTTAAACATGCCATTGAAATGTTCAATGAATCTCAAAGGATCTAGGAGTTTTCATAGATTTAAAACTTAAATTTCTTTTTCGTTTTTTTATGGTGGATATTAGTGAATCGTCATTCACTTACCTTCAAATATTATGCAACTAGATTACGGCATCCCTTTTCTAGGTTGTAGCATATTGTGTTGGGTCATAGCCTTAGTATCTCATTTGGGTGATTTACTAAGGACTCAATCAATCAACTAACTTGAATTCGTTTTCTCCCGTTTTATAGAGTCAAAGTTCGAAAACTATGGTCTTCCCAAATCCCATGGAACAAACATTCCACATGAAGATGATATTCCACAATTCGATCGAGGAACAAAAGATCACACTTCACTTCCTCCACCTCCTCCAATTATTCTCCCTAACCCACAAGTTCGAAGGCTTGAAAAGTTCAAGCTCACTCAAGTCCTTTTGGCAAGTAAACATGAAGAGGGAAAGTCGATGTGTGCACACGTCCTAGGGATGAAGTCACACATTGATAGGTTAAGAATGTTGGGATCCATTGTCTGTGAGGAGATGGCTGTTGATTGGGTTCTTCAGTCACTTCCTAATTCATATAGTGAGTTCGTAAGAGAGTACTATATGATGAACTGCGACGTGACCCTTATAGATCTCACCTATATGCTTATTGCCGCTGAATCAACAATGGTTTGGCGTAATAGAAAAGCAAAGTTGATTGGTGAATCTGCCTTCAAGATCTCTATGGATATAGACAATGGCAACGAAAGACATGCTATGATCGAAAAGTTTGATCATAAGAGAAAGGCAATGTCTGAAGTAGTTCCATGTCCTGTTCCAAAAGAGTCAATTTGCTTTTATTGCCAAGAGAAGGGGCATTGGAGACGAAGCTGCCCTATTTATCTAAGAGATCTAAGAGATGGGAGAGTCAAAACGTATGGCTCTGCTTTAGGTAAAATCCATTGACTAACTCTTTTAAGCTTCTATTCTAGATTCTTAATACATAATCTGATAAAATTACAATTGATGTTTTGAAGGATCGAAGAAAAGAAAGGAAGTTTAAGGGAAGAAGTGAGCAGAATCTAACCGTGAAGGAATGGATTTCGATCGCATTACTTGAAGATTAGATTCTTGAGCTACTACTTAGAGTGAGAATAAGATTGCTAAGAAAGATGTATTAGCATAGTTTTTCAAAGAATTGCATTGTAAGGACAAATTTTTTTCGCAATAAAATAAATTCTAATTTTATATTATTTATTTATCCTTGCAATGGCGTGTATGAAAAATTGATGTTAAAATATTTCTATAATGGATTTGATTCTTAATTATGTTATTTGTGGAAATGTCAGAAATTTACCGAATAGGGAAAGTTTCTCATCGCCCAAGTTTCAATTGGACAGAAACTTGGAATCATGCAACTTGGTTGCACGATGAATGAGAAATTTCATATTTGGAAATTATACTAATTCATTGACAAAGTGTCAAGTGAAGGACTAGGAGATCGAGTACACAAAGTTGCGTGTCGATCAAGTCCACCATAAGAGTAACAAAGGTATTCGTCATGATTTACTAAAGGTTAAGTAAATATGATTATACTTATAAGATTAAGCGTAATTTTGAATTGATTGAAAAAGTTTAAATCAATAGCAGAATGAATAAGAAGAATCAAGTAGGTAGAAAGATAAAAGTTTCTCCATTCTAAGAAGAAGGGAGAGTACCTTTTATGCTTTATGATAGGTCATTATGATTAAGAACCATATCTCAATTGATCCTCTAAGTGAGTCTTAGTGTAATTGTATGTCTAAGAAGAGAAATTAAGAATTGAAGAAATGGTTAAATCAGAAAGTCAATCATACTTCGTTCCAAAACAAGTCTTAGAGTTAAGACTGTGAAATTGAGTGAGAAGTATTAAGAAGGTTTATAACATTCATCAAATGTGGAAAGTTGTGATGTCTTGGATAAGACAAAGACCAACTAGGACCAATTTATGAAGTGTTTTGATAAAAACTACACTAACTCTGGAATATTTGTTTGTCAAGAAATGTTTATTGACAAAAGAATCTTATATGTCAACGAGTCAGTGGGAGTCTTAATGGTCTTGAAAGGTTTCGAGAACAAATCAAAATAAACCTTATCGGTCATCACTAGCACACGAGTTGAGGTTTACAACCTATCGTGTTGACATTATTTTGTTTTTGTGCCGTTCCAATTAAGTTAATTATGCATGTGAGTTCTATGAGTTCTCATTTGAATGCATAAAAGGCAAGGACCTTGATCAATGAAAAGTATATTGATAAGAAAGGTTGAGCTGCTTAACTACTTGGAAGACATGGTGGGCAGTTGTGTTACCATAAGGCAAAGAAATCAAGATTAATAAAGTTCGGTCCATATGAGTTTGAATTTGTCGTAAACTTTAGTTTTGACGAATTCACATGGATAGGAACACATACACCATTAAAATCTAAGTGTCATAAGATTCCCTCCTTCATGAAAATGACCGTGAGGAAATACTTTCACTAAGAGAGATTTTAAAGGATAGTGATTGTGAAAATTGTATTCTCGAATTCGATTATGGTTACGGTATCCCTTTCCATGATTCGAATTGTGAGATTTTGCAATTAGTCTGAATTGTTTAGAGACACATATGAGCTATCTAAGGGAAAGGTGTATAAGGATTATCAAAGCATTGGGTATTAGAAATATGAACTTAAAGAAATTCAATAGGCATTGTTTTTCTAGAAGTTAAGATGGTTTTTGAATACATGTCAAAGCTAGTGGGAGCATAAGTGTTATGTTTATAATAATCATCATGATAGTAGGAGAATAAATGTTATGATTGTATGATTGCTAAGGCAAGTATTGCAAGTTAGCAATATTAATTATAGAAAAACAATAGTTACACCTTACAAAGTCATAAGGGTTGTAAAGTTGTTTTGCTATAATTAAGGGAGAGAATATTATGCTTCATTTCAAATCTAAAGGCTTAGGTTGTGGAATGTTAATAATTTAGTCAAGAAACATAGTGCGTTCTTAAAAAATCCGATTATGATTACGACATTCCTCTGCATAGTTTGAATTTTGAGAATGTAGCACATAAAATATTATGGCAGAAGATTGATAAAGTATCGAATCTTCGTGTAAGACATTATGCATTGTGTCCCATACGCTTCGGGTATAGGATTGATTGCAAATGCTATAATATTTGACCATTCTAAAATTTTCCAAATGTCTAGCGCATTTAGAGGGAAAAAGGACAAGAATCGGTTTTGACTAAGATAATTAAGCAACTATCAAAGGACAATCCAAAGTTCGCCGAGGATTGGTCGCTTGTGAGTAGTTGGAAGTATAGTATTGGATGGACCATATCGACATTATTATGAATAGATAAGATTCTATTAAGAATGAGTTGTCATATGGAAAATATGGAAATGTGTCCATATTGGGAATTGAATATTGAAAATCTATGTGTAGATTAGAAACTTTTATGCAAAAGGATGTTCAAAGGAATGTACTTTGAGTGAGAGACATCATATCTAAGGAATTGTATTGTAACAATCTCCGATGGAGGACTTTGTAATATCATTGGCAATAGTCATTGTGACTTTTGTGCTATGACATTACGAAAGGATCATTGCATAAAGTGTTAGAATCTAGCATATTCCATAAGTGGCAAGAATTTGATATTCTTTCACTTGTGAAAAGGATTGGGAGTTGTGAATTGAGTATGATTGGAAATGTGTTCAATTTGATCTATTTCACAAAGTAAGAACCATAGGTAAACATTGTGTGCATGCTAGGAGCATGGGACAAGTGTAGTAATAATTCAAGTAAGAAGTTGATTACCCGAAACAACAAATAATGAGTAATCGATATGGTGATAAATAAAAGGTGTTTTATTTATACTCAAAGGTTTGAGGCCATATGGGATTAGTATTATCCTTGTGTTTCACTTTGCATGTTTTGACTTCCTGAATAATTTAATTGGTTGAGAACAGTCAAATTATTCAAACTGGCCACAGTCGTTCATATGTTGGAAGTAGGTATGAATAAAGACTGTCATGAATTGGTGTGTGGATTGTCTAAAGAGTATTAGACATAAGCAAATGTTTGCTGCAACGTTCATGAGTGCTTATGAATATGATTTGAGCATTGGATTAAACCCACGCTCACTTGGATCGCTACATGAATTGTATCACGAGTGATTGGTGAGACGATAACATCTTATATTCTTGAAACCGAGATGTGTGAGTTGTATCTTGCAAATCGGTTGCACATTGATAATATGTAAACGCACCAATAACTTGGTGTCATAAAACATATTGTTGTGTGTGATTCGGTGAGTGAGTGCAAGCGAGCATTGAATCAAAGTTTATCCGTTCCTTTTATCCAAAGTAGGATAAAAGCGATATCTTTGGGCCCGTCGATGATTTAGTGATGACAAACGTAAATGCTCGGTCGGGCTAGGGCTAATTTGATTTGTTCAAGTAGTTAGTCGTCATAAATCAGAAGTCAAGAAATATTACAGAGAGAATGATTAGAAATCATGTCTTATACGATATCTAGAATGGAGGAATATATGATCCCTTATCTAAAGGACACGCGTATCTGATAGGATCAGAGTTGACAGCGGCTTTGGAAAGCTACGATTGCAGATCAGGATCTGAAGTCATACGTAGAATAGTTATTAGACTTATCCAAGTGGGAGACTGTTGGATTAGTGTCTATGTCCATAACTATTTTGGTATGTACTTGACCCGATGGTGCATGGTCCTTTTGGGTTGCCTTCACCAAAGCAACTTGATAGGATGAATTATGGAGAGAAAGGATTAAATATGATTTATTAATATATTATGAGAATAATATATTAAAGGAGAAATCATATTGTTTAATTAATATTAGTCAAGAATTAATAAGAATTAAGTTTGTGACTAAAAGACATTAATTAAACTTAAGGGACTTGAACTGTCAATTGTATGATAGTTGAATATTGAGCTAATGGACTCCATATTAAAGGAGTGGACAAATTCTATGGGGAAACCCATTAGAAATCGTCCTAAGGCCTTTAAGGAAGGAGCCCATGGGTTGCTTAGGGCTTAAGCATCCAAATTTGGGTTTCCTTGTTAGATAACCCTAATAGCCTCACTATTTAAGGAACCCTTATGCCCAAAAACGTAGACAAGACTTCTTATAGGGTTTCCACACATTTTTGAGAGCCTCCTTCTCTTCTCTTATTCATCCTCTTGCTCTTGGTGTTTGTGAACCATTAGAGGAGTGACATTTGTGACTCTAAGCTTTCTAAAGTCATTACAAGGAGGAATTGTGATTGTTATTGCTACATAACAATCAAGGTAATATCTTAAACCCATTCTTATGTTAATATGATTATTTGTATGCTAGAATTAGGGTTTATAGTCTTGGATAACTTGCATGTACAATAGAGAAACCTAGATCCAAGCATTAGGGTTTGTATGAGCACATAGGATGTTCTTATAGCTAAAACCCATCAGTAAGTGCAACTACCATCATTATGGAGTCTTCCGAGAACCGTATTGCAATAGATGCAACAGGAAAGGGCACATTGCCCGCATCTATAGAACTCCGGTCAGGTTCATCACTTCAACCACCAATGTTGGGATCAGTATAATATGCCATCTTTGTGGGGAAATAGGACACTTCAAGAAGGACTGCCCAACGGAGAGGAATGACGGGTAACAGGGGAAGTGTAACAACGGAACTTGAAAAAGCATCAAGGAACTCTTCTAGGAAATTTTGGTACGTATCTAAACCTCAATAATTTGACCCCTGAGATTTTACATAATTTTACACGTTACGTCATAATTATACCTTCTTGCACACACTGGACGATAACAGAAAAAACCTAGTAGGGATTACTTCACGAAAGTTCGTTATTTCAAATTATCAGAACCCTCGTTTAGTTTGTACTTGTAAACTGTTATACAATAGGGTTCGTGGTATTAATACCAAGGTTAGTTCTTCGTCCTAGTAATCATTTCTTCTTCCAGACCAACATGATATTAAACTCATCAAGAAGATACGACATCATCATCTGAAATGATTTGTCTTGGTTCTTACCATGCAAAGTTTATGTGCTAGATGAAAGGAACTCTTCCCTTAAAAAACGTTAGATGAAAATTTTCCGACCCATAATGCAAAACCCTTCAGAAGTACCCATGCGAGGGGTACCACGCCCTTCTAACCTACCCAATAGTTTTTAGACTTAAAGCAAAGAACACCAAATAATACCCCAGAAGTACACGACCTTCCCGACATCTTTCCAGAAGAACGATCAGGATTGCCACCACAACGTCAAGTCGAGTTTCGAATCAACTTAATTCCAGGAACTATCCTATAGTTATATCGCCTTATCGTCCAGCTCCAACAAAGATGCAGGAACGCTCCGGTCAACTTAACGAACCTCTCAGTAAAGGATTTATTAGACCAAGCTTCTCCCCATAAGGAGCACCGGTCTTGTTCGTCACGAAGAAAGACAGATCGTTTCGTATGTTCATCGACTATCGAGAACCGAACAAGCTTATCGTTAAGAATCGTTACCCACTACCTCGCATAGATGACTAATTTGATCAACCAGCCGACGAAACCCTAATCCTATACATAGACTCTGCTACGTTCCAATCCGCTGTAACGACTGCAGTGGTAGCTGTCATGGTGCAATTCAACCCTAACCACACAAAAGAAATCGAAAATTGAGTCGACACTTCGAACCGTAATGACAATCAAGGAAACCAAAAAAAAACCTCCAACGAAGTAGTCACGTAAGGAGCACCAAATTTTCTATAACTTTGCTCAAGTACTGCCAACAGAGTTTCCAGGAATACTACTCACACAGAAAGTCAAGTTCACCAACAGAGACCCCAAGAATTTATGCGATTTATCTAATATTATCAAATGTATACATAAGAGTAGTACGTAATTAAGATTCTATAGGCTTAGAATTGATGATTCCACTTTGACTCCTTTTCCTTGTCTGGATGTGGGCTTAGAGATGAATCATTTATTCGACTGCATTTTCAATCTTAACTATATACGACTCGTATACACGGAACTTTATTAGATAAATCAGGCAAAATCCATGCAATGGTTTTCTTAACTAATTTACCCAAGTCAACGGGTGGTTATGATACCATTTGGGGTGATTGTCGATGGATTGACCAAATCCACACGCTTCCTACCAATAAAGGAAACTAACAAGATGGAGAAACTAGCTCGAACATACATCCGAGAGATTGTGCGACTGCATGGTGTACCAACATCCATTATCTCCGACAGAGATAGTAGATTCACCTCACAGGTCTGGCAGTCAATATAAAAATCTCTAAGGACGAGACTAGACATGAGTACCGCTTACCATCCACAAACCGACGGTCAAAGTGAGAGGACCATTCAAACTTTGGAAGATATGCTAAGAGATTGTGTAATCGAATTTGGTAAGGTATGGGATACCCATTTACCACTAGTCGAGTTCTCACACAACAATAGCTATCACACTAGCATCAAGGTTGCTCCATTTGAAGCCCTCTACGTTCGCAAGTGCAGATCACCTCTGTGCTGGGTTGAAGTGGGTGACACGCAACTAGCTAGAGGACAAATATCTAACAGTACACTCATAGGCCCGAAAATCATAAGAGAAACGACCGAAAGGATTGTCCAAATCTGGGAACGACTAAAAGCTTCAAGAGACAGACAGAAGAGTTATGCGGACAAAAGACGGAAGCCCTTGGAATTTCAGGTTGGGGACCGGGTTCTATTGAAGGTCTCACTCTGGAAGGGGTTAATACGTTTTGGAAAACGTGGGAAACTAAATCCAAGGTATATCGGACCATTCGAGATCCTCGCCAGGATCGGCCCGGTAGCATACAAGCTTTAATTATCGCAGGAAGTCAATAACGTACATCTTACCTTTCATGTGTCAAACTTAAAGAAGTGTTTGTCCGATGAGACCCTCCTCGTCCCTCTGGACGAAATCGAAATCAAGGAGAGTCTCCACTTTATAGAAGAACCAGTAGAAATCATGGATAGGGAAATTAAAAGAACAAAACAAAGTCGCATACCCATTGTGAAGGTCCGCTGGAATGCAAAGCGAGGACCTGAATACACCTGGGAGCGCGAATATCAGATGAAACAAAAATACGAACATCTTTTCCCTATTCCATAAATACTTATCTTAGAATAAATTTCGGGACAAAATTCTCTCTAACGGGGGGCTGATGTGACAACCCAATATTTCAAGTCAATGTAATGACCTAAGTCAAGTATTGTAATCTAATTTGAATTAATAAAGATAATAAAAATAGCGTCAGAAATGAAATGTTCAAAAGTCTCAATTGGGATACATAAAAGGATAGATATCGTAACAAGGTTTTCAGAAATATAAAGAACACAAAAATCCGAGTTATAACGAAGAAGTTATGACCAATCGAAAATCTGCAACAAAAACCGGTAAAACACTGTTAAGCATAAAACAAAAAATCTCAATAAAATACTTTTTAGCCTTAGGTGCCTAAATGAATGCCGTGGATATCATCAAACCGTGAACGTAGATAAAAAGAACGACCAAAGCTGACTTCATATGAGAAAGTTATTATTTTTCTAAAAATCAGAGTAGCGGTAGACAGCTAAAAACTCGAAATAGAGATTGAACGATATTTAGCCGACACAACCTAAAAGAGAATTGAAGATATCGAAAATAGTAGTACAACGGTAAAAAGACAAACGAAAACAGACATTGATGAAGAAGTTATGAATTTTTAACAGTCTTTTCCTATCCCGGCCTATTAAAAATATATAATTCAAAATAAATTCAAAATTTGCCAACGAAGTCTAAATGAAATCTATAGAATATCTTCTAACCTACGTGTGGATATAAAGAACGTCAAAAATAGAGCTCGTACGCGAAAGTTACGGATTTTACAAGATAGAGGCACAAAATCTGATGCTGGTCCAAGAAGGAACGCCCTACGTTCTTCGACCAGAGCTATCCCATCGTCCATCAGGTCCAAAATACGTAAGCGATGACCTCACAGGGGAACGCCTTGCGTTCGTGGTGCTTCCCAGCACAATAAAAGGGAGGCTAGGGCTTCGGGTTTGGTTGCTTTTCTCTAATTTCTTTCACCATCAAACACCTCCTTAGCCCCTCTAAGCTACCTCGAAGCCCCGGTATCACCGGTAGCATACGACGCAAGTCCTGGCGCCCCCGAGATTTCCGAGAAATCGACTTTCTCAAGTCAAAGTGCTACCCGAATTTAGTCTTGTCTTCATCAAACCGCCACTTCTACCAAGTGAGTTCATACCCCTATATTTTCACGTCTTTTCTATATTTTAGGGGGGGGGGGGGGGAGGGGGAATACAAGTGAAACACAAGAAAAGCTTATGTTAATATACAAACCGTTACATATAAGTTCTAATGTTTTACCTACATCTTATGTATAAATGTTAAATACGTAAAATAACGTTACTACAAACGTTATAGACTACTTTACATGCAAAGTTGGTAATACACCAAGGTTTATCATTCAAATGAAACACACTTTTTGAAAACTATAATAGGTATAGTTTACGAGATATTCATGATAGTTTTACATATTATAAACAAAAGGGGAAATACTTATATTCACAAGGAAAATGGACTTTTCATACGTAAACTTGTTGATAGTATAATTTTGTGAGATATCTAACTTCATCGAACCTTTCAGTTCGCAGATTAAGTCCTGTTTTATAAGCCATAATCTCTTGTAGGGAGAGCGTGATACTTGTGTATAGATCTATATGGGATTGACAATCTCGCACCTAAACTGTTAGCTACAGTTAGACCGACAGGTCTGGGGTGACAAACCTCATATCATTCCAACGCCTGAAAAAACATTGTTACAGGTAGTCTGGGTCAATAGCACAGTTATAAAAACTCACATGGAGTATTAATACATCTTGGTTTACGGGGCTGTCAAACGCCTTAGTGATTATATATATATATATATATATATATATATATATATATATATATATATATATATATATATATATATATATATTTACTTATACTATATTTTAGGTACGGAAAATACTTATGCATTCCGGTTTTTGGAACTTTTAAAACCACCACTCAGTTATGGAAAATACTGGATTTTCTAGAAACAAACTCGAATTTCTTTATACAAAAGTCATACTATTCCTATACAAAAATGCTTATGAACTCACCAACTTAATTGTTGACACTTTCAAAACTACTTGTATTTCTCAGGGATTCAGTGATATAGGTAAACACCAGCTTTTGGGGAAGGGACGCTAAGGCGTCGGTTTCAAAACTTATTAAACCATCATACTGTAATTTATTGTGAAACATGCATTACATTCAACAATGTAACTTTTAAATTACATTTATGATGGTTGTGTTTACTTTATTTACAAATACTCAACTGTTATGATACTACGTGAAGTCATCCACCCCCAAATGTTTCCGCCATTATGGTTTGGGGGTGTGACAAATCTCCCTATTTCGGGCATTTGCTTGAAGCTCAGCAAATGACCGATAGGATGAGTTCTCCACGAACTCACGAATATCCCTCCTCATAATGCTCAAATACCGACTCATATGTGTCTGCTTGGTAGACACATGCTTAGGGCAGAACAACGCCCTCTCATGAAACATCCTCGTAATCACTGTCATTGATTCTTTCTTTTGCTTGAGAGACAGAAACTCATGGGTCAATCGTTCCCTCTCCACCAGGGGAACATACTCATCTCAAAACATCGATGTAAATCTCTCCCATATCACTGCAGTGTGCTCTGCAGGAGTAAAACTGGTTCTCACAAACTTCCCCCAGTCCTTCGCTCCCATGCGAAGCTGGTTCAGCGCGAACCGTACCCTCAAGTGCTTTGGACATGAACAAGTGTAGAAACACCACTCGGTATTAGAGATCCATCTCATCGCAACAATCGGATCCTGAGTCCATCAAACTATGGTGGCTTCGTGTTGCTGAACTCCAGTACAACAACGAGTCCCCCCTTGTAGCATGGCAGCAGTGACAGCTGCGGTGGCTGTCGCCTCGGTAACAACAACATATCGATCATCAAATGTCTCGATCAGAGTGGTCTTGATAGACCCGAACATCTTCGGGATAACCACTCGTATGGTTGTGGCCACCTCGCCATGAATCATCCTGCAAATCTCATCATCACTGACTCCACTGCTCTTTGGGTTGTGGCGTGTGTTCACCATGATGTCTCTGAAACACAACACAAAATAATCAGAAACTTGCTCGAGTATACTCACACTCGATCACTCGCCTCTACTTCTTCCTTAGCACCCCAAGGATTCTTACTTGGACTCCTTACATATACAGTGCTTTCAGTAGTACGGGCCCAATACTACCTTCCACACCAACCTGTATTCACCCCAAGTCCTCCTCCTAGGATCCCAATTCACAAGTACTCTATATCTCACCAAGCACATACTACTCTCTCAGTAGATCTCTCACAAGCTCATCTAGGTGTCTCTCCTAGATTTTCTCTCAACTCAAGAACCTTCTCTAGGTGATCTCTGCTAAATACTCTTACTCAGCTCACACTCAAAAGCAAATCACAGATAGCAGCAACTCCTAGGCTAAGGCATCACAAATTAGGCCACTCTAGTCCTAAAATATGAAATACAAAGCCTACTCCCTAGCATGCATGATATCTCATAATAATATCTCATAACACAAAAGTAAGGGTATTTTGGGAAATCACCGTTCAGGCTCTAGCTGATTGTACACACTGCTCCAACTCGTTTTCTCTAAACTCTTTCTTATTTAGAAAAATTATCTCTTTTGAAAAATGTTCCCAAATCCTCAGTTTGAGTTCAAACACACCTGAAGGTGCATCCGAATCCCTCAAACCAAAGCTCTGATACCAACTTGTAACAAATAAAATTTTCAAACCAAATTGTTCAATTTAAAAACACAATTATATTAATAATAAAATCACAAAATGTCACAATGTTAAATCATCAAATCTCATATCCAAAAACTGTATATAAAACTCCAGGATCCTCTTAATCATAACTCAATCTCTGATGTGTGTACAATCAAGCCGACGCCTTCCCATGATCCTGAGAAGTATCTGCAACACATAACACATAACACGGTCAGCACGAAGCTTAGTGAGTTCGCCAAAATACCACATATAACTCATTAGCCGCTCGAGGCTATAACTATGTAATACCTTCCGGTCAATGTGTCTCTGTGGGACCCTCTAGTCCCATAACTCTGATGGACCCTCCGGTCCTAACTCTGTGGACCCTCCGACCCTAACTCTGTAACTTAAAGTATAGCATATACATCACACAAACAACATGCATAATATCGCATAACTCAAGTAAACACATAAGACCCTCCGGTCACTCATAGATACCACTCCTTGTAAGTATAGTGAGAAGACTCACCTCGTAAGAATCGGATATCCTCGAAATCGAATCACTGGTCTAGCTCCCGCCTAACACATACGATAATTATCCCTAATTAATAACGGCTCTCATGAAGCTAGACTAACCCTTCTATAAACTCACAGAAGGGTAAAAGACCATTTTACCCCTCTATGGGCTTAATAGTCCACTAATTGACCAAACCCTACAAGTCAACCAAAAGTTAACGGCAGGGAGTACGCTGCGCGTACCAGCTCTCTATGCTCGGCGTACTCAGCTGCCATGCATGCATGGGGGATGCTCGAACCCTACGCTGCACGTACTAGGATTACACCCATCATACGTCCCAGTTTCACTCTCCTCACTCAGTTGGTCTTAACTAGTTACGACCTTGGATCATATCACATATTTGGACTCCCTAGTAGCTTTTACTCCATAAATTCAGTGACAAAAAGCCTTTTTATGGATGGAAAGGTCACCAATACACAAAACCCTCACTCTCTTATCCCAAAAACTCCATAACTCATGCATGGGTTGATTCCAACAACCAAGATTGGATTTTTATGACACTACAACACTAGATACACTCAAAGGGGGTTGATCATAGTCTCTAGAGCTCAATATCTCATAAAGTCTCCAAATTTTGGGACAAAACCCTAAAATACTTCACTATGATGCATAAAACAAAAGAGTGAGAAATCTTTGAGCTTTATAACTCGAAATGAAGCTCCACACTCAGATACTCAGATCCAAAGCCTAGAATCTCCCTCCTTCTTATTCAAGGCTCCTTCTTCACTCCAAAGAAACACAAGAATGCTCTCAAGGCTCTCAAATGCACTCACAAGCTCTAAGAAAGAAATCTAGGGTTTAGGAGGGTTGTTGTCTGAGAATGGTGGCAAGGAATGAGGCCATCTTATCCTTTAAAAAAAGGCTCACCCTAAATTAGGGTTTTTACTCTGGGCCTAGTACGCCCATCGTACCCTCTGGTATGCTCAGTGTATCCTCTGGTATGCCCATCATACTAGGTTTCTTCCACGTCGAATCCACGCATATGCGTACGTTGAGTGTACACTCGCGTACGCCCCGCGTACTCATGCATCACCTTTACTCGATAAAGGGCTAAAATGGACAAGTTCTCAAAAGATGAAGGGTTACAAAGTATACATGGACTTGGGATGTTACAATGATGGCACACTTATTCGAGATTTAGAGGAGGTGGCCAAAGCATTAGGCATCATTAAGGTGATTGGCCCAAAATTAGGTCTTTAGTTGAATACCAAGAAAACCAATCTCTTTTGGCCCTCATGTGATTGTAGGAAGTTACGTGAGGGGCTATTCTTGGTTTACATCAGGAGGCCTCCATTGGGGGTAAATATTCTTGTGGGAGCTGTTATTAGAGATGCTAGTTTCATTGGCAGCTTAGCCATAGAGAGAGCCGAAAGCACTATGAATTTGATGTTTCTTCTTCCACAATTGTCTGACCCCTAGAGTGAGCGCCTTCTGCTTTGCTCTTGTATAGGTATTTCTAAACTTTTATATAGGTAGAGGACATGCCAACCCATTCACATAGAGGATGCGACATTGTTTTTTTGACAATGGGTTGTACAGGGAGATTGGGGACATTGACATACAGTGGTTAACTGCTTCCCTAACCATTAGGTTTGGTGGTTTTGGTTTATATTCGGTAGTATATGTAACGCCCAGTTCCGAATTGCTTCTCATTTTGAGGCAGGGGATGTAAATTGGATGATTCGAGTGTTCGTTTAAGTTTTGGAACCAAGGAGTATTTCGGTAAAGTGTTAGTTCGGGTTTTATGGAATTGGATTCTGGTTCAGAAAATTTTATGGCAAGTATGAGTTGATAAAAGAGTAGAGCTTCTCGTTACCTTTTCATGGATATAAGGATAGTCATAATCAAACTTATAACAAAGAAGTTATTGCTTGCAGAGTGTTTTAGGGTTTAAGAGGAAACCCTAGTATGCGGGGCGTACATAGGGAGTACGTGGGGCATACTGGTGCGAAGGGTTATACACGAGGCATAATGTGGTGTACGCTTAGAGTACTGCAAAGGGTAGATCGGGAGTGCAAGACCTCGTACGCTGGGCATACAAGGAGTACACGGGGCGTGCGAGGATTAGTGGGAACCCTAATTTTAAGTATGTACCCAATTTAAGCATCTGAAATCTTTAGGGCAGGACTCTTTACCATCCCCTAAGCCTCTTAAAACACTAAATCGACCCTTAGCCTCCATTATTATGCATTTGAGCTCTTGAGGAGAATTTGGTGTTGTTTTGCCCATTTTAAAGAGATTGAAGAAGGATGAATGTTCATAGCTTGTTGGGGAACATAGAGATCCAAAATCATTCATCATTTTGCAAGATCCTAGAGCTATCAAGTTCAAATATTGACTTGCTAATGCTTAGATCTCTTCTTGTCTTGATTTTCATGCTTTTGGGTTCCTTTTTGGATTGATTTTTGTGTTAAGATGTTTGAAGGACTTATTCTTTTAGATATGAGTTTGTTATGGGTTTCTTATACATAAAGGTGCAAGCTTTATGAGGTTTAAGGTCTCATGTATGGGTTAAGTCACCCAATAAGTCCTTTTGAGCTTTAAGATATTCATTTAGTCACATATGAGCGTAAAGTTAGAAACTTTACATGATTATCCAACTCAAGGAAGTCAGATCTATGTTTTCGATCAATGTCTTAATGGATTAAGGAAGAAAAATGAGGTCAGGTTGAATGGAGGTGTACGTTGGGTGTATAAGCATGTATGCGCAACGTGCAAGCCCTTAAACAATATGCTTAGCGTACAAACCGAGTACGCCCTGCGTACTTTGCAGGAGTGGATTTTGGTGTTTGGTCTTTGGTTTGGGCCATCTTTTTGGGCTTAGTTGCTTTGGGCCATGTTAGGCCATCAGGTTTGGACTGATATTTATTTGAGGAGGCCCACTATGGAATTTGGGCCCAATTTGGAAAATTGGGCCAAATTTGGGCCATGGGTGTTTAATTGGAATTTGGGCTTTTGGATTCTTGAATTGGGATTTGGCTTTGGACCAAGTTATGAAGAGGGTAAAAATGTCTTTTACCCTAGCCGGAGACTTAGTGTAGGTCGGATCCAATTAATTGATGGATGATTAACTTGTGATTGATAGCGCGGGGATTCTTGCTTGTCGACAGCTAGAGATTCTTTCTGTGAAATTCGGACGTGCAAGGTGAGTTTCCTCACTGTGTTTGTAACGACCGAAAAATACAACCAATTTTAAAATTTTCAAAACAGCTCGATTACATTTAAAATCTTTACAAAAAGGTTTCCAATACAAATCATTTAACGTGTTCCCAGAATCACATCACTATAAAATCATGAGGAGCGGTACGATCACGCCTTCACCTTGCCACAGTCTCCTGAAGAACCTGAAAAACATGAAACCACAAATGTAAGCCCGAAAGCTTAGTGAGATATCCCCAAAATACCAACCATAAATACCATACACGCATAACATGCCATAACATATCCGATCACAGAACAACCATGCACTTCGGGTCTACTGTGTGACTGGTCCGCCGCACCGGCCTACAGTCCACCTGGTCCACCCTCCGAGTCTATCCACATACATCGAGTCTGCAGTGTGATTGGTCCGCCCGTTCCCGGGCCTTCAATCCACCTGGTCCACTCTCTGAGTCTACAGTATGACTGGTCCGCCCGCACCGGGTCTTCAGTGTCTCTGGTTCACTCTCCGAGCCTTCGGCACGTCTGGTCTGCCCTTTCGGGGCCTACAGCCTATCCGGGCCGCTCGCTGGGCCTTCGGGACAACCGGTCCGCCCTGGGTATCTTGGCCTACCGCACACAGCAGGACCCGCCTCAACCCAACTCCAGTCCAAACAACCATGTGCATATATACATACAATCATATAGCAATTCACAGTCAACAAGCAGATCAAACAGATCACATAGCATATCATCCCCCTAACCAGGGTACCGACCTAACAGGTCACTAGCATAGCATCACCCTATCTCTCAGGATACCGATCTCAAACAGGTCTCTATATACCATCCTAGCTCTCAGGATGCAAACATAACATAGCAACAACATAACAACAACTACCCGGATCTCAATCCGATAAGGGCCGGCCTTGGTGCCTTAGACCCTGTTGATATAGTGAGGATAACTCACCTCGAAACTGCCGACTGAACAGATAACCCGAACTGCTCCGATCACTGATACGATCTCCACCACTGGACAACCGCCAATGCACTGAACTCAAAACAACAATCAACAATTACCAAAATGCCCCTGGAAACCACTGGTCAACCCTTGGTCAAAGACAAGGTCAAAGTCAACTCCTGACTGACCCTACTCGCCGAGTCAACCCTATGACTCACCGAGTTCCCATAATCAGAACTTCCTTCAACCCGCGACCTAACTCGCCGAGTCACCCCGAGACTCGTCGAGTTCAACAACTCTGAGTCTACTCGCACACAACTCACCGAGTCATCCCTTGACTCACCGATTCTCGACTCGACCAGAAAACAACTCTGAGTCTACTTGCACACAACTCACTGAATCCATACAAAAGCACCCCAGGCCATGCAATTGCTCCAAAACATAGATCTAGCCTCCTACAACTCATCCATCACGTAAAGTGGCAAACTTTACGTGAATCCAAAGAGATCTATGCATTTTGCACATTAGGGCTAAGGTTTGGGACAAGATAGCTTCATCCAACACTCAACACAGGGACTTTCATGCCTTCTAACTCTTCTCCATCCCAGATCTGAGGTAGCAACCTCAGATCTAGCCTCTAAACTCCAATACATCCAAAGGATATGGTCTCAACACCCCCAAAATGAAGAATCTAGACAATAGCAGCTCAAACACCGGAAAGATACCTCAAAAGGAAGCTCCCAAAGAAGATTATCCCGAATCCTTGCAAAGCCCTTTGATCCAAGCCTCTTCTTCTTTGGAATCTCTTCAACAACCACCTCTTCAAGCTCGAATTTGCTCAACAATGGTGCTTCTCCACGATTTTAGGGTTTCTGGGACTCAAGGGGGAACAAAGAGGCTGGGAGGAAAACATAATGATGTTTATATAGGGCTCAACCCCGGGAATTAGGGTTTTCTCCACTCAGCGCCTACTCGTCGAGTCCATCTCACTGACTCGCCGAGTCGGATACTTAACACGCGACCCAGTCGCGACTCTACTCGCCGAGTCTACCCATGGACTCGCCGAGTCACTCTTTCCCAAATTACTCTTTTAGCCCTTCTACTCTACTCTTGGTATTTCGGGATGTTACAATTCTCCCCCACTTAAATTAGGCTTCGTCCTCGAAGCCTACAGCACTTCAATCTCAAAGATACTCCCACAACGCGCCACCTGGCCTTAACCTGTCCAAGTCCCTCAAGGCATACCCATCGAAACTCAAACACACTTTCTCTTTCCTTACGGTGTCATGCCACCGTCTCGAGCCGGGCACCGGCTGTACCCTCTGATAATCACACTCAACAATCGAGAATTACCCGAGATGCATCACTGCTCCAAATCTCAAAAATTGCTCGACCCATATGGGCTAGAAAGCCATGAACCATCGGATCCCCGATCCGAATCCCACTCTATCCATTCCGCGACGACGAAAAGACCCATTCTCAATCTCAGAGCAACTCCCACGAGTTCTCCTCTTGCAATCACATACACATACTGAACTTTCTCCAGCACCCTCAGGTTGGGAAAAACCTGATACACTGATGATATCTTCCAACATCCCCCAGGATGAACCACTAATACATATCCAATACCCTGATCAGAATCACACTGAGAGCCGAAGACTCTCCCGACGCATCCCTTCCGAGCCTCTTGGCTCTACACCTGCGGAATTCCCTCCGCGACCTCAGCAGACATCCCAAACCGGATGTGCTTCAATACCACTGCCACAAACACGCTGCTCAGAAACCATACTCGAGTTACTCTAATCATAACTCTGCTCTGCTGCTTTCACTTCCGTGAACTTGCACTCCCTCTCGGAGTTACACACCTCTTTCACTTCATTTTCCAAGGAATCCACTTGGCCATATTGCCACTCCAACAAGTGCCACGGTGCTTGCCCAACGCTACACCACCCTTTCAGCGTATCCGCTATCCATCCAACAGATATACTCTGACTCTCATCGTAGGGACTCTCAAGCCCATGCACTATCTCCACTAATCAAGATCACTACCTGGGGCCAAACCTTCTAACGCAATCACACTGCGACGAACACAATCCATATCCTCAAACTGATCCAATAATACCTGCAGAGTCTTCAGCATGACTGGACCGCCTCACCAGGCCTTCAGCCCATCTGGACCACTCTCTCAGAACCTTCAGCCAATCTGGACCGCTCTCAGTGCCTTCAGTTTGACTGGACCGTTCTCCGAGCCTTCGGCCTGACTGGTGTGCCTACCGGCCTTCAGTCTATCCGGACCGCTCAACTAGCATTCAACATTCCGGGCTATCCTCCCGGAAAATCTCCCATGCATACCGTTCTAGCCCTCGAGGGGTTCCGAACTCTAACTCCATCATACATACTTGATCCCGGCCTGCTCCCAGGCCCTCCACAATCAATGCTCTAGGTCTGTATCCCGCCCCGCCTGCTCAATACTCACTCCTATCAACCTATAGTCTGGGCTGACAGAACACTTGCTGAATCCCCAGAGCTAAGCACTTTCGATTACTCATCGATCTCTCGGAGAATTCTCCAATTCTCCCCCACCTGGGGCACTAACTATCAATCAACGGTCGCCATCACCGACCTCCAAGAACAACTCTTCCACAAAGAAAACACTTACACGCGGACTGCTTCCCACAAGCATAAACAACCTCAACGAGATCTCACATCAACACTGATCAACCTGCTCGAAAGAAACTCAATCTGCATCTAACCGCTCCTCAGAATTCAGATGCTACCCGACCTGCAACCCAATGCCGGGTTTCCACTGATAATCCTCATGAAAGATAACCAACGAAAGTCCCAAAACACTAACCCATAACCAAGACCACAACCCGCAAAATGACGAATACCACATCGAAAACCACACAAAGATGCCAGCACAAAACAATACACCACAATAATCATAAGATAACAAGATATCAAGAAGGAAACATACCCGCAGTTGCATCCGGCACTGCTCTGACCTCCTCTGCTACAAGCTGAAAAGCACGCCCCTGAGCCCTTGGGGGCTATGCTCCACCCTGACCTCCACCTGTGATCCTCAAAGTGGCCGGTGCTGGAGCCTGCACCGGTCTTGCAACAAGCTGTGGACAGTTGACCCTCAAATGCCCAACCTGATGACACTGATAGCAAATCCTCAAATCCCGAACTGGCGCTGACTGTCGACAATCCCTCGCATAGTGCCCCTCCTTTCCGCACTTGCGGCATGCACCACTGGACCTACAAATCCCGGTGTGACCCCTCCCACACTTCCCACAAGTGTGACTGCTCAGATCCCCCACTCTAACATCAACGGTCTTGGGCCGTTTCGGCGCCGGCTGCGACTGCACCGGAGCCTGCCTCAGCTCACGCAACTGCAACTCAATCTCTAACTGATGCCGCCTAGCGGCCTCCTGCAACTCCAACAATGTCCCGCACCTCTGCGCAGACACAAACTGTATGATGTCCCTCTTGAGCATGCTCAGATATCGAGACATCTGAGCCTGCTCCGAAGCGAACTCTAGGCAAAACATCGCCCTCTCAGTGAACATCCTGGTGATCTCAGTCACCGAATCCGAATCCTGCTTCAGCTCAAGGAACTCCTGAGCCAATCTCTCCCTCTCAACCTGCGGAACATAACGAGTGACGAATATCTCTCGGAACTGATCCCATGATACCGCAACCCTCTGCGCATCCGAATATGACCCCGTGGTCAATCTCCACCAATCCTTCGCCCCGAGCCTCAATAGGTTCAGAGCACACCTCACCCTCTGATCAGCAGGGCATGAACACGTGAAGAAACACCCCTCCACGTCTGATAACCACCTCATAGCAACAATCGGGTCCTGAACTCCATCGAATGTGGGAGGCTTCGTATTAGCAAAGTCCCGATACTGAAATCCCCGACTAGATCCCCTGCCGCTGCTACAGCCGATGTAGCCGCCGCGGCAGCCGTCTTAGTGAGAGCTGCATAGCGCTCATCAAAATACTCAACCATGGCGGTCTTAATCGACCCAAACAACTCTGGCAACTCAGCCCGGAACAACTCAACAATCTCATCACGCAGGATCTCACGAATCCTCGCATCCAACTCGCTCGTGCTCATCTGAACGATAACCTCGGGCGGCACCGATCCGCCTGGAACTCTCTCTCCAGCTCCCAATCCTGACCCGGATCCACTCTCATCATGCCTCGGAATCTCCATACTGAAAAACACCACACAAAATCTCAGACTCTTCCCACAACCTGGGATCCAACTCTCTCTCAACCCAACTCTAGAGATCATGGTTTCCCTGATACGCGTATGGGTCCTGTGCTTTTAGTAGTACGGGCCCATACTACCTTCCACACCTACCCATATTTGTATGAAGTACTACCACAACGCCCTAGAGAAACATGCATAACAACGCTCAACCCTCACCACTAGAGGAACACTGAAAATATCCCATAAGGAACCCTAGGCTACAGGCATCACAAATCAGGCAACATATCATGAAATTCTGAAGATCCCTAGCCTATCACTAGCATGCTGTTCTATCAAAGCTAAAAAAAACACAATAACATGCATGGTATTTTGGGGTTACTTACTGGCTCCGGCTGATCGTACCTCCGCGTCCTCCCTTCCTCATTTTGAAAACCATTTTAAATACTCTTTTGAAAACTCTCCTCGATTTGAGACTGGAGTCACACGAATGTTCCTCCAATTCACTCAAACCAAGGCTCTGATACCAACTTGTAACGATCGAAAAATACAACCAATTTTAAAATTTTCAAAACAGCTCGATTACATTTAAAATCTTTACAAAAAGCTTTCCAATACAAATCATTTAACGTGTTCCCAGAATCACATCACTATAAAATCATGAGGAGCGGTACGATCACGCCTTCGCCTTGCCACAGTCTCCTGAAGAACCTGAAAAACATGAAACCACAACTGTAAGCCCGAAAGCTTAGTGAGATATCCCCAAAATACCAACCATAAATACCATACACGCATAACATGCCATAACATATCCGATCACAAAACAGCCATGCACTTCGGGTCTACTGTGTGACTGGTCCGCCGCACCGGCCTACAGTCCACCTGGTCCACCCTCCGAGTCTATCCACATACATCGAGTCTGCAGTGTGATTGGTCTGCCCGTTCCCGGGCCTTCAATCCACCTGGTCCACTCTCTGAGTCTACAGTATGACTGGTCCGCCCGCACCGGGTCTTCAGTGTCTCTGGTTCACTCTCCGAGCCTTCGGCACGTCTGGTCTGCCCTTTCGGGGCCTACAGCCTATCCGGGCCGCTCGCTGGGCCTTCGGGACAACCGGTCCGCCCTGGGTATCTTGGCCTACCGCACACAGCAGGACCCGCCTCAACCCAACTCCAGTCCAAACAACCATGTGCATATATACATACAATCATATAGCAATTCACAGTCAACAAGCAGATCAAACAGATCACATAGCATATCATCCCCCTAACCAGGGTACCGACCTAACAGGTCACTAGCATAGCATCACCCTATCTCTCAGGATACCGATCTCAAACAGGTCTCTATATACCATCCTAGCTCTCAGGATGCAAACATAACATAGCAACAACATAACAACAACTACCCGGATCTCAATCCGATAAGGGCCGGCCTTGGTGCCTTAGACGCTGTTGATATAGTGAGGATAACTCACCTCGAAACTGCCGACTGAACAGATAACCCGAACTGCTCCGATCACTGATACGATCTCCACCACTGGACAACCGCCAATGCACTGAACTCAAAACAACAATCAATAATTACCAAAATGCCCCTGGAAACCACTGGTCAACCCTTGGTCAAAGACAAGGTCAAAGTCAACTCCTGACTGACCCTACTCACCGAGTCAACCCTATGACTCGCCGAGTTCCCATAATCAGAACTTCCTTCAACCCGCGACCTAACTCGCCGAGTCACCCCGAGACTCGTCGAGTTCAACAACTCTGAGTCTACTCGCACACAACTCACCGAGTCATCCCTTGACTCACCGATTCTCGACTCGACCAGAAAATATTGGGACTCTTCAACAAGACTCGCCGAGCCCAAGAACAGACTTGCCGAGTCTAAGGCTATCTTCAACCTACTCGCCGAGTTGTTCATACAACTCGACGAGTTACAGGCAATCTTCAAGCAGCTCGTCGAGTCCACCCATGTGACTCGTCGAGTACCACCGGTCTGAATCCATACAAAAGCACCCCAGGCCATGCAATTGCTCCAAAACATAGATCTAGCCTCCTACAACTCATCCATCACGTAAAGTGGCAAACTTTACGTGAATCCAAAGAGATCTATGCATTTTGCACATTAGGGATAAGGTTTGGGACAAGATAGCTTCATCCAACACTCAACACAGGGACTTTCATGCCTTCTAACTCTTCTCCATCCCAGATCTGAGGTAGCAACCTCAGATCTAGCCTCTAAACTCCAATACATCCAAAGGATATGGTCTCAACACCCCCAAAATGAAGAATCTAGACAATAGCAGCTCAAACAATGGAAAGATACCTCAAAAGGAAGCTCCCGAAGAAGATTATCCCGAATCCTTGCAAAGCCCTTTGATCTAAGCCTCTTCTTCTTTGGAATCTCTTCAACAACCACCTCTTCAAGCTCCAATTTTCTCAACAATGGTGCTTCTCCACGATTTTAGGGATTCTGGGACTCAAGGGGGAACAAAGAGGCTGGGAGGAAAACATAATGATGTTTATATAGGGCTCAACCCCGGGAATTAGGGTTTTCTCCACTCAGCGCCTACTCGCCGAGTCCATCTCACTGACTCGCCGAGTCGGATACTTAACACGCGACCCAGTCACGACTCTACTCGCCGAGTCTACCCATGGACTCGCCGAGTAACTCTTTCCCAAATTACTCTTTTAGCCCTTCTACTCTACTCTTGGTATTTCAGGATGTTACAGTGTTTTAGCTGGTGGAAGGCAACAGTATTGGCCTATGGTTGATATGTGAGTATGCTACATGTCCGCGTGACACTTGCATGTGTATGTATGGTATGCTTACCAGGCAAGTCCCGATGCCAGGCGGGGCTTGATGAATATATTGTATGCTGGTTATCAAAATGTGCTTTTATGCTTACCGGGCAAGGCTCGATGCCGAGCGAGGCTCATTGACTGTATACTATGCTATGGTATTTGTGAGTATTGCATTCGCTAGTAATATTATATGTTTATATGATTATATGGCTATATGGTTATATGATTATGTGTGTATCGGGCGGGGCTTAAAGCCAAGAGGGGCTCGATGTCGGGTGGGGACCGAGACCGAGTGGGACTCGATACCAGGCGAGGCCCGATGGAGGTCGGGGGCCAAGTATGTGATTTATGTATGTATGATATGTAGTATCTTTGGGAACTCACTAAGCTTCGTGCTTATGGTTTTCTGTTTATGTTTCAGGTGTTTCTAGTTTCAAAAGTAGGAGTTTGAGATGACTGCAGGGCACACACCACCTCGTTCCGTGTTTTGTGATTTACTCTGATTTTATAGGTCGATTGATACACTTGTTTTTTGGGATTGTATTGATGATGTTTTTTTTTTTGTGGAATACTGATTTTATTAAATTAAAATGATTTTTTTGGGTCTTTTATTTGGGACGTTTAAAGTTGGTATCAGAGCCTTGGTATGAGGGATTCAGACATACTCTCGGGTGTGTCTAAACTCAAATTGAGGATTTGGTAAAAAATTTAAAAATGAAAGAAAAATGATTTAAAAAGGAAAAACAAATTTTGTAAAATAAGAAAGGGTGTGGTGCATGCAATCTACCGAACTCTAGTAAGTTTTCCCAAAATAACCATACAGGTTATCTGATATGATCTGATTTATGAATATGTGTATCACATGCTAGTTAAGACTAAGGATTTGCTTAGTGTTTGCATGATAGAATGCTAGGAGAGATGTCTCGTGTGCCTATTGTATGAGCTTGTAGACTTGCATGCTAGTTCTAATTAGGCAGTGGTAGATTGGCCTGATATGTGATGCCATGTAGCCTAGGAAACATGAGATGCTAGATAGGGTATAATTTGTATGTGTAAGGTAATTAGTAGCGGGAGTGGGAGCTCCTAGTGTGAGTTATGGTGTGAGTTTGAATTTCCTTTGGTATTTCTTTGGATTGGAGTGCTACTGCACCAATGTTGCATGCTTTGTGCTTTGTGGAACTCTTAGATGATGGGAGCTATCTACTAAGTGAATATGTTAAGTCATATGTGACAAAGGTTGAATAATCTTAGAGTGATGGATTTGAACCTGTTGTGCAACTATTGTCTAAGTCCAACCGTTGTAGGGATGAGTCTATTACTCAACGGATAATCTATGCTTTGTTGCATATGGTTGTATACATAAGGCAGGTAATTGGCATTATGAGGAGTTCTTGAGCAGCTGACAACAGGGTGAGGTTGGGAACCTAGGAAATCCTAGGGATTGCTTCAGTGGGTTTTGTTGTGCTGGTTGGTGAGTGTTTGGTGTACGGATTTGTGAAGGTGACTTAGAGGATTTAGAAGGATTCTTGAGGAAGGTATGGATAGGTGTGGAAGGTAGTATTGGGCCTATACTACTGAAAGCACATGATCCATACTCGAATCGAGGAGAGTCTTGGAGAATCTAGGAAGCTTGCGAGATGAGGATTCTTGGCTATATTCCAATATTTGGCTTGTTGTTTCCGGCATGGTGTTGAGCACTCAGGAAAGAGGTTCAGGTTTAGGTTAGGCTCTGGTGCAGGTACTGAGCCGGTCGAGAGGCGGATATGGGATTTCATATGGTTGGAGATTACCTGTGATATTTTGGAATGGATACCTGTGATATTTTGTTTAGTCGAGGAAGGGAATTTAGAAATCTTGGATGGTCATCTCAGCGTCTTCCAGGACAAGATTGTAGCAGGGAAGTCGGGGGATCATTTGGATCCCAGAGCTTGTGGATCCGTAGAATCCTTGAGGAAGGAGGATCCTATTGCTAGTTCTTGTCATTTGGGATCGGAGGTAAGTTTTGCGCCATGTCTGCAGAAGGAGAGGTCATGATTCCTTCAAATGGTTTTGCGGGTGTGTTATCTTTTGCTCTCTTTCAAGTTGTTATCGAAAATTTGTATTGCTTTGGAATTTCGCTTGGGTTTGGGTAAGCAAAATCTCAGGTTGATTTTCTGCTATTGTCTGGGCTATATAATCAAGGATTGTTTTATGCCATTCTACAAGCTGAGAGTCTTTAGTGAATCATCAATAGGTCGTATCTTGTTGAGCAGATTTTAGTCTGTTCGGTTGCTATTTCAGTTCTTGATGGGATAAATTAAGGGGTGTTGTTTGGAGGATCTATGGTCAGGGTTAGTAGGTTAGTTCTCAAGTGAAGTCAGGGTTTAGTTGTTTTATCTTTTGATCTGGTGGGATCGGCAGTCGTCTATGGAAGAACTTTTGGTTTCAGATCGTTGCTAGGGGAGGAGCGGTAGCAGGAAGATGGTGGTGTCAGTTGCATGATTTGTTTGGTCATTAGAAGTGTCAGCGGAGTTTTATATTCGCATGGGTTGTAGATGGTTACAATTCAATGATTCTTTGAGGATGGAAGTTGGGGTGAAGATCTGACGGTTTAGAGCAACGGTTATAGTTTTTAGTCTTCATCATTAAACTTAAGGATTTGGTGTGGTATCATGGTAATCATTTGGGGTTATCAGGGTGTTGAGATCTCTAAGAGCATCTATCTAAATTTCTGGAGTTGGGCGATAATCGAGATTGGCTAGTAATAGAACGCTAGTATTGGTAAGTGTAACAACCCAATTTTCACGTCCAAAAATTTCATTTTTAAATCGATACTTTGGAAAACATTTGTGAGTAAACATCATTTGATCATATCATTTCATAAACATATTTTGTGTCTGAAAACCAAAACATAAAAGCAACTAAAATGTCAGAGTGCAAAATCCCAGAATAACTCATGGTGCGGAAAACAATGTGCGTGTATGATGTGCCGCTACCATGCCAACTCCTTCCCCTTCGATGAAGAGGTACCTGAAAGCAAAATTGTAAACTGTAACCACAAAGCTTAGTGAGTTCCCCCATCGTACCACATACCATACAATCACATAACATACAATTACTGTCAGACATATCTGGGTGCCCTACCTACCCCTGGGTGCTGGCCTCCCCTTCGGTCCTTTTCGACCGGATGCTGCCTAGCATATCTGGGTGCTGGCCTCCCCTTCGGTCCTTTTCGACCGGATGCTGCCTAGCATATCTGGGTGCTGGCCTCCCCTTCGGTCCTTTCGACCGGATACTGGGGACTATTTCACCCCTCTACTACTACCACATAACATGTATCACATAATCACATTCGATCTAACATGACTGGGCATGACTACCCCTTCGGCCCTATCCACCAGTGATCTCGGGGACTATCTCCCCTACAGCTACTAGCATATAACATATCATACTAGCATGTAACATATCAGATAATAGAAGACCTAGATGATATCACAAAGACCATCATCTAACATACGTCTCCTACTGGTGGGCCGGCATTGTGGCCTTAGACCCACCGCTACTGGAAGGCAACTCACCTCGTAGTAGCTGTTGATCTGTGCGGGAAATCCTCTGACTACTACTGCTGCTGCTTCGGAAATCCTCTAGCTATAATTCCCACAGAACACTTAGTCATACACTGCCAACTGCTCTTAGGGTAAAATGACCATTTTACCCCTGACCAAGTCAAAGTCAAAGTCAAGGTCAACTTCCAGTTGACCTGAATCGCCGAGTTGGTTCGCCAAATCGCCGAGTCCTTATCCTTCTATTCGTCCTTTTACCCGTCTCTACTCGTCGAGTTAGGCGATGACTCGACGAGTTTTCTTTCTAATTGAACATCGAATGAATCTTCATCCGACTCGCTGAGTTGTATGAACAACTCGTCGAGTTCATCTTCAACTGATGAACAGGTCCTGTCCTTGACTCGCCGAATTGTATGAACAACTCGTCGAGTTCATCTTCAATCTTAAGAAGATTTCCTTGGACTCGCCGAGTCGTTCATGCACTCGCCGAGTCCCATGAATTCCAGAACCATGGCTTAGTCTAGAACGTTGGGTCACTCCCCTTCGGTCCTTTCTGAAACCTTTCCAAACTCAACTGGGTCCTTGACCTAGAACAGAAAAAGGAGTCAAGCCTCGGACTCGCAGAGTCCCAAGAACGACTCACCGAGTCGAGTATGTCCAAGTCTCATTTTGTCGATTTCTAGTGTACAACACTTGACCAAAAGGTAGATCTAGGCTCTAAGGACCGTTCTAGCACGTAAAGTTACGTACTTTACGTGCATGCATGGGACTTTTGAGCCTAAAAGGCCTTAAAATGGCTCCTACAATGCATGAGGTCTTCCTTGAGTGCAAAAGCGACTCCTTTCTGCCTTGTAACCCCTCCAAGGACCTAGATCTGAAACTTCAACCCCCAACCATGCTTGCAATCATGGTTGGTGATCAAAATGGCTTAGAAAAGCCCAAAAACTTCACAAAATGGGATCTATCAAATGGAAGAGCAAGGTACATACTTTTTACCTTCAATGAGCTGAAAATGGTGCGCAAACTCGGATCCCTTTAGTCTCCCCTTGTTCCTTCAAGCTTTTCCTTCCCTCCTTGGATCACAAAAGCACCAAAGACACTCCAAATGCCTTATATTGCTTCAATAACGGATAGGGTTTCCTATGGGGTCTCCTGGGAGCGAATGGGATGAAGGAGGCCGAGTTAAAGTGTTTAAATAGGGTGCAAACCCTCAGATTTGGGTTTTTGCCCAAACAAGGTCTACTCGCCGAGTCCGGGACCCGACTCGCCAAGTTCATCGCTTAAGTCCCACGTCCCCTCTCGCTTCTACTCGGCGGTTTGGTCCTTCAACTCGCCGAGTCCAAGGCCAAAATGCAAAATATTTAAAGAATTAATAAGAAGAATACATACCAAGAACCAGGTGCTACAGTAAGCTCATATCATAGTCAGTTCCTGCTGTATGAAGATAAGATGGGTTGGGAATCCATTATGTTTCATTGGATAGGTGAGATTCGACAAGTCCAAGTGAGGGAGTATTGATCAAGATTTCCTGTAGTTGGGAAGGATGTGGAGCTAGGCCAAGTTTCACATCTTGTCCTGAAGGAGAAACAACCCAAGTGGGCGTTTAGATTGAGGTTGTGTAAGTGGGATTTTAGGGAACTTCCAACCACTGGTCGGCATCTTCCTTATGCATAGCAGGATTGTGGTTGAGTCCAGGTTGAGGGCTTTGGAATTCGAAGTATGACCTGAACATCTGATTCGATGCAGTTGGATACGAGTTTGATTCAAGGTAAGTGGGGCGGTGATGGTTTGGGTGTGATGAGACCATGGGTGGTAAAAATGGTTGGTTATAAGTGTTGTAATACTGTGATGGGATCGTTTCATTCACTAGTTGAGGTAGCCTGTCGATGAGGTGGTCAGGAGTTTAGAGGAGGATCAGTTCGAGCCTTGGGCACCTCAAGCAAGATTGTCGATGTGCATTTTTCTGTTTTAGGTTAATGACCATTGGGGTCCGAGGAAAAGTCGGGCCTTTGTAACTCTAGATGGTTGGGACTGTTGGGCGATGCCTGTTTCGTGGTATAGTTCGGGTGGGAACCCATGGATGAGGCCTGTGTATGTATGGCAATGCAATTGGGACCTGGTAGAGACTGTTAGGTCGAGGTATTGGATCTTGGGTTACAAGATAGAGTGTGCGGTAATAAGTGGCGTAGAGGGATGTTTAGGTGGGGTATCCTTGCCATTTGATCTCTTGGGAACCTGGTGGCAGGACCAGGTGCGAGACTGGTAGTCTCTACGATGAGTTGGGAACCTTTCTGTATCCTGTGTTGGTTTCGGGTGGGGACTCAGATTGGGAATCGTGAGTATTTATGTGCAGGATGGTCTTTTCAGTAAGAATCAAATTAAGGAATCCATACGTTAGGGGCATCAGTCGAAGGGTTCAAGAGTAAAGAATGATTTTAGTTATGATGGTAGATCAGGCCTTGTGATTGTGTTTTGAATTGATTCCATCTGTGAGGGGTATCAAGACAAGTCAAGGCGGTATTATTGATTTGAGATTCGTATGTGGAGTCGCTTTTACCAAGTTACTTGCAGCTTGGATTGAATAATCTCATAGAAAAATGATTTCGCCCTGTTGGACAGCTCTCGTCTGAGTCTAACTGTTGCATGGATGAGTTTTCTACTTGAAGGATTATTTGAGCCTTCTATCAAGTATAAGGATTTAGTAGTATTATGGTCAGTGATTTTTTTCCCTATAGAAGCATCAAGTTAATCAAAAGTTGGAAACGTTTTGTTTAAGTCTGGGCTTTAATGAGGATTTGACCTAGTAGTGGTTTAGTATGGGCGGTCTGTCAGGGAGTCGGACCAATTCGAGATTTTAGATTTCAGGATGTGTAGATGTGATTATCCTATGTGGCTATTTTGAAAGGGATTGTTATGGGATGAGAAAGGATTTGTTCATCTTCAGGTTTGGTAGCCCTGCTAGGGTTGGTTTCGGTTGCCTTAGGAAGCCTGGGGTACGTACGGGGTTGTGGCCGTATTGCTCAGGTTGTTTGGCGTGCCAGGGATGGTATGGAATAATTTCGAGGATATAAAGTAATTTAAGTGCGGGAGAGTTGTAATGCCCTGTTCCGAATTGTTTCTCATTTGGAGGAGGGTGATGGAAATTGGATGATCTAAGTGTTCGGTTTGTGTTTTGGAGCCAACGGGTATTTCGGTAAAGTGTCAGTTTAGGTTTTATGGAATTAGATTCTGGTTCGGAAAATTTTATGGCAAGTATGAGTTGATAGAAACGTAGATCTTCTCATTAACTTTCTGTGGATATAAGGATCATCGGAATCGGATTTATAACGAAGAAGTTATGGCCTTCGGAGTATTTTAGGGTTTAACAGGAAACCCTAGTACATGGGGCGTACATAGGGAGTACGTAGGGGGTACTGGTGTGAAGGTTTGTATGTGAGGTGTAATGTGGTGTACACTTAGCGTACTACGAAGGATGGATCGGGAGTGCGAGACCTCGTATGTTGGGCGTACGAGGAGTACGCGGGGAAAACGAGGATTAGTGGGAACTCTATTTTAAGTGTGTTTTACCCTATTTAAGCATATTAAGTCTTTAGGGCTGGCCTCTTTACTAACCCCCAAGCCTCCAAAAACCCTAAATCGACCCTTTGCCTCAATTATTGTGCATTTGAGTTCTTAAGGAGACTTTGGTGTTGTTTTGCCCATTTTAAAGAGATTAAAGAAGGATGAAGTGTTCATAACTTGGTGGGGAAGTTAGAGATCCAGAATCATTCATCATTTTGCAAGCTCCTAGAGGTATCAAGTTCAAATCTTGACTTGTTAATGCTTAGATCTCTTCTTGTCTTGATTTTCATCCTTTTGGGTCCCTTTTTGGATTGATTGATGTGTTAAGATGTTTGAAGGACTTATTCTTTTAGATTTGAGTTTGTTATGGGGTTCTTATGCATAAAGGTGCAAGCTTTTGAGGTTTAAGGTCTCATGCATGGGTTAAGTCACCCGATAAGTCCTTTTCAGCTTTAAGAGCTTCATGTAGTCATATATGAACGTAAAGTTAGAAACCGTACATGATTATCTAGCTCAAGGAAGTTAGATCTATGTTTTGGATCAATGTGTTAATGAATTAAGGAAGAAAAATGAGTTTGGGTTGAATGGAGGAATATGTTGGTCGTGCAAGCCTGTATGCGCAACATACAAGCCCTTAAATAGTACGCTTAGCGTACAAACTGAGTACGCCCTGCGTACACAGCAGGAGTGGATTTTGCTGTTTGGGCTTCGGTTTGGGCCATATTTTTTTTTTGCTTAGTTGCTTTTGGCCGTGTTGGGCTATCAAATTTTGGACTAATATTTATTTGTGGAGTCCCACTATGGAATTTGGGCCCAATTTGGAAAATTTGGCCATATTTGGGCCTTGGGTGTTTAACTGGAATTTGGGCTTTTGGATTGTTTAATTGGGCTTTAGCTTTGGACCAAGTTATGAAGAGGGTAAAAAGTTCTTTTACCCTACTTGGAGACTTAGTGTGGGTCAGATCTAATTATTGACGGATGATTAACGTGTGATTGATAGCGCGAGGATTCTTGCGGGCCATCAACTAAAGATTCTTTCTGTGAGATTCGGCAGTGCGAGGTGAGTTTCCTCACTGTGTTTTAGTCGGTTGAAGACACCAATGTCGGCCCGTGGTTGATATGTTAGTATGCTAGATGTCTTCGTGACACTTGCATGTGTATTTATGGTATGCTTACCGGGCAAGGCCCGATGCCAGGCGGGGTCTGATGAGTATATTGTATTCTAGTTATCAGAATGTGCTTTTATACTTATCGGGCGATGTCGGGCGAGGCTCGATGACTGTATGGTATGCTATGATATTTGTGATTATTGAATGTGCTAGTTATATTATATGTTTATATGATTATGTGTGTATCGGGCTGGGCCTAATATCAAGCGGGGTCTGTTGATTGACAGATTTGTAATCCGAGCAGGGCTTGATGTTGGGCGGGGCCCGAAGCCGAGCGTGGCCCGAGGCCGAGTGGGACTCGATACCGGGTGAGGCCCAATGGACAGTGGGGGCCCAGTATTTGATCTATGTATGTATGGTATGTGGTATCTTGGGGAACTCACTAAGCTTTGTGCTTACAGTTTTCAGTTTAAGTTTCAGGTGTTTCTGGTTTCAAAACTAGGAGCTCAGGATGATTGCAGGTCACACACCACCTCGTTCTGCGTTTTGTGATTTACTCTGATTTTATAAGTCGATTGATACACTTTTTGGGATTGTATTGATGATGTTTTTTTCGAAAATTGGTTTTATTAAATTAAAAATGAAAATTTTGGGTCTTTTATTTGGGACGTTTCAGTAGAGACTACCTCATTTGCCTTTGTTGCCTCAAGGGCCGAATCTTGGGTATTTCAAGACCACATCTTACGGGATAGCGGCATGGTATGGATTCTGAGATAGTGTTTGGTTTTGGTGGGAAGGATGTTAAGGAGATAGGTAGCCATTTTAAGGACATGATTCCAAAACGAGGGAAGGACGTAGGAGTAGGATATAAGGGTTCAAATGATGTTGTTGATAGAACGGATTTTCCTTTTGGCTGTTTTCGTTTTGATTAGATGTACGAGGAAAAGAAAAACGAAACATCATTCCATTTTTTTTGCAAAAATCATGAAAGTAAACATTGTTGTATTCGGTGTCGTTGTCACATTGAAAAGTTTTGATTTTGTGATCAAATTGAGTTGAGATATAGGTGGAAAATTAGGTAAAGATGTTGTATACATCAAACTTCCGGATTACGGGCGAGTCCACAAAAGAATTAGTGTAATCATCTAATAATAACATGTAATATTTCTATCCTGAATTGGATGGTATGTGTGATGTCCATAAGTCACTATGAATGATGTCAAACAGCAAGTGAGTAGATGAAATAGAATCATAAAATGGCATTTTTGTTTTTTTGCCAAAAAGACACAAGTATCAATGATAAAATTTAGAAGTAGTCTGACAACTGATAACATTATTTCTATCAAAACGACTAAGTAAATCTGGTCCCGAGTACTCTAGGCGTTGGTGCAAGACTTGTTGAGAGACTGCTGAAAAGGAAAAAGGAGTGATGGCTAGAATTGAAGAAGCAAGAAGCGGGTACAAATATTTGGTGTTGTTTCCAAAGGTACAGTTCATTCCAAATGTACCTTTTTGCATCTTTCTTGATCTTATCTCTCTGTGACCTCATAAGATCGGGTGGGAACTTCCGTGTGACCATGAATTTGCATATATCCGCATACCAAAGTGGCGTCTGGATAGCAAACAAATGCTCGTCTAGGAATTTGTCATGAATGGGTGTCGCATCATCGGGTTGAATTATTCGGATCAAATGATCGGCGACCAAGTTCTCCTTCCCCCTTTTATCTTAGATCTCAATATCGAACTCTTGCAAAAGCAACATCCACCGTATTAACCTCGAATTTGAATCTTTCTTGGTAAGTAAGTGCTATATAGAAACATGGTCCGAATAGATGATCACTTTAGTTCTAAGGAGGTATTGTCAGAACTTCTCTAGTGCAAAAACAATAGCAAGAAACACTTTTTCTATTGTGGTGCAGTTTCTTTGTGTACTATCAAGGGTATTGGACGCGTAGTATATGACATGATGTGCTCGATCCGCCTTTTGATATAATACCTCCCCAACAGTGGTGTTGCTTGCACCATACATGATCAGAAACGGGAGATCCTAATTTGGTGGTTGGATGATTAGAGCGGAGGTGAGTAGTGTTGGATTAGTGTCTAAGTCCATAACTATTTTGGTATGTACTTGACCCGATGGTGCATGGTCCTTTTGGGTTGCCTTCACCAAAGCAACTTGATAGGATGAATTATGGAGAGAAAGGATTAAATATGATTTATTAATATATTATGAGAATAATATATTAAAGGAGAAATCATATTGTTTAATTAATATTAGTCAATAATTAATTGGTAATTAGTTTTGTGACTAAAAGAGATTAATTAAACTTAAGGGATTGGAATTGTAATTATAAGATAATTGCAATTTGGACCATGGAATGCCTTTTATTATAGGGTGGACGAATTCTATGGGGGAAGCCCATATGAAATCGTCCAAGGCCTTAATTAAAGGAGTCCATGGGTTTCTTAGGGCTTAAGCATCCAAATTAGGGTTTCCTTGTTAGATAACCTTAATAGCCTCACTATATATAGAACCCTTAAGGCTCAAAAACGTGGGGAACTTCTCTTCTAGGGTTAGAACACGTTTTTGGGCAGCCTCCATCCTCTCTCCTCTTCATCCTCTTGCTTATGGTGTTTGTGAACCATTAGAGGAGTGACATTTGTGACTCTAAGCTTTCTAAAGTCAATACAAGGAGATTTGGGATTGTTATTGCTACATAACAATCAAGGTAACATCCTAAACCTATTCTCATGTTAATATGATTACTTGAATGTTAGAATTAGGGTTTATGGTCTTGGATGAATTGCATGTACAATAGAGAAGATGCAAGCATTAGGGTTTGTATGAGCACATAGGATGTTCTTATGACCAAAACCCATCAAGTAGATCCTTCAAACAATCGAAAGCATCTTTTCATGTCTGAGTAAACTCAATTTCAACATCTCTTTGGAGTAGTTGATGTTGGATTATGTGTCTAAGTCCATAACTATAGTTAGTATATACTTGAACTGATGGTAGCACTGTCCTTTTGGGTTTCATCAAGACTAGCAACTAGGAAGGATGATTTTGGAGGAAGAGGTTGATTTATTATTTGATTAATAAATTGAAATAAATAATTTGTTAATTTATTATGAGAATAATATATTAATTTGAAATAGTAATATTTAATTAATATTTAATCATAAATTAATTAGAATTAATTTTGGGATTAAAAGAATTAATTAAAAGTGTAGGGACTGAATTGTAATTGTTCAATAGTTAAGAAAATGGCAATCTAGAACCCTCCATAGGCTATGGAAGGTTTTTCTTGTGCCTTAGGTTTCTAGAATAGTCTCTAATGGATAATCAGGAAAGTGGATAATTACTCGGTTTAAGAGAATCTTGGATTTGGGCTTATCTAGGGTTTCCTAACTGCACTATAAATAGGGATGATACCCTATGATTTTCAGCCACTTGTTCTTGAAGAGTACACTACAAGAAAAACGTGATTTTGCTACGGAAGAAATCCGTTGCGAAAAGCTGAAATTCCGTTGCAAAAAACGAATACCGACGAAATTTGCAACGATCGATTTCCGTCCCTAAAAATGTCGTAGCGAGGGTTTGCAACGGAAACGATAATTCCGTCACAAATATGACAGCATAATGAAATCCGTGGTAGGTAGTATTCCGTAATGTATTCCGTAGTAGGATTCCATCACACAATCTCTGGTGGTTATTCCATCACAAATTCCATGGTGGTGATTCCCTAGCAAATTCCGTAGTAGGATTCCATAACACCTTCAGCTTCCAACTCTTCCCGTTTTTCTGTATAGACCGCTTACAACATAAAAATAATATAGGTTAAAAGATATAAAATTTATGAATGATATTATGAACTAGCTACAATATAAAAGTTTAACACTAAAATGAATATTGCATGAATTTGTCTATCTTTTTCATTTGTGAAAGTGACTCCATCGTGATTCTTCGTGTGTGTATACAAGAACAATTTACTATGGGCTGGATCACATCCTAATTTCCTCTTCTGCATAAATACCATATAAAATGTCAAATATACAGATAAACATATATAAAAATTAATACAATGTATCATTAAAAGAAATTACCAAATCAGAAGCTATCTTCAAATGACTTACGGATCCAACATTATGTGTAGGTTTTGCTACTCCATCAGCCACACTGTTATGCCTATTTTTCTTGTTCTGCTCAGATTTTAGCTTTTATTCATCTGTATTCCATTTTAATTGTTAGGAGTTCCAGACTTCCTGTGGAATATGAGCCGGTTTAAAGCCATGTTTGTTTCTTTTTGGGCTCCGCATGTTGAAAAGATATTGACCATAACTTTGTGCCGCTTTCCTTGCTCAAGCTTGCATCACCAGCGAGTTTATTGTTTCACCCCAACAACATTTTTTCTACACATTAACAATATAAACATAAGTTTAAGTGTAAATGTTTAACAAACAACAATTTATTACATATACCTGAAACTCCTCCCAATATAATTCACACATTTCTTTGCTTACTTTTCCCCATGCATCCCTTGTGGATCTACTATTTGTAAAAATGACTTACTAATAAAATGTGCACAAGGTCCTGGTGGCATTAGCCTGCAAGTAATCATGTGATGTGCTAAGTTATGAATTGATATGTACATGTAAACCAAAAGGTTATATATAGAAAAAGTAGTAATTAATATTTGATTGGTAACTTACGTTTTTTTTCCAAACATGAACAGTTAAACGTCCATCCGGTCCACAATCTTCAGAGGAATTGTTTTCACCTTCTACACTTTCCACTACAGATCCATGCATGGTTAGTTGTGTTGGTGATGGGGTAGATTCTAGGATAAGTGTTTTTGATGGGGTATATTCTGGGGTAGGTATTGGGATAAATGTATATGTTGAGGATGTGGTAGTTCCATACTTAAGGAGGGTATGGTAGTTACTATAGTTGTGGAGGATGGTAGTATAGATGCAGGTTTTGAGGTTGTGGTAGTAGATATAGGTGTTGATGATGTGGTAGTGGGTGTCGGTGTTGAGGATGGTTTAGATGATGTAGGTGCTAAAGTTTTGGTTATTGATGTAAGTGTTGAGGAATGTCTTGTTCCAGTTTCTGAAGTTTTAGATGTATTTTCTAAGGACGATGTGGATGTTGTAAGTGATGCTGAGGAAGTGGTAGTCATGGTTGATGTTATTGATTTAGGTTTAGGGGTTTTGTTGGTAGATGTTATAGGTGCTTTGGATGTGGTTGTTGGTATTGGGAAGTCGATTTCTTCATCTTGTGATTGTCTGTTTATGAATTTTGCAGCTCAAATCCTGTTGCGTTTCATAATCAGTGGTGCAAAAAATTTAGTTGGCTTCACACCGGATGCTCCTTTTTCTTTCAAGTTCGACATCTTTCTTGTTTAAAAATTAACAAAAAAACTGTAGTCAATACCAATGTATTAAAGATGATAAGCTACTGATGAGAAGAGACAAACAAACAATAAAAATAAATGATATATGAAGGCATTACTACGCATGCAAACTATTGAATATAATCAAAACCAATTTACTTGTAATTTAAGATGATAATATACATGAAGATGATCAGAGAACAAGAAATGATCAACACGATAATAGTTAATTAAATAAAATTAAATTTTTGATGAGTGACAACCTATATCGCCAAAGTCAGTGCACAAACGTATAATGAACAAAGATTTCTATAAATTAGCCGCTGGAGAAGATGATTACAGAAAATGCAAACCCTATTTCTAATCAGTAAAACTACCCTAATATGCAGCCTAAACATGTGTTGGTTGGAGGGAAAGGAATTGCAAAATAGTTTGAAGCTTCGCTAATGAAAAATTCGAACTGTGCTAATTACCGCTAAATTTTTTAGTAATCTAAATTTATTAAAGTAGTTCCAGATTTATAGATAGGGTATATACATCTAGATAGTGTCTAGAAAGAACATAGACTAACGAGGTGTTCATAGTATAATTTTAATTTAAAATTATAAACGAGGATTAAACATTAATAAACTATACATCTTTATGCTTTTTATGTTTAAACCAAAATTTATATATAAAAGACGTACGGGTCATGTCAATATATATGGTAGTTGCTTATGGTGTCATGGTATCACTCATGGATGACATCTGGGTCATTGGTTAACATGGTAGTTGCTTATGGTGTCCATAGATGACATACGGGTCATTGGTTAACATGGTAGTTGCTTATGTTGTGATGGTATCACCCATGGATGATATATGGGTCATTGGTCAACATGGTAGTTGCTTATGGTGTCCATGGATGACATACAGGTCATTGGTCAACATGTTAGTTGCTGATGGTTTCCATGGATGACATATGGGTCATTGGTCAACATGGTAGTTGCTTATGGTGTCCATGGATGACATACGGGTCATTGGTCAACATGGTAGTTGCTTATGGTGTCCATGGATGACATATGAGTCATTGGTCAACATGGTAGTTGCTTATGGTACCCATGGATGACATACGGGTCATTGGTCAACATGGTAGTTGCTTATGGTGTCCATGGATCACATACGGGTCATTGGTCAACATGGTAGTTGCTTATGGTGTCCATGGATGACATACGAGTCATTGGTCAACATGGTAGTTGCTTATGGTGTCCATGGATGACATATGGGTTATTGGTCAACATGGTAGTTGCTTATGGTGTCCATGGATGACATACAGGTCATTAGTCAACATGGTAGTTTCTTATGGTGTTCATGGATGACATATGGGTCATTGGTCAACATGGTAGTTCCTTATGGTGACCATAGATGACATATGGGTCATTGGTTAACATATATCATTTATGTCGGTTGTGTATTAAAATAGAAATTGATTTTTCTTTTAATTATGACTTTTGACAAAACTACCCTTACTAATTAAATATGAGTCATTGTATGTGTTGTATATAGTGTCTAAGTCCATAACTATATTTAATATGTACTTGACCCGACCCGGCATGATCCATTTGGGTTGCATGGCATTGCAATGCTTGGATAGACAAATGAAAAAAAGGACACTTAAGGTTTATTAATATATTATAAGTTCTAATATATTAAAAATAATTATTTAGTATTGGTCAATAATTAATTTAGAATTAATTTTGTGATCAAAAGGAGACTAATTAAATATATGGGGTTGATTGTGTAAATCATCCATTCTTATACAGTGGGCTAGTGATCCATGGTTTATGGAGTTGGGCTAAAACCCATAAGGTGCTCCATGTATAGTCCATGGGGGTTATAAACCCACAGATCATGGGAAATGAAAACCCATGTCAATTAGGGTTTAAATGTGGTAACCCAACTTGTGACACAACTATAAAAGGAGCCCATAGGCTTCCAAAATCGGCACCTAGTGTAAGAAGAAGAGGGCATGTCGACTTTGTGTCATAGTGAACTTCTCTCAAGTTATTCTAAATGTTGTGGTGTTGTGTGAAGCATTTGAGGCATCACATTTGGGGTGCTAGGCTCACAAAGTCATCAAGGAATCCAAGCTACTAAAAGGTATGTTATTCTACTTGATTTTTTGTATTACAAGTTCCCCATAACATGGTACTTAGGAGGTAAACCTTGGAAAATAAAATTTGCATGTATATTGGAGAAAACATAGATCCAAGGTTTCTAGGATTGCATGTACACCATAGGAGTGTTAGAATGCTCAAAACCCATCAGTGGTATCAGAGTTTAGGCTTGTTTTCTATATACTTGATGCAAACTGCTTGAAATGGTCGAAAACTGTTCACTGTTCATATGAACTCGCCGAGTCCATGGGGGGGACTCGACGAGTCCATGAGCAAATTCATCCTACTCGTCGAGGAGGATCATGCAGTCGACGAGTAAAAGGCCCTGTGAGCAGATTTTTGAGTTTTTCTGCTGGAAATGGACTAGAATCATTACCCTAAACTATTTTGGACTTATAAAATTTGTTTTTGAAGTGGTAATGATTATGCTAATCCATATTCAATGGTTATTATCAAATTTCAAGTTTTATATTTGTTAATATGATTCTTGAAATTGTTTGATATGTTATACTTATGAGTTTTAGAAGATCATAGGAAATGTGTGTAACTTGCTTGTTAGTTAAATTCTTGATTTTAATGCCTAATGAGGGATTCCATAACTTGTCCTCAAGTTATGGATAACCAAAAGTCACTTCTTTAAAAGTGTTATTAAAGAATAAGAGGTTACATAAAATGAAGAGTCTTCATTTTAATGGACCATTAAACTCATAAGTTATGAAATGAAAAGTCTTGAATAGTTTCAATACTTGCCCTCAAGTTTTGGAATTTGTAAAGTCTTACACCCTAATACTTTAATTCCAAATTGAACCATAGGATTATAAAAGTTTAAAATTCAACCCTTATACTATTATTATATTAAAAGTTTAAATATATAGATATGTATAAGAATAAGTCAGTCTTATCATTAGTAGGCCTCATTCACAAAGCCGGTCTATAAGGGGGTATAAGGTTACTGCCTATAAAATGGCAATTTAATGGGTGTCCACTCTCACCCACCGCTTCCTTGACTGGTGGAGGGTCGTTAGCCGAATGGGTAGGATAGGACCTTAATGCTCATTAAAAGTATAATGAAATTATAAAGTAACTATACTTTAATAATTCCTAATCTTAGTTACTTTAGGAAAATGTGAAATAGGTGCTAACCCATGAAATTACACTTTGTACCTTACCAAGTCGTTAGTGGAGCGCGTGTGGTTAACCGACACACTAACAAGGAATAGTAAGAGTGGCAAAGGGTAACTTAATTTTATCATAGATCGGTGGAGCGCGTGTGGTTAACCGGCACATCGATTAGGTGATAAAAGTTAAGGGTACCAAGACAATTTTCATGGTTATTCACACCTTGTTTGTGATCCTCGGCATCCCAGTCACAAACTTAAGAGGGCACAATCGAGATTCAAACATGACATTGAAAGTTCAATGTATCTCAAAAGATCTAGGAATTTCAAATCCAACAAAACATAATAATCTATTTCGTTTTTGTGGTAGAAATTGGTAAATCGTCATTTACCTACCTTCAAATATTTTATAGCTTGGATTACGGCATCCCTCTTCCAACTATAAATAGTTTGTTGGGTCCTAGCCTTAATATTTCATTTGGGTGACTTATTAAGGACTCTTCATCTAATAAAACTTGTCTTTATTTCTTTCAGATGTCTTCCAACACTGCTACTGGCTCAAACCCAACATGCTCCTTTTCCCTAATGAATTTGTGTGGGAAAGTCACTTTTGATGGTTCCAATTTCAATGAATGGATTAGGAACATCAGAATGATTACTCGTTATGAGGGCAAAAAGCATGTCCTCGATAAGGAGCTAAAGGTTATTGATGAGTCAACTGCTACTCCTGAGGAGATTTTTGAGTACACTACCCATGAGAAAGATGCCACTAAGGTGTATTGCATCATGTTGGCCACAATGACAGCAGAACTCCAGAAATCCTTTGAAGATTTCTACCCTTTTGAGATGCACCAGTATCTGATGGATAGGTACCATCAGAGTGCTCGTCAGGAGAGGTATGAAATCATTTCCTCCATGATAACAGCTAGGATGAAGGAGGGAGAATGCCTCACCGGTCACTTGCAGAAAATGCAAAGGTTCATGGACCAGTTATTGAAGCTTAATGTGGACTTCCCTGAGGACATGGTGATCGACATCGTTCTCCATTCCTTACCTCCAAGTTATAATCAGTTTCGTATGACGTATCATATGAACAAGGAGGAAGTCACACTAAGTAAGCTTCAAGGACTTTTAAGGACCGCTGAAAGTGGCCTTAAATGTAAATCAGTTGTTACTCCTACTCCTACAACAACCCATGTTCTAGCAATTGGGCAGGGAAATGGGAAGAAGAGGAAGACCCCTTCGAAGGGTACCAAGGGAAAGTCTCTTGGTGGCTCCTCTTCAAGTGGAACCAAGAAAGGTTCCATTCCTCCTTCTTCAAACCCAAAGGAAGCATAATGTTTCTACTGCCAGGAAAAGGGGAACTGGAAGCGAAGCTGCCCCAAATACTTGCAGGATGTATAGGATGGGAAAGTTAAACCCACCCATGAATGTATTTACACTATATTGTGTAATAACTCATTGCATACTAACTCTTCGGTCCTTGATATAGTTTGTGGTATTCACATTTGTACTAATTTGCAAGGCCTAAGAAGAAGTGAGAAAGTGGAGCACGGGAAGATAAACTTAATCATGGGAAATAGGAAAGCATCACCTGTAACCAAGATAGGAGATTAATCTTTATTGCTTAATAATGGGTTAATGTTATATTTGAATAAATGTTGTTACTTGTCTGAAATGGCGAGAAATAGTATTTCCTTTCATGGCTTGTACAAACAAGGGTTTCCTTTTTCATTTGATAATGATAATGGTGTTATTAATGTTTATTACAATGATGTATTTTACTTTAAAGCGTCACCTTGTCATGGTGTATATGAAGTTGTGAATGTTGTAGATAATCTAGGAAATAATGTGTTGTGTATTGATTCTTCAAATAGTTTAGACAAAGCATACTTGTGGCATTGTAGTCATGGACATGTTAACAAGAAGCGCATAGGACAACTCTAAAAGATTGGAGTTTTGGAATCATTTGACCTAAAGTCGGATGATAGTCGCGAGTCTTGTTTACTTGGAAAAATGACAAAGTCGCCCTTCACTAGTACTTGTGAGAGGGGTGAGGGTTTGTTGGACCTCATACATACTGATGTGTGTGGACCCTTTAAAACATCCACAAGCGATGTTGATCATTATTATGTAACTTTCACTGATGATTATAGTAGATATGGATATATCTACTTAATCAAGCATAAGTCAGAAACCTTTGAAAAGTTCAAAGAGTTTAAGCAGGAAGTGGAGAATCAACTGGGCAGGAACATCAAGATGCTTTGATCCGATCGGGGAGGAGAGTATCTTAGTATCGAGTTCCTTGACTATCTTAAGGAATGTGGGATTGTCTCACAATTGACACCTCCTAGAACACCATAGCTGAATGGTGTAGCTGAGAGGCGCAATCGATCCTTGTTGGATATGGTTCGTTCCATGATGAGTCGAGCTTCGTTACCAATCTCATTCTGGGGGTATGCCTTAGAGACTACCGCCCATATCTTGAATCTAGTCCCTACTAAAAAGGTTGCCAAAACACCTCATGAAATGTGGACTGGGAAAGATCCCAATTTAGACCACATCAAGATTTGGGGTTGCGAGGCCTTCGTGAGACATGAGTCTCGTGATAAGCTCGAAACTCAAAGTGAGAGGTGTATTTTCATCGGCTACCCACAAAGATCCTTTGGTTACCTCTTTTATAGACCTAGTGATAATGTGGTCATTGTAGCTAGAAGAGGAGTCTTTGCTGAGAGAGAGTTCATAAGCCAAGGAGACAGTGGGAGGCAAATTGATCTTGAAGAGCTTCAAGAGTCAAGTAATGAAGGAACCTCAAACACTAGTGAACAACCTGAGGAGGAAACTCCTGTTAAGATGCTAGATGAGTCTGTTCCTCCGAGGCATTCCACTAGAGTTAGGAACACACCTGATTTTTATTATGGTTATAACATCACTACTGAAGGTGATACATTTATCAGTGACAGTACACTGCTAGATTTGGATGAACCTAATAATTACAGGGAAGCCATAGCAGTCCCTGAGTCTGCTAAATGGAAGGAGGCTATGGATAGCAAGATTCAGTCCATGTATGAAAATCAATTTTGGAACTTGGTTGACAATGTACCAGGTCGTAAGACAGTCGGGTGCAAATGGATCTTCAAGAAGAAGACAAACATGGATGTTAATTTACACACTTACAAAGCGCGACTGGTTGCGAAGGGCTTTACTCAAACTCCGAGAGTTGACTATGATGAGACCTTTTCACCAGTAGCGAAGATTAAGTCTATTAGGGTTATGCTATCGATAACTGCATTTCATGATTATGAGATATGGAAAATGGATGTCAAAACCGCTTTCCTTAATGGAAAGTTGGCTGAGGATGTTTACATGGCTCAGCCAGAGGGTTTTGTCAATGCAAAGTACCATAATAGGGTGTGTAAGATTGAGAAATCCATTTATGGCTTGAAACAAGCATCTCGCAGATGGAATCTTTGTTTCGATGAGAAAGTCAAAGAGTTTCGCTTTTCGAGGAGCGATGATGAGTCATGTGTATATGTTAGGGCTAGTGGGAGTATAGTTAGCTTTTTGGTGTTGTATTTGGATGCCATACTACTCATAGGAAATGACATCCCAAACTTGCAGGAGGTTAAGTTATGGCTTGGGAAGTGTTTTGCTAGTGAGAGACAGGAGTAAGAGACTAATTGGACTTAGCCAGAGTACTTAATTGGATAAGGTGCTGAAGAGGTTCAGTATGCAGGATTCCAAGAAAGGGGAACTGCCGATCCAGAGTAACGCCAAACTGAGTAAGACCCAGAGTCCGAGTACAGAGGCTGAAATAGATGAGATGAGTCATGTACCATATGCTTCCGCTGTGGGCTCAATTATGTATGCTATGACTTGTACTTGCCCTGATGTGGCGTTTGCTTTGAGCATGGTCAGTAGATATCAAGGGAACCCTGGCAAGGCTTACTAGACTGCGGTAAAGAACATTCTCAAGTATCTGCGAAGGACTAAGGATTAGGTCCTTACCCTTGGTGGCAGTGATGACTTGAGAGTGGTAGGGTATAGCGATGCTAGCTTTCAGACTAATAAGGATAATTTCCGCTCTCATTCAGGATGGGTCTTTATCCTAAATGGAGGAGCAATTACTTGGAAAAGTTCTAAGCAGGAGACGGTAGCTGATTCAACTTGCGAATCAGAGTTTATAGCAGCGAGTGAGGCAACAAATGAGGCGATATGGCTAATGAACTTCATTAGAGACCTTGGAGTTGTACCAGCTATAAAAGAGCCAATGGAAATTTTCTGTGACAGCGAAAGTGCGGTTGCTTTAGCTTAGGAACCAAGGGATCACGGGAGATCCATACACATTGACAGAAATTACCATTTAATTAGACATCAAATAGAAGAAGGACTCCTCGTGGCACAGAGGGTATCATCAGATGAGAACCCATCAGATTCCCTCATGAAGGGACTGAGTAGGGTTAAGCATTTACAACATTCGAGTTGCTTCGGGCTGAAGGATGATATTAGTTTTAATAATTAGATAGTTTTTTGAAACTTGTAAATTATAATTGACATTTGATGATTAAATAAAAGTTGTCATTTATTTATGAGTGAAGTGTTGCTATCTTATGTTAATCATTTACTATTGTTTCAACTTTGCATGTTTTCAGTTCCAGAATAATTATATTCAAACTCTCCATAGTCACTCATACTTTGGAAGTAGGTATTGAATTAAGACTGTCATGAATTGGGTTTCTAGATTGTCTAAGGTGTATTAGACATAGCAATGGTTGCTGCAACATTCATGAGTGCTCATAATGTCTGAGTATTGGACTCAACCCATGCTCACTTGTATCACTTCATGGAATTTATCTCGAGTGATCGTGAGACGGTAATATCATATAAATCTTCAAACCTAGAGATATGAGTTGTTGAGTATGAGTTGGTTATACATTGGTTATATGAAAACGCATTGATAACTTGATGTTATAAAACGTGCTTTTGCGCATAATTCAACAAGTAGTCAGTACAAGCATATGAGTCGAAGTTTATCTATTCCTTCTAGGATTAGAAGCGATATATGGGCCCCTCGATGATTTTTTTGACCTATGTATCGGTCCCAATCAGAACCTAATTGATGTGTTCAATTTAGTTCTATTTCAAACAAATCAGAGATCAAGAAACAAATAATGGACAATAAGTAAGACCTTCTACCATGTATTTGTCCGACTGATATCTTGAGAGCAGAGGATTATATGATCACGTATCTTAAATGGCGTATCATCATCATCTCAGTTCCGAGAGACTTTAAAAGAGCTACGATTACTAGTCGGATCCTGAAGTCATATCTACAACTATAGTTATTAGACTTATCCAAGTAGGAGACTGTTGAATATAGTGTCTAAGTCCATAACTATATTTGGTATGTATTTAACCCAACCTGACCTGGTCCATTTCGGTTGCATGGCATTGCAACGCTTAGATAGACAAATGAGAAAAAGGACACTTAAGGTTTATTAATGTATTATAAGTTCTAATATATTAATAATATTTAATTAGTATTGGTCAAGAATTAATTTAGAATTAATTTTGTGATCAAAAGGAGACTAATTAAATATATGGGGTTGATAGTGTAAATCATCCATTCTTATATACTGGGCTTATGATCCATGGTTTATGGAGTTAGGCTAAAACCCATAAGGTGCTCCATGGATAGTCCATGGGGGTTATAAACCCATGGATCATGGTAAATGAAAAGTCATGTTATTAGGGTTTGCATGTGGTAACCCTACTTGTGACACAACTATAAAAGGACCCCATAGGCTTCCAAAATCAGCACCTAGTGTAAGAAGAAGAGGGCAAGTCGGTTTTGTGTCATAGTGAACTTCTCTTAAGTTATTCCAAGTGTTGTGGTGTTGTGTGAAGCATTTGAGACATCACATTTGGGGTGCTAGGCTCACAAAGTCATCAAGGAATCCAAGCTACTAAAAGGTATGTTATTCTACTTGATTTTTTGTATTACAAATTCCCCATAACATGCTATTTAGGAGGTAAAACCTGGAAAATCAAATTTGCATGTATATTAGAGAAAACATAGATCTAAGGTTTCTAGGGTTGCATGTACACCATAGGAGTGTTAGAATGCTCAAAACCCATCAGTATGTATGAGGACAATTTGGTCATTTTATAATGGAACGTCTTCTAGGCTCCCTAATGTTTTTCGATGAAACACGTTGTTTCAGTTATTCACTCTTATTCCAGTCACTTGCAAACAACCCCAATTTCAAAATTCCGACATTCAAAAAATCCTAAAATCATTTTCGTAGAATTGTTATCTTAGTGAAGGTTTATTATTATTGAAGCCAGTACTTCTTCGAAGATGCAATCAAGAAATCAAAGGAAATCGCTAACAAACATGCCATTGGAGGTGATGGAGAAAATAATAGTCGGCTTGGGAAAAAATTTAGCAGTCGAGGCTTTCAGGTTGAAGAGTGTGTAAGTTTTGTCTTCGATAATTCTATTTCACAAGTGTATTTGAGTTGTCTTTACATTTTGGAGTGCATGTTGTGTTTCGTTTGTAGTTGCGGATTCTTTAATGAGGCAAGAAAAACAGATGAATTATATAAACACATGGAGGTAGATGGATAACGATTTTGTGGTTGGTGTGACCAGAAACATACAGTTGTTAACAAATGCATAGAGATGAGAAACCCAAATATTCTATTCAGGAATGGATTGGTATGTTGTTATATATATGCATAATATTAATTAATTTGTTTCTTGTTTCGCATTACTTTAACTAGAAATTATGGGTTTAATGTTTTTTTCAGATGAAGTTATTTTTCTTAGAAGCTAATCATGAAGGGAAAACGATGTTTGAAGAAGCATTTACATTGGGACATTTGGATTCAACATTTGTCCTGCGAAAGATGGTGATGACCGAAGGGAGACATAGGAAGCAAGAAGCTTTGGACATGTTGAACAATGCTAACCGTAGAGAAAAAGGTAAGTGGAATCTTAGAGCAACTTGTTCTAAGGTTCATCTCAAGTTAAATAGGGAGGGGAGGAAACATGTACACTTCCATGGCTTCCATGGAACTTGTGCAATGCATAAGTCTGTAATTAGTGTGTCAGACGCTTTTGTGAATGGATACAAATGGGTGTTTAGGTGTGAAATTTGTTTGTGGGATGATTGTTTCGTTAGTTTTTCTAGGGAGTTTGGTATAATTTGTGAGTAGTTTCTTGATATGTACTTTCATATTGTGACAATTAATGCTATGTACATTCTTTTGGTTTAATATATGAATATATAGTAATTTACTTGATAAGTAATTACTTCATGTTGTTACTTGATTAGTAAATATGTTGTGTTGTTAATAAGGGACTAAAAGAGTAAAAGTTTGGAAAGCCGTGTGGCAAAATGATAGCCAACAAAAGTTTACTACTCCTAAAGGATTTGATTGCAAGGACAAAAAGTGTGAAAGTCACTAAAGATTTGTGGCAAAAATCTAAAGGCGCAAAAACTTAATCAAAACTTAAAAATATAAAAGTTATCACTTCGAGGACTAAAAATGACAAATTCATCGAGCATTTGCGGCAAAAACCTAAAGCAAATGTTAATATATATTAATTTGTAATTTGGTTTAATATTAATACATAAATGTATTCTATTTTGGAGTTGGTAATTTGGTTTAATATCAAGACATGAATATATACTAGTAATTTGGTGAAATGTTAATATAAATGTATTACATTATAGATTATGATATATATATATATATATATATATATATATATATATATATATATATATATATATATATATATATATATATATTATTTTTGTGTTTTCCATTTCAACAATCAAAATTCCACTTCCATTTCAAAAATCAAAATTCCGTTGTTACATATAAAAAATTATAATATTTGAATAATGTGTTTTGACACAAATACCCTTAGTATTCACATATTTGGAATGATTTCAATGGCACTTTGGTTTTTTTGCACTCTAAATCGTTAAGGCGCCATCATACCTCCGACGTCACATCGGCGTTATCAGTTCTTCAACCATTCAGAACATCTCGACTTTTTCGGACGATAAATCTATATGCAAACACTAAAACCCCCAAATCGTTGAAGGGAAATCGTTCTTAAAATCGATTTTCTCCGATAATAGATATGCCTGTACTCCTCGCGACCAGATCATCATAAAGTAAGTTTTTTTCAATACCCTGTTACACTGTTTTTCATAGTTACGCTTGATTTTTAAAAAGAAATTGAAATCAACTACTCCAATGTCTATTTTGTAAGTAGAATGTCGAATACTAGAAGTCGCCGTTCGTTAGATGATCTCCCATTAGAGATTTTAAGTAGGGTATTTGTAGTATTAGGGTCAGAATCAGTGAAAGACATCATCTCTGCAAGACTTTGGTAATTCTCAATAAACATCAACAAATGAATGTATATCTGATGAAATACAACTTTATTTATTTGTTATTTACCGTGTATTTAAAATTTTGAAGTTCAAAGAAGATGTATGAAGCGGGGGGGTTGATCCTCAAGTGTTCAAAACAACATGCATTGACATGATTGAAGGAATGGGTCCCAAAAATCTGAAAGTTGATTCATTTATACGCACATGTGCATTAGGCCTGGCAATTGGGTTGGGTTCGGGTTGGCGGGTCACGGGTTGACGGTTCAGAAAACATAAACTCAACCCAACCCATATAATATATGGGTTGACGGGTTGGCGGGTCACGAGTTGGTGGGTTGGAAACCTCAACCCAACCCAACCCATATAACCTGTTTAAGTATATGGGTTTGCGGGTTCACAAGTTAATGGGTCAAACCTAACCCATATAACCCATTTAATAAATAAGCAACGCATTTTAAAAAATGAGGTTTTTTCAACATAAATTCATAAAATGATTAAAGTAATTAACATAAAAAACGTTTTCAACAATAATTCACAAAGTGAATAACATCCAAATAAAAATGAAAAATGAAAACATTCATAGAAAGTGGATGTGTTCTTCATTCGTGACTTGTGAGTATTTAAAAATAACGACATGCATTTTTTCTTTCTTTGATTAACGGATCGCAAACGCAGATTAGTCACATACGAATACAGAAGGAATACAATGATACGAAATATTACGAATACGGATGGAAATCAAATTTCATTAATAATTAAATTTATCATTTTTTAAATGTAATATATATATATATATATATATATATATATATATATATATATATATATATATATATGTACATATACACACACACACACACACACATATATATATATATATATATATATATATATATATATATATATATATATATATGGGTTGGCGGGTTGACCCACGAACCCAAACAGATAACCCAACCCAACCCATAAAATAAACGGGTTGGTGGGTTGGTAGGTTGACGGGTTGACGGGTCAAAAATTTCAACCTAAACCCGTCTATTTTCGGGTTAGGTCAGTGTCGGGTTACGAGTTGGGTCGAGAGTTGTCACCCCTAATGTGCATTGCATAATAACATTGAAGCCATGTTTAGACAAGGAATTGTATGTATAATTTCAGTAATTATATGTAATCTACACCATTTATTAATATTTAGTGTAATTGATGTTATATATTGATATTGTTATTCTGTCAACATGATGAGTGCTTTTATTAGAGCAATTTTGATTTAGGATTGACTTTATTGAGGCAAGCAGCAGATGAAGATCATCTTGAGGAAATTTATTTGCTTGGAATGATCTACATTTCAAGAGGGCCTCATCAATGTGATGAAGGTATGTATATATGGTATGTATGTAAATTGAATTATATATATAGTTAATTAAGGCATGTTTGTAGTTTGGGGTTAGTATTTAGTTGTGTTGTGTTGTATAATATTTACTGTTGTATTGAAAAGGATACATTGGATTAATTAATGGATATTTGGATGTGTAGGTTTACAATTACTTGATATCTATTTTGGCTGGGCAGTTCCGGATGATGGGGAGTACACGAGTGTTGTTGATAGTGCCAAAGAGTTGTTGTGGGCTGTTGATGTTGTTTATAGACTTACAACGAATAACATCACTTTCCAATGTGAAGACCCACATCATTCTATTAAAGGTGCATTTGCAATAGGCCATGATGAGGATGACGATTGACAAAGATATTGCATGGTTTGTCATTGTTGGGGCATGTAAATGCTCCACAAATAATGAGTGATAGTTAGGTTATATTTTCCCTTTAGTGTATTTATGGTGTAAATACTCTCCCTCCTATATAAAGGGAGAGTTGGTCATTTATTTCCTTAGTAAGCTAGCTCATTTCTCATTTCTTAGAAGAGTTACAATTCTCAAAATGTAATTCTAGAGAGAGAAAGTGGTGGGTTCTCCCCACCTAGGGAGAGTTTCTCTCCCACCAAGTTCTTCATGCAATATTATGATTATTCTTTCTTGTTCTTATTTTTTTCTTATGAACTCATATTATGTTCTTTGTGTTCATACTTCCAAAAACACGACTAATCTCGAGATATCTTTCTTCCACATTCACCGTTCGTTAGAAAAATGGGTCTCTACAGTCATTAGTATGTAGATTATGGTAGGTTTTGTATATTTCTTAAAAATATAAATGGTTGATAATAGATTGGACATTGAATATTAGTGTTCATATTGTATTGTATATGAAGTTGTAAACTACTATAATTTTATTTTGGTTTTATATTTACATCATTATGTTAAAAGGGCATTTTAGTCATTTTTGCTTGCCATGTTGTTTGAGTAGGATGAAGTATCCGTAAAACCCATGTTATTTTTGTGATGAAGGATAGTTAATGGAATTAAAAATAAGTTTGTAATGAATTCGTTATTAAGGAAAATAATCTACATAGATTATATACTTTAACATGCCCGGTTTTAAGGGTGTGCAAGAGGTGTAACCGTACAGGCCCCGGAAAAAATAGGGTCCGAGTTCTTATAAAATTAATTATATGGTTATATACTATGTTTTTCAAGAAATTATACACTACTTGATTAGCACAGCTGGCTTAACGGCATCCTTTTCTAGCATAAGCTTAAGTTCGAGTCCGCTTGCCAGCAATATCTACTTTTATAATTCATTTTTACATTTTTAGCCATTAGTTTATTCCACATATTACCAATTCAAAAATATTTCATTCAAACCATATCTTTCAAATTCCATTGATCATAATAATAATTCATCCATAGAATAAGAAAATTAATTAAGCATACAATATCCGAACAAATGTCGTCACAAATTAGCTACGCGTTTTGTTCCATAGCAAAACAAGAAAACGAAATAATATTTCATAGCAGAATTCCCTAGCAAAATACCAACGAATGATACTTACATATAAAATCAAATATGGAGTTGGTTTCCTTCACAAACTCTGTTGCATAGTAACCATGATAATTAATTCCATAGCAGCAGTATAATGGAAAGTGATTTTGTAACAAATGTCGTTGGAAAATTGCTACAAATTTTTGTTCCATAGAAGTATCGGTAGCATAATACCAATGGATATCGAGTCGGTAGCATTTTCCCTAGCAAGTCACATTCTCGCTACCAAAAATAAAATCCATAGACAATGTGGTAGCAACATTGCTATGGAACGACATTCCATAGCACGATCCATTGCAGATTAACAACGGAAATACGTTCCATAGTGACCTTCCCTAGCAAAACCGCGTTTTTTCTTGTAGTGGTACCAGCCGAAATTTGCAACTTCCCTCGACCTTGTCAATCATTCTTCTATTGCTAGTGTTGGGTGTGATCCATTAGAGGCGTGACAATTGTGACGCTTATTCTCAAAGTCTAAACAACACTAAGGATTTGGATTGTTATTGCTATATAGCAATCAAAGGTATGTATTGTAACCCTAATTATGTATTTTTGATTATATACTAGTGTTCTTGGTTTTTTACATTGTTGTTCACATTATATGTTCAATTAGAGAAAATATAGATCAAATTTAGGATTGCATGCACATATAGGATTGTTTTTTATGCTCAAAACCCATGATTGGTATCCCAACGTAGGTTTAGTTTTATATTGAATTGATATTAATGTGAACTTAAACAAGGAGGAGAAAACAGAATTGCCATTCTGTTCATCTAACATGTCGTGGTGTTCTTCCAACACGGAGTGTTGACTTGCGAAATTGACCCAACACGGCGTGGTGATTGATCACCACAGCGTATTGAGTTGTCAGATCCTAAAAATTTGGTTTTATTAATTATCTCATGGATTGATTAGGATAATTACCTTAATATTGTTTTAATTGGAAAAAAAATTGAATATTTTAAAATGTAATTTGATATCCTTATCTTGAATATATGATTGGTTTTATTCTAATTTAATTAATTGAATATTAATTTTGAAAATTTAAAATAAAACTTAGTATTTTGAAAAAGTTTTATAAATACACCCTTATATTATATGTAGCATTAAAGGTCTAAGATTACTATATATATAAGACAAGTTAGTCGAACCGCTAGTATGTTTCATTCAAGAAGCCGATATATAAGGGGGTATAAGAAAATTGCCTATAAAATCACGATTGAATGGGCGTCCACTCTCAACCACCGCATCCTTGATTGGTGGAGGGTCGTTAGCCGAACGGGTTTGATAGAACACTTAATCCTCATTAATAAGTATAATGATTTATATAGTAACTAAATACATTTTTTCAAAAAATTCCCAATCTTAGTTACTTTAGGAAAAATGTGAAATTGTATGCTAATCCATGCAATTGTACATTGCAATTTATTGGTCATTAATGGAGCGTGTGTGGTTAACCGACACGCTAATAGGGACTAATAAAGAGTGGAAATGGGTGTCTCATAAATTAATATTGATTAATGGAGCGCGTGTGGCTAACCAACACATTAAAATAAGATGATAAATGACATCGAGAGTACCAAGCTAATTTGCATGGTTGTTCACATCTTGTTTGTGATCCTCGGTATCCTAGTCACAAATGGAAGAGAATAATCGAGATTAAACATGTCACTGAAAAGTTCAATGATTCTCAAAAGATCAAGGAATTTCATTCCAAACCTAATACGTTCAAATTTCATTTTTTAACATGAAATTGGAAAATTTTCATTTACCTACCTTTATATAATTTGCAATTAGATGACGACATCCATTTTTCTAAGTTGTAAATCATTTACTTGGATCCTGTCCTTGATATTTCATTTGGGTGTTATATTGAGGATTGTTCTTATCTAATTAAAACTTTCCTTTCTACTCTTTCAGATGTCTACTCCTTCTGATTCTTCTGGTTCTGCCTCCTCCTCCAACAACTTCTCTCTATTGAACATCAATGCAAAGGTGCAATTGGATGGCACCAACTACAACGACTGGGTGCACAACATCAAAATTGCGCTTCGTTTTGAGGATAACGAGTATGTCCTCGAGAAACCACTTGATGAGATCGATGAAACGAAGGCCACGCCTTAAGAAGTAGCTTCCTACGAGAAACACTACAAGGATGCAACAAAAGTTGCTTGCATTATGGTGGCTACAATGAATCTAGAATTGCAAAGACAATATGAGGGTTATTGGTTGTACGAGATGATAAGGACTGAAGCATCCCAAAAATATTGTCCAAAATTATCAGAGTCTAAACATCCCATGCTGAACAAAGTACTCTATCAAAATCATGTCTCAAATTATCGAAGTCTAAACATCCCAGGCTGAACAAATGGTGTGTGCACTGCAATCATCCCGATCTCTTCCCTTTGCTACCGGAAGTACCCCAAACAAAAACTAAAAACTATAAGCATGAAGCTTAATGAGTCTCCCCAAACTACCACATACTACACATAATCACATATCACATATATTGGGCCCCGCCCTGCTACATCAGGCACTGCCCGACATCGGCCTGTACGGCATCGGGTCGCATCTTGCATCAGACCTCACCCGACATCGAGCAAAGCTTGGCATACATATCAGCATAACTACCAATACACATAACATAAGCATAACTACTTAGCTATAGCACATACACATTCATTGGGCCCTGCCCGACATCGGACCGAAATCCGAAAACATGCAAACATTCCTCGGGAACTGCCCCAACACTGGACCGAAATCGAGAAACATACAAATACATAAACATGCAAGAATCACAAGGACATAAAGCATACTAACATTCTTCGGGTACCGACTCGGCATCGGATCGAAATCCGGAAAAACATATATATCCACATCGGGCCCGACCCGGCATCGAACCTTAATCCAGAACATACTATCATAGATAAACGGGCCGACCTTGGTGCCTTAGACTCATTCCTAGTAGAGGAAAATCACCTCGCAAAGCTGACTGCTGAAATATCGAGCGAGGAATCTTCGATGGATGCTCCAACGACTCCCCGGCTATTAACATCACAATAATACTTAGTTAAAACCTAATAATCCTCCTTAGGGTGAAAAGACCATTTTACCCCTGGTCAAAATCAACGCTTTGGTCAAAGTCAGCCTTCTGGTTGACCCAGCTCGCCAATTTGCTCCATCAACTCGTCGAGTCCTGGAATCTTGAAATCGCGATCTAACTCGTCGAGTCACCTCCTGACTCGTCGAGTTCCCTGGCTACTCATGATCGTGATTTATCGAATCAACTCGTTGAGTCCCTTCACCGACTCGTCGAGTTCTGCCTTAAGCTAAAACGAGACAACATAATCCAACTCTTCGAGTTCCTCTATGGACTCGACGAGTTCGAATGTTTGATTGGCCATCTTAATAGATTAAGCCTCTATTCTCAAAATCCAATGTCCATAATACACCTACAAACTAGAAATGCCCTTTTGAAGGGCAAAGTTTTCAACTTTAACTGTTAATATCCCTTCTTAATGGGTTTAGCTAGAACCCTAGTTCTTTTAGGATATAGATCTTTGTCCAACAACCTTATCACTCCAAACCAATGCATGAAAACCCAGATCTGGGTCCTAGATACCAGAAGAACACGTAAAGCCTCAGACTTTCCTTCCATGCATGGCCTTTTGGGGCACCAAAGGCCATAACAACACCTTAGAGCTTGCATGGGGGCTTTAATGGCATAAAGTTTGCACCTTTATGCCTTAACAACTCTTAACGATCCCAGATCTGAAAGGATCCTTACTTGGGACATCCAAAACCCCAACGGTCAAGCTTCTTGAACCAAAACCTTCAAAAAGTGGAAATAAGTAGATCTAATGAATAAATGATCAAGTTAGAGACTTCATTACCAGAAAGTGAAGGGAATGAGATGTTGCTTCTAGATCTACAATCTTCTCTTGGAGTCCTCAAGCTTCTTCTTCTTGTACAAGCTTCAAAACACACAAGAACACTAAAAAATGGCTCACACACTCCCAAAATGCTCTAGGGTTTCGTGGATTAGGGTTTGGGACTTGGAGGCTGGAAATGAGGCCAAAAGGCAGGGATTAAGATGCTTATATAAGGTGTAAAACCCCGAAATTTGGGTTTCACTCTGGCAGACCTACTCGTCGAGTCGAGGGCTCTCGACTCGTCGAGTAGATATCTTAAAACTCGCATCCAAGACTCATTTCTACTCGACGAGTCTGGGGCTTCTAACTCGTCGGGTAGCTCTATCAAAATGAATAATTTATAAATAAATGCGTACCAGAAACCATGCGTTACAGTTCTCCCCCACTTAACTTAGACTTCGTCCTCGAAGTCTGTTGCGTCTGGGAACAACTCCAGGTAGTGCTCCCTCATCTCCTCCTCGGGCTCCCAAGTCCACTCAGAACCCTTACGGTGCTGCCACTACACCTTCACTAGCTGAACAACCTTATTCCACAAGGTTTTCGTCATGCGATCCAAAATCGTTATCGGCCTCCCTATGTAGTTCAGGCTGTCGCCAACCTGAATATCCTCTAAGGGCATAATCGCTGAATCATCCACTAAGCACTTTCACAACTGGGAAACATGGAAAGTGTTGTGGATCTGACTGAGCTCTGTTGGAAGATCCAATTGATACGCCACCTTGCCCACCTAGGCTACATCCCTGAAAGGACCAATGTACCTGGGGCCCAGCTTGCACCGCTTCCGGAACCGGATGACACCTTTCCAAGGTGACACCTTCAGGAGGACCATGTCGCCCACCTGAAACTCCAAGTCTAAACGCCGCTTTTCAGTGTAGCTCTTCTGCCAGCTCTGAGCAGTCTGGAGCCTGTTCTGGATCTGCTGAATCCACTTTGTAGTCTTGAGTACTACCTCAGTACTCCCTATGACTCTCTGACCGACCTCGCCTCAACAGATTGGGGTCCTACAATTCCTCCCATAGAGCATATCAAAGGGAGGTTGGTCTATGCAGGCGTATTAGCTGTTGTTATACAAATTTTTTGCTAACGGAAGATACCTATCCCAACTCCCACCGAAATCCAAAACAAATGCACACAACATGTCCTCGAGAGTCTGAAGCGTCCTCTCACTCTGTCTGTCCGTCTGGGGGTGGAAAGTGGTGTTGAAGTGAAGACGAGTACCCATCTCGTCGTGAAACCGATTCCAAAATCTGGAAGTGAAACGGACATCTCGGTTTGACACCACCGAGACAGGTACTCGCTGTCGTGCCACTATCTCACACACGTAAATATTGGCCAGCTTCTCGGACGATATGCTCTCTTGGATCGGGATAAAATGAGCACTTTGGTCAACTGATCTATGATAATCCATATTGAATCAACTCCCCGTGCGGTCCTGGGAAGCTTAGTGATGAAGTCCATAGTGATATCTACCCATTTCCACATAGGAGTGTCTAACGACTGGATCTTGCCGTAGGGCCTCTGGTGCTCTGTCTTGACCTTCCTGCAATTCAATCATCTCTCAACGTACCAGGCTACATCCCGCTTCATGCAGAGCTACCAGTAACCAGGACAACGATCTTTATACATCTTCGTCGCCCCGGGATGGATGGAGAACCTGGACTTGTGGGCCTCATCCATCAGAATCTATTGTACTCCACCCCAGTACGACACCCAGACCGTCCCATGCAGGGTCAACAACCCGCGACTGTCGTAATCAAAGGAGGCCACCTGTCCTATGATCTGCTCGTACTTCCGGCGCTCCTCATTCATGCCCTCTACATGCGCCTCTCTGATCTGCTCATACAATGGATTAATCACTGTCATCCTCATACATACATCTCGAATCGGGGCCGCTACTATCTTGTGGCTCAGCTCATCGGCCACCACGTCGGCCTTACCTGAGTGGTAAAGGATTTCACAGTTATAATCCTTCACCACATCTAACCACTGATGCTGCCTGATGTTCAGATTCGGCTGATCAACGAGGTACCTCAAACTCTTGTGGTCCGTGTAAATGGTACACCAAACCCCATAGAGGTAATGCCGCCAAATCTTGAGGGCAAAAACCATATCCCCCAACTCTAAATTATGCGTCGTATAGTTAGCCTCGTGAGGCTTCAACTGCCTCGATGCGTAAGGTATCACGTGACCCCGTTGCATCAATACCCCTCCCATGCTTGTGATCAAAGTGTCACATTAAACTTTGAAGTCATCGACTCCCTCCGACAAGGTCAAAATTGGTGCCTCGCATAACCGCTGCCTGAGAGTTCCAAACGCGGCCGACAGCTCAGGCCCCCAGTGGAATGTCACCGACTTCTTGGTTAGTCAGGTCAAAGGAGCAACGTTCTTGGAGAAATCCTGGATGAATCTCCGGTAATAACCTTCTAGACCAAGAAAAATCAGAAATCTCAGTTCGAGACCTCGGAACCTCCCACTGCATCACGACCTATATCTTCGTTGGATCGACCAGATTACCCTTCTGGTTGACCAGGTGCCCTAGAAACTGCACCTCGCTCAACCACAACTCACACTTGGAGAACTTTTTGAAAAGTCACTAACTCCTCACTGTCTCCAGCACCTCTGTTAGGTGCTCCTCATGCTGCTCTTGAGTCTTGGAGTAAACCAAGATGTCATCAATGAAGACTATTACAGACTGATCCAACATCAGTCTGCACACACGGTTCATGAGGTCCATGAATGCGGCTAGAGCATTGGTGAACTCAAACGACATCACCACAAACTCATAATGACCATAGCGAGTCCTAAAAGCTGTCTTCTGCACATCCTCGTCCCTGACTCGCATCTGGTGATAACCCGATCGCAGATCAATCTTGGAGAACAGAGATGCGCCCTGAAGCTGGTCACACAATTCATCAATCCTCGGGAGGGGGTAACGGTTCTTCACTGTTACCTTATTCAACTCCCGATAGTCTATACACATGCGATGTGACCCGTCATTCTTCTTCACAAACAGGATCGGGGCTCCTCATGGCGAACTACTCGGCCTGATAAATCCCTTGTCTAGCAGCTCTTGCAGTTGCGTAGACAACTCCTGCATCTCGGGAGGAGCCAACCGATATGGTGCCTTGGCTATCAGAGCCGCACCAGGGACTAGGTCAATCCTGAACTCAACCTGTCTCTCCGGAGGTATCCCAAGCAAATCCTCAGGGAATACATCCAGATACTCTCACACTACCGATACATCATCCATTGTCGCCTTACCCTTATCTCGAGTATCCATAACATAGGTTACATACGCTGTGCAACCCTGCTGAAGGTAATGCCTCGCTCTCGTTGGTGAACATACTGTCAGTCCATGTTGCGGCCTCTCACCGTGAACCACTAGCCCTCCCCTACTAGGATTCTGAACTCTCACTAGCTATTGTTCACAGTCGATCACTGCCCCATTGGGGCTCAACTACCCACTATAACCTTATTCCCACGTAGGCGAACGGGAACCAAATCCATGGAAAACTGCCCGTCGAACAACTATAGTGTACATCCCCGATGCACCCTCGCAACCCGAACGGTCCTATCATCTGTTATCTCCACATCAAGTAGGCAATCCAGCTCCCCAGAGACCCTATGAATCGCTTGCTAAGCGTGAGCGGCACAAAAGATTAGGTAGCCACCGAATCAAATAGTACCAAAGTTGATATACCGTTCACAAAGAACAATCCTATAACAAAACAAGTAAACATAAGTAGCAATCAATACAAATAAAGAGATAAGGAGAGAATACATACCCATCACAACATCGGGAGCAGCACGTGCCTCCTCTGTTGTAAGCTGAAAATCCCTGCTCCTCGCCATAGGCGCCTCTGCCCGGCCCTGACGGCCATCCGCAATCCTCTACGTGGCAAGAGTGGGTGCAACCACCTGTCCTGCTGCTGCTAAACTCGAACACTAGGCCTTTTGTGGCCCCTCTGATTACACTGAAAGCAAATCAGATCTGAAACTGCTGTGGTGGTGGTGGTAGCTGTATAATCCCTGCTCATGTGACCAGTTCGGCCGCACTTGAAGCAGCCTGAACTCCTCGCCCTGCATGCCCCCTCGTGCATTTTTCCGCACTTGCCACACCGGCTGCAGCCCTGCTGGCTCCTCGATCTGTGATCTGATACCTTGGGCTTCTTGCCCAGACTACCTATCTGAAGCCCATCTGTTTTCCTCTTCCTCTCCATCTCCAAATACACCTCCCTCTCTCGAGCCCTAGCAATCATATCCTCCAGCATCTTGCAGCTGGAGCGGCTCACAAACTGCCGGATATCACTTCGCAACATCTCGTGATATCGGGCCTTTTTCCTCTCCTCGTCCACCTCGTACCGTGGAATAAGATGGGATCTCTCCCTGAACATAGCGGTGATCTCGACCACCATCTCCGTAGTCTGTTGGAGGTCCTGGAACTCCCTCCTAAGTTGTTGCACCTCTATCACAGGTGGAAACTCGGCCCTGAACCTGGCCGGGAAATCACTCCAAGTCATCGCATCTAGGACTGCATAATCCCCAATGGTTCTTCCGACCTCCTCCCACCAATCACGTGCCTTGCCCTTCAGGAGACAGGAAGCAAGTTGAACCTTGTCCCCCTCAGGATATCTGCCGGTACGGAAAGCGTTGGCAACATCCACCAACCATCTGCTGCTAGCAATGGGGTCCCAAGCCCCATGATAGTCGGGAGCTCCACAGGCTCTGAACTCCCTGAATGTCAGTGTGCGCGAACCCATCATGGTCGCCACCTCAATACGGAATGCACTCAACCTCTCGTCTAACAGATCCATGATACCCTCCTTGATCGTACCAAAGATCACAAGAGTTTGGTCTACAATGCCGCGCGTGATCTCAGATGAGATGAAATCCCTCATCTGGTCGTCTAGCTGCCCGGCTCCAGAGCTCGAACCTGATCCCTCACTGGCTCCCGAAGTGCCGACTGGTCTAGTGCGTAGTACCACCATTCTGAAAAACACATCATAAAAACATCAGAATACTAATCGGATCTCGAGGGATCACATATACTACAAGTTCCTTGGATTCATCTCAGCCTTCCTGGATTCGAGTACGGATCCTCTGTTTTCAGAAGTACGGGCCCATACTACCTTCCACATCTATACATACTTTCCTCAAGAACAGCCTTGACTCCACCAAGTCCCTTCTATTGCTGATTTACGCGCTACTCTAATCCTAGGCTTGCCCAAGGGTAATCACCAACCCACTCTCCGCCATCAGCTGCATAAGAATTCCCTACTATCTCCCCCTAACTAGCTCGCGAATACTACTACATATTACTAAGACTATATAATTCTTCGAATGAGAGGTCCTACCTTATCACGGTTGGACTCAAACAAGAGTTGTGCAATAGAGCTAGACCTAACCTTTTGAAATTATGTAATCCTCGCAATATGTAACTTAACATATTCGTTTACTAGTTAGTAAAAGAAAACTAGAACTCCTAAAAGCATAAAGCAAGCAACATTCAAGCATCTAGTAAACATGATCAAGCATATCTCATTCAGGTCATCCCTGACTAATCTGTACTAGCATAGTAGCATGCAGTTCATAAAGCTGAGATACATATAACAGGCATATAAGGCATCCTTCCTAGACCCTTAGCCCTAATCTAGCATGCAGTTCATAAAGCTGAGATACATATAACAGGCATATAAGGCATCCTTCCTAGACCCTTAGCCCTAATCTAGCATGCAGTTCATAAAGCTGAGATACATATAACAGGCATATAAGGCATCCTTCCTAGAGCCTTAGCCCTAATCTAGCATGCAGTTCATAAAGCTGAGATACATATAACAGGCATATAAGGCATCCTTCCTAGATCCTTAGCCCTAATCAAGCATGCGGTTCACATAAAACTGATACACATATAATAGGCACATAAGGCATCCTTCCAGGATCCTTAGTCCTCTAGCATGCAGTAATTTATGAGTAATTTATGAGTACTTACTTGAACTCGACTGATTGCATGCACCCCACCCTTTCTCTTTTCAAAGTTCTTTTCTCTTTAAAAAGGCTTTTCAGAAAAATGATTTTCTTTTGAAAATTTTCATACCATTTCCTTAGTTTGAGTTCAGACACACCCGAGAGTGTGCCCGAATCTCTCAAAAAGGTGGTCCAAAAATTTTGTTTTAAAAATGATTTAAGAAAATCATAAATCACCAAACATCACAATAAAGATCAAAAGTTATATATCTCAATAATCATGACAAAGTACTGTATCAAAATCATGCCTAAAATTATCAGAGTCTAAACATCCCAGGCTGAACAAACGGTGTGTGCACTACAATCATCCCGAGCTCTTCCCTTTGCTACCGGAAGTACCTAAAACCAAAACTGTAAACTGTAAACACGAAGCTTAGTGAGTCTCCCCAAACTACCACATACCACACATAATCACATATAAAATACGTTGGGCCGCACCCTGCTACATCAGGCATTTCCCGACATCAGCTTGTCCGACATCGGGCCCCGCCCGACATCAGACTGCATCTAGCATCGGGCCCTTCCCTGCATCGGGCCCCACCCAACATCGATCAAAGCTCGGCATATATATGAGCATAAATACCAATACACATAACATAAGCATAACTACTTAGCTATAACACATACACATTCCTCAGGCCCTGCCCGACATCGGACCAAAATCCAGAAACATGCAAACATTCCTGGGGAACTGCCCCGGCATCGAACCGAAATCCGGAAACATACAAATACATAAACATGCAATACTCACAAATAAATCAAGCGTACTAACATTCTTCGGGTACCTTCCCGACATCGGATCGAAATCCAAAAAAATATATACATCTACATCGAAACTTAATCCGGAACATACTACCATACATAAAGGGGCCGACCTTGGTGCCTTATACCTGATCCTACTCTAGGAAACTCACCTCGCAAAGCTAACTGCTGAAATATCGAGTGAGGAATCTCCGATGGCTGCTCCAACGAATCCCCGTCAATTAATATCACAATAACACTTAGTCAAAACCTAATAATCCTCCATAGGGTAAAAAGAGCATTTTACCCCTGTTCAAAATCAATGCTTCGGTCAAAGTCAACCTTCTGGTTAATGCAACTTGCTGAGTTGCTCCATCAACTCATCGAGTCCTAGAATCCTGAAATCGCAATCTAACTCATCGAGTCACCCCTTGACTCGCCGAGTTCCCTGGCTACTCATGATTGCGATTTATGAAATCAATTCGTCCAGTTCTGCCTTAAGCTAAAATGGGACAACATAATCCAACTCGTTGAGTTCCTCTATGGACTCGATGAGTTCCTTTGTCTGATTGGCCATCTTAACAGATTAAGCCTCTACTCTCAAAATCCAACATCCATACTGCATCTACATACTGGAAATGCCCTTTTTAAGGGTAATTTTTCCAACTTTACCTATTAATATCCCTTCTTAATGGGTTTAGCTAGAACCCTAGTTCTTTTAGGATATAGATCTTTGTCCAACAGCCTTATCACTCCAAACCAATGCATGAAAACCCAGATATGGGTCCTAGATACCAGAAGAATACGTAAAGCCTCAGACTTTCCTTCCATGCATGGCCTTTTGGGGCACAAAAGGCCATGGAAACACCTTAGAGCTTGCATGGGGGGCTTTAATGGCATAAAGTTTGCATCTTTATGCCTTAATAACCCTTAATGATCCTAGATCTGAAAGAATCCTTGCTTGAGACGTCCAAACCCCTAAGGGTCAAGCTTCTTGAACCAAAAACCTCAAAAAGTGGAAATAGGTAGATCTAATCAATAAATGATCAAGTTAGAGACTTGATTACCATAAAGTGAAGGGAATGAGATGTTGCTTCTAGATCAACAATCTTCTCTTGGAGTCCTCAAGCTTCTTCTTCTTCTACAAGCTTCAAAACACACAAGAACACTAAAAAATGGCTCACACACTCACACAATGCTCTAGGGTTTCGTGGATTAGGGTTTGGGACTTGGAGGCTGGAAATGAGGCCAAAAGGTGGGGATTAAGATGCGTAAATAGGCTGCAAAACTCCAGGATTAGGGTTTTACTCTGGCAGACCTACTTGCCGAGTAGATAGCTTAAAACTCGCGCCCAAGACTCATTTCTACTCGACGAGTCTAGGGCTTCCAACTCGTCGAGTACCTCTATCAAAATGAATAATTTATAAATACATGTGTACCAAAAACCATGCGTTACAAGGACCTTATGGAAAAGTACCATAAGCGAGCTCGTCAAGAAAAGTACGAGGTAGTAAAGTCCCTCATGGCATGCAAGATGAAGGATGGTGAGTCTGTTAGCAACAACATTTCTAGAATGCAATGATACGTGGATAGGCTTATCAAGCTGAATGTGAATTTTGATGAAGAGAAGGCAATCGACATAGTGTTGAATTCTCTTCCAAGTTGTTATGATCAGTTCATATTGACCTATCATTTGAACAACAACGAATCTACTTTATCTCAATTGCATAGCCTCCTGCGAACAACTGAAGTGGGAATGAAGGGAAAAAGGTGTTGCCTCCACTCCTGCTGTTGCCCCTGTTCTAGCCATTGGTCAAGGAAAAAGAGGAAAGGTCCTCCCAAGCTGAACTGGAAGGGAAAGTCCCATGATGGGTCATCTAGTAGTGGACCCAAAGGAAAGTCCAGTTCCGATGCTCCCCGTGTTTCCGACCCAAAAGAGGCCACTTGCTTTTACTGCAATGACAAGGGGCATTAGAAATGAAGTTGCCCAAAATACTTGCAGGATATCAAGGATGGCAAGGTGAAGCCAACCTCAGTAGGTATTTACACTATCTTATCTAAAAACTCATTATATTCTCATTCTTGGGTCCTTGATACAAGATTTGCTTTTCACATTTGTTCTGATTTGCAGGGGCTAAGAAGAAGTGAGGATGTGGAGCATGGAAGTATGAACTTGATCATAGGCAATAGGAGATCTTCACCTGTTACCAAGATTGGAGTTTATGACTTAGTGCTTAGTAAAGCTGTTAGTTTAGATTTGATGAATTGTTGCTACTCGTTAAAATGACATGAAACATTATTTCTTATCATGCATTGTTAAGACAAGGTTTTAGATATTCTTTTGATGACAAGAATGGTTCTCTTTCTAGTTATAAAAATGGTGTGTTTTATTTTGAAGCCTTAACTTGTGATGGTGTGAATGAAATTGTGATGTGTGTAGAAAATTTAGGAAATGTTGTATTTCAAATTGATTCGTCTAATGGTATAGACAAAGCATGCTTGTGGCATTGTCATCTTGGACATGTTAACAAGAAATGCATCTCCCAACTCCAAAAGGATGGAGTGTTGGAAATATTTGACATAAGGTCAGATGATGCGTATGAGTCTTGTTTACTAAGAAAGATGACAAAATCACCTTTCACTAATTATTGTGAAAGAGGTGAAGGATTATTGGATCTTATACGCACAGATGTGTGTGGACCCTTCAGATCCACCATAAGGGATGCAAATCGATTCTATGTGACTTTTACTGATGATTATAGCAGATATGACTATATCTACTTAATCAAGCATAAGAAGTCGAGAACCAATTAGATAGGAAGATAAATATGCTTAGATCTGATAGAGACGGTGAGTATCTTAGTGTTGAGTTCCATGACTACCTCAAGGAATGTGGAATAGTTTCACAATTGAATCCTCCTAGAACAACACAACTTAATGGTATGGCTGAGAGGCGTAATCCGACCTTGTTGGACATGGTTCGTTCCATGATGAGTCGAGCTTCACTTCCAATCTCTTTCTGGGGGTATGCTTTAGAGAGTGCCACCCACATTCTTAATCTTGTCCCAACAAAGAATGTTTCCAAAACACCTCACGAGATGTAGACCGGGAAAGTTCCCTCATCAGCACCTACCAAGGTTTGGGGTTGTGAAGCTTTCGTTAAACGAGAGGCTCACGAAAATCTTGAACCTCAAAGTGAGAGATGTATTTTCATCTGGTACCCACATAAGTCCTTTGGATATTCGTTCTATAGAACTAGTGAGAACATTGTCTTTGTAGCACAAAGGGGGGTCTTTCGCGAGAGAGCTTATATGCAAAGAGGACAGTAGGATTATCATTGATCTTGAAGAAATCCAAGAGTCAAATGATGAAAGAACTTTTGAATATACTAGCGCTCAACCTGAGGAAGAAATTCCAGTTGAACCAATTAACGGGTCATTACCTCTTAGGCGTTCTGGTAGAGTGAGTGTTCCGCCTGTTTTGTATGGTTTCCATATAACGACAAAAGGCAATACATTTATCAATGATAGTATAATGGTAGATTTGGATGAACCCGCTAACTAGAAGGAAATAATGGCAGGCCCAGAGGCTGCTAAGTGGAAAAAGGAAATGGACAACGAGATCAATTCCATGCATGACAACCAAGTTTCAAATTTGGTTGACAATGTACTAGGTCGTAAGACAATTGGGTGCAAATGGATCTTTAAGAAAAAGAACAACATGGATGGAAAGGTACGCACTTTCAAAGGTCGACTGGTAGTGAAGGGCTTTACTCAAACCCCAGGGGTTGACTATGATGAGACCATCTCACCAGTAGCTAAGAGGGAATAGGTATGAATGGCCAAGTAAAGGTAAGAGGGTACTTCCTATTCTGTTCATCCTCGCATTCCCAAGTGAACTCTGGTCTTTGTTTGTCATTCTAACAAACCTTCACACACGGGATGCGGATTCTGACTCGTGTAGCTAGTGGGTTCCGACTGGTGTATCTACGAGGTTAGGGTTCTCAATAGTTCCTTATCAAGATGAGTGGGATACGAAGAGTGACATCGGGCAACACTGAACATGTCTAAGGAGTGGATTGATCTGGTGTGAAACTTAAGGGATATCCGGAAGTAGTAGTGGTCTGACAAAGGTTGGACCAAACCTCCATGGGGATTCTCAGATGGTCCTAAGCTCTCGGAAGGGGAGAGCTTTTTAGTACTAAGAACATAGTGTACTTCTATGGCAAGATCATTACTGGCATGATCGCCATTCCGAAGTTCCTAAGTTCTTTCTCTTACTGGGAGTGTAGTCCTTCAAGTTGGTTCTTAGGAAGCTCGGGCTGTCCTTGGTTTCGCGTTTCCTGTCAATTGGCTTTTAGAGGCTTTCTAGATCATCGGATGGGTTGTGTATCTATGGTATCTTTTTGCTGTAGAGTGTCTACCTCAAGCTCATGCAAAATGAACCTGCACTAAAGAATCTTGAGATACGGAAGCCCTCAGGGTCAGGGAGATAGGGTTTCACCAGACGAGTGTTGGACTATCTCGGGAGGAGGTTCTACTATTTCTGCGTGAGATAGTATTCGTGGAACACCTGATAGTCCGATGAATCTCGTATGACACGCCCTAATTCCCAAGGCGTTGGTTTATTCTGGTGCGGAAAGCGCGTGCTCCTGTATAATCCATCGACTAACACCTAGACTTGTGTCAAGTCTATAATCTCTTTCGGATCTGGATTATGAGGCTTAACGCAACTACTTTCGCACTTTGATCAAGTATTCCTGGTTGCAAAGGTTATCCTGAGGTTCTCGGTATTCTAGTGTTCACTTTGGAGAATGTAGTCTATCATCTACAAGGCGGCGATGACTTCCTCCATGCGAGGGGGTGGAGGATCATAGGCACTACTCGTCTGTAACGGGTGAACGAAGTGCCTGGGTAGTGCGAGCATCTACTGCAACTACTCTTCCGAAGGTTCTGAGTTTTCACGGTCTAGGTCAAATCTAGTGAGTATAGGGTTCCATTACTCGGAACTTAATCACTTTACTAACTGAGGGTGTTAGTTATCAGGTGAGCTTAACCGGTATGACAACAAATTTCGAATTTGTGATCATTATAGTAGCTCAACCCGCAGTGGTTCTCTTGATTCCAGCTCCTATTGTATGGAATATGATGAAGGGCTTTACTATGAGGCTCGTGGTAGAGTTCATACTTGGCTTAACCACTAATACTTGGTGTATGCAAGTCGTATATAATTGAGGTCGGCAGGATGTTCAGCTGTGCGACTCCACCCCAAACCCACAACCCAACGAGGAACAGGGAGTAGGGAGGAAACACACACCTTAAATCTTTTTTATCTCAATTATATACCACCTTTACGCACATACCTGGTTATAGTGGTCATTCCTTATGAGTTCTAATCTCTAGGTTCACGAACCTGATGTGCGAGGTGCGAAGGGTCTTTCTGGGGAATTCTACGGAGTAGGCTTCGGATGGTCATTGTCTTCTGAAGTGTCTTCCAGTGTCTTTCGCTTCGGTTTCCATATGACTAAGAGAGGTCGGTCGACAGCGCGCGGTACCCTTCTCTTGGGTACTTCGGAAGGTTTGAGGTAAGAGGGACAACTGACGGATCGTATTAGGTTTGATTATTCGTATTATGTTTTAGGTTCGGAAGAACCTTTATTTGCCGACATGGCTACGGAGAAAGTTCTTTTTACACAGCACTAAGGATGTACACATGGTTGCACTACGTCAAACCATGATCGATAGAGTCGTCGAAGTTGGCATACCTCGACATAATATAAAATGAGGATCGATAGAGTCATGCGCCGAACAGGCACATAAGTTCTAGGCGTCTCGGATTTCGTCCTATGTACCACTGTCGCGGATACTTGGACCGATAGAGTCGACGCGGAACTATAGAGAGTCCTAAGTGTTTCCGAGTAGAGTATCTTTTCATGAATGGATTTTCACGAGGCATTTCTATAATCGCCTAACATATACTAGTCATGTATAATTAGGGTAGGGAGGTCTGTTGACTGAGCGACTCCGCCCTAAATCCACAACCAAATGAGGAACAAAAAATGAGGCGGCATCCACTCACTCTAGGTCTATCCATCTTAACTATACATGGTCGTAACGTATATGTTTAGCCATTATAGTTTTACCTAATGAATTTTTTTTAATTTTATAACAGTGCTGTGACTTTCGCCTTATTAGGGAAGTATTTACATTTGAATTAGCCTTTTAATGTTTTGTGTTAGTTATCCGAGATCGAGAGACGTACCAAAATCTACTAGGTTCCTTGATGCTTCTCCCCAAGCATTAGAGTTAGACTCCTCCTGTGTCTTTGTCATTCCCTTCGGTTGGGCAGTCCTTCTTGAAGTGTCCCACTTCACCACATAGGTGGCAAACTGTACGGGTCGCCACAATGGTGGTTGATGTAATGAACTCAACCGGGGTTCTGCAGACGCGAGCAGTATGCCCCAACATGTGGCACCTAGCACAATAGAGCTCCCGGCAAACACCATGATGATGGTAGCTACACTTGCTGCAATGGGGAAGGTTTCCTAAGTATGGTATCCTAGGTATAGGGATGGGAGGGTTGGTATAGAATTTGACCATCTCAGTTCGTTGCCCTTCGGAAGGTCCTTGTGCCGAGGTACTTCCCTCCTCGATCTTGATCTTTCTCTAAAGTGGATTTGAGTGGGGTTCTTGGGCGGCTGGGTATGCAGAGTTTGGTTGCTGCTGCCCACTACTAGGATCAGAATTTCTGATAGGGCTCTTGCTAACATTGGCGATGTTAGCATTCAGTTGAGCCATGACAGCTGCTACGGCTGCTGAGACTATAGCTTGGAACGTAGCTTCATCGAATAAAAGAGTAGGTTTCTTTCTTGTGGACTGGTTACGCTTCTTCGGTGGCATGGTTTTTCCTACACGGAAAGGAATACAAGATAATGAGAGACGATGGCTAACCCTGGACATATCTGTCCCGACTGCATTAGGCATAAATTTTTCCCGTGCCTCGGGTACTGGTTGTCTGAGTGTCGACCTACATCCCTATGATGTAGTCCTGGAAATCAAGGTAGGAGTATGAGTATTGGAGAAAGGCCATAAGATGCGAGTCCTTCCTACTAAGTTACCTTTTATACTGCGAAAGGTTTCATTCTCTGGCCTGGAGAGATTTGAGAACAGTTCGGAACGAAACTGCGGAAAGAGAGGCTTATGAAGGCTTATGGCTAAACATTCTCAATAGAGGTGCGGGGATCCGCTCTAATCGTGTAACTGGCAACGGGAAACGACGATTCTACCTAACACATAGTGTGAGTAGTGTAACCACTAACTCACTAAATTGTATTATTTTAAGGGTGTATTAGCGTGACAAACACGAGGGTAAGACACTTCTCGGGTTCCATGTACTGTCTGCCTCGTATCTTTGACTGGTATCGACGTTGGTTTCCTCCGGATAGTTACCTAGGGTTCTCTTCTCGTATGGACATACTGAATCTCTACTCCGCCTTACTTCTGAATCCGTCTCTGGGTGTCATCACTTCATGATGGATGACTGGAAATCTCGGAAGCTTAGGCGAATCTCTCACCACTGTCCCTAAAAGATATAGGCACTTGGTGAATTCAATAGTCTCGACCCGGTTCCTTTATTTCCGAACAGGAAATCTTCTCAATGAACTTCTTCGGGGTCGGACTCAACTCTTCTGTTAAGCACTGAAGTGGATAGGGTTTTCTACAGGGTTCGTACGAGAATGGAAATGTATAAAGAATTCTAAGAGATTATTAACATTTTACTGGATGATCCGTATCGAGTCCTGCTACGATTACACAGGGTATACAAATCATATATAGTTTAGATCCGATAGGCCTTCGAATATGTGATACTACTCTATATCCACACCCCCACGAGGAAAAGGAAATAGAGCGAAACCACACATTCTTATCCTATGGGATCCTTATTATATATAACCTTGGGAGTACACCCTCTGTAGTTGTAGGTATATCAATAAGGATCTTTTTAGTTCTTCACACAAGGTTTTTTTATGGATCCTAAAATACCCCTATGGTATTTTAATTCTTGTTTGATTCTTATCTTCTTATTATGATTCTGGGATTATTGTTAGTCTTTTAGTATTCCAAGATACTCCTATAGTATTTTAAACTTTATGTTTGGCTCTATCAATCCTAATTGGTAAGTTTCAGACCTATTGCAACACCACTATCACTCCCAAGCACACGTTCATCGCATCTTGAATGAATGTAGTTGATCAGGTTACATTTATTCCAGCTTACAATTACATAACTGCCCAGGTTTGACTGTAGTGCTCAACATCCGAAGACTCTTATTATTGTTCTTCTTGTGATACTTTTGTTCGAGTGTTTAGGTTCTGGATGTTCTTATACTTTGGTAAAATATGGTTATATTTTAAATTATAATTCTTGTTCAGAGTGTTTTATCCCTTTGTATTTATAGGATGTATATCTTTTATGAATTGATATACTTAGCTCACAATAAACAATGCTCTGATACCAATCTGTCACACCCCAAAACCGGAACGGCGGAAACGTTCTGGGGTGGATGACGTTATGTCAAGTATCACAACACATGCATTATAGTAATCAAAGTACAACAAAACATTGCATAAATAGTAATAGTTTTACATAGTTTACATAACAGTACAACAAAGTAATACAGGTAATAATATAAGTACAGTTTGGTACTAAGCTATCTTCAACAACAGCTCTGGGAATGTACCTGTCTAATGCTGACCTGAGAATACAAGTTATTTGAAAAGCGAGTATCAGCATTTTTACAAATGCTGGTGAGTTCATAAGTATTTAGTGTCATTTTATCCAAATAACTTTAATAAAAGTGGTAGTTTTAGGGTATCCATTTCATTAGTGTCTTTTCCAGAAAATCCTATATTTTCTTTAATAAAAGCAGTCTTCTACCAAGACTGGACGGAGTTATGTGGTAAAAATGTAGTTTTCCCTTAATCGCTATCATTATCAAAATACAAAATTTGATTATTAAAGAAAGCAAGAGGAATCAGGGAAATAAGATATGCCTCAGCAGTGAAGACTGCTGACTAAGGCAAAGGAATCATAGACTCCAGGAGAGTATCGAACAAACGACACGCCTGGCTCAGTCTAACAAAGAAAGACACAGACCCCAGACGGTGCCAAATGAAAGGTATAACTGGCAAGGTCGAAACAGAGAATACAGACCGCAGACAGTATCAAATGAAAGATACAGCTAGCAAGGTCTAAAACAGAGAATACAGATCACAGACAGTATCAAATGAAAGTTACGGCTAGCGAGGTCTAAAAACAGTGTGACTCTGAGAATGGGTTTCCCAGCATACAATGTAAATTGCTGGTAAAATACCGTTACCTTAAGGCCATGAATTATAAGGTAACCTGGGATACTCGTAACCATACTAACCGACACTAGAGTAACTGACGCCCTACAAGCGTCTATAAAATATGACATTTGTCACCCCTTGGCTTGGTGGGCCATGGACTGTAGCTAGCAGTCAGGGTGCGGGGGTGTCAATCCGTATATATCTATACGCACAATGTCCGCTCTCCCTACAGGAGACTCTGGTTACCAACTAGACGACGGAGAAGGCCGTGTCCCGAAGATGCATCCCAATTAGTGGGTAGTGGGTTTCATATGTAAGTGCTGAACTAGAGGTAGAGACTCATAACTGGACTGACTAGAGTAAACCTATATGTCTATGCTCATATACATAACATATAACTAATGAATCAAACGACCTTCGGACGGCCATCCGATCCCACCAGACCACATCTCAACGAAGAAAAGGAAATAGGGCAGACAAGCCTTCCTAAGTCCTCCAATCACTGTTTATATGCACCTATACGAGCACGGACATACATCTAACTGCGACTGAGTGTGTAACAAGTGGAAAAGTATCGTGATGTATAACCGAATCATGGTGTGTAAACGTACAGTGTGGAATAACCGAATCGTGGTGTGTAAACGTACAGTATGGAATAACCGAATCATGGTGTATAGACGTACAGTGTGGAATAATCGAATCGTGATGTATAACGTACAGTGTGGAATAATCGAATCGTGATGTATGACGTACAGTGTGGAATACTGAATCGTGATGTATAAACGTACAGTGTGGAATAACTGAATCATGATGTATAAACGTACAGTGTGGAATAAGAGCGTCTAACAAGTATAAGTGACTACAAGTATAAGCGAGATAGAGACAATAATAAGTATAAACACATCACGAAGTGAAAACGTTATCAAGTAGGAGTTTAACTAAGAAAGAGTATCAAAATATGGAAGAAAACCTTTATTCTTGAGAAAATCCCAACTTGGTGTCCTTTGGTAAAATAAGTTTGAAAACCTTTAGAAATTCTTTAGAAACTTTTCATAAACTAGTTTGATTTGTCTTTTGATAAAACAGTATAAGTAAGAGTTTGAACAAGTGAAAACCTTTTAGAAAGCCATTTATAGTATCCTACTTGGTAAAACAGTTTACAGTGTGGTAAATCTTTGTGCATGCGGGTTATCAATCACATGTGATTGATATGATAACTGGCATGTTTAACCTGTATTCCCCCCCTATAAAACATGTAAAAACATTTAAAAGGTACATTCAGGGGTATGAACTCACCTGGTTTAAGTGGATCCCGACGAAGGTGCCGGTTGGTGTTCGGTGTCAAGTAAAGACTTGGACACACTTATTGACCTATTTAACATATGATAACATATTTTCACATATAATTAGTACATTTAATACTAATCAAACAAGTATACGCACCCTAAAGAGCGGAAAACACTTTGATTAAGTGTTTGGGGTGTCCCGGGTAACATTTAAGGGTGTGAATGGCTTAGGAATGGAGTTTACTCTCCAAGAGTAAACTCACCTTATGGTGTTTACGGCCCAGGGACAACTCCCCATGAGTTTACGGTCGTAAACTCATGGTGAGGGGTTTCTAGGGTGCTAAAAGGTCTCATATCAATTGTGGAATTTTGCTAGGCCCAAAACTAAATTGTATGAAGGGATTTAAAGTGTTTTAAGGGACTATAAGGGAGTTTACGGCCCATGAACCACTCCCTAAGGGAGTTCACGGCCGTGAACTCCTATACCTAGCTTTTATTGAAGTTTAAGGTCCCTATTACACTTCTAGTAATTTATAATGAAGTATGAGGCCATTTTGGGGGGGGGGGGGGTTAAAACCATCATTTGGCATGGTTTGGAGGTGTTTACGGCCTTGGCATATGCCTGGGCCATAAACTCCTTCTTATCCCTCATTTCCTTGTGTTTAAATGTTCCAAGCCCTAAATAGCATGCCCCTAATTTATGTATTAAGCCTAAGGGTGGTTTGGGAGTGTTTTTGGGGCATTTTTACAAGTTTAAGAGGTGTTTACGGCCTAAGCATGTGCTTGGGCCGTAAACTCTCTTTTATGCCCTAAAATCTTGTGTTTTGATGATTAAACACTCTTAGACAAATTCCTTAATTGGTTCCTAGGCTCAACGGGACAAGTTTGGGTCATTTTGGCCACTTTTTGGGTGTTTACGGCCTAAGGAGGCTCTTAGGCCGTAAAATCCTTTTTTCATGTCTCAATCATGTGATTTTTAGGCTAAAAAGACAATAATGCACGCATAGAACAAGTTAGGGTTGAAGGTCTTACGTTTAGGAAGCGTTTGGTTGCGGATTTGGGTCGAAAACGGGCATTTATGAGAGAGTGTATAGAGAGAGGGTGGAAAAGGTTGAAATGGAGTTTACTCCCTCTTATATAGGGGCTTGAATTTAAGCTCAATGGGAATCTACCCAATACTGTCGTTTAACGGGGCTTTTGGGCGCACCCGATTTAGGGGTCGTAATAATAAAAACTAACTTTTTCCAATTAAATGGAAATGTAAAGTAAGTGTCTTTATTTATTTTATTACGAATTTAATGACACATTATATAAATAAATAAAACATTTATTTATTTGGCGACCTCCAATTAACGGAACTTTTATAAACTGGAATATTCCGTTAACGGTAACGGGGTAATGTAACGGAATAAATTTGGGTTGTCACAGAAGAGAATCCAACGGATCCACTCATAAAGGGTTTGAGTAGGATTAAGTACGTTCAGCATGCTAGGAGCATTGGTCTGAAAGATGATATTAGTTTTAGTAGTTAGATAGTTGTTTAGAAACTTGTAACAAAATAAATGTAATTGACATTTGATGATTAAGTAATGGAGAATTATTTATGAGTATTTTCTACTATCTTTTATCAATTGTTTATTATTGTGTTTCAATTTTGCATGTTTTAATTCCAGAATAATTGGATTATTCAAACATCCACAGTCGATCATACTTTTGGAAGTAAGTAGTGAATCAAGATTGTCATGAATTGGATTGTAGATTGTCTAAAGGGATTAGAAATATCAATGGTTTGCTGCAACATTCATGAGTACTTTGAACTAGAGATTTAAGTATTGGATTAACCGATGCTCAGATAATTACCTCATGGAATTTATCATGGGTAATTCTGAGATAATAATATCTTATAATCTTTAAACGAAGATATATGATTTGTTGTTTACGAGATGGTTGTGCATTGATAATACATAAACACATCAGTAACTTGATGTTATAAAACAAATTGTTTGCATGATTTGATGAGTAAATATTGCAAGCATATAAGTTAAAGTTTATCTGTTCCTTTTTCCTAACGGGAAAAGCGATATCTTTGGCCCCTCGATGATTTAGTGTTGACTTATAGTGTCGGGCCCGACCAAGACTAAATTGATGTCTTCGATTAGTAGTTCTTTGTCATTACAAATCATAAATAATGAAACAAAGTATTGGACAATGAGATTGATTCTGTTCCATGTCATTTTTCCACATGATATCTTGTAGAACAGAGGATTACATGATAACTTATCTTAGGACACGTAACTGACTAGGTTAGAGTTCGGTGGCGGCTTTGAGAACTACAATTTACTAATCAACTTTAGAAGGATATATTGGAAACTATAGGTATTAGACTTATCCAAGTGGGAGACTGTTGAATTAGGTGTCTAAGCCCATAACTATAATTGGTATATACTTGAATTGATAGTAACATAGTCCAATTGGGTTTCCTTCAATTCTAGCAACTGGGAAGGATGATTTGAAGTTATTTGATTAATAAATTGAAATAAATAATTTGTTAATATATTATGAGAATAATATATTAGTTATAAATAGTAATATTTAATTAATATTAAATCATAAATTAACTAGAATTAATTTTGGTATTAAAAGCATTTAATTAAAAGTGCATGGACTGAATTGTAATTGTTTAATAGTTGAGCAAGTGGCAATCTAAAACCATCCATAGGCTATGGACGGTTATTTTAGTGCCTTAGGGTTTCTAGAATAGTCTCTGATGGATAATCAGGAAAGTGGATAATTACCCAGTTTAAGATAATCTTGGATTTGGGCTTATCTAGGGTTTCCTGACTACACTATAAATATGGATAATACCCTATGATTTTCTGCCATTTGTTCTTGAAGAGTACCAACCGAAATTTGAAACATCCCTCCTCCTTCTCAATCATTCTTCTATTTCTAGTGTTGGACGTGAGCCATTAGAGGCATGACAATTGTGACAGTTGTTCTCAAAGTCTCAATACCAATAAGGATTTGGATTGTTATTGCTATATAGCAATCAAAGGTATGTTTTGTAACCCTAATTATGTATTTTTGATTATATACTAGTGTTCTAGGGTTTCTACATTGTTGTTCACATTGTATGTTTAATTAGAGAAATCAAAGGTCAAATTTAGGGTTGCATGTACACATAGGATTGTTTGTTATGCCTAAAACCCATCAGTTGACACATCAACACTTTGATCTTTGAGAAATCTTTGATGAACTGTCAATAGAAACCTGCATGACCAAGAAACGAACGAACTTCCTAAAAAAAATTCAGGTAAGTAAGACTCTTGATAACATCTATCTTGGCTTTGTCAACTTCCAAGCCTTTGGGGACATAATATGACCTAAAGTCAATCCATTGTCCACCATAAAATGTCATTTTTCATAGTTAATCAAAAGATCAATGTCAACGAACCTTTGCATAATTTTTGTTAGATTGCTTAAACATTTATCAAATGATTTTCCATAAACTATGAAATCATCCATGAAGACTTCAATGATGTTTTCAACATATTCAAAAAAAATGCTCACCATGCATCTCTGATATGTTTTGTGTACATTGCACAGACCAAAAGGCATACGACTATAAGAAAATTTTCCAAAGGGACAAGTGAAGTTGGTTTTCTCTTGGTCTTCCAGGGCTACCAGAATTTGATGAAAACTCGAGAAACCATCTAAACAACAGTAGTGAGATTTGCTTGCTAATCTCTCTAACATTTGGTCAATGCATGGCAAGGGAAAATGCTCTTTTCTCGTTGAGGCATTCAAATTTTTATAGTCAATACAAACTTCCCACTCGTTTTGCACATGGGTTGGCACTAAATCTCCCTCAAAATTCTTGACAACTGTGACCCCAACGTTTTTCGAAACAACCTGAATGGGGATCACCCATTTACTATCATAAATGGGATTGATCGTACCTGCATCCAAAAGTTTCATGATTTCTTTATTTACTACCTCCATCATGGGTGGGTTCAATCTTCTTTGTGTCTCTCGGGTTGGTTTGAAGTCTTCCTCCATGAGAATCTTGTGCATGCATAAGGAGGGACTCAACCCCTTTATGTCAGCAATTATCCACCCAATAGTCTTATTATACTTTTTCAGCAAAGTCATCAACTCATCTTTTTCTACAATGAACAACTTGTTGGAGATAATAACAAACAAAGTCTTTTTCTTTTCCAAGGTAGGCATACTTCAAATGATCTAGAATAGTCTTAAATTCGAGCTTAGGTGCCTATATAATAGAAGGAAGAAGATTTGTGTTAGGATTGGGCAATTTCACTTGGGTATTATCGTACCTCATTTTCTTCCTTTCTTCCATGAACTCCACAATTTCCAACAACTCTTCATATAACTTGAAATTGTTTACAATCTCTTTGACTAAATTGTTATCAAAATTCCTGCTCAAAACTAACTCAAATGAATCATGATTAGTCAACTCAAAACACTTTTCAGTCAAAGGCTAGACCATATCAACAAAATTTATACAATGAACATCACTTGGGTACCACATTACTTCATAGATATTGAAGTTGATGACCTCCCTGTCTAATTCCATACACAATGTACCATTGTAAACATTAATTTTTGTTACTGTTGATTTTAAGAATGGTCTACCTAAAAGTATGGAACTCGAGGTTGGGTGGTCATCATCTCCCATATCAAGCGCATAAAAATCTACAAGAAAGACAAGTTCATTAACTTGCACTAAAACATCCTCTAATACACCTTTTGGGTGTACTATAGAACGATATGCAAGTTGGATAATCACCCTGGTTTTGTTAATGTGCATATTTCAATAGATTTATAAATAAATATCGTAAAACATTAATTGAAGCTCCTAGATCTAAAATGACACGGGGGACATAAGGTTTCCCAATTTACAAGGAACGATGAAAACACCCGGATCCTTGCACTTTGGGGACATCTTTTTTTTTTTTGTAGAACTGCTGAAACATTTTCATAACTTTTACTGTCTCATTACCTTGCAACTTCTTTTTAGATGTGCAAAGTTCCTTAAGGAACTTAGCATATCTAGGTACATGTTTGATCGTGTCTAAGAGAGGGATTTTGGCTTCAACTTTCCAGAACATTGCCATGATTTCACTATCTTCTCTCTCTTTTTTATTGCTGCTCAATCTTGATGGAAAAAGGTGGTGGGGTGATCTTAGCTTTTTTTTTCTTTTTCAACTTCTTTTTCTCCATCATGTTTCCTTTCTTTTCATCTTTCTTTGGTGGTTCCTCTATCACCAATTCTTCTTCTTCTTCTTCTTCTTCTTCTTCTTCTTCTTCTTCTTCAGTCCATCATATTTCTTTCCACTCCTCAAGCTAATTGCATAAGCGCTTTGGGTTCTTTTCGGTTTGAAGAGGCAACTTTCCTTGATGCTCCATTTTGCTCACCGATGGAGCAGGTTGTGCCAATTGTTACTCAAGATTCTTGATGCTTTCCTTGGTTTCTCGCTGGAAACTTTGGGTGCTAGTGGCAAGGATCTTGACTATGTCTTCAAAGGACATGCTTGATGAACCCGTTTGTTGAGATGTTTGTTGTGGCTGCCTTTGCTGAAAATTTTGAGTTTGAAAGGGTGGCCTTTGTTGATGATGAGGAAATGGTGGTCTTTCTTGATAACCCCCATTTTGATTTCCTCCCCAACCTTGATTGTTATTCCACCTTTGGTCACCCCTTGTTTTCTTGTATCCCCTTTGATTCGAGCCCAAATAGCATCCTAATGCATTTTCTTCCGTGTAATCTTCTTAAAGTTGAGGGCACATATCGGTAGGATGCCCGGTTTGAGTACATATACCACAAGGACGGGGTGTGGATTGCACACCTTTGTCTTTCACAAGCATCATGACAACTTTTGTAAGTTCAGATAATTGAGCTTCAATTTGTGGAGTACTAACTTCTTTGACACCTCGAGGTACATCAGTGTACCACCCGTCTTCTTGATAAGTGAGCTTTAAATCTTCAACTATATTCTTTATCAATTCCCGAATTTCTGTGGGGGTCTTATCAACAATGGATCCTCCACTTGAAGAATTAAGGATCCTCCACAGAAGTATTGAAGGAGGTTGTATTCGGAGATACCATGTTTCGGACATCGGGTGCACAAATTTTTGAATCTTTCTAAATAAATGTGCAAGGCTTCATTCTTTTTCTGCTTGATGTCGATAATTTCCTTACGCAAGGCTGCAACTTTCATTTTTGTGAAATACTTCTTTAGGAACAACCGTGCAAGATCTACCCATGTAGTAACTGTCCCTGGTGGGAGGTCATAAAGCTAGTCTTTTGCTGCATCTTGTGCCGCGAAGGGGAATGCCCTAAGCTTGATTTGATCCTTCGTGACATTGTGTGGTTTCATGAAGACACACACAACAAGGAATTTGGTGAGGAACTTGTGGGGATCTTCGTTTTCAGGGCCTCTAAAGGTTGGGAGTAAGTGGATGGTTCCAGATTTTAGTTCAAGGTTTGTGGCTGCCGGATATGTGATGCAAAGAGGTTGTTGAGTAACCTCTTGCCTCGCCCATTGGTGAAGGGTTTGCTCGGGTGGGTTACCTCCATTTCCTCCTTGGTCTCCTATGGTAGAAGTATGAATTGAGGTTTATGTATGTGTAGGTTATTGGTTATTATGAGTGAGTGAGGAAAGTGGTGTGATATTTATAGGTGAGGATGTTTATGTTGAGAGTGAGAGAGTTTTTGTTTTGGATGCAGATACACTTGAGAGGGGTATATCCTCCCAAATGTTGAGGACTGGAGGAGTGGATGATGAAGAAGTCCCGGAACCTGGATGCCACTTACGAAGCTTGGCTTGCTTTTATAACCTCTTTGCAGTCTTTTCTATCTCCGAGTCAATTGGCAATGATGTACCTGTACAAAAAGATCTAGGCATAAACAATTAGTAACATCATGTCCCCGGCAACGATGTCAAATTGTTAGGCGTGTCAAATAATAGGGGTACAATGGACTCCAAATACACTGCTTTAATTCACTAATGAATAGTACAAGGCAAGCAGGGTCGAACCACAGAGACACGGGATAAAAGTCTATACCTTTTTGTGCAAGGTACTTTGATCACAAAAGGGGATTTTGTTGGAAAAAGTAAAATAATAAAATAACAATCTACTTTAAAAACATACAAAGAATGAAATAAACTTGTAAACAATTTGTTTGAATTGTTCTAGTTCCAGTTCTCAATGTTGTTGTTCAACTTGATTATGACTTGATATAATTCATGATTGCTATTCTAAGTTGGCACTGAAAGATATTAACATGCTCTAATACGTCTCGCTTGCCAAATTATCTAACCAAACACGCTCTTTGACTAGACCTAGCTTTACTAATCCAACCTAAACACACTCTTAAATTGTATTGAAAACTACATTAAGTTTTGTACAAGCTTCCCAATAATGTTCATTTCTTCTTATACCCTCGAAAGTATAAAAACATGTGATAAATGTTTTGAATAAGAAAACTTATTGTTTGTTACCAGTTATTAACTTAATAAAACGAGTAGGTGCCCTAAAAGTTAATTAACTACACAAAAATTCAATTCATGAAAGTGACCAATCAAAAACAAATCAAATTCAAGGATTCTAGTTTAAACAAAAACATAATCACTAGAATAGAATCACAAATCAAACATCAAATCATATGCTTCAAGTCAATCAATCAACATTTTTTGAACAAGAACTAGAAATTAGGGTTTCTTAGCCACACATCGCTAAGAACAAATCAAACAAGAATAAAGATGGAATTGAAATGTTTAATGCTTACAAAAAGAAATCAAAAGGGTTTGCAATGATTAGTAGCCTTCAAGAATTCCCAAAAATCTCCCCAAAATCGCCAGAGAAAGCTACCAAAACCATTTCCTTGAAAAATGGTGGCATCCCCTTTTTTAATAACTAATCACGTGTCTGACTTAAGGCCATGCGTTTTTAGCATGGCCAGGTCTTTTGCACGTGTGTTTTTAGCATGGCCATGTGTTTTTAGCATGGCCCATGCTTTTTGCTAAAAGTCCAAAAAATCTTCATTGTTGGCTCCTTCTTTAGTCTAGCTTCACCACGAGTCATGTTGCTCAAATATAAGATGAGAAAGGACAAACATGACCCGTGTTGGTGTGACATAACCATGTTTCAAACATAGTCCTTTGCTATGATGATATGCAACTACTCGAGTTATGTCTTCATGTTTTCTTCCATGGCATGACTGGTCCATCTTCTCTTCATGCTCTAAAACCCCATGCTCCAAGTTCCATGATCCATGCTCTAAGTCCCAAGCTCCATGCTCCATGCTCCAAGTTCCAAAATCTATGTTGCATGCTCCAAGCTCCATGCAAAATAAATCAAAAATAGTGAAGTACCAGACATTCTTAAAAAAATATGCAATTGCCCAAATAATTAACTAAATGCAAGAATTATGAAGTAGAATGCTACGAAAGGACATAAATAAACATGCAAAATAGGTGCATAAAATGCACCTATAATATATTTTACAACATCAAGTTACTGATGCGTTTACGTAATACCAATGTACAACCGACTTGTAAATTACAACTCATATATCTCCATTTTGAGAATATAAAATATTACCGTCTCATACTCGTGATATAATCCATGAAGTAATTCTATGAGCGTGGGTTTATTCAATACTCAAATCTCCATTTTCTAAGTACTCATGAATGTTCTTGGTCAGTCTCCTATTTTCAATTATATTTGGACCGACAAAGCACCTGATATGTCATTTCCAGTGAACATGTATTCGTACAAATACGGTTACTACCTTTATGATGGGATATACCTTGATTTATGAAGGCATACTCGGTTCCTCGAAGTGAAAAGGCAAAGTTGTTCACAAAAAGGCAAGAATCAGCGAGAAAGGATATCGAGAGAATATTTGGAGTCCTCAAGCAGATGTGACATGTAGTGAAATATGCTACACGACTCTAAGATAAAGATAGAATTAAACGAATAGTCGAAACATGTATTATAATGCATAATATGATTATTGAAGATGAAGGTCGAGCGATTTGCACATATGATCCGGACGACGTTGTCATCCCGATTCATAACAGTGAAACGAGTTTCAATCTTCGAGAAAATGTCGCGAAACATTTGTATCAACTTAACATGAACGAAGATTAGTTTTTTTATGTTTTTTTTAATTCTATGTTATTTAAGTAATTTAGTTTTTAATATTAATGTAATGTTTCTTTATTATTGAATGAGAAACTAGTTCTAAAAAATTATATGTTTTTTTTAGTTTTAAAGTTGTATTTTTATTGTATTTTTGTATTAAAAAAAATGATGTGGAGTGGAGTGGTAGTGGTGGGTATCCCATAGGTTTAACGATAGCTAGTGGTGATGGTGTGACACCCACCACTATAGTGGTTAATGGTGGGTATAAGTAAGAGATGACCTAATATTGATTATTCCGTAATCATTTCGTTGTAATTGTTTTTTTCCAAGCTTCTTGGAGTATATATAAAATTATAAATCATTTAGCCTTTCGAATAAAAAAATGATAGCTTAAATAATACTTTTCATAAACACATCGAAATTATATATATATTATATAGGAACGTTCTATCTAGTCATATGTTTCTTAGATTAGTCCATTGATTTCTTGTTTAGGCTCTCGTACCAAAACTACTATTGCCCTCTATTTTTTTATGGTACGTAAAACATGTCGTGGAATACTTTTGTGATAATTATTATTACCCCTTCGCGTGATTATTGCGGAACATGTTTTAATGACAAAAAATGTCATTTCAATATAACCAATAAGCAAACACCTTGTTGAATTCTGAAAACTTATGTTAAGATGACTTTCATAAAGTAGGTAGCATGGACTTATATTAGAGGGGAACTCGTTATAGATTATGACATTTAAGTTCTTTCTCTCGTTACAAAAGCTAGCCTATTAAAAGAAAATGAAACTACATAATTTTGTTACATAACATATAACTTATGTTAACATAATTTTGTTACATAACATACAACATATAAAGGATAAATAGAGGTGACATAAACCGTAGGAATAATAGAGATTGTCTGTTTTGATAGTTTTAATCTCTAAAATAATAATTTTTTTTTTTTTTTTTTTTGCGTGGCTGACTCATACACATTTTTTGTTTTTTTATTTTTTTATTTTTTTTATCTTAATTTGCTTAGTCATCAACTTTTATCCACTTTTATTCTCACCGATAGTAGGATTTTGCTATTTCGACATGCATGCTAACTCTTATTAGGAAACAAGAAAACAAAATGTCCAAAACTTAACAACCCAACAAACAGAAAGTATAAAAAATTAATGACCAACATCATATATACGTAGAAGAAAAAATTACAAAACAATTACTAATTAACAAAAAAAAAATCATCGATCATCAATTTTGCATGTTACAGGATCCCGACACATTAAACTGTTACAAACCCGCAACATAGTACGAAAGTTTTTACTAGTTCAAATTAATTTTCAACCAAGGTTTGAAAAATAGTTATTGGATTCGGTTGACACACCAATAATTGTTTTTATTTAAGTTTTTGATGAATTATGATGTTTTAATAATTTTTATTGGAATATAAAAACTATATTTTAAAATATCAAATTAATGTTGAATATAACAAATTAATTTGTTATGATTTAAATATAATTTTGACAACTTTTGATACATTTAATCTGTTTATAACATAAATACATATAAAACCAAAATTGGTTAGCTATATATAAACGTTTTTTCTAAAACATTGAATTATATTATGGTGATCGTCAAATTTCTCAAATCAAATCATATCGTCATAGTATGGTCAATTCTTTTTATTCCATGTGATTTTTGATCCAGTTGGACGATTTTTTTTAAGTGTCCCAATTTTTCAAAAGAAAAGTCGATCGATTTCTAAAATGAGATGTTAAGGAGTGTATATAATTCGACGTTAGCCGCGATAAGTGCCATTTTAGCAAGGGTGTTTATGGACCAAATCACATGCTGGCAGTTGAAGCATCATTTTCAGAAATTACTCATTTTTAAAATGAACCCACACTACTTCCCTTTCTCAGCTCATACTTCCTTAACAAAAGGATAATGTCTTTACAATTAAACTTTTTACTTCCCTTTAATTTTCCATCGTAAATTTTACATATTCTAAAAAACATTATATGGTTTATGTCTAAGTATGTTTGTAATATATCAGTGGTGTTTAAGGTTCTAGTATTAGTGTCACCACTTTTTCTTATCTGAAAACGTTGTGATTTATCTTCCTCAATATTAACCTTGAGATCGATTGGTGGGAATTACCATAGTAGTATTTACATTTTTTTTGTGTGTATTCGCATTTTGACTACTCAAATAAATGGTTCTAGAAAAACGTAATGAATTGTTTTCTTGGAGTTTTACAAAAATCAAACTCTAAAAGCTTTCATAGTGACAACGGATTTAAAGCTTCCATCCTTATAGCCATATGGCAACTGCAATTAGCCATTTACATCAACATGCGTAAGCAAAATGATTTCTTATCATTTTATAATACTTTATTTGTTGCATCAAACTTATAAAGTGGAATACACCGAATCAGATCAAGTCTTGCATCAATGTTTATAAACTTTTCAAGGGTGGAGTCATCTTCTTGGGGCATAGAGTCAAGTACAACAACTTCATTGCCACTTCTGGTTCAACTCCACTAAATCGCAAGCTTTTCCATGGAAAGCTTTATATTCGACGACCCACCACTTGTTCATGTCCAAAGGACTCTTGGCATAAAGTCTACAGGATGCCCCTTTACCTAGATGCCTCGTGTAGTAAAGGACTTGTGTGTGGTCCTTTTTCTCATCCATTATTATTATTATTATTATTATTATTATTATTATTATTATTATTATTATCTCATTCGTTACTAATTAAATTACATTAAACCAACCGTTCTCACATTGAAGCTATAATATTTTGCATTATAGTTTGAATTCTTTCTACGTCGATGTTGTCTTTGTAATACGAAAGAAAAAGAAAGATTATATGCTTCTTTTTCTAACCTCCTTGTGTTTAGGTTGCTAAACGGGTGATGCTATTAAGATACCCTTTAGACATCCTATAGACATTTTTATAAAAAGTCAACCAATAGTTAACTATTTTTAATCATCTTTTTCAAAAAACAATATAATTTTAACCAATAAAAATACCTTAAAAATTATATAGGATGTCTATTTAGTCAACCTCTTGCTAAACTCATACTGCAAGCTGATTTTGTTAGACTAGATTGGATTGGTTTGTACTTGATGATGATGATGATGGAAATTAGGAAACCGTTATTTTGGTTTCACTCCTATTAGTCTAGTCTTTATTTTTAATACACATTAAACACAATATAAATTATATAAATACTTAATAAATATGATATATTAGTTAAGTTAGCCCTAATAAATAAGCATCTTAACAAAAAAATAACTTTTTTTTTTTCAGTTTTTAAAAAATAACCACTTTTTTCTAGATGTCTCATCCGGACTTCATCAAAATTTGGAATTCTTTTTCTTTTCATTTGCAATTTTTATTTTCAAAGATTTGTACTTATGGTCGAATATCTATTTCGAATTGTTTAATATTACCGATTCTCAATCATTTATTACGTTTGCTTAGCTTTTGTTAAATTTAACTAAAAAACAAAGTATTTTTCTTGAAATTCAAGAATTGTCCATTGAATTTCATATTTGTTCTTGAAATTTCTGAGTTGTTTTTCCCAAACTTTAGAGTTTTGGTCCGAAATCCGAAATGTTAGTTCGAAATATATCTTCTTGTCATAAAAAATATTTTTTGTCAGGATACATTCTGAACTTGTTGATTATTTTGCAAAAAAAAAAGTCAAAAATGTTATCATCCTTAATTATCATGAGCGTGACTTATAGATTAAATTTGTTTAAGCATTGAAAACAAATACCAAGAATTGATATTTCAATTTTTTTTAATAACTAATATTAGACAAACAAAATATATAGAGTCTGCCCCCAACGAAGCTAGCACAATAACTTCTTTTGGCTTCATAATCGACTAAGATATCAACTCGAATATTGAGAACCATACATACATGGACTATTCTCTTGTACCTAATTTTTCGCTATATAATATCACCAATCGTCCTTGACAAAACTGCAAAAGTGGTATCTGTATTATGTATTTTTTTTCGATGTTTAATTAAAACCACAATTTTTTTGGTTTCATGATATTTTGAGATAACTTGTTTGTAGAATTAGTCACTGTTAAACTTAAAAAAAACTAATCTATGATTGTAATTTGTTTTTCTATTTACTTAAACATTTTTCTTTTTATTTAAATTTTTAAAAATAAAAAACAAATAAAAAGGGGACCTCTCTCTCTCTCTCTCTCTCTCTCTCTCTTTATTCTCTTTCTTCTTAAATATACAAAACTCTACAAAGAACACATCAAGAAGTTGACACCAAAGACTCATGACTCTCTCTTTCTTTCTGTAACATCCCCAAAAATATTGATATAAAATTTCATTTTAAATATAGAAGGAGTATCCTCATTTACTTGTTTCAAACCAATACATTACAATCAGAGTATAAATCCCAGAACAAAGTTAAATGTGGAACATAAAGTGTGTGCTTTGCAATCATCCTGAACTCTTGCATTTTGAAAACCGAAGTACCTGAAACATAACTGAAAATTGTAAGCACAAAGTTTAATGAGTCTCCCCCCTCCCCCCAAGATACCTCATACCATACATACAAAACATAAAATGGGCCCCACCTGTCATCGGGACCCACCCGACATCGGACCCCGCCCGGCATCAAGCCTCGCTCGGTATACAGATCTATCAGTCATCAGGCCTCGTCTGGCATCGGGCCCCGCCCGGTATAAACATGTAAACAAATAAACATACAAACATATAGCATATAAACACACAACACATGCCCTAATCACAAAGATAAATAGCATACAGACTAGTCTACGGGTCCCCGCCCGACATTGGGTCGTACCTAGTAATCAATAAGCATATACAAATAACTAGCATATAATACACTCATCAGGCCCCGCTTGACATCGAGCCCCGCTCGGTAAACATAAAATACATAACACATGCAAGAGTCACATAGACAACAAGCTGTCACAACTAGTATTTTTGGCTCGGAAATTCTGTCCTCAAGTAAGCAAGGACTATTGTGAGACTTGTACTAACACATTTAAGTGTACAATATGAGTTCCTAATGAGCCATGTAGTGTTAGAATGCAAATCTCTCCAAGTATATCGAATCTCTCCCAAATCTCTCCAACTATATGAAATCTCTCCAAGGATATCGAATCTCTCCCAAATCTCTCCAAGTAAATGAAATATCTCCCAAATCTCTCCAAGTATATGAAATCTCTCTCAAATCTCTCCACATATCTCAAATCTCTCTATGTACTTTCCTTAGTCGAAGACAACTCAAAACCTAAGGAGAAAACCCAAAAGGACCCTCTTGGTCTGGAACCCTCTAGGGAACCATGAAGGTTCTCACTTCGGATTTCAGCATGCTCTGGACAATCTTGCTTCGGATCTTCCTTAGTCCAGACTTCCCTCCTGCTTCGGAATCTTCCATTGACTCCGGAATGAGTAGCGCATTTCGGACCCCCCCCCCCCTCCCACTAAGCTAAACCGGACAACTTCGCGCCTCCGGACCGAAAGCCTTGGCGCCTTGGAAACCCTCGCATCTTTGAAAGTAATTGCTTCGGACTAGTGTCGGCTCCGAAAATTTGAACTTCACTCCGGAACTTATGAATTGACTCCGGATGTAGGAGAAGAGCTTCGGAACTCGCCCAGTACCTCTGGAACTCCCTTGTACCCACTTCGGACCCTCGCAGACTTAACCCTCCACTCCAAAAATTGAGATATAACTCCAGAATTCACCTTTTGGCTCCGGATTTTAGGACTCTTTCAGACCATTTCTTCATTTTGAGACATTTTGACGTCGGGATTCCCACCAAACTTGTGTTTTTCGTAAATTAGACCCCTTAAACCCCTATTTTATGTCAAATTTGATTATTTAAATCATATTTACGTAAAATAATATCTAAGATTTATAAAGGTATTATTTTCAATCAAGATAAGAATAGGATAAGGACAAGGAGGTTTGACTTTGTGATTTGATATAATTCCTATTTCCCATGCAAATCATAGTAATCAAGGCTTTATCCACCAAATATCAATGCTTGAACCACCAGATTCCCATGCACATGACTTTCCCTTCGTTATCTTATACCCTTAAAGGAACGTCAGTAAAAGGAATTTGGGCTTCACATTTTCTCTCACTCCTCTCATTTTCTCTCAAGAACTCATCTAAAAAACAAGAACAAGATCTGGATGAAAACTAAATTATCAACTTCTCTCTAGATTTTTAAGACAACATTCCTCCCAGGGAAGTTCCTCATCTCAACCAACGGTCTAAGCTTGAAATCTTCACTCCATCATTCCAAACAACTCATCAACCAACTCAAGGTGAGCTTCATACCCCTACTTTTTCGAGATTTTTATTATTTTTTGGGAGAATACAAGTCAAAGTCTTGCTTAAATCATAATCTATTTGCTTATTGTGTATGCATGCCATATTACATGTGCTTAAGTATGAAACCCCTTATAAATAGTCCAAAAACTCGAGATTTTGGTTAAGTCTCAAGAGTTTTGGATTATATTTCCTCAAATCATGTTTGGAAATAAGAACTAGTATGTTACCAAGTATAAGTCACGAATTATTGTAACCACAACTATAAGGATTTGCTTCAAGATTAACTTAAACAAGTTGTGGGGCAAAATATTCTAAAAGTGATTAAATTATGGAGATAATAATATTTTGGATCACTTTTCGCCAAACATAAACATAAGGGTTATCTTGGAACATTATGTCATACTCATGACTTCTTACCAGATTAACAAACTATTAGTGATTATTTATAAATATTTAATATAAATAATTTTATCAAGAAAAATATACGAAAACAGAGTTGTCATGAAAAAATATATGCATGTCATAAACTAATGTCATAAAACCTTCAGAAGCATAAGTGATGATTTGTATGTCATAAAATAGAAAATGTGTGTCATAACCTGCAGTCATAAATTTACACAACTATCACTTGTTACTTTTTCTTTTGACTAATATGGGCCTGAGCCGATAGTTTATAGAAGGGAAGGACCAGTTTTGCCAACCCGGATAATGTTGGATCAGCTTGATAAATGTTCAAAATGGGTTATTTTTCAATAAACGAAATGAGACGAACACGAAGAACTTAGTTAACAAGCACAATAAATGATATGAAACGAAAATGATATTCTATTCAATAAGTACGAGTATCATTATTTATCAAACAAATAATGGGTCTCAACGATTGCTCAAAAGGTTGTTAATATTCTAGTCAGACGAATTTCAAAAGTACTTAAATATAAATATATTAGTGTACGTCTAAAGTCCTGTAAGGAGTATTAGCCAGAGTCTCCTAGAGGGGGAGCGGGAATTTGTGTATAGATCTATACGGGGTTGACACCCCGCACCTTCGATGTTCTCTACAGCTAGACCGACCAATCTAGGGTGACAAATTTCTTGAAACAAAACAAGGGCGCTTGAGAAACGCCAAAACATGTCTCGGTCATATTAGTATGGTTATAACGACTCACTAGAATATGTTATGTTATCTAGAAATTTATGCAAGGAAAACCTCATAAATAAATTTTGGTACGTTGTGTTGATAGTCCCACGCATGGTAGGGATGGTCCACATTTTTTGTGTTGACTGTCCTTTTTCATTGCGTAGACTGTCCACAATCGCCATGTTGATTTCTTTCACCTAACAAGTATTAGAATCTTAACCCTGCTATTTTACCAATAAGAAAACATAGGATTTCTGGGGAAAACGTTTGTAAACGATTTTGAAAACGATAAACTAACACACACATATGCAAGTATACACAGTTGGAAACAGAATTTATGAATATTTTATAACAGAAAATATAGGATTTTCTAGGGAAAACGATTTTATACGATTTCGATAACGATAAACTAGAATGTACTCTCAATTATACCCGATAAGAAAAACAAGATTTACAACTATATTCTTTTTGAAAATAGGAGATTTTCTGGAAACTATTGGTGATTACTACTCAAAAGAAATATTCTCGAACACAACTCGCCTTATAAGGATAAACAAAAGTAACTACATGCACGCATATGTCCATACTTTTCAAAGAAAGACTTCAAACGATCTCATTGAAAATATCGGATTTTCTGAAAGTACAAAGAGAACAATTCTAAACAAGTGTGAAACTATTCTATACAAAAATGCTTATGAACTCACCAACTTTTTTGTTGACACTTTTTTTTTCAAAACGACTTGTATTCTCAGGGATCTAGTACGTTGGTGAAATGGGGCGCGGATGCAGGACTATTTAGCTGTAGTTTGGAATTTTTCTGCTTATGTCTATTTTGTGTAAATTGAAGGACAAATACTATATGTAAACAATGTAAGTTTGTTATCTCAATGTATGATGTTTGGATTGCTTTGTTTCATTTATATTCAATTGTTATGATACTGCTCAATGAAGTCACCCGCCTCCAGACGTTTCCGCCATCTGGTTCGGGGTGTGACAGATTGATATCAGAGCATTGTTTATAGTGAACTGGTATATCTAGCCATACAAGATATACAACTATAAATACAATGAGACTAAAACACACTCTGCCTAAAAGTATACTTTAAGAAGATAAGTATTTTATAAAAGTATACATATTTACTAACCCGGTATCATAACAAGAAGAAACCAGAAGTAACTAAAGGTTGAACACTAAAGCCAAACCTGGGCAGTTATGTAATCATATATGGGATAAATACAGCCTGATCAACTATATTTATTTGAGATATGACCAACATGTGCTTGGGAGTGATGGTGGTGTTGCAACAAACCTAAAACCTACCGACTATACGCACAAGAGAATATTAGAATCGAACATCAAGTTTAAAATACTATAGGAGTATTTTAGGATACTATAAAACCCTTCCACACATAAACCATCCCCGTATATCTCGTACCTCGACTCTTGCTCAAACGACATAGTTGAAATTCCTCACCAAGACTTCTACTACCCTGTCACAGTGATTTACGGATGGGGTAAGGAGAGACCAAAAGAAGTCCATGGGGAAAACCCAGAAGTAGACCCCAAGGGATACCCAGAGATGAATTGTGAAAGGAAGGATTCTGACTAAGAGACCCGCAAGGATGAAAGCGCCAAGGAAACCCTTGACGAGTTTTACCCAATTGAGAGTAGACCAGAGACCCTTTCACCTTTCTCTTCCCAGATACGTAACCACCCAATATAAGTGCCCCTGGAATGGACTTACCTAGAAGCAAAACAATACCCACGCCAAGACAAGCTTAAGGATTGACTCCTACCCGGTTCAGGGCGCGTCTCCACAAAAGACAATCCGATCCACAATCGACGTGCACCAAACTCCGATAGTCAACACCCTCATGAATCATACATCCATTTAGGCCACAAGTAACCCGAAGTGACTCCCAGTTTCCAACCCTCTGTCATGGAGTAATGTAGACCATAAATAGAGTCCAGTGTACAGTCATGTAAATCCGATCTCCCACGAGTAACAAGAACACCATTCCAAATTGCCTACGAAACCCACAAGTAAGACCAGAAAACTAGGCAGTGATCATTGGGAGACCACAACCCATAGCAATCAAGGCAAGGACAGCCTTAGCAGCGTAAGGAACACAAAAAGGGCGCTCATAATATAAGTAAAATGACCAAGCACTATGTGCGCCATGACAGTAGAAGAGGATCACCACACTACTCGCCATAGGTTCATAATGCCTTTAATCGCAACCAGTAGCAGTAACCAAGAGGAGTACACCCTCCAAGAATCCATAAAACCAAATCCGTTAACTATAATGCTTTGCTATTTTGACAGACTTTACGTCAGACAATATATGTTTCCACTCTCTACAATAACTACATCATGGGGATGTAGGTTGGCACAAATAGCACTAGCACGTTAAGATTATACGAGTAAACTCAACTGGAACTAACTATGAGTACTCACAATCTCACCTTGCATGTGCAATAGAGTCATGTCATCTCATGAAGACAACTAGTACCCCGACCATGCACCGGTCCTACAAATAGACTCCACCACTTTCCAAGCCACTGTAACAGCTGTCGTGGCAGCCATCATGGCATACTTTAATGCCAAAAACACAAATGAAGTTGAAAGAAGTGTCGGTAATTTCGACTATAACAACAACCAAGGAAACCAATGAAGGACAACTCACCAATACACGCTAAAGCCTAAACCTAAGAACAAGAAACGAAAGTCCGGGAACAAAAAAGGAGGCAGCTCGACTCAGAGGCTTACTAAAAAGGAAACAAGCGGTATCAATCCCTACCCCTAGTAACCATACTCCTCCCACATCGAGACAATCATACCTTGGGAACAATCCACCCTGCAACAAGTGCAAATACCATCATCGGGGAGCTTGCCAGAAATTTTGTTGCAAAAGGTGCAACAAGATGGGGCACACCTCCCGCTACTGTAGGGCCCCAACCCTATGCGTCACTCCAACCCTCAACCCATAAGTAAGTCCAGTTTGTCACAAGTGAGGTGCAACAGGACATTTCAAGAGAGATTATCCAACAGAGATAACTGACGAAGGAGTTGACAACTAGACAGAAAGAGACGACAAGAAACCCTACCGAGATTTTTGGTACGTTTCAAACAATAAACTTTATGTAACGAATTTCACAAAAAGGTTTCGCAATTAGAAAACATAATAAATAAAAATTATTTCCACATTCGAGCAAATCCGTAAATCACAAAGAAGTTAGAGATCCTTATGAACGGACCATGACAGATCCATATGAACGTTAGTATATAGTTAGGATCCCACAAACTAAGAGCGTGCGACTCTGCCTTATTTTCCTGTCCCTGGGTTGTATATTGATTAGTACATAACCCGCGGTCAATTATCTTTTAAAAACCCTAAGTATGTACGGTTAGGTCACATCCATCTATAGTGGAAAAACCTAGCAGAATTCGGATTACGAATTCCCTTGCCTTATGGCAGTGCCCTTGTGTTACTAAAACACCTAGCAAGAAGGAATAAAATAAACCCAAAGCTAACAACAAAAATGAAACTAGTAGCGATAAGAACATGAACATGGAACCCCCTGTCATTCCTAACAACCAATACTCCCCAAATCGACGTAACATCTGTTGAAACAAGGAGTCCAATGTCATCAGTTGGCACAGATAGGCTTGATTCTCACCTTACAAACCCCGAGCACAATAAATAGACTTTAGTTCTACTCAACCGGATAACAAAACTCTTCCAACCGGTAACGACAAATCCCTAGCAACCAGACACCTAAGTTCTGGTGTAAGAAATACCATGCCCTTCCCTAGCCCCTACAAAGGTTATAAATCAAAAGGCAAAGGGGATCAAGGGAATCCGAAAGGCTTCCAACCTTTCTCCAAAGATTCCCAAAATCCCTTGGAAACCTCAACCATGTGCTAAGCGGAGATAGAATCACCCCGACTCCTAGAGCCACCCCAATAACCAAACACCTGATACCACTTAGCACGATCACAAGAACAAATAGTGTATGATCACAAGATCGGCATAATATATATAAAGGAAACATCAGACCCAGTCCCTAACCACAGGAAACACCTATCTAACTCATAAGGAAGGAAGACGATATTATCATAAGCACCACTGACTACGAACAAGCCAAACAAACCCATCCTCAAAGATCGATACCCCCTACCCCGAATCAGAGACATGTTCAACCAACAACAAAGAACTGGCAGAGGTCGACCTACCATTAGCTCAGAAAACCATAGAAAGAAAACTCCCAAGATAATCTAAGACTCATAAGGTTAACTACATCACACGCAAACTCAACCTTGGCGACCATAATACCAACTCATAAGGCCCATAACAACTCTACTTCTAGGACACCAGGATCCCGATCCCTAGAAGATCGTTCAAAAGTCCTCGCCAAGAAAGGCCCGATAACCCATAGCCTCCGATTAACCTAAGAACTCAGTTTTAGACATTTCAAATTCCATATATTCAACACTCATAAGTGTCGGACCACCGAAGCTCTAGAAATCCCACTTGAAAAGATCGAGGTAAACAAGAATCCGCACCCCAAAGAGAAGCATGTATAATGGGCATTGACAAAGGTTGGGATACCCACCTGCCTCTAATCGAGTCCTCGTGTAACAGCAACTACCACTCGAGCATATGAGTTGCATCCTTCGAGGTCCTGCGTGGCCGGAAGTGCAGATCATCCTCTGTCGAGTTGAGGTGGGAGACATCTAACTGACAAGGGGACAAACGTACAATAACACACTCACTAGACCCAAGATTATTCGAGAAACCATAAAAAGGATAGTAAAAACCCGAACACAACTCCAAACATCATAATGCCGACAAAAGAGCTATCCAGATAGCAGATTAAAGCCTTGGAATCCCAAATAGGGGATCAAGAATTATTAAAGATCTTCCCATGGGAAAAGGTATTACATGATTTGAAAGGAAAGGTAAACTAAATCCCCGATGCATCAGACCATTTGAGATCCTTGCACGGATCGATCCGATAGCCTACAAACTCCAACTGCCCTCCAAGCTTAGTGACGTACACCCAATGTTCCATGTGTCGAACCTAGGAAGTGTCTATCGGAAAAAACCCTCTCAGTTTCACTAGACAAGATTAAGGTGAACTAGAACCTCCTAACAGTTGATCAGTCTATCGAGACTATGGATAGAAAAGTAAAAGTTAAGCACACAAAACAAAGCTGCATCCCGATTGTGAAAGTTCAAGGGAACGCTTGAGCCGGTATTCACTTGGGAATGCAAAGACCAAATGAATCAAAAGTACCTTCACCTATTCCCACATTCATGACCATACCTTTCGAAAGAATTTCGAGATGAAATTCCCTCTTACGGGGGGATGATGTCACAACTAGCATTTTTGGCTAGGAAATTCTGTCCTCAGGTAAGCAAGGACTATTGTGAGACTTGTGCTAACACATTTAAGTGTACAATATGAGTTCCTAATGAGCCATGTAGTAGTAGAATGCAAATCTCTCGAAGTATATCGAATCTCTCCCAAATCTCTCCAAGTATATGAAATATCTCCCAAATCTCTCCAAGTATATGAAATCTCTCCAAGTATATCGAATCTCTCCTAAATCTCTCCAAGTATATCGAATCTCTCCTAAATCTCTCCAAGTATATGAAATCTCTCTCAAATCTCTCCACATATCTCAAATCTCTCTATGTATCTTCCTTAGTCGAAGGCAGCTCAAAACCTAAGGAGAAAACCCAAAAGGACCCTCTTGGTTCAGAACCCTCTTGGTCCGTAACCCTCTTGCTCCAAATACCTTCTAGGGAACCAAGAAGGTTCTCACTTCGGATTTTAGCATGCTCCGGACAATCTCGCTTTGGATCTTCCTTAGTCCGGACTTCCCTCCTGCTTCGGATCTTCCATTGACTCCGGAATGAGTAGAGCATTTCGGACCACCCCTAAGCTAAACCGGACAGCTTTGCGCCTCCGGACCTGAAGCCTTAGCGCCTTGGAAACCCTCACATCTTCGGAAGTAATTGCTCCGGACAAGTGTCGGCTCCAGAAATTTGAACTTTGCTCCGGAACTTGTGAATTGACTCCGGGTGTAGGAGAAGAGCTTCGGAACTCGCCCAATACCTCAGGAACTCCCTTGTACCCACTTCGGACCCTCGCGGACTTAACCCTCCACTCTGAAAATTGAGATATAGCTCCGGAATTCACCTTTTGGCTCCGGATTTTTGGACTGTGTCAGACCATTTCTTCATTTTGAGGCATTTTGACATCGGGATTCCCACCAAACTTGTATTTTTCGTAAATTAGACCCCTTAAACCCTTATTTTATGCCAAATTTGATTATTTAAATCATATTTACATAAAATAATATCTACGATTTATAAAGGTATTATTTTCAATCAAGATAAGAACAGGATAAGGACAAGGAGGTTTGACTTTGTGATTTGATATAATTCCTATTTCCCATGCAAATCATAGTAATCAAGGCTTTATCCACCACATATCAATGCTTGAACCACCAGATTCCCATGCACAAGATTTTCCCTCCATTATCTTATACCCTTAAAGGAACGTCAGTAAAAGGAATTTGGGCTTCATATTTTCTCTCACTCCTCTCATTTTCTCTCAAGGACTCATCTCAAAAGCAAGAACAAGATCTAGATGAAAAGTAAATTATCAACTTCTCTCTAGAGTTTCAAGACAACATTCCTCCCAGGGAAGTTCCTCATCTCAGCCAAAGGTCTAAGCTTGAAATCTTCACTCCATCATTCCAAACAACTCATCAACCAACTCAAGGTGAGCTTCATACCCCTACTTTTTCGAGATTTTTATTATTTTTGAGGGAGGATACAAGTCAAAGTCTTGCATAAATCATAATCTATTTGCTTATTATGTATGCATTCCATATTACATGTGCTTAAGTATGAAACCCCTTATAAATAGTCCAAAACTTGAGATTTTGGTTAAGTCTCAAGAGTTTTGGATTATATTTCCTCAAATCATGTTTGGAAATAAGAACTAGTATGTTACCAAGTATAAGTCACGAATTATTGTAACCACAACTATAAGGATTTGCTTCAAGATTAACTTAAACAAGTTGTGGGGCAAAATATTCTAAAAGTGATTAAATTATGGAGATAATAATATTTTGGATCACTTTTCGCCAAACATAAACATAAGGGTTATCTTGGAACATTATGTCATACTCATGACTTCTTACCAGATTAACAAACTATTAGTGATTATTTATAAATATTTAATATAAATAATTTTATCAAGAAAAATATACGAAAACAGAGTTGTCATGAAAAAATATTTGCATGTCATAAACTAATGTCATAAAACCTTCAGAAGCATAAGTGATGATCTGTATGTCATAAAATATAAAATGTGTGTCATAACCTGTAGTCATAAATTTACCCAAACTATAACTTGTTACTTTTTCTTTTGACTAATATGGGTCTGAGCCGATAATTTATAGAAGGGAAGGACCAGTTTTGTCAACCCCAATAATGTGGGTCAGCTTGATAAATGTTCAAAATTGGTTATTTTTCAATAAACGAAATGAGACGAACACGAAGCACTCAGTTAACAAGCACAATAAACGATATGAAACGAAAACGATATTATATTCAATAAGTACGAGTATCATTATTTATCTAACAAATAATGGGTCTTAACGAATGCTCAAAAGGTTGTTAATATTCTAGTCAGACGAATCTCAAAAGTACCTAAATATAAATATATTAGTGTACGTCTAAAGTCCTGTAAAGAGTATTAGCCAGAGTCTCCTAGAGGGGGAGCGGGAATTTGTTGTGTTGACTGTCCTTTTTCATTGCGTAGACTGTCCACAATCACCATGTTGATTTCTTTCACCTAACAAGTATTAGAGTCTTAACCCTGTTATTTTACCAATAAGAAAACATAGGATTTATAGGGAAAACATTTGTAAACGATTTTGAAAATGATAAACTAACACACACATATGCAAGTATACACAGTTGGAGACAGAATTTATGAATATTTTATAACAGAAAATATAGGATTTTCTAGGGAAAACGATTTTATACAATTTCGATAACGATAAACTAGAACTCACTCTCAATTATACACGATAAGAAAAACAAGATTTACAATTATATTGTTTTTTAAAATAGGGGATTTTCTGGAAACTATTGGTGATTAATGCTCAAAAGAACTATTCTCGAACACAACTCGCCTTTACAAATTACACTACTTTTCAAAATCACTCCTTATAAGGATAAACAAAAGTAACGACATGCACGCATATATCCATACTTTTCAAAGCAAGACTTCAAACGATTTCATAAAAAATATCAAATTTTCTGAAAGTACAAGGAGAACGATTCTAAACAAGTGTGAAACTATTCTATACAAAAATGCTTATGAACTCACCAACTCTTTAGTTGACGCTTTTTTTTTTCAAAACGACTTGTATTCTCAGGGATCTAGTAAGCAGGTGAAATGGGGCGCGGATGCAGGACTATTTAGCTGTAGTTTGGAATTTTTCTGCTTATGTCTCTTTTGTATAAATTGAAGGACAAATACTATATGTAAACAATGTAAGTTTGGTATCTCAATGTATGATGTTTGGATTGCTCTGTTTTATTTATGTTCAATTGTTATGATACTACTCAATGAAGTCACCCGCCTCCAGACGTTTCCGCCGTCTGGTTCGGAGGTGTGACACAAGCATACTAAACATAATAAACCACATGCCGACATTGCTGCCTTCAAACCGTTAAAGACAGTGAGGATACTCACCTCGCCCTACCGAATCACACAGACGATCTCTAGTTGTTGGCTAATAGATTCCCCGAACTGTAAAAATCAAAACGACACCAAATTACCAATTGGGTTCCAAACAATGAACATAAATCCATACTCGGGGTGAAAAATACCATTTTACTCCTAACCTAGCTTAATCCAAGACCAAGGCCCAAACTCATAGCTTGAAAAGGCCCAAAAGTAAAAAAAACCAACCAAGGCCTAGTTATGGCCCAATTTTCCAAATTGGGACCAAACTCCCTTACATGGGCCTTACCCTAAAGCCCAACCAAAATTCCTAGTCCAAGACACTCATACTCAGATAGCCCATTAAGAACTCAAACACCCAAGCCCAAAAAGGAACCCGTCACGAAACCCAAAAGGCCAAAACCCTCCTTACTGAGTATGTGGGGCGTACTCAGCTGTACATTAAGCATACATGTGATCTAGCTTATACGCTGCGTGTACAAACTTGTACGCCCAACGTACTCCTACTTTAATCCGTTTTCGAAATTAAGCTCTTAATGCTTAAGTCCAGAAGTCCAAACCATAGATCTAGGTCATGAACAACGTCTAGAACCACAAATTCACTGACTTGGTGACTTTGCATGACCCAAACGAACCCAATCTCGAAATATAACCTTCTACTTCCATAACAATGGCCATAACTCATGCATGGATGGTTCTAAGCCTCAAAGATGACAACTTTATGACTCAAGGACCAAAAGAACACAAAGAGTAGCAACTCTAAGCTTCAGAAATAGTAAAAATCCACAAGATCTTATCTATGGGACCAAAATGGATCCAAAACTCAAACAAAGGAGATCTAAGCTAACAATGAGCAAGATCATAGCTTTTTTGTAACACCGTAAATTTCAAAACAATTTTTCGCATTTTATACAAAACACAATTCATTCATTATTCATAAAAACATCATTGTGTGAAACTCAAATTCATAGCATATGAAAATCCCAAGATCTCATGACATAAAAATCCCATGTGTGTACTGATCAGGCCGGCGCCTTCCCGCGATCCTCACTAGTACCTGAAACAAATAACACCAAACATTGTAAGCACAAAGCTTAGTGAGTTCCCCAAAATACCACACATAACACATATTAGCCACTCGAGGCTATAACTCTGTGGGTCCGTGGACCCTACTCTATGAACCCTCTGGTTCTAACTCTGTGAACCTTCCGATTCTAACTCTATAAACATGCACGGCATAAATCACATAGAAATAATGTAGTACAACACATATATATAGCATACAAATACTCTGGCACATAACTCTGATTTCCTACTCAAGGTAAAGTATAGTGAGAAGACTCACCTCGCGTATCTCGATAACTCGTAAATCCCTAAAATCACTAGTGCTCGATCTCCCGAGCTATAGTCCTCTTATAACACAATACATCTCTAATTAACACTTTCCCAACTAAGGTTGACTAACCCTATCAAGTCAACACCGGTTAACTTTGGTCAACAGTCAACGGTCAACCCAACTCGCCGAGACTGGCGTGGACTCGCTGAGTCTCTACGGGGACTCGATTCCCCTGAGTCCCTTCCGACTCACCGAGTCACTCACCCAACTCGGTTACTCAACCCCTATAAATCCCTGAACAACCCGCACCAACTCTTCGAGTCTGCCAATGGACTCGGCGAGTGCATTCCATGCACAACCCCAAACGACCTTCCGAGGTCAGATCTATTCCACTAACTCATAGATCCATTCCTTCTAAGCTTATTTATCACGTAAAGTTCATGTCTTGGTGCTCATATCACACCTAATAACTCATAAATGGTGTTTTACCCTTAAGCACAAAGATCCCAAACCAAAACCTCCATGGATTCATAAAAAGCTTGGACAAAGGGACACTCTGGACCTCCAAGGGTCCAGATCCAGAACCTAACTCGCTTAAGGGACCAAGGGAGCACTAGATCTAGCCACAAAAGGACTCAATAAGCCCTAAATCAACATGAACACCACCTCAACGGAAAAGGGTTCGAAAATAGTACCTCAAACGTGATGTTCTATACCTCAAATCTTCAGGAAGCTAATCTTCTTGCTCCCTCTTGGCTATAGCTTCCTTTCCCTTGCTAGACAACACTTCCAAGGTCAATAATGGCTCCTTCTCTCACTCCAAACGCTCAAGCTTACTAGGGTTTCACTCTGAGGACTGGTGAGCACAAATGACGGCCATAAGGCCCTTTAAATAGGCCCCAAACCCGAGAAATTAGGGTTTCATTAAACAACGCGGACTCGCCGAGTCCACCAATGCGACTCGTCGAGTCCGGTCATTAATCCAGATGAGAAATTGCGTCTCTACTCGACGAGTCTACGCACCAACTCGCCGAGTCTTCCATAAAACTCAAAATAAAAATGAATAAATATAATACCTGAAATTCCGGATGTTACATTTTTATCTCACACAAGTTGGAAATGAAGCCCATAATCCAGATCCATATGCTCATCCTTGATTTACAACCTTGTATCAAGCTCCATCTTCTTGGAAATGACCCAAAAACGCCAAAATGCACATCATGAGCTCAAAATCACAACCATGGAGACTTAGAGACGATTTCTAGGATTTTGTTGACTTGAAGGCTGGTAAAGGATCCAAGCAAAAAGACTTAATGATATTATATAGGATTCACATCCAAAATTTAGGGTTTCCCTTTAACCCTCGTACGCCCCGCTTACTCCTCGTACGCCCAGCGTATGAGGTCCCGAACCCCGATTTGATCCTCGCAGTACGCTAAGCGTACACAACATTAAGCCCAACCTAACACCCTTCGCATCAGTACGCCATGCGTTCTCCCTAGGTATGCCACACGTACTCGAGTTTTCCTCTTAAACCCTACACATTCCAAAGGCCATAACTTCTTCAATATACATCCGATTCTAACGAACCGTATATCCATGAAAAGGTAACAAGAAGCTCTATGCTTTAATCAATTCGTACATGTCTTACCATATCCCAAACAAACATCCATTTCCCACAGAAACCCACGCTGACAAATTCCCAAACTACCCTTTAACTCCAAAACACGAACCGAATACCCGGATCATCCAAGACACATCATTCACTTCCAATTGAGCCCAAAACTAACTTCTTCAAGGATCCTTAGCCTGTTAATACCCCAAATCCTTGATCACCACCCTGAAATGGAAACAATCTGAAACATGGTGTTACACTTTCATAAAAGTGGTTGTCGCTGTTGCTTCACTCGTCAAGCTTCGATCGACCATTGAAGCTCAAAGCTTTCAACCAAACAAAAAACTCTCTCTCACCCACACACACATAAACAAAAAATCTAACTCGACAAAAAAACCCAACTAAACCCTATATCTCCATCTACAATTGATTTGTATAGAAATTTCGTTTGAGCACTTCCAGTTTAATGTTGACCAAATCCATGGTAGAATTTATTATGGATTCTGACAACAAGAGGTGGTAGACGAAACAACATCAGAAAACCGATATGTCTCATTTCTTCTTCTCATCCATCCCACCATTGTCATCTTCTTCAAACATCTGATGGAATTTCGTGGGAACCCAAGTGCGATTGCATATTAACATCGAGATTGACCAGAGTAAGAAGATCATGGCAACATTATATGAAGAAATTAGAGACACAAAGATGAAATTGACAACATATTAACATACGATTTCGTCGTAAGTGGGTATTATAGGGTTGAGAGTGGATTGATTGAAGCTAAAAGGAGAAAATGGAAGTGAATCTCATTAGAAATTTTGTCACCATAAACCGCCGCCAACAATCTCTGTTCATCGGATTCATCACCTACAGAAAACATCACAAACTTTTCTTGGCATCAATTTCCTACAACCATGGGATCACTATCTTTTGACCTGTTCATCTTCTTTCATTTTCTCAGACCTACAAATAAGAAAAGCATAGGAAAAAGGGTCGATATTTTTGTTGGTTGCTAATGAACTAGACGTCATGACGTCATACTTGCACCGGTCGATTTGATTCAAAAGAAGAAAAAGGCTTCGATTTTTTCATTGTAGTTGGAATCATTGAGAGCTTTGATTCGATATATATATATATATATATATATATATATATATATATATATATATATATATATATATATAGAGAGAGAGAGAGAGAGAGAGAGAGAGAGAGAGGTCCTCCTCATTATTTGCTTTTAAAAATTTAAATGAAAGGAAAAAATATTTAAAAATATAGAAAAGCAAATTAAAAAGATAGATTAGTCTTTTCAAATTTAACAAGGACTAAATCCACAAACAAACTATCTTAAAATAAAAAATTAAAAAAAAAAAAATTAAAGTTTGGATTAACCCTCAATAGAAAAATACATACCGGCAGATACAATGGTATCCTTAAATTTATGTCAATATAACCAATAACTTCGTTCTTAGCATGCATTATGTTTCAGATTCCACAATTGTTAGATCAAAATAACCAATAACTTTTTTTTTGTTATATATATATATATATATATATATATATATATATATATATATATATATATATATATATATGTTTTTTTTGTTTTTTTTTAATTAAGAGGGTGACAAAGATTTCCCATAGTCGAAGCTTTTGTTTGAAGGTGGTACTTTTTATGCACAAAAACATGGCATGATGATGTACATATCACATGTGTGGTAATCCTAAATGGGATTTTGGGCCACAAAGATTTGAGCCCATGAAGGACCATCTTTTTCTTTTTCATTATTTATGTTGAAAAAAAAAGTAAAGAAAACAAAAGTAGGTTTGACAATTACACCAAGGAATCATTGTACCATGGGAAAGTGATCATTCAAGTTCTTATGATTTATGAAACCTGGAATTTTGGATTAGATCTCGTTGGATGTTATTAACTTTTACTACAGTTTTTATTAATCTTTTGTAATAAGAGTCTTACTTAGTTTGCATGTATGTAAATAAGTAAATTGTAATGATAGATTTAAATTCTATATACTTGATCATTTCAAAATTTCAATTATAAAATATAGGAGTTTTACCGATAGAAAAATCAATATATTTTAGAAGGCATGAGAAATCCTAATGTCGATCAGGTCCTCTCGACTCAAAACCTAATTCTGACGATTAACCTGTAATTTTTTAATTTCTAACTTCTTATTAATTTATAAAATTAAGTCGATCCAAAATAACACCTTAAATCATATACGAACGAACGACAAAAGCAGGATTACACTAATGAGAAATGATCTCAAGTCAAATTTAATACCCTTGAGATGAAGTTCATGGACAATAATTGACGATTTAGAAAAGACAACTTATGTATAATATTTATTTTTATTTTTATATCGTCTATGAATAATGATTCCCGTATATTTAATTGACCATTAAGTAAAGAGAAAATTCATCAAAAGACCAAAGGGAATGGAGTGTTTGAAGTTTTTGACCATGAAAAATGGAGTTTTGCGGAATAACCATGACTTCCGTTGAGAGGGCTCTGCAGAAGCCTTAAACATTGTGAGGAATGTGAATAGCAATGAAGAATTGAGGTGGAAGGGGATAAAGATTAAAAAAAGTATCTTTCATACTTCCGCAGAAGCGGCTCTGCGGAAATAGTGTTGTCCCCGCGGATCATTAATCTCTCTGATGAAATGGTTGTTGAAGAAATTAAATCGATTCTGACAGTTTCGTAGATGACTCAATGGTTCTGCAGAAAGGTCATATGTTGATCTGTTCTTCAGTTATATACATAACTGTTCTTCAGAGCACCCATGGAAAAAAAATCTAGATTTGCTAGTTGTTTCTTATCAATTGAACTAAGATACACTCTAAATACCATATAATGGATTCAATAACATATTTATAAATCAAATAACAAATAATCCGATCGATCGGAATTCGTTGAAACCGATTTTTGCACGTCTTTGAAGTTTCCGTAGCAAACCTCCCCCCCCCCCCCCCCCCCAACGTCATAACCGATTCGGACTTCCGCAGCAACCCGGTTAGAATCCATTTTCTTTTTGTGAATTTACAAAAATACCCCTAAAACCTCAATTCCTCAGTGAGGGTCGAACTCCTTATATTATTTCTACATCAACCGTCTCAGATAAATAAATAAAAAGAATTAAAAGAAACCCAAAAGTGGTGCTATGGCAAGAAATTACATAACCGGTCCCTAATAATATAAAAAAATATATAAAGAGTTATTGTCATTATAGCACAATCAAGTTATGTGTGTTGTTTAAAAGTTTTTTTTTTCTCATTCTAAATGTACGAATTCATATTTTAGGGTTTTGTTGGGTCAAAATATGGTTTATACTTTATTTTTCTGGGCATTGTATTTTTGTGTAATAATTGTGGAGTTTTCGGTCTAGTTTACGGCTGAGTTTACGGTCGTAAACACCTTACGGCCGTAAACTCATTTACGGCCCATTTGTTTCCGGCCCATATCCAACATGTATAAATAGAGGTGTTAGGGTGAGGAGTAGAGATTGATGAACTAGAGAGCTTACGGACAGAGAGAACTAGAAAGCATTGTATGTGAATCTTTTGTATCCGGATCTTAATTCATATCAATTCATACGAAGATTCATATTATTCTTCTTCTCCTTCTCTTCTTATTTTATATGACATCATCCGTTTGATTGGGATTCCGCACCATTAAACGGATCTGACTGATACACGGGCAGATTAGAGACTTACAATTGGTATCAAAGCCAAGTTGTATCAGTCAAAAGGTTTATTGTTTCATCAAAATTTCGAATATTTTGTGTTTACGATCCAAGCTTACGGCCGTAAACACCGAGTTCTTGGGCCGTAAACTATATTTGGAGCATTATTTGATCTTATTTTCGAAATATTTTTGCGTTTTTGGATAGATCTCGCAAAAATAAGGAGGGTTTGTTCTTTGTGTTTTTCATAAAAAAGGGTTTTTGATTGAGTTTTGGAGCTTCAAAGTCGAATTTTCACGTAATCTTATACTGTTTACGGCCGGAGCTTACGGCCGGAAACAGTTCACGGCCGGCGGCGCGTTTGTGTTTACGGCTAGGGTTTCCGGAGATCTCGGCTCGGCAGCGGCTTGCGACTCGGACGTGGCGGCTCGGATTGGAAGTATACGGCTCGGCTAAGGAAGTCGGCTAAACAGCAGCAAGCAGCAGCAGCGCTTCAATTAAAAAAGCGGGGGCGACATTTAGAGGGTGCTAGCAATCGAACACGCGACCTCCAGCTCTATAACACAGCGCATTACCATCTCAACTAGCAGGCTTCTTGTATCATTCCTCCGAAATTTAAAACATAACCTGTCTTTTTCGCTTAAAGTTTCACATTTTTTACATTTTCAGCCCAAAATTCAATTTCTTTTAATTTTAATTTTTAATAATAATAAATAATTAAAAAAAATTTATTTTTGACTTTTATTTCTTTTTGACTTTTTATTTAAAATTTTGATTTTGTCTTTCAAGTTTGACCTTTGTTTTTAAACCTTGACTTTTTCGTTAACCTTTAAAATTTCAAATTTAACTTTTCGGTTTGACTATTCAAGTTTGATTTTTGAGTTTAATTTTTTTTTTGACTTTCAAGGTTGTTAAAAAAAAAAAAAGGCATTTTAAGTTTGACTTTTAAATTTTATTTTAGCTTCTAGTTTTTTTTTAATCGATTTTAAGGTCTACGAGAGAATTTGAAAACATGAAAGAGAGTCGTGAGGAGACATTAAGACAAAATTTCAACTTTTTCGATTTTATCCCTGGAGAAACCCTCGAAACTCAGTTGCAGAGATTTACTACACTCACTACTGAGATGAATATAGCCGGGATCTTCTTGTCTAAATCTGAGATCAACAAAAAGCTATTGAATTCTCTTCCAAAATCGTGGGATATGAACGTGGCCATCATCAAGAAGACAAAAGATCTAAATCATCTTAGTCTTGCTGATGTTATTCAAGAACTTGATGCTTTGAAGTGTAGAGAAACAATGAGTTCTGAAAACATTCCGGTCACTGAAGTTACATGTACTCCAGCTTGTGAAGCCACGATTAAATTTCTTCGGGAACAAATTGATGTATTTAAAAGAGAAGTTGAGGACCTGAGATATGAAGGATATCAACTCAGGAAAGGACAGAAACCCTTTAAGGCTGAATTGGAAGCAAAAACCAAGGACTTTAGGAAACTTCAGGAAGAGTACAGCAACAAGTGTGAAAATTATGATTATGTTAAGAGTCAACTTGCTGCTGTAACTGAAGAACTTGACGCCTTAAAAATCAAGTGTGGAAAAACTGATGTCAGTTTCAAAAATTATACTGCGTCAAGTCAGACAGTCGAGTCCTTATATGAGACCCAGTTAAAATTCAAAGAAAATCAAAGCAAGGGTCTAGGGTATGATAGTGTACCTCATCCTTACAATCATAACTACACATCCATCCCTATGAAACAAGAAGAAATTGACAGGGAGGCATATCTTAAATACGGGAAACCAGTTGGATTTGTGTCAGGAGGGGTTATTAATGTTGAAAATATTGATGTTTCTGTTACATGTGCAGGTAAAGTAGCAGAGGATGAGAATAAGGAGAGTTCTTCTGAACAAACCAGCGACCCCTTGAACTCTAAATTTGTTGCTTCTGCTCAACCTGCCGTTGAGAAATATAGGCCTCCAATTCCAGCGCAACAAAGTGCCTGTTGTAAGTGTACATATAGGAAAAGCAAGAGACAAGGCAAGGATATGCCACCAGGGGCAGGAAGAGACAACTCCACAGTGAAGAAAAGGACATGTTTTCACTGTGGAACACCTGGACACATTGCCAGAAATTGTCCTAATCGCGCATATGTTCCCTACTACGCACAAGGCTGGCAGAACGCGTCAAGAGGGAGACACTCCAAAAGATACCCCTCAAGGTCACGTTCAGATATTGACGACTGGAATGCGCAGAAGGCCAAGAATTCAACTCCCAAGGCCAAGAATCTGAATCCCAAGGGCAAGAAGGAAATGTCAGCCAACAAGCCCAGTTCAAGAGATACTACTGTGAAGCCAAGACTGGTTAGGTCAAAGTCATCTCAGCAGTCGGCTTCAAGTGCCAAATCAAGTACTGAGCCACCCATAGGATCGAAAAAGAAATGGGTTAAACCCAACTACAAATGGGTTCCGAAGGCTCAATCTCCCAAATCTTCTAATGACTCTAATATTTCATCGTTTTCTGTTTGTGATAAGCAGGACATGTCATGGGAGAAAGTACCTTGCGTTGATGACAAAGGTTGACCTAGTTTCAAAATGGATTGGGTTCCAAAGACCAACTGATCCCGCTCTGTGCTGGAGCAGCTATGGAGGCATATCATCAGACTTCGGTTTGTTGGTAGTAACTGTTCCAGGCACATGATAGGAGGCATCTCTCATCTGTACAGCACTCAAAACATTGCTTGGGAGAATCTGTCCTCTGCGGGAAGGGAAGAAAGGAAGGGATCATAAATGGGGTTAGTACTTAACGATGTGAAGAATTTTCGGATATGCTCTGAGATTACGTGTGTTGTTCTCAGACCTTCTGGATGCAAATTCAATCGGTGACTTACGGTTTGCGTTTTCTTCTCTATACTCCTGAGTTTGTCTTAAGTTGATTCGCTTTAAAGACTAATTTTTGTTTTAGGATAGTTTAAATTTGCGCATTTACTTTCGTTTCTCTCCTATGCACAAATTTAGGGGGAGAAATAAAAACAAAACAAAAATTAGAAAATTAAAAAAATCCAAAAACATTAGAAAATCAGAAAATCAAAATAATTATGTTGGTTATGATATGTGATTGAGGGAGTTATTTTGGAAAGTGATATGATCATGTGATAACAGGCAACCTGAGTTTGCGTAACGTACCCGAAGTTGAAGGGTCTATGCTTTGACTTGATGCGTCTGTAGGCACAAAAATTTTAAATGGACTTGACTAGGGAGAGTTGAACTTAGGAAATTTATAGACTTGACAAATCTTGACCTAGTTAGATCCATTTAGCCTGACAATACGACGCTCGGATAGGTTGAGCAAGGAGATATATATGGGAATCTACTCGTCACATTAATTGAACCCGTACTTGGAACCGTGGTTTAACTTTTCCTCGATGTGCGGATTCTGTCCTTAATTCCGGTTGGATGGGGCGACTGGTAAATTCCGATAAATTAGGTCTGTAGAATATCGTTTTCTTTCTTTCTATCTGTTAGTCATATGTTGTCTCCTTTGCGCGACTTCTAATCCGACCTGGTACACAACATATGCAACTCTATTTCTCTGCAGGATATATATATGTGTGTGAAATGTATGTGTGAAATACTTCTCATCTGTTAGCCATATGCTGTCTCCTTTGCGCGACTTCTAATCCGACCTGGTACACAGCATATGCAACCTTCTTCTTCTCAACCCCTCTGAAGTAGTTAGTAATAGAACTCTGTATCTCTTCTCTCTCTGAATGGTTGTCTGCTCACCCGATGTAAGGAGTACTCTGGAAGTTCTTGATGGCTGGGGCATATCAGGAAGCGGGAAACACGTTCCAGTACAATTAAAATTGAACACTCAAAGATTGTCTATAGATCTCGCTGCTCAATTTAGGTGGACAACAATATCCCTGGTCGTCGTCAGATGAATGGTCCTTAAGATATAGTATCTAAGAAATTAGGATCTGATATAATTTTTAGGAACTTAAGTTCACTTTGTCTTGTAACAAGTAGTGTGTCCTAAATTTGTCACAATTTTTCGTGTTTAAGTGGACAACAATACCGACCATCGACCATACAAAGATGTGAATATGGAAGGTATCGACAAGTGGATAAAGGTTGTCTAAAAACTTTGATCCCAAATCACTCTTAAAGTTAGATATCATTTTTATTTTTGTTAAATTTATTATAGTTTCTTCTAATTTAAATATTAGGGGAGAATTGAAAATTAAAAGAAAATCAGAAAAATTAAAAAATCCAAAAATATTTTTGTTTCTGTTTTAATTTGTGTGCTAAGTTTTCTTTTAGTTTTGTTTTGTCTTGAAAAGTGATTTCAGGTATAGATAAGACTCATGGAGTTTGTGTTGAAGATTTCTGAGCCAAAGGCTTCGTCCGTGAGCATCGAAGAATTCGCATTCAAATGAGCAAGAAATGAAGATTATTCTTTCGACATTCAATCTTTCAACCCCAGAAGCAAGGTGAAGCTGAAATTGAAGAATATGTGACGGATTGCATTGAAGCCTCCTCAATCAGTCTGCTGCTATCTTAAACCTGCTGAAGTGATCCAGAAGATTTGTTCTCTCTGATGTTCTCTCTGAAGATTCTCAAGCTGAAAGCACTATCTTTCAAGAATCAGTACGTAAAACCTCCTTACCCAATGTGCGATCAATGCCAAACTCTGAAGAAAAGCCCAACTGCTCAAGATGAAGTCATTCATGGAAGATTCATATGTTCATCCTGATGCTGTGAAGAATTTGAAGCTTAATGCTGAAGCCAAGTTCCCAATGAAGATTATCAAGAAAGTCAGCTACTTTTTAGGGGGAGCTTGTTGGGTCAATTAAGAAAAGAAAGCTATAAACCAAGGGGGAGATTGTTGGGTCAAAATATGGTTTATACTTTACTTTTCTGGGCATTGTATTTTTGTATAATAATTGTGGAGTTTTCGGTCTAGTTTACGGCTGAGTTTACGGCCCATTTGTTTCCGGCCCATATCCAACATGTATAAATAGAGGTGTTAGGGTGAGGAGTAGAGATTGATGAACTAGAGAGCTTACGGCCAGAGAGAACTAGAAAGCATTGTATGTGAATCTTTTGTATCCGGATCTTAATTCATATCAATTCATACGAAGATTCATATTATTCTTCTTCTCCTTCTCTTCTTATTTTATATGACATCATCCGTTTGATTGGGATTCCGCACCATCAAACGGATCTGACTGATACACGGGCAGATTAGGGACTTACAGGTTTAAAAGTTCCCTCTGACAAAAATGAAAGGGTCACACGATGAACCCCTTCCTAATCGGCAGGTATAAAATTAATAAGATGCTACCTCATCAATAAGTACAATTAAGTATACACGTCCCTTCATCAATGATCTCTCTATCTCTCTCTCTCTCTAATATATATATATATATATATATATATATATATATATATATATATATATATATATCCTCCCCACGCTGCAGGAAAACCCTAATCTCCAGCCAACCTCAGTTTTCTGGCGAGCACATACAAGGAAGTCGATTCATTACATAAATTTGGTGTAAAAAACTTCATCAAAGATTCATGCATCAATTCTCATCTCTACTGCAAATCTGGTGATTGAAGGCAACATCTAAAGACCGGTTTCATGATGGTAGCCTTGACTCGCTAGTAATGTAGTTTGGTTCTAGCTCAGGTGGTATGGATATCCAAATTTAACCATTCGAACCTAACCCATTCTAGATACAACAAGTCATACAAGTTCTTCAAGTACATCAATTGATGAATGATTTCATTCCGGGTACTATGCAGCCCAACTGCTCTATTAAATGCTTCAACTAAACTCATTCGTATGAGGACCAAAATAAACACATAAACTTGAGAAGGGTTCTACCAAACAGTCAAGATATAATTAACACAATATGTAGGTTCGATTTTTGTTGAAACTTGCATGAGAAAAACTTGATCAGTTGGTGGGATGTCAAGTCCACCAAGCAAATTACACCATTTGTTTGCAAATAAAACGTAATATAATGGTAAAAAAGGGTATCGATCGTCTAAGAAATGGTTGTATTCAGTCACCAATGTAATCCAAAAGAACTAGTGTAATAAAACTAACTAACTACAATTAAACTAAACGGGTGGGGGGTATGATTGCTTGAAAACTAAAAGACTTGAATAACTAAAAAGCTTGCAATTAAGCAAGATGGTGAGATGCTCAAATAGTGGAGGTAATTGGTCAACCAAGGCAATTCAACACAATGAACATTTGTGTGTCTATCATTAGGATCCAATATGAAGCTTATCATTAATCCCAAATTGGTTATAGCAATCATGAATCATGATATTCCAAGATTCCTTATAGGTAGTATAGAGGTTGGGGGAAGCCCACAACAAACCTTCTTAATCAAAATCAAGGATTCAATTGAAGTAATTAAACCCAAGAAAGTTAATTAGCCTTAAGAATGAAGGAATCCCCAATTCCTAGAGGATATCAATTCTTACACATAATAAAGGAGTCATGATCCATAAGCTAGAGATGATTTATACCATCATAAATCCCTTGTTCTAAGTAAATTCAATGATTCAATGCTAAACCAAAGAAATAAACCAACAATTGCTCATTCAAGTACAAACTCATGATCAAAGTATTAAACAAGAATAAGAAATATGAACTAGAATCATAAAAATAAGAAGAATGACAATCAAGCATGAATCCTTCAAAACCCACAAATATCCAAGGGTTTTAGCCAAAGTTAACCAAAATAAAGAGATTAGCCACTCATGGCAATAAGATAACAATCACAAAAGTGTTTTTGCATCAAGAAACTAACAATTACTAGAAAGATGAGAAGAATGTAGATCAAGCTCTCAAAAATCGCCTCCAATGCCCTCCATTGCTGGAAAATCAAAGTGTGAGCTGCAAGACCTAACCCCCAAGGTAAATAATGAGCAAAATGAGCAAAATGCCCCAAAGTGTGCAGTTGCGCAACTGAGACTCCACCTTAGCAAATGATGTTGGAATGTTATTGGCTCTTTTTCTCCACTACACCACCCCACTACTCAAGATTCCCTTGGTCTCCTCCACACCTTACATGATTCAAATTTGGCCAATCATCTGCAAGCTTCAAATAGATAGTCCATGTTTATCTTCTTTGATCCATGACCCATCTTCATAAGCCCACTTCATCCAAGTCTTCAACATTTTAAGCCCGGTTCCTCTTTGATGGATCCGCAAAGCCCAATGACGCCTCTAAAGCCCATAAAGCCCATCTCGAAGCTAATCCAAAACTGTAAGGAGCTCGAAAACCCTAGAAAATACCTCAAGAAAAATAGAAAGTACCCGTCACGATCCATGATAAAGAAAATAAAGAATAAATGCAATACTAATAAAAAGGGCTAAAAATTCTAAAATAAACTATAAGAAGAAGATAATAAAATAAAATGTCATCAGCCATGTGAAGATAAGAATTGCAAGATGAAAAAAATGACAACCAAAATTTGATGAACATACAAAATGTACAGGATCAACAATGAGTATGTAATAGGCTAAATTAGAGGAAGGGTAAAGGATTGATAGAACACCATTGATTATGAGCTCAAGTCGATATTGAAACTGAATACCATGAAACAGGAAACAATTGTAGAAAAAGAATCATAAAAAGGAATTGAATGATCATAACAGTTGTGTACTTTGTTGATGGTGTTTCATACATTGGCATGACTTGTTCCGTGCTTCAAGTTTTTCCAGTATGATATATGGACCAACACTCCTACAAATGTTCTCCAGTGAAAGCACACTTTCCTTATATTGGATTTAAGCTTCAATGATATGATCGGATTATGTGTAACATAATTGAATTAATAGTAGCGTAGTCCTTTTGGGTTGCCCTCAAAATTAGCAACTTTACAGGATGACTTTTGGAGAGAGAGGTTGGATTATTTGATTAATAAATTGAAATAGATAATTTGTTAATATATTATAAAAATAATATATTAATTAGAAATATCAATATTTGATTAATATTTAATCATAAATTAATTGGAATTAATTTTGGGATTAAAAGAATTAATTAAAAGTGGGGGGGGGGGGTCTAAAGTGCAATTGTTCAATAGTTGAGCAAGAGGTTCTAGAACCTTCCTAGGGAAAGAGATGGACGATTTTCATATGGATAATCTAGGGTTTCTAGATTATCCCATGTGGATAAATAAGGAGTTGGATAATTACCAATTTGAAATATTAATACTATATTCAGATTAGGGTTATCCAGGACATCCTTGTTGGACTATAAATAGAATCTTACCCCTTAGGAATTTCGGCCACCTGAAACCGTAAAGTGGTAGCCGAAATTATCAAGCTCCCTTATCCTCTCTATTCTCTCATCCTCTTGTTAGTGTTGGGTGTGATTTACTAGAGGCACGACATTTGTGGTGCTTGCTCTCGAAGCTTCTATAACACAAGCGTTTCTTGTTATTCCTCAATAACAAACAAAGGTATGTATTCAAACCGTAGTTATTAATTTCGAAATTAGTATATTCTTCCTAGGGTTTTCCATTTGATGTTCAAAAGTTGTATGTTCAATTAGAGAAAACATTGATCAAGAATTAGGGTTGCATGCACACATAGATTTTTGTTTGTTACGCTCAAAAACCATCATAATGATACAATTGACGACGATGTGGTGATATGGGAAATTGAAATCGAAATTGAAGATAGAATTATGCAGACCAGTAGAGTAATGTTGAGAACCCCCACTGAAGAATATGAATACATCACTACCACCGTCACTACTATTAAAGGGTGAGCCACCGCTTCCGCCACCTCCTCCAAATAAATTACTCAAAACCTAACACTTGTCATGTCAGAGAGATCACCGCCTCCCACTCCCCTGAACCTGAAAAAATATGCAAACCTAATTGGTGCATCTAGTGGTGGTACCAAACTAGTAAAGAAGTAGGTAGCTCTTTCCGATTAAATGGTTCTATAGTAGGAAATTAACATTTTTTTTTTGTGTTTTCCCCAGTTACTGTATTTTTCGTTTGCTTTCCCCTATCGTTGGTCGATAATCAATAAGTAAATTGAATCAACAATTAAACATTACATAATAGAAACACAATCAAGATATTACACATCAAGCTAATATTATACATATACACATAGCTATCATAGGAGGGTATGACTATAACATTAAGAAAAACTATATCGGTAAATTATGTCTCATAAAGTTGTTTATTATTCAGATAAAATTGAGTTGTTCGGTTGGACAATTTGGATTAAATCAGACGATTTATATGTTTAGATTTTTGGTTTGCTTTAGAAAAAGAAATATCACTTTGAATTTCATATGGATTTTAGTTACTAAATTAAGAACCTAATAACAATGTCTTATTTATTTATATATATTTTATTATTTATATGTACCCTTAAATAACTATTAAATTACTTGGTTTATTTGTTTTGAGTTCGTCCACCAAAAAGCATTAATACATATATTTTTAAATTTCGTATTAAGATCTTAATGAATTAATTAATTTCACAAGTCAATATAAATATTTCATATGAATAAGATCTTAAATTTATTTTAAACTATTTAAATCTAACTGTTTAAAATTGAAATCAAATTAAATTCACCAATTGATCAATTTAACACTAACTCGTGTTATGTGCCACGAACAATTAACTTTATATTAATTATTTACCACTAAGAGTAATCTCATGTGTCAACTACACGAATGTTCGTGCGTTGCGCAAGATAGAAAAAAAATATTATATATTGAAAATAACTAAATCATTCTTATTAACAATTAAATAATAATTTCAAAATAGATATAAAAATTGATTTTTAATATTATCATTATATTGAACTATATCATAAAAAATAAAGTTGGGACTTGAAGTTGTTGTGCATATATAAAATTATATGGTTAAAATAGAAAAAAAAATTATAATTTTTTTTAAAAGTAAATAAATCATTATTATTATCTATTAAATAATAATTTCATATTAAATCAAAATGTTTATATTAAATATTATTATTTTGTAAAATATACGATAATAGAGGCATCTTTTTATACATCTTAAATATTATCATTATATACAACATATGATAATAGAGACATCGTTTTATCTTAAATAGTAAATTAAATTTTTTTGTATCATAAATATTACTATAATTATATAGAACATATGATAATAGTGACGTCTTTTCTAAGGTTGGAACTTAAAATTATATTACATACAGGGTTGTAAAAATTGGTTAACACAACCAATACTCGGCATATTACTTAAATTTGGCCTCCAATGGTAGCAAGTTTGCCTAACTCGACCAAAATACACTAAGATATTAATCAAACTCAATCCAAATCTAAAAAATCCAATCCAAAATCATTTTCAAAATTCTAAAAATTAATTGGTCACTTGTCAACAAAGACAATCTCACCAAAGAATACACTCAACGTCACACAAAGGTAGACACAATGAAGATCTCATTGCTTAGTCCCTTCGAAATATTTCACAACATTTATTATTTTTTGTGGAGGAAATATTTTCTTGTTTACTCTCACCATCGATATGGGATTAAGGCATTTTGATTAAACTCATTTCTTTATTTGCCAATAATTTCATTTTATTAAATAAAATATTAATTAATAAAAATAAAATGTTATCCAGAAAATTTATTGTTCAATAGTTCCATTTTTCAATAATTTCGTAAGCTACTATCCAAAAAAGTAAGTTTTTATTAAATAACTTTTTGTTAAATCCTAAAATCATAAATTCAGTTAGGTACTTAATACAGAAAGTTTGTTTATATGTATTTTCATGATTCAAAATGTAATTATAAAATGAATTCATTTATAAAATATAATCGAATATATGTTTTGTGCTTTTGAATCAAAGTGATTTTTCAAACAATTATAATTTTATGTTTATGTAGATTTTTTTTATATTTATATAACATTATGTAACTTATTTATAATATTATTAGAAACAATTTGAATAATGATGAAATTTTCAAATGTATGTGGCGAAAGAAAAATGCTTCATTTATTATATTGGTCTAAATTGATCAAACTCACACCGATTCAACTCAATATACCAAACTATATAACGTTTTTTCTACTGAAACTCGGTTTGTATATATTTCGTGTTTTTGAATCTGTAACGACCCAATTTTCACGTCCAAAGATTTCGTTTTTAAAACATTACTTTAGAAAACATTAATAATTAAAAACATTGTTCGATCAACCACATCACAACGTAAACCATGTCTAAAAGCCAAATCATACAACCAATCGAAATATCAGAGTATAAATCCCAGAGAAATCTCGTAAATGCGGAAACCAGTGTGTGTATGATGTGCCGCTACCGCGCCAGCTCCTTCCCCTTTGATGAAGAGGTACCTGAAACCAAAACTATAAACTGTAAGCACAAAGCTTAGTGAGTTCCCCCATAATACCTCATACCATGCAATCATATAACATACAACATTCAGCTAGGAGTTACGGGCCTCACCCACACTCGTGAAGATACGGGCCCTGCCCACACTTCGTTAGGCGGGAGATACGGGCCTCGCCCACACTCGTGAAGATACGGGCCCTGCCCACACTTCGCTAGCCGGGAGATACGGGCCTCGCCCACACTCTACTATCTGGGAGATATGGGCCTAGCCCACACTCCACTCTCGGAGAGATACGGGCCTTGCCCACACTCAACCGCTAACTCATAATATACAAGTATCACACAGACAACAAGTATAGACAACTCTATCATACCGACACATATATCATACTTAACTAAACCAAGAGATACGGGCTCGGCCCACACTCTAGTGCTAACATCTCGTCTACACGGGTCGGCCTTGGTGCCTTAGACCCGTTCCTACTGGAAGGAAACTCACCTCGAAATAGCTGCTGGTCTATGTGGGAATTGACTGTCTGCTGCTGTTGCTGCTCTGGAAATCCTCCGGCTATAATTCCCACAAAACACTCAATCAAACACCGCTAACTGACCCTCGGGTAAATTGACCATTTTACCCTTGATCAAGTTAAAAGTCAAAGCCAGAGTCATCTTTCAATTGACCCGACTCGCTGAGTTGGCTCCCCAACTCGTCGATTCCTTATCCAATCAATTGTCCTGCAACCCGTCTCTACTCGTCGAGTTGGGCGTTGACTCGACGAGTTCTCCTTCTAAACTGATATCCAAGTCCTTCATCCTACTCGCCGAGTTCATCTTCATCCGATGAACAGTTTATGCTGTGACTCGCCGAGTTGTATGAACAACTCGCCGAGTCTGTTCTTGATCTAAGAAGATTGTCTTGAACTCGCCGAGTCAGGGCGTTGACTCACCGAGTTCCTTCATGGGTGAGTTCGGTTACCAACTCACCGAGTCCACCCAGGACTCACTACTCAACTCGACACAACGAAAAGGGGACAAACTCGGAGACTCGCGACCAGACTCGTCGAGTCAAATGAGCGACTCGCCGAGTCTGCTTCATGCAAAAGCCATATACGCGATTTTGCTCGAATCCAGTCCATGCCATTCATAGATCTGGCTCCTAGGGTCTGGTTTACACATAAAGTTTCCAACTTTACGTGTAGATCATCACCAAAAAGGTTCTAAGGCTCAAAGTGCACCAAAAGGGGTAGATCTAGGGCTTGTGTGCCATATGACTCCATAAAGGCAGTAGATCCAAGCTCCAGGGACCGAATAGGGTCTAGATCTAAAGGCTAACAACTTGAATCAACCAATAATGCACAACCAAGCTTGGGACATGGCTCAAGAAGGACTTTAATGGAGTAATAAGCATAGAAACAGAGGGAAAACGAGTTATACCTCCAAGAAATTACTGAGAGAACACAAAGATGCTTGGCTTCCTTCCCTTCCTCTTGATCTACTCCTCTTCCTTCTCAAAATCTTCAAGGAAACACACTAATAAGCCTCAAACTCACAAGAACAAGGGCTAGAACGTATGGAGAGCTTCTGAGGGTGAAGGGGGCGGAGTTGGGGCGCAAATGGTCGTTTAAATAGGGTGCAAACCCTTGGAAATTAGGGTTTCATCAGACAGCGCGGACTCGCCAAGTCCATAATATGGACTCGCCGAGTCGCCAACTTAACCGCGTCCCAAGTCTCATCTCTACTCGGCGAGTCGGGCCTCCAACTCGCTGAGTCCAAGGCCAATAATACAAAATACTCAGATAAATCTTACATACCAGGAACCAGGTGCTACAAATCTCCCCCACATATTTTAGACTTCGTCCTCGAAGTCTGCTGCTCGATCCTGAAACAGCTCGGGGTAATGCTCCATCATCTTTTCCACCGGCTCCCAAGTCCACTCCGATCCCTTCCGGTGCTGCCATTGCACCTTCACGAGTTCCACTCGCTTGTTCCTCAAATCCTTCGACTTCCTGTCGAGGATTGCGACTGGACGCTCAATGTAATTCAGGCTGTCATCAACCTGTATATCCTCTAACGGCACTACCGCTGAATCGTCCACTAGGCACTTCCGCAGCTGAGAAAGATGGAAAGTGTTGTGGATCTGGCTGAGCTCGACTGGCAGATCCAGCCTATACGCCACCTTGCCCACCTGGGCTACAACCCTGAACGGCCCAATATACCTCGGGCCCAACTTGCCCCGCTTCCTGAATCGAATGACACCCTTCCAAGGCGACACCTTCAGGAGAGCCATATCCCTAACCTGGAACTCCAGGTCGGATCGGCGCTTGTCGGCGTAACTTTTCTGCCGACTTTGCGCGGTCTGAAGCCTGCTCCGAACCTGCTAAATCCTCTCGGTAGTCTTGAGCACCACCTCGGTGCTCCCCATGGCTGTTTGGCCAACCTCCCCCCAGCATATCGGGGTCCTGCACCTCCGACCGTACAACAACTCGAATGGAGGGTGGTCAATACTCGCGTGGAAGCTGTTTTTGTATGAGAACTCTGCCAAGGGAAGATAGGTATCCCAACTACCACCGAAATCTAGCACGCATGCCCGCAACATATCCTCCAAAGTCTGGATGGTCCGCTCGCTCTGACCATCCGTCTGCGGGTGAAAGGCGGTGCTAAAATGCAGACGAGTGCCCAACTCCTCATGAAACCTCTTCCAAAACCTGGAAGTAAAACGCACATCCCTGTCCGAGATAACCGATACTGGCACCCTGTGCCGTGCCACAATCTCCCTAATATAGATGTTGGCTAATTTCTCGGCCGATGTGCTCTCCTGAATCGGAATAAAATGAGCACTCTTGGTCAATCGATCCACGATGACCCAAATCGAATCTACTCCACGCACGGTCCTGGGAAGCTTCGTGATAAAATCCATCGTGATATCTTCCCATTTCCACAACAGAATGTCCAACGGCTGCATCTTGCCATGCGGTCTCTGATGTTCGGCCTTGACCTTCCTGCAGGTCAAGCACCGCTCGACATACCAGGCCACATCCCGCTTCATGCAGGGCCACCAATAATCTAGATGAAGATCCCTATACATCTTCTTCAAGGACTGCCTTGACTCCACCAGATCCCTTCTACTACGGATGATCACTGCTATACTCATCCTAGGCTTGCCCTAGGGAAATCTCAGGCTCCACCCTACCAGGTCCTCAGCTGCTGAAGGCCCCTTAGTAGTTCCAATTAACCATTACCTGAATACCATCACATGTGGTGAGGCTCGGATAATCCTTCGAGTAACAGGCTCATCCCTACAACGGTTAGACTCAAACGAGAGCTGCGCAATAGGGCCAAATCCAACACTCTAAGATTATTCAACCCTGATCACATGTGACGTGACGTATTCACCTAATGGCTTACTCCCACCACTCAGAGTCCCACGAAGCACAAAGCAAGCAACATTCGAACTAAGGGAACAATCTCAAGCAAATCCGCTCTCATAGAGAGAAACTGATCAAGCATACAGAGCTAAACTCATACTATCAGGCATAACTTAACAGGCTATCCTACTGTTGTCTACTCGATTCTAGCATGCAATTTTCACACACTGAAGCACATAAAGCAGGCACATAAGGCATCACTACTAGATCCTTAGTCCTATTCTAGCATGCTGTTCTACTGAAACTGATAAACACAACATAAGCTTGTATGGGTACTTTGGGGAATACTTACTTGAGCTCGGCCGGTTGCGCACATCACACACTTCATTTCTTCTTAAAATACTTTACTTGACCTTTTAGAAAATGTTTTCTTTTTTAGAATCTTTTGACCCCTCGATTTGAGTTCAGATACCCCCGAAGGTGTGTCCGAATCCCTCAAACCAGGGCTCTGATACCAACTTGTAACGACCCAATTTTCACGTCCAAAGATTTCGTTTTTAAAACATTACTTTAGAAAACATTAATAATTAAAAGCATTGTTCGATCAACCACATCACAACGTAAACCATGTCTAAAAGCCAAATCATACAACCAATCGAAATATCAGAGTATAAATCCCAGAGAAATCTCGTAAATGCGGAAACCAGTGTGTGTGTGTGTATGATGTGCCGCTACCGCGCCAGCTCCTTCCCCTTCGATGAAGAGGTACCTGAAACCAAAACTGTAAACTGTAAGCACAAAGCTTAGTGAGTTCCCCCATAATACCTCATACCATGCAAGCATATAACATACAACATTCAGCTAGGAGTTACGGGCCTCGCCCACAATCGTGAAGATACGGGCCCTGCCCACACTTCGCTAGCCGGGAGATATGGGCCTCGCCCACACTCGTGAAGATACGGGCCCTGCCCACACTTTGCTAGCCGGGAGATACGGGCCTCGCCCACACTCTACTATCTGGGAGATACGGGCCTAGCCCACACTCCACTCTCGGAGAGATACGGGCCTTGCCCACACTCAACCGCTAACTCATAATATACAAGTATCACACAGACAACAAGTATAGACAACTCTATCATACCGACACATATATCATACTTAACTAAACCAAGAGATACGGGCTCGGCCCACACTCTAGTGCTAACATATCGTCTACACGGGTCGGCCTTGGTGCCTTAGACCCGTTCCTACTGGAAGGAAACTCACCTCGAAATAGCTGCTAGTCTATGTGGGAATTGACTGTCTGCTGCTGCTGCTGCTCCGGAAATCCTCCGGCTATAATTCCCACAAAACACTCAATCAAACACCGCTAACTGACCCTCGGGTAAATTGACCATTTTACCCTTGATCAAGTTAAAAGTCAAAGCCAGAGTCATCTTTCAATTGACCCGACTCGCTGAGTTGGCTCCCCAACTCGTCGATTCCTTATCCAATCAATTGTCCTGCAACCCGTCTCTACTCGTCGAGTTGGGCGTTGACTCGACGAGTTCTCCTTCTAAACTGATATCCAAGTCCTTCATCCTACTCGCCGAGTTGTATGAACAACTCGCGAAGTTCATCTTCATCCGATGAACAATTTATGCTGTGACTCGCAGAGTTGTATGAACAACTCGCCGAGTCTGTTCTTGATCTAAGAAGATTGCCTTGAGCTCGCCGAGTCAGGGCGCTGACTCGCCGAGTTCCTTCATGGGTGATTTTGGCTACCAACTCACCGATTCCACCCAGGACTCACTACTCAACTCGACACAACGAAAAGGGGATAAACTCGGAGACTCGCGACCAGACTCGCCGAGTCAGATGAGCGACTTGCCGAGTCTGCTTCATGCAAAAGCCATATACGCGATTTTGCTCGAATCCAGTCCATGTCATTCATAGATCTGGGCTCCTAGGGCCTGGTTTACACGTAAAGTTTCCAACTTTACGTGTAGATCATCACCAAAAAAGGTTCTAAGGCTCAAAGTGCACCAAAAGGGGTAAATCTAGGGCTTGTGTGCAATATGACTCCATAAAGGCAGTAGATCTAAAGGCTAACAACTTGAATCAACCAATAATGCACAACCAAGCTTGGGACATGGCTCAAGAAGGACTTTAATGGAGTAATAAGCATAGAAACAGAGGGAAAACGAGTTATACCTCCAAGAAATTACTGAGAGAACACAAAGATGCTTGGCTTCCTTCCCTTCCTCTTGATCTACTCCTCTTCCTTCTCAAAATCTTCAAGGAAACACACTAATAAGCCTCAAACTCACAAGAACAAGGGCTAGAACGTATGGAGAGCTTCTGAGGGTGAAGGGGGCGGAGTTGGGGCACAAATGGTCGTTTAAATAGGGTGCAAACCCTTGGAAATTAGGGTTTCATCAGACAGCACGGACTCGCCGAGTCGCCAACTTAACCGCGTCCCAAGTCTCGTCTCTACTCGGCGAGTTGGGCCTCTAACTCGCCGAGTCCAAGGCCAATAATACAAAATACTCAAATAAATCTTACATACCAGGAACCAGGTGCTACAGAATCAAATTTATTTTTCAAACAATTATTAATTTTATGTTTAGGTAACTTATTTGTAAAATAAGTAGAAACAATTTGAAAAATCATGAGAGTTTCAAATATATGTGGTGGAACGAAAATGCTTTCTTTATCGTTCGAAACTGATCAAACCCAAACCGATTCAACTTAATATACCTAACTACATAACGGTTTTTCAACTGAAACTCGGTTTGAACCTGAAAAATCATGTTCAAAACCATTTTCAGAATTCTAAAACTTAATTGGGCAGTTGCCAATAAAGACATCTCACCAAAGAATACACTCGACATTCCAAAAAGGTAAGCGTAAGGAAGTTCCCAAGGTTTGGTCCCTTTGAAGCATTTCACAACCTTTTTTATTTATAGAAGAGGAAACGTTCTTTTGTTTACTCTCACCATCGATGTGGGATGAAGACATTATAATAAAACACACTTTCTTGTTTATAAAATATTATTTAACTTATTTAATAAAACACCATTTTTCTTGTTTACGCTTTCTTTATTGTTCAATAGTTCCATTTTTTCAATAATCTCGTAAGTTTCTATCCAAAAAAAAAAAGTTTTTATTGAATAACTTTTTGTTAAATTCTAAAATCTTAAATTTAGTTAGGTACTTAATATAGAAAGTTTGTTTATATGTATTTTATGATTCAAAAGTTCATTATAAAATGAATTCATTTAGAAAATATAGTCAAGTATATATTTCGTGCTTTTGAAGCAGAGCGATTTTTCAAACAATTATAATTTTATTTTTAGGTAGATGTTTTTTTTTATATTTATATAACATTATGAAACTTATTTATAATATCATTGGAAACAATTTGAAAAATAATTGGAGTTTCAAATGTATGTGGTGAAAGGAAAATGCTTCATTTATCGGTCCAAATTAATCAAACTCGAACCGATTCAACTCAATATACCAAACCATATAACTTTTTTTCTAGTGAAATCCGGTTTGTATATATTTCGTGCTTTTGAATCAAAGTGATTGTTCAAACAGTTAGAATTTTAGGTTTAGGTAGATGTTTTTTTTTATTTATATAACTTATTTATAATATTATTTGAAATAATTTGAAAAATAAAGGAAGTTTTAAATGTATGTGGTGAAAGGAAAATGATTCATTTATAGGTCCAAATAGATCCAGCTTCGATTCAACTTAATATATCAAACTACATAACTTTTTTTTCTACTGAAACATGGTTTGAACTTAAAAAAATATGGTTCAAAACCGTTTTTGGAATTCTAAAACTTAACTGGACACTTGCCAATATAGACAATCTCACCAAATAATACCCTCAAATTCCTACAAAGGTAGACATAAAGAAGTTCTCATGGTTTGGTCCATTTGAAACATTTCACAACATTTCATATTCATAGAAGATGAAACGTTCTCTTGTTTACTCTTACTATCGATGTGGGATGAAGACATTGTAATAAAATGTCACACCCCAAAACCAGAACGACGGAAACGTTTGGAGGCGGAGGACGTCATGTACAGTATCATAACAGTGCAAAGTAGTAAACAAGCAACAACATCATCCATTGCATTAATAGTATAATCGTTGGGTTTTGAGCATTCTAACACTTCCTAAGTGTACATGCAACCCTAAATACCTTGGATCTATGTTTTCTCTATTATACATGCAAATAAGAACATCCAAGGTATTATCCTAATCTAGCATACAAAAACTATGAATGTAACAAGATAGAATACATACCTCTTGATGTAGCTTGATGTCTTCAAGCTTTAAGAGCTTAGCCCCAATAGTGTGGAAGCCTCAAGTGGAATCACAAATCACCAAGACACCTTGGAATACTTTAGAGAATATGATTACTTGGTTCTCTCTAGTGAAATTGGCTAGCCCTTCTTTAGTGTATCCACACTAGTGCCAATTTCACCAACCAAAGACATCTTTATATAGTATGGAGGATTAGGGTTAAACCCTAATACCCATGACCTTTCATTTCCTAGGATCCATGGGTTAAACACTCCATGGACTATCCATGAAATCTTAGCCCAACCTAAATGAACTTGGCCCATTCCATATATATAAGAGTCCATATTTAATTAGTTCCTTTTGATCACTTAATTAATTATGAATTAATTCTTGATCAATACTAATTAAATAATATGATTCCATATTAATATATTAGAACTTATAACATATTAATATTAATCATAAACATACTATTCTCAAAAGGTTATCCATATAAATTGTGTCGGTGAAGTGCAACCCAAATGGACCATGCCGGGTCGGGTCAAGTACATACCAAATATAGTTATGGACTTAGACATTAATCCAACAGTCTCCCACTTGGATAAGTCTAAAACTATTATTGCGTATGACTTCAAACCTAACTGGCAATCGTAGCTCTTAAAGCTGCTGTCGAACTCTGATCTTGTCAACGAACTTGTCCATTAGATAAGGGATCATATATTCCTCCATTCTAGATATCATATGGACTGAGACATGGATTATAATCATTCTCTTTGTCCATTTGTTGTTTCCCGATTTCCGATTTATGACGACTGACTAATTGAACAAATCAAATCAGTCCTGGCCCGGCCGAGCACTTCCATTTGTCATCATCAAATCATCGAGGGGCCCACAGATATCGCTTTTATCCCGAAGGTAAAAGGAATGGATAAACTTCGACTCATATGGCTTGTTCTACTACTTGTTGAATCATACACAAAGGCACGTTTTATAGCACCGAGTTACCAAATGCGTTTTCGTGCAATCAATGTACAACCAACTCATAGTAACAACTCATATCTCTAGGTTTGAAGAATATAAGATATTATCGTCTCATGATCACTCGTGATAAAATCCATGAAGTGATTCCAATGAGCGCGGGTTGAATCCAATACTCAGAACTTATGAGCACTCATGAGTGTTGTAGCCCTTTGTCCAACACCTTAGACCTCTACAAGCCAACCCATGACAGTCTTAATTCATATCTACTTCCAACATATGACCGACTGTGGATGGTTTGAATAACTTAGTCATTCCGGAAGAATAACCTAGTTTATTCGGGAAGTCAAAACATGCAAAGTGAAACACAATAATAATTGAATCCAATATGGTATCAAATCTTTGAACATAAATAAAAACACCTTTTATTTATCACCATATGATTACACATTATTCATTGTATACTGTTTCAGCTATCAACTTTATTCTTGAATTTAAAACAATAGTTGTCCCATGCTCCAAGCATGTACACTATATTTTCTTAAACACTAGTCATGCCACACACCAAGTATGCATACTATGTTTGTCTATGATCCTTACTTTGTGAACTAGATCAATTGAACATAACTTCAATGATTCTCTTTTCACACTCCCAAATCCTTACCGCAAATGCAAGAATTCCAAATTCATGCCATTTACTGAAATCTGTTAGATTCTAAACTTATATGCATTGATCCTCTCGTAATGATTATGCACAAAGTCATAAAGACTTGGCAACAATCATTACAGAGTATTCCAAAGGAGATCAACTCCTTGGAAATATCCTTCTTGCATTAAGTTTCCTTAATCTTACACAGATTGAAAATTCTAACTTTGAAACATTTCCAGATTCCATTTTGACTATCACTTCTGAACAAGAGTTGCCTCCTTACAGATTATGTCAATATGGTCCTTCCAGAATTATCACTATACTTCCAATTGTCCTTGAGTAACCAATCTTTGGTAAACCTTAGATTGTCCTCGACAATTGTTTAATCCTTTTAGTCATATCCAGTTCTAAACCTTTTCCCTTCTTAATGCCCCAGGCATTTGGAAAATTTTAGAACGGATGAATATAGCACATGTAATCGATCCTATATCCGAAGCATATGGGACACGATTCATGATGTCTTACATAAAGACTAAACCAGTCTTTTGCTATAATATTTCCATTTCAATTTGCCAAGTTCTCATAATTCAGATTATGAAAAAGGATGCCGTAATCATAATCGAATTTTAGAACGCAAATAATGGACCCATATACAGAATTTCCTTATGTTGAGCCATTCCAACATGAAATTCATATATATCCTTGACTAAATGATTAAAACCTCACGATCTAAGCTTATAGATTTGAGATGAAGCATAATTTCCTCTCCCTTAATTATAGCAAAACAACTTTTTCCCAATTGAAACTTTTGTTTTCTATAATTAACATTGCTGACTTGCAATACTTATCATAATTATCATGCTCCCACTAACATGATGATTATTAGCATAACACTTATGCTCCCACTAGCTTTGACATGTACTCTGAAATCAGCTGGACAGTCTGAAATTTAGATTCATACACCCTTTCCGTAGATAGCTCACCTGTGTGTCTAAGCAATTTCAAGAACCATGAAAAGGGATACCGTAATCATGGTCTCAATTGCTTAGGCATTTGCCATTTCTCACAAGTCCATGTTAGTGTGCCGGTTAACCACACGCGCTCCACTAACGACTTTTGAAAATGCAAATAACACAATTGATATCTTCGTAAAATCTACTTAGTGAAAGCGTTTCCTCACCATCATTTTCATGAATCGGAGAGGAACCTTATGACACTTAGATTTATATGGTGTATGAGTTCCTACCCATATGAATTTGTCAAACCATAATCACAAGACAAAGATAATGACAAATCCAAAACCATATGGATTGAACTCAGTCTTAACTTCTTGCCACCTGGCAGCTCAAGGGCCTGCCATTGCTTCCAAGTTGTTATGCAACAAACTGAGAACTCTAAGAACTCATATGCAAAGCCAACTTTAACTGGAATGGGCACAGAATATGTCAACACGATAGGTTATAAACCTCAAGTCGTGTGCTAGTGAAGAACTTCAGGTTTTATTCTTGATTATTTCTTGAGACTTTCAAGACCTTTAAGACTCCCACTGTCCTCTTGACATATAAGACTCCCTTGTCAAACATCCAAGAGATAGTGCGGATTCTAATCAAGAAAAACACTTTACCCAATTGGCCTAAGTTGGTCTTTGTTTTATCCAAAACATCACAACTTACCAATTTCAAATGTACAAGAGTAGAAAACTTTTACTCTTACATTTGACAAGTGTTTTAAACCTTCTTTAAGACATGTCACTCAAATGACAATCTTGGAGTATGACTCTAAGACTTGTATTGGAACGAAGTATGACTCATCTTCTTGATTTAACCATTTCAACAATTCAAGTTCCTCTTCTTAGTCATAAGAATGCACTAAGATTTCCTTAGAGAACTAATTTTGATATGGTTTCTTAATCATTAAGATGATCACAAAACTGATACTAAAGTACTCTCCCATCTTTTCAGATATGAGAAACTTTTATCCTTCTGCCTAATTTGATTCTTCTTATTCGCCCTGCCATACATTGGAACCTTTTCCAATGTCTCAGAGTTACACTTAAGCTTGTAAGTATAATCATATTTACTGAGCTTTAGTAAACTATGACGAATAGTCTTATCAATCTTTTGTGGTGGACTTAATCAGTGCACAAGAATGTGTACTCGATCCCTTAGTCCTTTACTTGACTCACAGATCCATGTGGCCGAGTAATTAGTCTTAATTTTCCAAAACTTGAAAGTTCTCATTCATCATGCTATACAACTTGCATGATTCCAAGTTCCGGTCCAATTGAAACTTGGGTGATGAGAATCTTTCCTTATTTGGTAAATCTAGACATTACCACAAATGAAAGAATCAATTTCATATTTCCACTCTTGCTTTTAATGGAATCATATAAGCAACAATTTTTCCTCAAAAGCCATTGTAAGGATATTTTAAAATAAATAAAATCAAAAAAAATTTCTTTTATTTTAAAACTTTGCGGAAAAACTTATCCTTACAATCCATATGAAAACTTGTTGTTATCTATTCCTAAGCAATATCTCATAACTCCTAAGAAGTTGCTCAAGAATCCGATCTTCAAACTATGCGATAGAAATCCATCTAAGCCATCAGATTCAACATATTCTTTCTTTAAGTTTCTTCACTTTTCTTTGATTCTTAAAACATCACCATGTGACCCAGTCACATCATGTATCAGGAATCTCAGAATAGAAACTTAACAGAGTTAGATAGTGGTCTTTACCTGAAGTAGAGTCAAACTTATTGACTTTAACATCCTTAGGTAAATTTGGCAGCTTCGCAACCAATGCCCCTTCCCTTGGCAATATAAACATATGGACCCTTTGATAATGGTACACGAGACTATCACAGACTTAGCTTTTCTCTTTACCATTTGGTCAACCGAGTTGACTATGGCCGATCCCTTTCCATTGGGAAGAGAATGCTTTACTGGATATCCAATGTCATCATTGTCAATGTCCATAAAGTTTTAGGAAGTTGATCTTAGCAAATAGATAAGATCGTTAAGGGTCTTGTCATAGTCTGTTTCATAGGTGTCCCAAAGGAACTCACTATGTGACTTAGAAAGTGATTGAACCACCAACTTTCTCAAGACTTTGACACCCAACTCTCCCGGCTTGTCAATATGTGACTACATCTCCAAGATGTGCTCACACCTAGACCTTGCCTTGCCAATAGGGCTTGAGTGACCTTAAACTTTTCAAGAACTTGTGGGCTGGGGAGAATAATTGGAGGAGGTGAAAGAAGTATGATTTCCAAAGGACATCATCTTCATTTAGGAAACCTTGTTTCACTAGATTTGGGAAGATCATAGGTGTCTATTACAGACATCTTTTGGGAGATATTCAAGATAGTTGATTTAAAGTCCTTAATATGACACCCAATATGAAATATTAAGGCTAGGACCCAACAAACTATTTTATAACTTAGAAGAGGTATGCCGTAATCCAAGCTATAAAATATTTGAAGGTAGGTGAATGACGATTCACCAATTTCCACCAAGATAAACGAAATGAATTATTAGGTTTTAATTGGTTTTGAAACTCCTAGATCTTTGAGATTCATTGAACTTTTCAAAGGCATGTGTCAATCTCGAGTGTGCCCTTCAGGTTTTGTGACTGGGATGCCGAGGATCACAAAACAAGGTGTGAAGTAACCATGCAAATCACTTGGTACCCTTAATAAATTACCCCTCAATCGATGTGCCGGTTAACCACACACGCTCCATCGATACTATGATAAATATTAAGTCACCCTTTACCTACCTTGTTAAGTCCAAGTTAGTGTGCCGGTTAACCACACACGCTCCACTAACGACTTAGACAAAGTGTAAAGTGTAATTTCATGGGTTAGCACCTTATTCACATTTTTCCTAAGTAACTAAGATTGGGTATTATTAAGAGTTTAGTTACTTAGTATTATCATTAATACTTTTAATGAAGGGAGAATTCTAGTCCTGTCAAACCCGTTCGGCTAACGACCCTCCACCAGTCAAGCAAGCGGTGGGTGAGAGTGGACACCCATTAAGTTGCCATTTTATAGGCAACAACCTTATACCCCACCTTATAGACCGGCTTCGTGAATGAGGCGTACTAACGGTAAGACTGACTTTACTCTTATACATATATATATATATATATATATATATATATATATATATATATATATATATATATATATATATTATTATTAACTTATAATATTATAAAGTATAAGGGTTGAATTTTAACTTTTAAAATTCTAAGGGCTAACTTGGAATTAAAGTATTCATAAGAGAAAACTTTACAAATTCCAAAACTTGAGGGCAAGTTTTGAAACTATTCAAAACTAATTAATTCCATAACTTATGTGTTTAAAGTAGTTTTAATCCAAAAACTCTTCAAGTTCCATAACTTGAGGACAAGTTATGGAAGACTTTAAACTAATAAAAGAATTAACTTTTTCTTTATTTTATAACTTATGGAATTAATTAAGGTTACACTTTTTTTTTAATTTATTATTTAATGAAGAGACTCTTGGTCCTCCATAACTTGAGGACAAGTTATGGAGTCATAAAACCATTTAATTAGAACTAGACTCTTCATTTTTGTAACCTTTGCCAATTTTTATGAGTTTTATGATTCTTAAATGTGACTTTTCATATAACTTGAGGACAAGTTACAAAAACACATTTTAGAATCAATTCTTAGATTAATTTGGATTAAAACCAACTATCACATAACTTTATTCATTAATCTAAATTCACTCATAAAACAAGGTAACACAAATTTTTTTTGGTGATCCATAACTTATTCTTAAGTTATGGAATCCTTTAAAACATTAACACCAAATTTTGTAACTCCAAAAAAAAACTTTGAATCAATTTTTTTTTTAAAACCTTTTCATATCCATAACTTATGGAGGTTTCAAAAAATAAAACTCTTTAGATCAAACTTTTAAAACTAATAAAATAATCATATTATTTTATCTTTTATTAAATTTGACCTAATTCAACTCATAAAGCAAATTATTCAAATTTTACAAATAATTAGTTTTTCACAAGAACAAGTAATTATCTTAAAATTTGACAAACTTCATGTTTTTTTTTTCAACTTTGAAAATAAAATATTTGCATCAATATAACAGAAAACAACCCGTGTCTCTGATACCACTGTTGGGTTTTGAGCATTCTAACACTTCCTAAGTGTACATGCAACCCTAAATACCTTGGATCTATGTTTTCTCTATTATACATGCAAATAAGAACATCCAAGGTATTATCCTAATCTAGCATACAAAAACTATGAATGTAACAAGATAGAATACATATCTCTTGATGTAGCTTGATGTCTTCAAGCTTTAAGAGCTTAGCCCCAATAGTGTGGAAGCCTCAAGTGGAATCACAAATCACCAAGACACCTTGGAATACTTTAGAGAATATGATTACTTGGTTCTCTCTAGTGAAATTGGCTAGCCCTTCTTTAGTGTATCCACACTAGTGCCAATTTCACCAACCAAAGACATCTTTATATAGTATGGAGGATTAGGGTTAAACCCTAATACCCATGACCTTTCATTTCCTAGGATCCATGGGTTAAACACTCCATGGACTATCCATGAAAGCTTAGCCCAACCTAAATGAACTTGGCCCATTCCATATATATAAGAGTCCATATTTAATTAGTTCCTTTTGATCACTTAATTAATTATGAATTAATTCTTGATCAATACTAATTAAATAATATGATTCCATATTAATATATTAGAACTTATAACATATTAATATTAATCATAAACATACTATTCTCAAAAGATTATCCATATAAATTGTGTCGGTGAAGTGCAACCCAAATGGACCATGCCGGGTCGGGTCAAGTACATACCAAATATAGTTATGGACTTAGACATTAATCCAACAATAATTTGATACAAATGTGTTCATTCATAGTAATAAGTCACCAAAACAAGTGATCAAAATAAAAGACGAGTCTTGAACATGCTCCGTTTTCTCAAAACCCGGTCGACTGTACCTGTCTACTGATGACCTGAGAATACAAGTTATTTTGAAAGAGTTGATCAACATTTAAGGTGGTGAGTACATAAATATTTAGTGTCAATTTTTGTATAAGTTTACTGAAAATGTTTGTAAATGTTCAATGTAAATGTTTGTATATCTTTGAAAACTCCTAGAAAATCCTATATTTTCTACTAGTATAAAAAGTAGTCTTCTACCATGACCCGACTGTTTTGTATGTTTGTTTCTCTATAAAAGTGGATGCTTTTCCCAAATACGACTATCATTGCCAAAATATAGTTTTATATTACCCTTTATATGAGAAGATCACAATTTGAATATAATGGGAAAATGTATGTGTACTGCAGTATTATTTGTATTAACTACTGAAGTAATAACTACCTTAAAACCAATGGTTTAATTTAGGTATAATGTGTTGAGGTTGTTACCATACAAACTTACTAAAACACGACGATGAAAGACGTCAGAAGAAATGACATTTGGCACCCGTAGACTTGCAAGTCCCACTATAGCGAACAACAAGGTGTAGGATAGTCAATCCAGTATAGATCTATACGCAAACTCACACTCTCCCTCCAGGAGATTTTGGTTACAAAACGTGACACAATGAAATGGTCGTTGTGTCATGAAGTAGTATCTCACACTATGTTATCTCTGAATCTTGTTATAGTATACTTGATATAGTAATAGTATTCTATGTATAGTATTCTCTGTTAGTATTCTCTGTTATAGTATTCTCTGTTCTTGTATTCTCTGTTATAGTATTCTCTGTATAATATTCTCTGTTATAGTATTCTCTCTCTAGTATTCTCTGTTATAGTATTCTCTGTATAGTATTCTCTGTTAAAGTATTCTCTGTATAGTATTATCTCTCTAGTATTCTCTGTCTAGTATTTGTTATACTATTCTCTGTTATAGTATTCTCCTAAACTATACCTATTATAGTTTACTAGTGATTTCTGTAATTGAGTAAATGAAGGTATACCTTTGCTACCCAAAGGTATTGAACTGATTGATTAGTACTTTTATATCTACATATGTATAAATAATATATAACTAAAATTTAGACGACGTTCAGACAAATAACCGATACCCTAAGGCCACATCCAAACAAGGAAAAGGAAATAAAGCGAGTTATCAGTCCTAAGTCCTTTAAACATTACTTATATAACTATAGATATTTAGACATGCATTTGACAATATATAAGTTTAAAAAGAAGTTTTGTAAAACATTTGAAGAGTTTAATAATAAATATTGATGACTTGATGTCAGTTTATAAAACGATTTAAAAGCAGTTTGGTTGACAAGATGATTTAAAGTATAAGAAATCCTTTGTTTGAAACACAGTTAAAGTATAAGAAACCCTTTGTTTGAAACACAGTTATAAATCACATGTGATTGATTATATAACTACATGTTTTCTACTTGTATCCCCCCTATAAAAGCATTTAAAATCATTTCAAAGATAGATTAAGGGGCATGAACTCACCTGTAGTGAGTGGTTTGGATGAACGAGTGGTATAGGATGCTAAGTGCCAAGTGAAGACTTGAGCACACACACGGATCCTATTTATCATATAATGATACATATATGTTGACAAGTAGTGTTTAAACAACTAATTATGCAAGTAAAGACACCCTAGGACATGAAAACACTTAGATTCAAGTGCTAGAAGTACAGACGGTTGCATCTAAGGGGTGTATGGCCACACACTAGTGTTTATGGCCAAGTGGTAAGACCAATGGAGTTCACGGCCATGAGTTTACGGCCACATGAGTTTACGACCATAAACTCATGTCATTTTGTGCATAAAGGTGTTTTAAAAATCTTTCAAGCATTAAGTAAGGATCATATGTTCATGTCATGCCTTAGGAAGAGTTTAAGGTCCAAATGCCCCGCTAATTAGGGTTTACGGCCAAGGAAGATTGTCTTGGCCGTAAACACCTTTTTTTCTTGATTTCATTTTGTTTTCAAGGCCTTAATCCAATATCCAAACTAGGTAACAAGTATAGGAGGTAGATACTTACGATTTGAAGGCAAAAGGAGGGTGTTTTCGGCCCAAAACACCTAAGTGTTCTTGATGTTCTTGAGAATCTTTGAAGATCTAGACTCAAAGATGAAATCCATGTATAAAATCAATGGTGATTCATGGATAAGAGAAGTATGATCTCACAAAGGAAGGATACCACTTACAATTTTGAAGTTTGGAAGCAAAAACCTTATGATCCTTGGGAGGGAAATCGGATTCCAAGCCTTAGAAATGGGAAAAATGAAGAAAAATGGCCAAGTTCCATACTTATAGGATGGAGTTTACGGCCACCATGAGTTTACGGATGTAAACTCATGGGTCTTGTCCGTAAACACCTTTTTTGAGGGTTTATGGCTTGTTTGATGGTTTGGTACTCTAGTTGACACATCGAAACACTTACTCCTTTGGTGAACTAGGCTCAAAATGTTCAAACAGGCTCAAAACAATGCTAAAAGTTAGCAGAAACAAGTTTGACTTTGATTCAAGTGAATGGTTTATACAAGATAGAAATTTCGGATTGTCACATCATCCCCCTGTTAGAGAGAATTTCGTCCCAAAATTAGAGTTTAAGCAAGAATTGAAGACTATGCTAAAGGATGAGGATATTTTAGTTTCATCTGATCGTCGTGCTCCCAAGTGAATTCAAGTCCTCACTTGGCATTCCAGCGAACCTTTCACTATCGGGATACGACTTTGCTTCTTTTGTTTGACTTTACTGGGATGATAACTCTTCCTGGTCAAAGGTCACTCCTTTCTGGGTTAGTGTAGTAAGCGGTTTCACAATCCGATAGAAGTTCTGAATGAACCTACGATAGTAGTCAGCGAGGCCTAGAAATTGGCGAATTTTTGTAGGCGTCTTCGGTGCTGACCAGTTCTCAATGACTTTGATTTTGGAAGGGTCCACATGAATTCCCTATTCACTAACAACGTGACCCAAGAATTCGACTCTTCAAATCCAAAACTCGCATTTAGAGAACTTTGCGTAGAGCTTCTCTGATCGTAATGTTTCCAAGGTCTGACGTAGATGCTTACTATGCTCTTCCTTACTACGAGAGTAGATAAGTATGTCATCGAGGAAAGCAATGACGAACTGATCTAAGTAAGGACGACACACCCTATTCATTAGATCCATGAATACAGCTGGTGCGTTGTTTAATCCGAACGGCACCACTACAAACTCGTAGTGTCCATAACGAGTTCAGAAGGTTGTCTTGGGGACATCCTCCTCTAGCACTCATAACTGGCGATTTGTGCAAGGAATGTGTGATATTCCTTTCATAAGTGCTTCTGAGCTTGAATACACGAAATGATGCGAAGGTTCGTACTTGATTTTTCGTTGTAGGTAACTAGAGTTTCGTTGTTAGGGAGGTCAAAACGAACTGCTTTCTCAAAGCACATGATGTCGGCTCGATGTAGACTCAACCAATTCATACCGATTACGACGTCAAAACCTTGTGGTGGATTAGATGTCGTGAAGATCTAAAAGAAAGTATAATTACTCATGAATTAAGGAAAAGGATAGGTACTTCTGTTCCATTTGTATCTCTTGTCCCGATCGGCGGGAAGGGCATTTGTTTGGCTTCTAAGTTTATTCGCATGGCAGCACGATCACTCGTAGTCTTGAGCAGTCTCTGTCCTGAAGTTCATATTAGAACTGATATTTGGTTCATCAATCACAGCCTTGCATATTCGACCCGTATATAATTAAGATTGAAAAGGCAATTGAATAAATGATTCTTCTCTAAGCTCACATCCAAACAAGGAAAAGAAGTTAAAGTGGAATCATCAATTCTAAGCATGTAGAACCTTGATTATGTACCACCCTTGTGTATACATTCCTCAGCGATAGATTAAATGTATGAGTTTCGGATTAAACTCGACGTACTGTACGAGTGGTATTTCGGGGAGGTTTGCTGAGGTTACTTCGGGAAGGATACGAGACATAAGGCACTCTACGCATGAGTACTTCGGAGTTCTGGAACGACGGCTTCGCTAGAAAGTCGATTACAGGGAAAAGAATTTTCGCACGAAACTGGCACTGTGAGGATCGAATTGACTCAAGTCAAATGATGATGTCGGACTGCTCGGAAAAACTGGTGTTAGACTAGTTCAGAAAGGTGTTACAAAAACACAACGGTGTAACTTATGTCAGAGTTTCAGTACTTTAGTTTTATCTATGAAACTACTGCTGCGAACAAGGTATACTACAAAAAGCAAGTACAAGCAGCACGAGAGTCCCTTGAACTGATAGGATCTCGCAGAATGATATGACTTGAGTTGCACTAGTTTTTTTTATAGTTTATAAGTCTAACTTTATTGCTACGGAACGTATAAGTATTTCAACGTGGGTCCGGAGTAGTCTCTCCTGCGGCGGTGATCCTTAGTATTTTTCCCGTCTGCACCAGACTTCTTTGTTATTGGAGAATCCTTCTTGAGATGTCCTATCTCTCCGAATATATGACATATCTGGCTTGCACCAGCGTCGGTGGTGGAAGTGATGTGCAGGGTCGCAGTTATGTGGACATGAGCGCTTTCGTTGTTCCTCCTTTTTGGACAATTCCTTTTATAGTGTCCGGTTTCACCATAACCATAGCAAGCCGAGCTGACTCCAATGCTAGTGATTTAGAAGATGGTTCGTGCCGGCGTTCTACAGACATGAGCAGTGTGCCCCCATTCTGTTGCAATTGTTGCATTGCAATTCACGACAAACTCCGTTATGATGAAACTTATACTTGTCACACTTCGGGAGTGTTCCCTCATATCGTTTGATCGGTGCTGAAGTGGCAGGGGTCGCCATTTGTTGTTGTTGCATGGAAAGTCTTTGAGATCGCTTGCGCTCATTTTTGTCTTGACGCTTTCGTTTCCTATACTCAGATTTGTGGCCTTGGGGGTTTGTGACTACTATCTTTAGTTGATTTCTTGGGTTGTTACAACAATTTGAACTGTCAACACCGTTTCCATCTTTGTTTGCGTTACCAACGTTGAATTGTGCTAGGGCAGTTGTCACGGCAGCTATTACCGCGGCTTGGAAAGTAGCGGCGTTTATATGCAGGATCGGGGTTTCGTCGTTTGGCTGACTATTTCTAGATGACGACATGATTCTGTTATACGATAAGAAAATGAGTTCGTGAGCGATTATGGTTGGCCCTAGATGTATTCTAATCATTCATGTAAATGTAAATTCTCGATGGTTTGACCTACATCCCATATGATGCAGTAATGGTACAGAGTAGAAGTAAGTTCATAGAATGGTCACAAGACGATTGTCATCCGAACTAGGATATCATTGGTTGGTGGATAACATGATCCAACTTTTGACAAGAATTGGAAGTGATCCTTGAGCTAAATTACCATAGTTCAATAATTTTACGAGAGAGAGATTTAGATAGAATTCTAATGATAATAGAATGAAAGTATTTGGACAAGGATTGTCTCAGGGATTAGTCGACTGTCAATGTCATTGATTTTTAAGATGTAATGAGTTCAGGAAAATTTGACCTTGGAGTAGGTCTTACGTTGTATCCGAAGTAGAAAAGTTTTGACAAAACAAAGGCCTAACGAAAAAGTAACTACAATACAGGGATAGTTACATAGAAAAGTGCTACTTGGAGCATAGATAGGAAGACTATTCCTTAAACCAAAGGAAGAAAGGTAGAGCATCTCCTACTGGTGATAGTTATCCTTCGGATGAACCCTTAGTTCAGCCAGCTGACGCTCCACATCAAGTAGGTGTCTTTCGTACACCCTCTGGCGTACTCGGAGCTCTATAACTTCGGCTCGAGTTTCAGCTAGTGCTTGTTGTAGAGTTTCATTGTCTCTCCTAAGAGTAAGTTCAAGATTGTGAATACTATCCGCATTGGAATTTGTGTCCACCTCGAGTTCTACGATTTGTTGAATGGTTGCTACATTTAGTTCAACATTTTCGAGCCACTCTGTGAACTAGGATGGGAAGAATCCTGTCTGCGGATCCTCCTTCGCTCATGTTGTAGAAGTTTCGGTCTCCGTTGTGTGGTAAGGGTTGGCCCTGCTCATGGCTCCACCTTTCCAAGTACTCAGCTCACAAAGGCGTCAGACCTTGAAAAGCCGGACGAGGGTTAGGATTTAGGATTGGAGCCACTGAGGGTAGATTCTCCACTTCTGGCTCAGGATCAAGATCCTCTGGAAGGTCTTCTACCAGATCATCATCTAAAGGGAGTTCAGGTTCTGCTTCTGGTTCTGCATTTAGCCATCCTCCATTCTCTTGGCCGGGAAAGTAAGGGTCGCCGGGGAGGTGGAATCTAGCCATTTATCTAGACGAGAAATAAGGGTAAGGAATTTATTTAACAATTCTAAAATAGCGCGATAAACCAATAAAAGTTTTCTATAAGAGAAACTTACTGCTAATCCTAATAAGTTTTCTCTTTGAATGGATAGTGCCTAAAACACTCCTATAGTATTTTACTTTACGTTTTGTTCTCATGTTCTTCTGTATATGAAGATGTATATGTATAATTTGGTAAGTTTTAGGTTTGTTGCAACACCCCAATTGCTGTCGACACACGTTCATCGTATCTCAAATAAATATAGCTGATCTGGCTATATTTATCCCAGATACAATTACATAACTGCCAAGGTTTGAATGTTGTGTCCAACAATTAAATACTTTTGTTATGTTCTAGTATGACACTCTTCTATAGTAAGTATGTAGGTATGTAATTATGTATACTTTTGGTTAAGTATTTTAGTACGTAAAAGTATAAACTCTTGGCCAGAGTATTTTAATCCCTTGGTGTTTATAGTTTGTATATCTTTTATGGGTTGATATACTCGATTCACTATAGACAATGCTCTGATACCAATCTGTCACACCCCAAAACCGGAATGGCGGAAACGTTTGGGGGCGGAAGACGTCATGTACAATATCATAACAATGCAAAGTAGTAAACAAGCAACAACATCATCCATTGCGTTAATAGTATAATTTGATACAAGTGTGTTCATTCATAGTAATAAGACACCAAAACAAGTGATCAAAATAAAAGACGAGTCTTGAACATGCTCCGTTTTCTCAAAACCCGGTCGACTGTACCCAGTGTTGCAAAACTCGACCTACTCGGCTGAGTACTCGGCCGATTACTTGGAATCGGCCCTCCACTGAGGCGAGTAATGTCAACTCGGCCAAAAAACTAGGATTTAGTCAAAATCGACCAAAAATCGGTCGAACTCGGTTAAAAATCGGACAAACTCGGTCAAACTCGGGCCTACTCGGTCAAACTCGGCCAACTCGATCAAAATCAGTCAAACTCGTTCAAAGGGTCAAAATTGTCATAAAAAGAGAAAAACATCAAGAATTTCAAGATTAATATGTATAATGCACTTAATGATTTATTATTTAACACAAACATGTGATTATTACTACATATATATCTTAAATTTTCAGAAATTATCCACGTAGCGAGACAATTATGTGTATTTCAGTTTTTATGTATTCACATGTATCTAATTTTGGTTATATATGTCAATCAAATTATGATTTTAAGTTATGATTTTGACATATATAATTTTCCAAAAAATATTTCTACATGAATTACCGAATCTGAGTACTCCCCGAGTACTCCCGAGTACTCGCTACTCCCCAGTTGGCCGAGCAGGTACCGAGTAGCGAGTTCTACAACCTTGACTGTACATGTCTACTGATGACCTGAGAATACAAGTTATTTTGAAATAGTTGTTCAACATTTAAGCTGGTGGGTTCATAAGTATTTAGTGTCAATGTTTGTATAAGTTTACTGAAAATGTTCAATGTAAATGTTTGTATATGTTTGAAAACTCCTAGAAAATCCTATATTTTCTATTAGTATAAAAAGTAGTCTTCCACCAAGACCCGACTGTTTTGTATGTTTGTTTCTCTATAAAAGTGGATGCTTTTCCCAAATATGACTATCATTACCAAAATATAGTTTTATATTACCCTTTATGCAAGAAGATCACAATTTGAATATAATGGGAAAATGTATGTGTACTGCAGTATTATTTGTATTAACTACTGAAGTAATAACTACCTTAAAACCAATGGTTTAATTTAGGTATAATGTGATGAGGTTGTTACCATACTAACTGACTAAAACACGACGATGAAAGACGTCGGAAGAAATGACATTTGGCACCCGTAGACTTGCAAGTCCCACTATAGGGAACAACAAGGTGTAGGATAGTCAATCCAGTATAGATCTATACGCAAACTCATGCTCTCCCTCCAAGAGATTCTGGTTACAAAACGTGACACAACGAAATGGTTGCTGTGTCATGAAGTAGTATCTCACATTATGTTATCTTTGAATCTTGTTATAGTATACTTGATATAGTAATAGTATTCTATGTATAGTATTTCCTGTATAGTATTCTCTGTTATAGTATTCTCTGTATAGTATTCTCTGTTATAGTACTCTCTATTTAGTATTCTCTGTATAGTATTCTCTGTTATAGTATTCTTTGTCTACTATTCTCCGTTATAGTATTCTTTGTATAGTATTCTCTGTCTAGTATTCTCTGTTAGAGTATTCTCCGTATAGTATTCTCTTTCTAGTATTCTCTATTATAGTATTCTCTGTTATAGTATTCTCCTAAACTATACCTATTATAGTTTACTAGTGATTTCTGTAATTGAATAAATGAAGGTATACCTTTGCTACCCAAAGATATTGAATTGATTAATTAGTACTTTTACATCTACATATGTATAAATAATATATAACTAATATTTAGATGACATTCGGACAAATAATCGATACCCTAAGGCCACATCCAAACAATGAAAAGGAAATAAAGCGAGTTATCAGTCCTAGGTCCTTTAAACATTACTTATATAACTATACATATATAGACATGCATTTGACAATATATAAGTTTAAAAAGAAGTTTTGTAAAACATTTGAAGAGTTTAATAATAAATATTGATGACTTGATGTCAGTTTATAAAACGATTTAAAAGTAGTTTGGTTGACAAGACGATTTAAAGTATAAGAAATCCTTTGTTTGAAACACAGTTAAAGTATAAGAAACCCTTTGTTTGAAACACAGTTATAAATCACATGTGATTGATTATATAACTACATGTTTTCTACTTGTATCCCCCCTATAAAATCATTTAAAATCATTTAAAAGATAGATTAAGGGGCATGACCTCACCTGTAGTGAGTGGTTTGGATGAACGAGTGGTATAGGATGCTAAGTGCCAAGTGAAGACTTGAGCACACACACGGATCCTATTTATCATATAATGATACATATATGTTTACAATTAGTGTTTAAACAACTAATTATGCAAGTAAAGACACCCTAGGACATGAAAACACTTAGATTCAAGTGCTAGAAGTACAAAGGGTTGCATCTAAGGGGTGTATGGCCACACACTAGTGTTTACGGCCAAGTGGTAAGACCAATGGAGTTCACGGCCATGAGTTTACGGCCGTAAACTCATGTCATTTTGTGCATAAAGGTGTTTTAAAAAGCTTTCAAGCATTAAGTAAGGATCCTATGTTCATGTCATGCCTTAGGAAGAGTTTAAGGTCCAAATGCCCCGCTAATTAGGGTTTACGGCCAAGGGAGATTGTCTTGGCCGTAAACACCTTTTGTTCTTGATTTCATTTTGTTTTCAAGGCCTTAATCCAATATCCAAACTAGGTAACAAGTATAGGAGGTAGATACTTACGATTTGAAGGCAAAAGGAGGGTGTTTTCGGCCCAAAACACCTAAGTGTTCTTGATGTTCTTGAGAATCTTTGAAGATCTAGACTCAAAGATGAAATCCATGTATAAAATCAATGGTGATTCATGGATAAGAGAAGTATGATCTCACAAAGGAAGGATACCACTTACAATTTTGAAGTTTGGAAGCAAAAACCTTATGATCCTTGGGAGGGAAATCGGATTCCAAGCCTTAGAAATGGGAAAAATGAAGAAAAATGGCCAAGTTCCATACTTATAGGATGGAGTTTACGGCCACCATGAGTTTACGGACGTAAACTCATGGGTCTTGTCCGTAAACACCTTTTTTGAGGGTTTATGGCTTGTTTGATGGTTTGGTACTCTAGTTGACACATCCAAACACTTACTCCTTTGGTGAACTAGGCTCAGAATGCTCAAACAATGCTCAAACAGGCTCAAAACAATGCTCAAACAGGCTCAAAACAATGCTAAAAGTTAGCAGAAACAAGTCTGACTTTGATTGAAGTGAATGGTTTGTACAAGATAGAAATTTCGGGTTGTCACATAAAACATCATTTCTTGTTTATAAAACATTGTTGAACTTATTTATATTATTATTATAAGAAATTGAAAAGTCATGAGAGTTTCAAATGAATATGATGAAAGAAAAAAATACTTCTTTTATAAGTATATATAGATATAGATACCAAAGTGTCTTTAGCCTAGCAGTAAGGAGTGACTCTCTCAAATGAGAGGTCATGGGTCCAAGTCTCACTAATATACATAAGTGATGTTTAGGATTAGATTAGAAGTATGATAGTTTGCTGTTAAAAAAAGATAGATATAGATATATAGATGTCTTGGTCATACATTAACAACATAAAATAAAGTCAAGAGTGGTTCAAAGTTTAGTATTATCATCTCATAATAATAATATCCTATAAAAAATTAGAATTACATCAAATTTAGTAAAATCATAACGTCATGTTAACTTATAGTGACACATATACATCAATAAAAATCAAGGTTCTAAAAAGCTCGTCATGGCTCTAAGGCTTGTGTCTGTCGCCAAGTTTTCCCAAAACGCCACCTTAACTCATATATGTGTATAAAATAAAATAATTGTTGAAATACATATAAAAATATTAATTATATACAAAATTGTCATCTTAAGTCACGTCTTACAAACGACGTGGCTCGTCAAGGCTTGTAAAAGCTTGAGACTTGACATTGGCGTCAAGTCACGCCTTACGTTATTTAGAACCTTAATAAAAATACATAAACGCCATAACATCAATTTTACAACGTTCTTTTGACTCGCATCGTCAATACATTTTCATTGCAAATCAATCATAACAGCATGATATGCATAAGCTACACTACATAAGGCTAGAATGAGTGGTAACACTCTTAGCACATTGTCACCTAGGATTTTTTAGTTTTTTTTATGACACATAGGTTTAGCATGTATAACACAAAAAATATAGGGAGTGGTAGTGTTTGATTTTAAATAGGTTTTATTTTAAAAAAGAAAAAAAACAACCAATAGTTTGTAGTTAAAAAGTAAACAACCAATAACAGCCTAATAATATTTCTCTCACTTCTCGCTGAGTCCATGACGATCCATAGTTAACGAATCAACTAGCGAGTATTAAAGGAGTGGTTTAACATTAGTTGGTGACTTTTTGACGAGAAGGGTGACGAGGTCACTCCCTCTAGCCTAAAAAAAACATTGGCACCTCGTGCTATTAAAAAAATAATAAAAAAACATAGTGTCTGCTCTATGAACACTTAAATCGTAATTTGTAATGTTACAATTATTAATTTATTTTAGTTTGAAACTATTGATATTTGATATTTTTATTATTGATTCGATGTATAAAAAGAAGACAAAACTGCAAAAATGATCCCTATGGTATGCAATTTTTTTTTAGATTTAGTCCAAACTTTGATTTTTTTTGACTTCATGGTCATTTTCAACTAGTTTCATTGTAAAATTGGTTCCTTTTGAACTTAAAAAGATATCTATCCTTTTAATTTGTTTTTTCATTTTCTTAAACATTTTATTTTTATTTTTATTTAAATTTTAATGTTAAAACAAATAAAAAAGGGGGTCCACTACTCTCTCTCTCTCTCAAGAACATCTACACACACTCTGAAGAACTTCCACACCCACATTCAAGAACACACACATCCATCTCCGGGAACAAACACCTCCATCTCCGGCTACCACCGTTGTCCACTACCACCCTTCTCTCCCTCTCTCATTGTCTTCTTCCAATAGAAACTCAGAAACACACTCATATACAATCTGGAATTAACATACTCATATATATTCTATGGAAATTAAAACCTCAAACACACACATACACACTAACTACATAATTGAAAATCACGGACATATGATAATCCCACACCCATATTTTACAAATTGGTTGAAGCTAATCCTTTCCCATTTAAATCCACCTGTGACGTCGCAATTGTTACCCCCTGGTTCATCAACATTCGTCACCTTCCACCATGACAATTGGAACTATCCTCACCTAATTCCTCGTCTCTCACAGACATAAACACAAACATGTAGAGTGCAATCTAAATTTGTGTGCATCAGTTTGAGCGATATCTACATCACATATCAAACTATCATTCATTCGAGGTACTAAAGCCAGTCAAATTTGAAAAAATATGATAGAAATCAAGAGAATTGGTACCTACGAAACGCCTAAAATTATTGGGAAACTGGTGTAAAAAGAGATAGATGGAGGGGATATACCTAAAGTTGAGCAACTTCTTACTGCTCCGAGGGGTGAATGTTGAAGGGTAAGGATCTGATTTATGTTAAAGAACGACTGAATCTTGGTTGTATTGAAATACCTATTTGTTGTTTTCCATCTCGAACCAGGCCTTCACATGTGACTGATTGGCAACCACGATCTGACGGCCAACGGTGGCAAACGAAACAACATCTGAAATTTTTTTTTATGTAAAATGCTTGCTTCTTATTCTTCGAGTTCCTTTAGACTTTCATCATCAAATCAAACCGCTGTTTTTGCTAGTCTTTCCATAGTAGGTTTGAGAGCGATTGATTAAAGGAGAGAGAGAGAATTTTATTTTTTTATTACATTAATATTAAAATAAAGGATAAAATGTTTAAGAAAATAAAAAAACAAATTAAAAGGGTATATTAGTAATTTTAAGTTTAACGGGACCATTTCCACATAGAAATATGGCCAAAAGGACCATGAAACCAAAAATATGGAGGTTTGGACGAAAACTCAAAAAAAAAAAAGCATACATAGGAACCAACTTTGCAATTGTGTCTAAAAAAGAAAAACAACTAACCGCCAAAAAAAAAACCAATATCCCTATTCTAATAAAAGAATAGTTTTAATCTCCTTTTTGGCATGTGTCATCATATTAGGCATTCTAATCAATACATATTTTATTCTTTTTCTTTTGTCATATGCCACCCTATTAAACCTCTTAATTAATGCATGCCACTTGTCAATCTATTAATTATCTATTTCAAATTTTAAAATTTCATTTTAATTACAATAAATTAATAACAATGCAATAAAAATTAAAATAAAATTAATACAAATTATAAGGTGATATAATTTCACATATTTATTTAAATTAACGATTATAATTGATTAATAATTTTGTGTTCTAACTATTAAAGTTTAATTAATTTTGTAGTCGTGGTCTCACGGGTTATAAACTAGTTGTAAGACCCGTATATTATACGGGTTGATTAAAACAAAATATTAAGTATGAACGATTAAATAGAAAAATTATTTGAAATTGAAATTGAAACAAATGAAAATTATGAAAAAAAAAACATGCAAAAAGTAAATAAATTAAAATTATGTGTTTAGTGTGTACTAAACGGGTTAATTATAACAAAACGTTAAACATAAAGGTTTAAACTGTAAATTTATTTGAAATTGAATTAAAATTTAAAATTTGAAATTTGAAATTTATAGTTATTATGGTAGGTTTAATTTATGAAAACTAAATTAATGATATATTGAAAATGAAAATTAAAGTAATGACAAGTGGAAAATAAATATATCTCAAATTATGATAAAATGACATGTGGCTAATTTTATGAGAGAAGGACATGTGGCAAAGTCATTTTCATTTATTAGGGTAGATTAGTAATAAAAAAAAAAAAAAAAAAAATGGCGCCTCCTGCTATCACTAAAAAAAAAACTATTGATATCTGATATTTTTATTATTGTATCAAATTATATAAAAATAGAACTTCTAAATTTCTAAAAACCACCAAGAAAACTAATCCAATAATACATTCAACTTTTATTAAAAATCAAATCCAATAAACTTTTAAAACCCACCCCCACTCCCTTCCTAACATACACCCTTGACCCCACCCCCACCTTCAATTCAACTACCCTACCCCAACCCAAATACGAACCGGAGTTATTTTATAGCTTGAATCATATCCGGTTCACCTTATCAGCTTTAACAACCGGGTTAGCCTTAGCTATGGCGTCCCTTCCACTTCTCTTGAAATCAAATTCACAATCATGCTTCTCCGGATACCTATGGCTTCCACAAAAACTTTCCCCGCACTTACACTTGAATCCCATCACCCCAATCTTCTTCTTACAAGTCAAGCACCGGTTTGATACCTTCACCTCCTCCGCCGTTGAAGGTTGCGAGGCCGTTTCAGGTACGGACGCCGGAGATAAAGAAGAGGATGGAGACGCTGCGGACTGGGGAGGGAAGGAGACGACCTTGTTTACCAGCTTGTCCACGGCGGCTTTGGCGGAAGCTACTTGCTCGTCTTGGATTCGAAGGTCACGGAAGCATTTGGAGCAGAGGTTCATCGTCGCCGCCGTGCCGAAGAAGCCGCAGCCGTTTGCGCAGAGTGCAGGCTCGGAAGGCTGGAAGCTTGTTGCGTCGTTCATCTTGTTCGCATCAGAACCCATTTCGATCGTTTTGCTGTAAAAATCACAATTTCAGAAATTTACGATCCAATTTTTGTTTTAGAACAAAGAGAATCGATTTGGTTTTACACGAAAGACGCGCAGCCGGAATTCTGATATTTATAAGCGAAGGTAAACAGATTATTTTTTGACTTGATCAGAAATAGGAAACTAATCCGTAATTAAATATCCATACTACCCCTACTAGAAGCTGAACCGTGACACATCCACAAGGGTAATTTTGTCATTTCAAAGACCTTAAACCGTCTTTCATGAGACAAAAAGACACATCTACCCTTTCTGTTTTGGCAAGAAACCCAGTACGTAATATTCGAACAATAAAAGCTCAAGGTCTTGATTTTCAGAAAACTTTCCGGAAGGATCCAAAATGTTCTCGAATTAAACATTGAGAATCAATCAATAAAAAGAAAAAGATTTTAAACATTCGCAAAGTACAAGGAGGAATAATTCTCGATTGAAATTACAAGTAACTATGAACAATCGTCAATCGAAGAAAATCAATCTGTTATTGAGAAGAGAGTAATTCTTGATTAAAACTAAAGACGATTACAAAATAATCAGATCGTCCGATAACTGCAACGATATCTATGGCACATAATTGGATTAAAAAAATACTTATTATATAAAAAAGAATCGATGGATCGTTGATAGCAGCAAAAAATAATCCATGGCAAAAGAAGATTTTCATGAATTAGTCGTACCTGTCTCTTTATCCCTGATGATGATGACCACGGTGCGATGCTTTCTTACTCTTGCGTCTCGTGTGAATTTGGGTCTCTACAATTCTGAATCAATTGATAGATAAAAGGCGTTGAGATTCTAGAATCGTGTATAATTAAAGAAATGTGATGATGAAGATGAAAGATGGTGAAAAGGAATTGGAGGAAGAAAGAAAAGGAAAAGGGTGAAATTGGGAATATAAAAAGATGATAAGATTGTGAACCACCACCGGCAGCGACCCAAACACAAACAGCACCTGTGGTTGTGTTATGGTGTATCTGCAGCCTACCGTAATTAGCATGTGGTTTTCCTTTCATTAGCAGTTTGCTCGGTCAAGGACTCAAACATGCCGATTAAAAAAAAAAAAAAAAAATCTAAACTAAAATTCATTTACGAAAAAAAATATGAATTATTAGTAAAAATGAAGATTTTACTTATTTTTTCCGGTTTACTAGTTTCATTAGTAACATGGTTCAATTAAAGTCATATTATTTAACCATAATTTACGAATAAGTTCCAACCCAAAATTAAGTGATGATTTTGTTATTTTCTCCATGTAACATACATTTTACGGTTTCATTTCCGACCTAAACGTATAATCATCTTGAGTTGATGAGATGGATATGTTGGATTATATAATGTTATGTTTACCATAAAACTTGATATCCTGCTATATTGTATATTTTTTAGAATATAAAATGCATTTAATGAAGACTGTAATAATTACATAAACTAGCATCAATTTCGTTATTTTTTTTCTAAGTTTATAAGAAATTTCAAATTGTCTATCTAATCTTATGTAACCTAGCATATCCATTTCATTAGCTCATTTTCCGCTCTTTTTTTTACCGAAAACACACATTTTATTCGTTTCATTACCGACCTAAATGCATAGTCATAAATGAGCCGATGAGATGTATATCAAGTTCTATGGTAAATGTAACATTATATAACATATAATATCCATCTTTTTTTTAGAAAGAGAACATATAATATTCATCTTATCAACTTATATAATGATAAGACGTCAAGGTAAGAAATCAAAGGGAAATTTGTAGAAAAGTCACAATATTTTGAAATTTTTTTTAATAAGGTCATATATATTTTTTTGAACAGAAAGTCACGACTATTTAACCCCAAGAAACCGGTTACTTTATTCATGTCAGCCATTTTTGACCTGTTCAGTAGGTCATACGACCAAATCGTTAACTTTTGCAAAATAATAAAAATTCTATAGATTTTGTCAAATGTATAAAAATATTTTTCACGTATTTATATGTATTTTTACGTGTTTATATTTTTTTGAACAGTGGGGTTAGTGATTAGAAGTAAGTATCACAAAATTGTTTATGCCAGGGTTAAAACTTGAGACCTCCGATCTAAGAGGCAAAATCTCTACCATGTGGCATGGTCAGTCCCACATTGACGTATTTACGTATTTTTTAAGTTTTTATATGTATATTTTTACACATTTTTATGTATTTTAAATGTATAAACGTATTCTTTTTAGGTATTTATATGTACTTTTAAGTATTTTGCATATTTTTGAACAAATTACTGAAATAGTCCCTGTGGTTTAGCTAAAGTTATGCGTTTGGTCCCTATCTTTTGTTTTGCACTCGGACCATCCTCACGTTTTCTTTTTATTACCCGCCTGGTCCCTGGGTCCGTTGGTCGTCAATTCCAAACGTTAAGTCCCCCCACGTGCTTCGCACATGAGGGGTATTTTCGTCATTTTATATAAAAAAAACTGTTAGAACACCTCTAAACCCTGTTTCTCTCTATTTTCAAATACACCTTTTCTTCGTCTCTTTCATTTCCTCTTCTATGAAGTGTCGATCAACCCTAATGGGAAAAACCTGCAAGTGTGGTCAAGTTGGTGTGATATGAAGATCGACTACCAAGAAAAACCCTGGAAGACTTTTATATTGTTGTATTGGGAAGGTAAGGGCAATTTCTTCTTAAGTATATCTATATATCACATACCTTTAACACAAAACAAATTACTCAAAATGCAGGGAGCAAAATGTGGTTTCATAGATTGGGTTGATAAGGACAACTTTAATGGTGAAAAAACTGAAAAAAGTATCTCCCTTGATTTGCAGAAGTCATGGACGAGCTTCAACATGAGAATAGGGCCTTGAGGCTGTTATTAGTGTTCAGTTGGGTTTTTTTGTGTCAATTTTAATTTACAAGCTTTAATTTATGTTATCAATGTACTTATCTTTTGTTTCATCAAGGCAGTAATGTAATAAAATGACAATGTATGAATGGCATTGACTATTGGAATATAATTGTCTATTGGAATGCAATTTTCTTTTGGAATTGAATTGATTGTTTTATAACGGAATGAAATTTAGTGGTTTGTAATGGAATGGAATTGAGTGGTTTGTACTGGAATGCAATTGACTGTTTTATAATGGAATGGAATGGAATTGACTGTTTTATAATGAAATGGAATTGAGTGGTTTGTAATGGAATGCAATTGACTGGTTTTCTATTGGAATGAAATTGAATTGAATGACTGATGGAATTGAATTGAATGATTGAATCAAATTGAATTAAATGTAATGGAATTAAAACAAAAACATAGCAACATATTAATAGCACTAATTTTTCATACCATAATTGAAAATAGAGATACATTAAAAGTCATACCATACATACACAACAGGTCCTAAAAGTCATACCATAATTGTTCATACCACAGACACAAAACATAATGACAAATATAACAAACACAAAAGATCATAATACCATAATTGGTTCATAACACAGACACAAAATATGAAAACACAGTCATAACTTAAGCAATACTCTTCCCTTTTTTACCAGACTTCCTTGTCCTGCTTGAAATTCCATCACATGCACTTTGAGTTCCACTTTGCCTACCACCACCTGCACTTTGAGCTTTCTTCCCAACATTCCCTTTCTTGCTTGAACTACCATCACCTACACTTTGATCTTTCTTCCCATCCCTCCCTTTCTTGATTGAACTACGATCACCTACACTTTTAGCTTTCTTCCTAACCTTCCCTTTCTTGCTTGAACTATCATCATATGCACTTTGACCTTTGCATTTTCTTTTATTATGACCAAGATTTTTGCATTTTGAACATGTCACACTCTTGTCCTTCCTTGATGCCCTACCACCTTTCACCATATTTTCTAATTCAACAGCCGACCTCCTTCTTTTCTTCCTTGGTCTTCTAATAGGGACATGATGATCGGGAGGAAGCAAAGTGGTTGGACATGGAAACTTTTCCCAGATTCTTCTTCCATTATTTGGTTCAATCTTGAAAGAATACATTTCCTTCCAAGTTTTTAACCAGTAAGTAGAATGAACCCATTCTTCAGGTACGCCAACATTCTGCTTATTTTTTCACATGTCCCATATAGCAACAAGGGCATGTTTACAAGGTACACCAGTGAGTTCCCATCTTCTACAAGAACATGTGTGATGAACCATGTCTACCACACATTGGTCCATCCATGGACCACTCACCTGATATTTTCCATTCCCACAGAACTTACCCACACGTTGAGCTGTATCAGATTTGTTTTTTTTTTTCAAGCACACCTGTTGTAGTTGGAGTTAATGGTCCAACAGCCTTATCAATTACCTTTTGGACACTCACAATCCTTAACATAAGGTACTCTCTAATGAACTCAATGCATGTGATAATTGGTTGGTCGTGTGCTTTCTTAATTTAATTATTTATGGTCTCACACAAGTTATTCAGAAGCCCATCACAATGAGCCCTCCCTACAATATAAATAAAAAATTATGTGAGAAAGTGAATCATTTGGTAACAATTAACCCAACAAAATAAAACAAACCTGTGAAGTGTGCCCTAGACCAATGTTGAGGTGGAATAGCTTTGACCCATTTATAGTAGTCATTTTTTAGCTTTCTTAACTCTTACATAACATGATTGAATTCTTGTATTGTTGTTGTACTTGCACAGTTCCACAACATGTCCTGAAACACCTTTCCCCTCCATATTTTCTTCATGTTTTCATGAATGTGTCGCAGACAAAACCTATGTTTTGCACATGGATACAATGTACCAATTACTTGCAACAAGCCCTATACAAAAATTAAACAACATTAGATGTAATGTATATAATGTACAATAAGAACCAAGTCCATTGAAATTACTTACCTCTTGTTTGTCAGATATAAAGGTAAAGTTGGAATTAGCTTGCAAATCAATGTCATCACCCAAGCACCTTAAGAACCAAGTCCATGAATTTATATTCTCAACCTCTACGACAACATATGCCAAAGGATATGTACAGTTATTTCCATAAAGACCCTAAGCATAGTGAAGGAGTTAGTAATTTAAATAAAATGGAATAAAATGACACAAGATATGTGTTTACATCTTACCACTACTGTGGGTATCATTCCAGGATAAGGACCTTTCATAAAAGTCCCATCCAAACCAAGGCAATCTCTTTTGCCAAATAGAAAACCTTTCTTCAATGGCCATAGACAGATGTAGATCCGTTTGAAAGTTCTAGTCTCAGAAGTTGGGTTTGGCTCACTTTCGACCTCTATCTTAACTGTTGTCCCTGGGTTTCGAGTGTGAAGTTCTTGAACATAGTCTCTTAGTGTAGTATATTGCCTTGTATAATCGCCCCTTACTTGATTCAATGCTTGTGTTTTAGCGCTAAATACCTTCATCTTCGAAATATCTACTTGGTATTCACATTGAAGTTATTCTTGTAAAGCTCGTGTAGGGAATGTAGGGTTGCTTTCAATTTGCTGCACTATTTTATTTTCCAAGAACTTGTAGGTACAAGCTTTCACATTTCTTGTTTGTAGACATCTATGCTCTTTTTCGTAGGTCTTGATCTCCCTTCAACATCTGGTTCCCACTTGCTAGCATAAAGTACCCATGGACACTTGTTTTCTTCACTTTCTTTATTGCTTTGACTGGGTCCACATGGATCAAGTTGGCCAAGGTCTGGGATAGTACCTTTACAAATAGCTCTCACTATGTTTTTGTCATTTTTTATGAAGTCTAGTTGCCTCCTTGTCTCCACAACATGTTGTCTTATTGCATCTTTCAATTCTTCAGATGAGGTGAATTTTTGGTACACACAGAATGGATCACAAACTCTTGCTTCACTGTTTTCCATTGCCCTCGGATTGCCTTAATTGACTTTCTTCTCCTGTTGCTCCCACCTTCATCAGATGATGGCTCATATAAGAATACCTCATTGTTTACAACCTCAATATTATTGATTTCCCTTGATTATGTTTCCTTGGCATTTGACCCTCCAAGATCACCCACCCACTCTATATCCTCATCAATATTTAACAAAAACTCATTCATGTCTATCTCAGGTTCATCTAGGAGGTTATCTAAGTCTACTAAGAACTCACTATCATCACTATCACCACTATCATCAACATCATCTCTATTTTCACTTTCATAAGTAATCCCTCCAGGTTCTTCATTAAGAATTTCATCAAATTCATCAAATATACCTTGTGTTTCACATTGGGCATCAATTTGGTCACTTTCTGTTTCTTTTGTTGGCACAACATCTGGTTTACTTGATCCAATACAATCCCATGTTTCGGATTCCTTCCATTCCAAAAATAGCCTTCTACTACACGAAGGTTGATCAACGATTTCTTCTATCCTAACTTTACTAGGGGTAGATGAAATTGTATATGTATGCAACATTGTTTCACCATGTTCAACATAAACTTCAATCGGTTTATGTTTACCCACGTATGTACCCAAATGGTTAATGTCACTGTCACTAGCCAATGCAAACAACCCAGAGTCCAAATCTGAAAAGGGTCTTTTGAAGTGCTAATAAAGCAACTTACCCTCCTCAACACAGCCTAGGGTCTCCATCATCTCATCAATATCGTGCACACAAAACTCATCAACGTCCAATAGATCAACATATCTTTCTTTGCCCTTGACGTACCTCCTTCCAGGAAACTTCGTAAGCTCTTCACCATAGAATAATCTGATGGAGAAGATAGTTGGATGACCAGCTTTAAAAGAGAAAGCTTCAACTTATTAGCTTGAAATTTGTAAGTGATAAATTTAACTTTTGAAAATAAGGGCTTACCGTAATGTTTTTCAACGTCTATTTCTTCCATGTTTGCTCTAATCCTCCAACCCACCATTGTTGCTTCGATGATTCTTGTAAAATTTTGAGGAGTTCGGGTTTCTACTCGATTTTGATGAGTTACAGATTAAGTGAGTGAGAGAGAGAGAGTGAGAGGGAGGTGATCGTAAAATGATCGGAATGAAGAAACGATTGGCATTGCATTCAGGCGTCACATATAAAATGATGAAAATACCCCTCATGTGTGAAGCACGTGGGGGGACTTAACGTTTGGAATTGACGACTAACGGACTCAGGGACCTGGCAGGTAATAAAAAGAAAACATGGGGATGGTCCGAGTGCAAAACAAATGATGGGGATCAAACGCGCAACTTTAGCCAAACCACAGGGACTATTTCAGTAATTTGTTCCATATTTTTCTATGTAATTTTATGTGTTATTTTTTTATATATTACGTATTTATATATATTTTTACGTGTGTGTGTGTGTGTGTGTATATATATATATATATATATATATATATATATATATATATATAAAGTTTTTTATATGAATGTTTATCTATTTTTATATATTTTAAATGTATAAATGTATTCTTTTAAGTTTTACGCATATATATGTATTTTTTTTAAAGTATTTTAAATATTTTTATGTGTTATTTTTTATATATTATGCATTATATGTATACTTACGTATTTATATATTTTTTTAAGTTTTTTATATAGATGTTTAGTTTTATGTATTTTAAATGTATAAACATATTTTTATACATATTTATATGCATGTGTTATTTAAAATACATAAACATCGATATAAAAAAAAACTTTAAAAATACATAAATGTGTAATAAATAAAAAACATCACATAAAGATATGTAAAATACTTTAAAGTACATATAAATACATAAACAAATATGTTTATACCTTTAAAATAAATAAAAATACGTAAACATATACATACAAAAATTTAAAAAAAATACTTAAATATGTAAAAACATATATAAATCCGTAAAAAATATGTTTATGCATTATATACAAATTTTGACGAAATCTGCAGAAAAATCTCTTTATTTTAAAAAAATTTAACGATTTGATCTCATGACCTGCTGAACAGGTCAAAAAGAGCTAAAGTGAAAAAATTAGTCGGTTTCTTGGGCTTTTCTATTCAAAAAGTTAAATAGTCGGAACTTTTCTGTTAGAAAAAAATATATACTTTATTAAAACTTTTCTCAAAATACTAGGACTTTTCTACAAATTTCTCAGCAATCAAACCGATAAAATGTGTTACATTGAGAAAATGATCAAATCATCATTTAACTTTAGTTTATGGCTTATTCATAAATTATGATAAAATAATGAGACTTTAATGGAACCAGATCAATAATGAAACTAGTAAACCGGAAAAAATGGATCAAATCGTTATTTTTACCGGTAATTCATCTTTTTTCATAAACAAATTTTACTTTGGGAATTTTTTATAAATTAAGGTAAAATATTAAGACTTTTCTAAAATTTCCCTCAAAAGAAATTGTTATAAGCTATATGGTGTGGACTGACAAGGTTTTTTCGGCATCCTATGTGGCTATTTCTATTTGTGGCAAACACCACCCACTATTTCACGCATATTGTAAATATTTACATCTCAAATAGAATAGCAAGAACACAAAACATCATCAACACCACTCTTTTTCTCTGTTTTTCATACCATCAATACTACACCATGGATACATCGAATAGTAAATGTTGGAGGCATCTTATGTGGCGCCTACATAGCACCAAATATTGTAGGCAATTTAAAACACTACACCTTTTAGCTTAAGAAATAGTTATATACTAGATGAATTTGTATGCGTTGCGCAAACGTAATTATATAATGGGTAAATGATGATCTAGCCCTACAATGTTTCAAGAATTGGTCTAATTAGTACCTAAACTATTTTTGTTGTTTTATGGGGGCATAAGGTGGATTTTTTCCTGCTTATCTAATCCCTCTAACTTATAATAACCAGTTTCGTGCCACATAATCAATTAAATCCAAATACATAGATAAAGAAACAAATAAATATATATTGATGTGGATACCATTGGAAAGTCAACATCACATTTAACTAGTTGTTTGTTACCAGACCGACATCCCCTTCTTCATGTTCTCAACTTCAATTGATAACCACTAACATCACATTTTAACCAATTGTTTGTTACCAGACCGACGTCCGTTTTCGTCTGTTTTTTTTTTTATCGTTGAGCTCCTATTAACGAGATCTTCGATTCTCATTTAGGTTGTGTCGGCTAAAAATTGGTCTATCTAATATTCGAACTCCGGGCCACACACTGTTATGCCAAATCTTTAGAAAATTCATAAGTTCCTCATATGAAGTCACATTCGGACGTTCTTTTAATGCGCACTCTCGGTTTAACGTATACTACAACTTTCGTTTAGATCGCTAAGGCTAAGAAGTACTTTATCAAAAACTCACTTTTTATGTCACACAGCGTTGTGCTGGTTTTGTCACGAAACTTGACTGGTCATAACTTCTTCGTTATAACGCGGATTTCAGTGTTCTTTATATCTCCGGAATCGTTTTCACGACCACTAAAACTTTCTTCATAGATATTGGGTTTATCTATTATTCTATATTTGAAGCTTATTTTCATTCTTAATTTATTATATCTTATAAATAAGTATAATGCACATAAAATCACATAATTCACATAATATTCAAGCAATTCCTTTTTATTACTTCAAAATAGGTTACAATTGTTGACCCTAACTATTACATTACCATACTAATGCTTAGCCTAGAAACAGGGGCATTACAACATGATCCAAACCAGCTGGTTACTGAGTCTCCCAACTCCTAACAATACACTAACACCCAAACCTGCCAATAAGACTAACGCTCTGATACCTAAGAGTGCTAATCAAATGACTATCGGTAGCCACCCATATAATCATACAACCACTAGTTCACGATACATCGTGACACCTTCTAACCACTTAAAACGATAAGCTCAAGGTACTACGCCGATCTTGCCGTCATTCCATCACTGGCCTGAAGACTCCCGATTAGCACCATAGGGGCCTAAAGATCCACAACCATCAACTGACTGACTTACAGGAACCCAATCAACATCCCTCTCAATACGAACCAAACACCATATGAGCCATACCCTTCTATAACGCACAATTCCTTTCACATAACATGCTACTATCAAGGAAAAATCAGATGAACACATTGTCACACACAACCAGAGAATGAGATAGGTTGTTGTACTCTTGTTCCATTTCAAAGGCTATCACCCAAATAAGAACCATGCTTAGAATTCAAATAAAGTGCTCCTTTGCTATATTTTTTAGTCCACATACATCCGGCACGACAATATCTAATGAACTTACCACAATACACACCCTCAAAAGAACCCATAACCAACCTTGGATTTACTATATTCCTTTTTCCTCACAACCTTACCCAAAGGGTGAAGTATTAGTGGATCTAACGAAATGACGAACCTCAATCATTGACAGAAACATCCTCATAAATGACTGAAACAAGATCCTACCTCGTAACTGAAACTGAACAGATTATTTTGAAACAATAAATAAAGATCGATAGATTCAAAACTATTTAGATGAAACAAACAATAAGAAAAAAGATTGAATGTAATTGAAAAGGTGTCAAATGCTTAATTATCAATATCTTAGAAGAGTTCGATAGAACTTCTCTATAAAGATATGTAGGGCTTGCCAAAACATTAACCCTAAAACGATACATGCATGCTATATTTATAGTCTAACCCTAGCTGCATAAATACGGATGGACAGGCCCAATCCGATAACAATAAAGACTAAATACATGCATAATCAATATTGACACAACACCATAAATATCCCAACAATCTCCCCCTTTGTGTCAATAAGGAATGAAGATTCTTCATTGATGAATACGCTTCTGGACCTTGAAAAGTTTCGGCATTAGACCAAGCAAGGTTTTGCAAATCAAAATATACCATTTAATCATATCAGTGAAGCACTTCTTATCAGCAGCATCGTTCCCTTTTTTCTTCTTGGTAATATCCAAGACGTAGCTCAGACAGGATGTGGAATAAAGATGCTTGTCTGGTAAGCAGAATAAACATCTCTGAACGTTTGTACCATCTCTTGAACTTTGTTGGAACGCCACACTCCAATTATCTTTCTCAATCTTTCCCATCCTCATCTTGCTAATGTCATTCGAAGCTTCCTTAGGCAGCACTGTGGATTTCTTAAGGAGCACGGTTGCAATCTCCACATCCATCTTACCAACTTCTTGGATGTAGCAGATCAACATCCTTTTTAGTTGTGCCACGATGGGTTCAAATTTTTGTTCATCCTTTAATAAGAGATGGAACAAGGAAATCCAGTACTATGGATTAAGGCATGGCAAGTCTGCGAGTGTAAACTCAAAAACTGAACTTTTTGCTCCACGTACAACTTTGAATTTGGCATTTATAAAGCTCTCCGTTTCAATTGGCCCGATGACTTTCACAGCTGTAATTTTCTTTGAACTCTAGGTTTGGTATTGAGGCTTTCTGTTCTTGAGATAACAAGAGATAAGCATCTGATGAACATTATGGTCCGAATCAGGTGCACTCGCAATCCTGTCAAAACTTCTAAACATGAAAGCTTTTGGAGTTATTTGTAAATCAAGATATGAATCCAAAGTGTGCTCCAGATCAAATGAAGTAACTGGATCCAACCATTAAGTACTCGGATTTTCGATAGCTTCGTTCATAATCTGCTCCATGGTCCAGGGAGGGAAAATAGTCTTTTGAGTTTCTGATGTTACCTGTGCATCGCGAAGCTCTTTTTCACGAGCATCAATTTCTCTTGCAATTCACAGGTTTTCATTAAGCTCTTTATCATAAGACTTTAGTTTGAGCTTTTCACCTTCATCCTCTTCTTCTTCATCATCATCGATCAACTTCCCTTTGCCTTTCGATCCTAAAGCTTCATTACCCTTTGGATCGTTCGGATTCGTTTTCTGTTCTTGTTCACCAGAACCATCATCAATTGGTTTCTTGACTTCTCCCCTTTGTTTCAGAAGTAAGATATACTCCAAAACACCTTCTATGATTGAGCATTGAGAAGATGGGTTTAATCTTATCAGCTAGATGTTGGCGAACGGAGACCGTGAGTAAAGAATCACGACTCTCGATGAGATTCAGTAAGTATTGGTTAACATCTCCAACACAACGTTTTATCATAGCCTTTTCAGACTTGAGCTCATCATTCTGCTGTTGTATATGCGACAGTTGCACATAAAGAACTTTGATCTTCTCGGTATTCACCACAATTTTATCCATAAGAGAGTTCTTGATAGCAAGGTCATCTTGAAGCTTATCAAGCCAGGAAGTAATATAAGTTTGCAGCTCAGTATTATCGGCCTGAATTTCAGTGCGAACCTTCGAAAGAGCAGCTTTCTCGGTTTGCAGAGTCAAGATAAGACTCTTAATGACCTTATTCGCAACTTCAATATTTTTGTCTGAGGATCGACGAAAATCCACCATAAACTCAGTAACATCATTCACTAGTTTTTTGACTTTTTCGGTCGCTTCACGAACGGTCTTGTCGGAATTTTCCACAACTGTAGTAGAGGCATCAAGACTTTTGAATGCTCCTTGGTGAGAGTCTCGATTAAAGACTTGATAAACTCAAAGGAGTAGTCATTTCCAGATGATGATTTGGAAGACTCTAGCAAATTGTCCAACTTTTCATTGAGGGCTTTGAACTGCCCCTTCGTCATAGGTGCATCTTCGTCATCACCAGATGGTTGAACATTGAATGGGTTGTAGTTAAAATCTTAGAAGTCATCATGATCATCTCCAAAGATGGTATCTGGATCATCATTACGTAGTGGTGAGATTGGAGTAGATCTAGGACCGATCGTAACACCAGAAGCACCTGCCCCCGTATCAAATACATTGATAGTTAATGGCGGTGTACTCGTGGTTGTGGTGGTTGTATAGGTGGATTTGGTGTAAAGAGGAGTGGTTTGAGCAACTAAAACCTGAGGTTGCGAGATTCCGACAGAAACATTCGGAAATGGAGCGATAGTGATCGGTGTGGGAATAGGTGTAGAAGTAGCAGTAAGAGAAGGTGGAGGAGTAAAGCCACGAAAAAGATCTTTTGTTAATGGAACAGAGTTGGGCATCGAAAAAGTTACCTCTATTGGATTGAGTAGCTGTATCTTCGGTTTCTCGCCGGACTTGCTCCATTCGCTGAATGTCTGAAATTGTATGAGACTCTGAATCCTCCTCAGCAACAGCAGTAGGAGACCTTGGATTGTGAGTCGGTTTCTTTACTTTCTTCTTCGAAGTTTGAGCTGGTTTGAAAGGACCAACTTTCGTTTTTTGCTTACCTCCTTTCTTAGGCTTGTTCACCTCCTCCAAAACCTTTTGCAATTAAGGTGTTAAAGGGCGAGGACCTGATGCAAATTTCTTCTGATACTTGTTGATGAGCTCATTGTCTGTTGGAACATAGTTGAGCATTGTCTTTGGAAGAGATCCAATAAATGCGGAGTTTATAGGATTAGACACAATGAAGTTCAAAGTGTGAAAGATCGGAGAAGCTGCCATTATACACCCTTCAGTCACCGAAATATTGAGTTTAGTGATAGATCTATGGATAATGACGAACTAGAATCGAAAACACGAAATCTCTGAGTTTCGTGTCGTAGAGAGTACTCTGAACAAGTTGTACCCAAAGGATGGAACCATAGTACCTATTGACTCCATGGTAAAGTTCGTAGATTATAGTGCATAAAAGCTTACTTGGACTGTCCGAGCCCGTGACCTGCTCTGAAAAACTTTTGAAGAGAAGGATAAATAGGCCATTCCACATCAGAGGTAGGTTGGGTTTCTTGAAATTGGATAAAATGGCGAGATTTCCCACGTAACCCATCTGGTAGAACATCTCCTGGATTGCAAAAGAGGAGATTGACTCCGGATCAACAAGATCCCTAGCTTGAGAAAACCCTAGCAATCGCCTGAAACGAGACTTGGAGATTGATGTTTTGTGGGAAGCGATCTCAAAGATAATCACATACTCATCTTCCTGATAACTTGTAGTTGAGTATGCCCTGGATAGATGAACCAAGGGAACACCTTTTTGCATTGTGAGGGCTTGAGACAACGAAGAGCGACGAAGACAATCGATCATAGGTTGGATTAAATCAGCATACTTGGATGAATCGAGATCAAGACTGATATTTTGGTTGGGTTTGATATTCACAAGCGTCGATAAGGCAGTCTGTTCAGCAGCAGATGGAGTTTCTGATGAGGCGGCCATGGAAATCCTTGGAGAAGATGATGAACAGTGTCAAGAGAAAGAGGGTTTTTGCGCCGGAGAGTTTTTGAAATCTTTGTTAGTGGTAAAAAAATCAATCGCCGATTTTCCTTTTATACGTCATCCTTGGAGAGAGAAATATAGCTAGAGACTTTTCCTTTTCCCTTAAAAAGAGCCTAAAAAGTCGTGAGAGCTATGCGCGTGTCAGGCGGCGTAACTGATGTGCATGATGTCATGGTTTTCAAAAATTCCTGCACCTAATTTGAAAGATTATCCCTTGTAAACTGTCATTTCAGTTATGGACGTTCATAATTGCTTGCCAATACCTATTCTCTGAATCTGAAAGTAACCATTCAGAATAAGTGAAACTAGACTGTTGGAAAATCACAAGGATTTTCGTGCAAAAGTGTGCCAAAGATAAAGAAATAAAACAAATATATTTGGGATTCTGTGATGTTGATAGGTGCATTTTATGCACCTATTTTTCATGTTTATTTCCGTTTTTTATAGCATTCTACTTCATAATTCTTGGATTTAGTTGATTATTATGGCAATTGAATATTTCATTAAGAATTCCCGGTACTTCATTATTTTTGATTTATTTTGCAGGCATTATGGAGCATGGAACATGGAGCTTGGATGCATGGATGAATGGAGCTTGGATTCTTGGAGCTTTGGAGCATGCAGAGAAGATTAACCGGTGATTCCATAGAGGAAAGAATGAAGACATAACCCGAGTCATTGTCACATTATCATCATAGCAAAGGACTACGTTTGAAATGCGGTTCTTGTCACACTGACACGGGTCGTGTTTGTCCTTTATCATCTCATATTTGAGCAACATAACTCATGGTGAAGCTAGATTGAAGATGGAGTCAACAGTGAAGACTTTTTGGAATTTTAGCAAAAATCATGGTCCATGCCAAAATCACATGGGAAAAAGGCATGTCCAAGCCAAAAACTCATGGCCTCATGGCATGCACGCGAACTTTAATAAAAGACAGGAGAAGACGTCATTTGAAGGGAGAACGGTTTTTGGAGCAGTTTGGGGCGATCTTGGGCGATTCTAGGAGAATTCTTGGAGCTTTTGAGAAGACCAAATCATTGCAAACATTTTTGATTTCATTTTAGTAAGCATTAAACATTCCAATTCCATCATTTTTCTTGTTTGATTTGTTCTTAGCCATGTGTGACTAAGAAACCCTAGGTTCTAGTTCTTGTTCAAAACATGTTGATTGCTTGACTTGAAGCATATGATTTGATGTTTGATTTGTGATTCTATTCTAGTGATTATGTTTTTGTTTAAACTAGAACCCTTAAATTTGATTTTTGTTTGATTGGCCACTTTCATGAATTGAATTTTTGTGTAGTTAATTAACTTTTAGGGCACCTAATCGTTCTATTAAGTTAATAATTGGTAATAAGCAATAAGTTTTCTTATTGTAAAACATACATCACATGTTTTCACACTTCCGGGTGTATGAGAAGAAATGAACATTGTTGGGAAGCTTGTACAAAACTTAATGCAGTTTTCCAATACAATCTAAGAGCGTGTTTAGGTTGAATTAGTGAAGTTAGGTCTAGTCAAAGAACGTATTTTGGTTAGATAATTTGGCAAGCGAGAGATATTAGAGCGTGTTGATATCTTTCAGTACCAACTTAGAACAGCAATCACAAATTACATCAAGTCATAATCAGGTTAAATGACAACATTGAGAACTAGAACTGGAAGCACTTGTACAACTTGTTTACAAATCTATTTCATTTTCTGCATGTTTCAAAGTTGATTGTTATTTCTTTTATTATTTGACTTTTGCAAACAAAAACCCCATCTGTGAACAAAGTACCTTTTGAAAAAAGGTATAGACTTTTGTCACGTGTCTCTGTGGTTCGACCCTGCTTGCCTTGTACTACTTTTTAGTGCATTAAAGCAGTGTATCTGGAGTTTATTGTACCCCTATTATTTGTTGGGTTTTACACACCTAACAAATTGGTGTCGTTTCCGGGGACACGGTGTTACTAATTGTTTATGCCTAGATCTTTTCGTACAGGTACACCATTGCCAATTGACTAGTAGATAGAAAGGACTGCAAAGAAGTTAAGGAAGCAAGCCAAGCTTCGTAAGAGGCAACCAGTTTCTGGTAATTCTTCACCGTCTACTCCCCCAGTCATCAACATTTGGGAGGACATACCCCTCTCAAGTGTATCAGCCTCAGAAACAGAAAGCCCATCACTCTCACCACAACCATCCTCACCCATAAATACCACTCCACCATCTTCACCTACTCATAATAGCCCAAACACTTCACCTACAGCAACATCACCCACTACTCACATAATGGGAGACAACCCTAGAGGGAATCACGGTCCTCCGAACCCACCACCCGAACAAACCCTTCGTTAATGGGCGAGGCAAGAGGTTACTCAACAACCTCTTTGCATCACCTATCCGGCAGCCACAAACCTTGAATTGAAATCCGATCTCATCCACTTATTCCCAACCTTTAAAGGCTTAGAAAACGAAGATCCCCACAAGTTCCTCACAGAGTTCCATGTTGTGTGTGTTGGCATGAAACCACACAATGTCATGGAGGACCAAATCAAGCTTAGGGCATTCCCCTTTGTAGTGGAAGACTCAACAAAAGATTGGCTTTATGACCTTCCACCGGGGACGGTCAACACATGGGTAGATCTTGCACCCCTCTTCTTAGACAAATACTTCCCAAAAATGAAAGCCTCGGCCCTAAGAAGAGAGATAATTAGGATCAAACAACACAAGAGAGAAGCCTTTCATATATATTAGGAGAGATTCAAGAAACTTTGTGCCCGTTGTCCAAAGCATGGAATTACCGAGTACCAACTCCAATATTTCATTGAAGGAATGACCCCAATGGAAAGAAGGCTTCTTAATGCTTCGAGTGGCGGATCTCTACCCGATAAGACTCCAACCGAAATCCTCAACTTAATCAAGAATATGGCTGAAGATTCTAAGCATGCAAGCCATGATGAAGAATGGTACACAGATGCACCCCGAGGTGTAAAAGAGGTCCAAACTCCTCAAATTGAAGCTCAATTGTCCGAGCTTACAAAAGTTGTAATGATGTTGGCTAAAGACAAGGGTGTGCATCACACACCCCGCCCTTGTGGTATTTGCACTCAAGTGGGGCACCCAACCGACATGTGCCCTCAACTTCAAGATGAGGATTATGTGGAAGCCAATGCTTTAGGAGAGTACTTTTATGTTCTAGATATGGGAGATGATGACTCCCCAAATTCAAGTTCCATACTTTTGGGTAGACCTTTTCTTAAAACAGTAGAAACCAAAATTGATGTCTACAATGGAACTTTATCAATGGAATTTGATGGGGAGGTCATTAACTTCAATATTTTTGAAGAGAAGAGGTACCAAAATGATGTTCACTCTTTAAATTTTGTGGATATTGTTCGACCTTTGAATAAAGAATGCTTTGAGTTGACTCACCATGATTTTTTAGAGTTGGCTTTAAATAGGAACTTTGATAAAAATTTGGTCAAGGAGATTCCAAAAAAACTCAAGTTGGATAAAGAGATGTTGGTAAATGTGGAGTTTATAGATGAAAAGAAGAACATGGGGTTCCATGAAATGGGTATTCACCAAAAGCTAAAGATCCAAGAATTAGAGGAGATTAAAAATAAAGCATTTGAGAACTCACACATCTACAAGGACAAGACCAAAGCATTCCATGATAAGTACCTCTCCTGTAAGATCTTTGAGATTGGTCAAAAGGTATTACTCTATGACTCTCGTTTTAAATGGTTTTTTGGTAAGTTACGGTCCCGATGGATTGGACCGTTCATTGCTACTAATATATTTGATCCTGGTGCAATTGAGATTAAGAGTAACAAAAATGGAAAAGTATTCAAAGTTAATGGTCACAGGTTAAAGGTCTTCTATGAAGGTTTCCAAGAGAAAGACATGGAGCTAGCGACAAGCTTGGAACGCCTGGACTACATTGAGTGAATCTAAAGGGCAAAGTCGAGCCAAAGACTTGAAACAAGGGCGGCTAATCGAGAGGCAACTCGAGAGTATTTCTTTCTGTTTTCTTTATTTTGATTTATTTCATCCGTGCTACAATTTTTTTGCGTCTTTTCGAGGGTTCCGCACAAATAACTTCCCTATCTAATGGTCAAAGAAAATTTGGTTTTGAAAAAAAAACAAAAAAAATCGTGAGTTTGATGTTTAAAGAAAGAAAACTCATGTGGGAAGGCAAAAACTCATGGTCATTTTTTTGACCCGTGCCATGCCATCGAGGTTTTAAAAAAAATATTTTGCACAAGCTAGCTTCAAATTGCACGGGTTGTAAATGAAAAACGCACGTCCTAGGGCTTGACCATGCGTCCATATCGCAAGTCCGATCCTCAAAGAAAAAAACTCACAGCCATGGTTCAAAAACGCATGGCCTGTGCATATTGTCGCTAGCTCCCGAGAATTACAAGAAAGTCACATGGCTAGAAACTCATGGGCAAAGTGATCGAAAAACGAAACTCATGGGCAGGCTTTTGGTCATACACTTCCATGTGATTTGGTAATGCATCTTAATCGACTCTATTCCCTCACAAACCTTACGATCGTGCGTTTGCTCCTCTCTTCATCATTCTCGGCCGAAACCTCAAAAAACCTAATCCATTTTTTATTTTCTTCTTCAGTTAATCCAAGATTAAGCCACCAATGTATGTTACTATCGGTTCCTAACTTCACTTCATTCATCATCTAGGTCGAATTCATCATTCAATGGGTAAAAATTGATTTTTTTCTTCATAAACCCTAGTTCTTGATTTGTATAGTTTGAATTGATTCTTGTATTAAGTTTCAAAATTCTTGCATATGGTTTGAAGAATAAGCTTAGGGAGGCATTTTGGAAAGAAAATTAGGAGCCTTCATCTCCAATTGGGCATCCCACCATTGAAGGATTCAAGCTTTCTTCAGGTTGAAGATGAAGTGAAGAATACAAGCCAACACCACAAATTCAAGCGTTTAAACGATACATTCCTTCCATATCTCAAGTTTTACGCATTGAATTCAATTTTGTTTGGTTAGAATAGTTGTGAATCCGTTCTTGTGCTTCATATAACTGTTCATTCATGCTTGTCTAGTTGTGTTATCATCTTTGGGCACCACCTGTTTGTCATAAATCCGGTTTGTCATCATGCCAAAACGTAAAAACCCACAACCAAAAGAACAATTGGAATCCAAATATGGTGTCACCACCATTATTCACAACTCTCTTGAGCACCGTGATCGATTCCTTCACCTCAAGGATCGCGAATACTCTCAACAACGGTTTGTAGATATTCCCCCTCTCCAAGAACTAGGAGTTTATGATGGCGTCCATAGATTGTTTAGCAACATCGGTTGGGAGAAACTTCTCACTTTGGAACCAATGGAATCATATAAAAACACAACCATTGAATTCTTACAATCTTTGGAATTCAATGACAATGCCAAATGTCTCTCATTTTGTCTCATGTGTTTGCAATTTAAACCGAGTCTAGACGATCTTAGTGGGTTTGTTGGGATTTATAAATTCAATACTTATGGTCCCAAATTAGGCTACATGCGAGAAAAATAATCTTTTCAAAACCCAGGTCAAAGCCTTTTGGAAGGAAATCACGGGACTTGATGGGTATGAGGCTCGATCCGCCAAAGCATCTCATATCATCCATCCGGTCTTAAGGGTGACTCTCCGAATTATTGCTAACATTTTCTTCCCCCAAGAAGATGTTAGCAGAGCCGGTAAGATGGAGTTAGAAATTCTTTGGTGCATGGTCACCGGCTTGAAGAGACCTCATTTTGGCGCCTTTCTTGCTTCCAAACTTCTTAAGGTCTCTACCAGCGATTCTGGACCTATTCATTGTGGCGGGATTATCTCCTATCTTGCCACCCGCCTTGCTTGTGCCGAGCTTTTTGAGAGCAAGTGCCCGGATCTCGAGAAAATCACACAAGGCTCTAATACCAACACATCCAATGTCCTTGTAGCCTCATCTTTCTTCTATAAAGAAGGTAATGGTAGTATCACATGGTTGGTGCAGGGTGAGCCACACCTACGAGTTCCTGCTGGGGATTTCAACTGTCTCCAACTCTAGAAGGACATCACTCAGACTCGGTGGTGTCTACCAAAGAACACTTCTACAAATTCCATCCCACGTGCTCCTGCGCCCATCCCGAGAGCTCCTGAGTGGCTGGTCGTCGACCACGAAGACGACATCCCTATTCCACCTGCTCACTCCACTCCTCCCATAGCAGGGGGATCCATGTCTATTGCCCTGGTGGAGACTGCACATTATTTCTACACCCGGCGGGCAGCTCAGTACCATGACACATACATGAGGCGTTTTGATCACCTTTATCAAGCGGTTGTCGACATTCGCACTGATTTGTCTGCAACCAACGTCTCCGTTCAACAATTGACACAAACGATACAACAAGCTATACAGTTCAAGCAGCGTTGGGCCCCTTGCAGCTAGTAGATTGCCCTACCCTCTCCGAGCATCGAGGATGATGCTTAATCTTAAGCTTGGGGAGGGGTCTTTGTACATTAGGTTCTAGTTTCCTCATGTATTAAAAAAAATTCAATGTAAAGAAACATAATCTTCTTGAATAAGTTGAAGTGGTAAATTAGTCGTGGCTTGAGATTAGAACTTGTTCGTTTTTCATTAAAAATATTGAAGCAACCTAATCTCACACGAACACGTCTCCTGAAGCTACTCGTGCAAAACAAAAAATGATAAGGTTATCAACATCAAAGCATAAAGCCAGATATAGTTTAGCCCTTGGAACACACGACCGGTCTTATGAGTAGTAAGTGCTCACTCATATCCAAACTTCAAATTCAAAAGAGCCATAAAATGAATATAAAATTTCAGTGACTCAAATTCCCCAGCACTTGAAAAAGTCTTTTCTACCTATTTCCGTCTAAATACCCTGCTTGGGGACATTGTTTCCAACTATACTTACGGGTCTTTGCGCGTTTACATCAGTCCCCCTAAAAGAGTCAATACAAAAATATAAGGAAATAAGCCTGGCAAACAAAAAAATAAAAAATAAAATAAAATAATTATTAAGTTAATCTATGACCTTTGGGACTTGAATCAGTAAACCCCGAGGGGTGTTCTACACCTAATTGCCTAAAGCTATATTGTTTGGGACTGATTGGGTTGAAAGTTCGCTACATGGGTTCCATAGAAAGTCATGAACTTAATAGAAACAAAAAATAATATAAATAGGTTTAGATATTCAAATAAAGCAAATTTGTGGCGTTTGAGGTTCGGGCAAGTAAACCCGAGGTATTTCTTTAAATCTAGCACACCAAGGCCATCTGGTCTGGATGTGTTGGTTGGAAGCCCGCTACATGGATTTCAAAGAAAGCCATGAGCTTTATTTGTAGGAAAATATAATTAGATAGTTTTGTATATATTTATGTTTATAGTTTAATTGAATAATATGTTTAGGAAAAATGCTTGGCTGCCCAAAGATTCCTTTGGACTGGACCGACTGTAAACTACTTTGACTGGTGTAAGTGGTTTGAAACGTGTAACCAATCTGGGTAAGTATTAGGGAATTTTTAGAAATTTTTTTTAGGAAAAGATTGTTGTTAGTCAACAAATAGCTGGAGTCGGTCATTGTCATGCTTTGTAAAATGAAAATGATTGAGCATATTCTGCATCACATGTTTTCACAAGAGTAAGACCATAATTTGTTCCATGTGCTAACCCAATACCTGTAAAAGTGAACAAGTGTTGTAACTTTTGATTTTGTTGAGTTACGTTAGGGAATGGCTAAAAACCTTTTTTTACATGTTATATATATCTTTGTGGGGTTAATGTCAAGTTATCTCAAGGCCCGACAGGTACACCTTCGACTGTATGACATAATGAGGTTAATTGGATTGAATATGTTCATTTTGTTTTGTGTATTGCACTAATGTTTGAAAAAAAATTGTACACATGTTATTTTCATTAGTTCTTCTTTTATTGGATGCATGCACTCTTAATTCCATTTAGTCCTTTTCGTTCCTTCCATTCTTTTCATCTTAGTTTCTTTTTAGTCACCTATCGTCTTCTCTAGGTAGATTCTCAATTTTGTTCTTTCTTGAGGACAAGAAAGGTCTAAGCTTGGGGAGGTTTGATAGGTGCATTTTATGCACCTATTTTTCATGTTTATTTCCGTCTTTTTATAGCATTCTACTTCATAATTCTTGCATTTAGTTGATTATTAGGGCAATTGCATATTTCATTAAGAATGCCTGGTACTTCATTATTTTTGATTTATTTTGCAGGAATTATGGAGCATGGAACGTGGAGCTTGGATGCATGGATGCATGGAGCTTGGATTCTTGGAGCTTTGGAGCATGCAAAGAAGATTAACCGGTCATTCCATGGAGGAAAGCATGAAGACATAACCCGAGTCATTGTCGCATTATCATCATAGCAAAGGACTATGTTTGAAATGTGGTTCTTGTCACACTGACACGGGTCGTGTTTGTCCTTTATCATCTCATATTTGAGCAACATAACTCATGGTGAAGCTAGATTGAAGATGGAGTCAACAGTGAAGACTTTTTGGAATTTTAGCAAAAATCATGGCCCATGCCAAAAACACATGGGCAAAAGGCATGTCCATGCAAAAAACGCATGACCTCATGGCATGCACGTGAACTTTAATAAAAGATAGGAGAAGACGTCATTTGAGGGAGAATGGTTTTTGGAGAAGTTTGGGGCGATCTTGGGCGATTCTAGGAGAATTCTTGGAGCTTTTGAGCAGACCAAATCATTGCAAACATTTTTGATTTCGTTTTAGTAAGCATTAGACATTTCAATTCCATCATTTTTCTTGTTTGATTTGTTCTTAGCCATGTGTGGCTAAGAAACTCTAGTTTCTAGTTCTTGTTCAAAACATGTTGATTGCTTGACTTGAAGCATATGATTTGATGTTTGATTTGTGATTCTATTCTAGTGATTATGTTTTTGTTTAAACTAGAACCCTTAAACTTGATTTGTGTTTGACTGGCCACTTTCATGAATTGAATTTTTGTGCATTTAATTAACTTTTAGGGCACCTAATCGTTCTATTAAGTTAATAATTGGTAACAAGCAATAAGTTTTCTTATTGTAAAACATATATCACATGTTTTCACACTTCCGAGCGTATGATAAGAAATGAACATTGTTGGGAAGCTTGTACAAAACTTAATGCAGTTTTCCACTACAATCTATGAGCGTGTTTAGGTTGAATTAGTGAAGCTAGGTCTAGTCAAAGAGCGTATTTTGGTTAGATAATTTGGCAAGCGAGAGGTATTAGAGCGTGTTGATATCTTTCAGTACCAACTTAGAACAACAATCACAAATTACATCAAGTCATAATCAGGTTAAATGACAACATTGAGAACTAGAACTGGAAGCACTTGAACAACTTGTTTACTAACTCTGGATGATTCAAAGTTGATTGTTATTTATTTTATTATTTGACTTTTGCAAACAAAACCCCCATCTGTGACCAAAGTACCTTGTGCAAAAAGGTATATACTTTTGTCCCGTGTCTTTGTGGTTCGACCCTGCTTGCCTTGTACTACTTTTTAGTGCATTAAAGCAGTGTATCTGGAGTCTATTGTACCCCTATTATTTGTTGGGTTTGACACACCTAATAGATGTCAATTTAAAATTAACACAAAAGGAGATGGATCCCAGGCAACGATCTCTTCCTTCGGAGTCAAGAGAGACTCGGAAGTGCCTGCATGGCTTCTCGTTGAATTACGATCATCTATTTGTTGAGACATAGTGAAATGTTTCTTTTCATTAGGCTTTAAAGGGTGGCTTAGCTTCAACCAAACTACGAAACTCAACATAAGTCTGAAAGTGTGGAAGAAGTACTTGTATGACTAGTGTAGCCATAATAACAAGTATGCTTTGGATTCATTTGAGTGGCTAGATAATATGGAAATCTCAAGGAAAAATAAAAACTGGATCTATTGGGAAGAAATGTCTTAGGTTGAGAACATTTCATTAAGATCTCTCAAAAATAAAAATAATGAGATTCCAAGGTACAAAACCATGAGGGTTGATATTCTTTAATTCCTTGGTGAACAATCTTGAACTTGTTATATGTTCACCGTCAATGTTAGGACATGATTTGTGGTTTATACTTTACATTTGATGACTTTTAGAGTTCTCGGTCTAGGACCGAACACACCATGATTTCGGTGGTGTTTGGACCGAAATCACCATATGATTTTGGTTGGCTTAATGATGCTTTCAGTTGGGTTTTGGGTTGGGCCTTTGTATTTACGTCTGGCTATATATATATATATATATATATATATATATATATATATATATATATATATATATAGTATTGTTTCGGCCGTGAAAAGGGTTGGTCATTCTAGGAAGCTGATATCGAGTTTAGAGAGAAAGAGAGAACCGAGAGTAATTGAGAATCTTATGTACTAGACTATTGTTTAATATAGTGTGCATTGAATATTCAACAACTGTGTTCTTAATTCGATATAACTGTTTTGCATTAATCATTGAATTGAGATTCCACGCCAATTCTAGTGATTTTGATTGATATACTAGATCGGGTTTTTACAGTTGGTATCAGAGCAAGGATTGGTATCAATCGAATTGGCCTAAACATTAAACATTTCTTGGAATCTTTCTTGGTGTTTTTAAGTTCTTTTTAACAAAATTGTTGATGTTTTTCTTCCTGTTCTTCACTTTATTGGAGACTTTGATCGAAATTGGTTTTGATAAGTTACCATTGTCGTGTTTCAGGTATTTTTGGGAGTTTTCGATTAGGTCTGGACGTTTTCGGCGGTTAACCTTAAGTTCTCGGTTAGGTTTAGGAGTTTTTGGCGGACTGTTGATCGATTTTGATTAAGGTTTTCATATTTGACTTCACACTTTGTCGGCCAGCTCCTCGGACTCAACTTCGAAGCTCTCGGTCTCAGCCTCGGAGTTCTCAGCTGAAATTTGTGCTCTCGGCTAGGTCAGCTTCACTCCTCGATACTCTCGGAGTCTTTGGTCAACGTATTTCGGTCTGCATATTTGGCTCCGCATCTTCGGTTCAACTTCTCGGTTATTGAGATTTCGGCTAAGGTTCTCGGTCAAGAAACCTAGTTCTTGGTCAGGTTTCTTTTCTGATAAAAAGATGACCTTCACGGTTCTCGATCAACAGGGTGTTGACTATTGGTGTTTTCGGTCAGAGAACATTTATTTTTGGTTTTCGGTCAAGATCAAATTGCACAATCAGATTTTTTTTATTAGTTAATAATGAGCTCTTACAACAGTTCAATCACAAATCCAGGTACTAAGAGGTAAGTAAAACCTCATGCTCTCAATCCTGTGAAGATAAAATAAATAAATACCATGAACAAAATGAATTATTAGTTAGAGAGATTTTTGATCTTAAAAATGAAATTTATGGAGAAAGTAAACAAGCTACTTAAAGAAAAATTAGAAGCACAAACTAAAGATTTAAGCAGGATTAAAGAAGAATACAACACCAAATGTGTTCACTGTTGTTTTGCCGAGGAGAAAATTGCAAACTTAACTGCTGAACTTGATGCATTAAAGGCTAAATTTAAGGATGCTGAATTGAATTTTAAAAAATTCGATGTATCAAGTGAGAAAGTTGAGTCAATGATAGAAAAATAATTAAAGTGGAAAGACAAACAGGGTGAGGGTCTAGGGTATCATAGTGTTCCACCTCCTTTCAATGATAATTATACTTCGCCCCTTGAAACCAAAGAGATAGAGACACCTACACAATATGGCCAACCCCTTGTAACTGCCACAATCAAGACTGAACAATCCGGCCCAACTAAGAGTATTCATATGAATGATTCTAATGCTTCTACTTCATGTGCAGAAAAAGTAACAGTGCACGATGTGTTCAAGTAGAACAAAAATAATTATAGTTCTGTTGAAAATGCTTAAAAAACTTGTGATGATGATAATCCCACGGTTGAAAAATTCAAGCCATGAAAATTTGTTAAACAATCTAATAAATGTGCTTGTGCTTGTGAAAGGTCTTTGAAACAAACTTCATTTGGACAAAGACCAAGTCACAATCTTATTTATTTGAAAAAACAAACTTGTGTTAACTGTGGGACTCCCGATCACATTGCTAGAAATTGCCCACATCGTTCATATGTTCCTTACTATAAACAAGGTTGGTAGAACGTGCCAAGGGGGAGATTGTTAGGACATGATTTGTGGTTTATACTTTACTTTTGATGACTTTTAGAGTACTCGGTCTAGGACCAAAAACACCTTGATTTCGATGGTGTTTGGACCGAAATCACCATATGATTTCGGTGGGCTTAATGATGCTTTCGGTTGGGTTTTGGGTTGGGCCTTTGTAATTTGGTCTAGGTATATATATATATATATATATATATATATATATATATATATATATATATATATATATATATTGTGACATCCCCATTTTCACGGCCAGGAAAGACCGATTTTGTTTATGCTTTATAAAAATCAGAGTACCTCTTTTAATAAAAACGTTGCGGAATTTGTTCCCAGAAAAACATGATAAATATGTTATCAAAGCATTTCCGAAGAAATGTATTTTTATCCATTTTAAAACATTTGGGATGTCATCGTCAATACAGAAACATAAGCATAAACAGATCGTACGTTCATTTACACAAGGGATCTACATCTCTTTTAAATCCCTAAGTGTAAAGTAGCTTGATATCGACACCTGTGATATAAATAAGCTTGAGTGGGTCAGGTTGGGAAACCTCGTGAGTACATAGGGTTTTCAACCCACAATAATTTAATTATTATGTTTAAACATCAAACAATCAACCCAATTACCCATCCCCATTATCTTCCTTACTCTTAAGGATCTACCCTAAGAATCATCTATCATGCATTCGTTAATTTCGAAGCCCATTGCCTACAGGGTTTATATGATAGGCACTAAGTCCATAGCTGCCAATGCTTGTTCATAAAGCACTAATTCCATAGCTGCTAAAGTTCATTCATCGGGTACTAAATCCATAGCTACCAGTGTTCAACTAATAGGTACTAAATCCATAGCTACCAGTATTTATTTAACAGGTACTAAGTCCATAGCTACCAACATTTATCTAACAGATACTAAGTCCATAGCTATCAATGTTTATTCGATAGGCACTAAGTCCATAGTTGCCGATGTTATTTGTTAGGCACTAAGTCTATAGTTGCCAATGTTCACTCATATCATCTTTCATCTGTCATCATTCATCTACCCATGTTTTACCTAACATATTCGTAGATATAAAATACATATACAATTTAAATTATTTAAAACTTGTATAAAATCGTTCATCTAGCATAAAAAGCAAGTATTCAAATAATATGCACACATATCACATAATTTATATAAAATACTTCATATCTATGTGTAAGATGAAAGTAACTAGGTACTCACTTGTTAAAGCGATGATTCCAAACTTGGACAGCGCTTCGCTTCTTAACAATATAATTTCCTTCGATGAAACCTAATATTATTATCACTAGATTTTAGTATAATATTACCGTGACTATTTATTAGTCTTATTATTATTATTATTATTATTATTATTATTATTATTATTATTATTATTATTATTATATAAGCGTTTAAACAATATTTTCCAATCACTATGTACATACAGGGGCCAAACATAAAACATCGGAGGACAGGACCATTTTGACATATAGCACTTCTGAAATCCAACAACCCTATTCGACCCTTTAAACCAGTTTCCCGTACCACGAGTAGTTAAAAAAGATATTATAACGACACTTATATAAATCATAATAATAGCCCAAATATTAATTATAAGTTCATAATAACAATACTAATTTTAAATATAAGTTATATTTTAAATAGGGTAGTCATAACTTACTTACAAGGGAGTTTTAGCTAGGAGTCGGGCTCCGCAGGGGCAGAACTTCGTCGCTGAATCTTTCTAAGAAAGATTCTTGCAGTGTTTCAGCGCTCACCTTACTATACTAAAACTACAGAAAGAGAAGTCGAATCACGAGAGACCGAAATGCTTGGGGGATAAGAAGAGAAAGACTCTTGAATCAAGAGAATGGTGCAAGAAATATGAGAGTTCATGACTCTTATTTATAGTGATTGAATTTTCAAAAACTACCCTCCATAGTTGCTTAATGACCTTATAGTTATATAAATGACTAAACACCCCTTTATAATACTATTTTAAATGGATTTAATGATATTTGTAATAAACGAATATCGAAAGTACTCAACACTAGTCTTATAACGACCACATCGTCGATACCTTTCTAATGATATATACATATGTATATGTATGTATACGTATATATGATTTACACTTTATTTTAATACGTAAATGTGCTATTCAAAATTACAACTCGTTCATACGAACTTCATTTTTGACGTTCTTTATATCCTTGCGTAGCTATCGACGAGATATACAACTTTCGTTTAGACTCCGTCAACTAATTTTGAATTTATATTTTTGTCCATTTTTTATAAAATTAAATGATTGTGCTAAAATCACAACTTTCTCGTACGGACTCCGTTTTTGGCATTCTTTTTCTCAAAATTCATATTTTAAGGAGTACTACGATTTTCATTTTGGTCGCATTAGCTAAAAGTCAATCATTCTCTTCGTAGCTTTTTGCGTCATACATTTGTTGTGCGCGACTGACTTTTATATCTTATAAAAATTATATCTAATTCATATAGATTCGGATTTCGACGAAATTTATATTTTCGTGATCGGGACGACGTATACTTCCTATATATATATATATATATATATATATATATATATATATGTGTGTGTGTGTGTGTGTGTGTGTGTTTTGGCACACTTATTTTTATGATTTAGGGACGATTCAACTGATTTTTCCTATTTTATTATATTATAATAATCATGAAACATATAATATTCAAGTAATTATTCTTTATTACGTCGAATAAGTTACAATTATTAACCTTAACTATTACTTTGGTTAAGATTATTTATCCTAGATAATTTTCTATAGAAAAAAAATCATTTTTAATGCTTATTATTTTAATTGACTAGCCCGAATCTGTGGGTGTTATATATATATATATATATATATATATATATATATATATATATATATATATATATATATATATTGTTTCAGCCGTGAAAAGTATTGGTCATTCTAAGAAGCTGATATCGGGTTTAGAGAGAAACCGAGAACGAGAGTAAGTGAGAATCTTATGTACTAAACTGTAACGCCTGTGTTTCCGGGCTTGCCACTTTTAGCAATGTAATAGTCTAGGTTAACCTTTGTAACCCGTTTTGAAATAATAATAATGTATTATTTGAGTATTATGTGTTTTGTGCTTAATTGCTTAATTATGTGGTTTGATTAATTAAGAATAAAAATAAGCGTCAAAATTTAAGTTTAATATAAACTTAATATATTTGGTTAATGTTGTAGTAATTGAAACGAGGTTTCCGAATATATATAGAACGCCCAAATCTGACTTCGTATGAGGAAGTTATGATTTATCGAAGTTCCGGCTTAGCGGTATACAGCCTGTTTTACTCGATTTGAGATCGAGCGGTTGTTAGCCGAAGCAATCTAAATGAGAATCGAAGATCTCATTGTTGGTATCGAAACGATAAAAAGTTAGGCGAGAACGGACGTCAAACGAAGAAGTTATGAATTTATAACGAAAGTTTCTGTCCCGGCCTATTAAAAATAATTAATAAAAATAAAGTCAAAATTAGCCGACGGAGTCTAAACGAAAGTCGTAGAGCGTGGTCTCACCTTTCCGTGGATATAAAGAACGTCGAAAACGGAGTTCGTATGAAGAAGTTATGAATTTCCGAAGTTTATTAATCATTTTGTAATTAAATTTAAATCAAAATCGGAAGCATTATCCGAAGGCGAGTCACCGGTGTGATCCGGAGTACGCCCCGCGTACTCAGCATAGTGTCGACACTTCGGATGACGCATGCAGTGACGATTTCGGAAACAGTACGCGCTGCGTACTGCAGTACGCCCCGCGTACTCCGAGGCTCCAGCCTCCTATAAATAGGATGCGAGGGTTCCGGGTATTTTTGCCAATTCCCTCTCATTTTCGTGTCGAAGCTCTGCGCAAAAACCCCCGAAGCTACCCCGAAGCCCCGGTATCATACTCTAGCCCCGAGGCAAGTTCCGAGATCCCGAAGATCCCGAGAAGTGCGGTTCCCGAGTCGAAGCTCTGCCCGCGAGAAGTTCGATTTTCGAGGAGATCTTCCAGATCTGCTGAGGAATACTACTTCTATAAGCCGTAGTGCTGTCGGATCATCTTCTGATCAAGTGAGTGTGTAGTTATTTTCTTCCAAATACAATAATACGAAGTATTATATATAAAATATGTGCTATGTGTATATATTTGGTCGTGTTATGTGTGAATGAGTATTCACTCTCTTCTATCTTATAGATCTGCTTATTTCTTTATGAGATATGTGTTATGTGTGTGTGTGCCTCATCTGTTTTGTGATATATGTGTTGATTAAAGCATGCTATACAGGTTTTCTTTAAACTATGTATACAAATGTATATTTTTATCTACTAATATGTTGGGTAGAACATGGGTAGATAGTTGTTGTGTAATAAACAGATGAGAGGCCTCGTTGTTGTTTGATTGAGTCATCTAGCAGAGTTTAGATGACGACCACTGGCTATTCTAGACAGTCTTGTGGAAACATTAGCAGGTTCGCCACCTGTAGGTGTTAATGAACTTGGGTGTTCATTCGCTGTACTCCATCCCCCTCATGGTTGCCTTATTTGACTTATATTGCTGAGGTACCCCCGAAGCATATGTTGTCGCCCCGATGAAATATTCTTAGACTAGGTCCCTTATGTTAGTTGTTTTAGGGACGTTAAAGTGAGAATAACGGGAATGGGTAATTGGGTTATTGTTGGTTGGTGAAAATTAAATATGATATTTATTGTGGGTTGAAAACCCTATATGCTCACCAGGCTCCCAAGCCTGACCCACTCAGTTTTAAATTGTATTACAGGTAGTGGCGGAAGGGCATGAGATGGATGAACCATCAAGTTGTTTTGTTTACAAGTCTGCGCATGTTTATATTTGTTATATGACTTGTAATGTATTCGTTTATGCTTATTGGTCTGTATCGGAACATGACACCCCGAGTTTTGATTATAATGAAAATACATTTCTTTTATGAAATGCTTCGGTAAACAATGTTTTATCATGTTTTGTTTTTGGGAACAAATTCCGCAACTCTTTCAAATCAAAAGGATTTACTCTGAAAATATTTAAAAGCATAAATGAAAATCGGTCTTTTCTGGCCGAGATTTTGGGGATCTCACAGTTGGTATCAGAGCATTAGTTTAAGCGAACTAGGAATTTGTAGGATTTCTAGACTTAAACTTAGAATGCTAAGTGAAGTTTTGAGATGTGTGTCTGTTGTGATTTAGACACGAGCACTAGTTTATTTTATGAAAGTTGACTAAAATGCTTTATGTGCTAAATGTTATATGTTGCCATATATGATATTATTTGTTCGGATCTATGGTCTGTTGCCGACCGGATCTAGAAACCTTATGTGTGTAGGATTCTAAGCGTACGTCTACGATATTAGAACTAGCATGTAAACGTTTCGGAGTGATAAGGATGATTTGAATATCTATCATGATTGAGGATCTAATTTCACCTTATTCGGTGTGTAGATCAAAATGGTGAGAAAAAGAAGTGGAGTTGGAAATGCTGACGAAAACAGGAATCAACCACCAGTGATTGAGCAAATACCTGTCGTAGCAGCAGCACCTGAGCCAATAACCATGGTTGGTGTGCAATTGATGATTCAGACGATGTTGGATCGTCAGATGGATGAAACTAGACGGTTGCTTCAACGGAATCGTGAAGAACTGTCGATTCGTGTGGAAGAGCCTGAATTAAATGAAGGGCACTCGGAAGGTGGAAACTTCAGTGGGTCTATTGGTCAAGCCAACCCACCGATAGTTAGGCAAGATAACCATGAAGGAAGGAATGATGGAATGGGATGCAAGTACAAGGACTTTTTGACTTGCAAACCATCGACCTTCAATGGAAAGGAGGATCCGATTGGGGTTATGGATTGGATCTCTGAAATGGAGCTAGCCTTCATGACGTGTGGCTGCAGAGGTAAGTTGCAAACTTTCTATGCCGTGCGACAATTCCGAGGTGGAGCCGTTCGTTGGTGGAACACTCTAGGGAAGACTTTGAGCCCTAACGAGCCACTACAATTGTCATGGGCAGAGTTCTTGGTGCAGTTTAAGCGCAAGTTCTGCTCGGCTCAAAATCTGTTGGAGTTGGAGAACAAGTTTCTGACATTGACGAAAGGCAGCATGTCAGTTGATGAATACACCAATAACTTCACCGATAAGATGGAGTTTGCCTTGCGTATCGTTCCAGACGAGCTGACAAAGGTGGATCGGTATGCGAAGGGACTCCCATGGGAGTACGAGGTGCCAGTACGTTAGGCACTTACTCTAGAGGCAGCTATCTGGGCTGCCAAGTCTGTGGAGAACATGATCAAGGGGAGAACCACCGTCAAGTTTGAGGTTGGTGAGAAAAGGAAGTTTGAGGGAACATCTGGTTCCAGTAAGAAGAGCAAATTTTCGAAATTTGATTCGAAAAAGTTTGGAGGAAAAGGAGGCGAGGCGTTATTGCCTATCGAACTTAATGGTTTCGACATCGTCTTGGGAATGGATTGGCTTAGCGCCAATGATGCCGAAATTTTATGCAAGAAAAAGATAGTTAAAGTAAACCCGCCTGGAAAAGATTCGTTTATGGTGTATGGGGACAAACGGCGAGTGAATTCTGGGATCATTTCTCTAATGAAAGCCAGAAAGTGTTTGACCAAGGGATGTACATCATATTTAGCATTTGTGATTGATGCTAAGAAGGAAAAGAAGGTGATGCAGAGCATTCCAGTGGTGTGTGATTTTCCGGAAGTGTTCCCCGAGGATCTTCCTGGATTACTACCTGATAGACAAGTGGAGTTCAGAATAGACTTGTTACCAGGAACCACGCCAATAGCAAAAGCACCTTATCGATTAGCACCGACGGAGATGAAGGAGTTAATGATGCAACTTCAGGAGTTATTGGACAAAGGTTTCATTAGACCTAGTTCATCGCCCTGGGGAGCTCCGGTGTTATTCGTGAAGAAGAAAGATGGAAGTATGAGAATGTGCATTGATTACAGAGAGCTGAACAAGGCAACAATAAAGAATAGATATCTGTTGCCGATGATTGATGACCTGTTTGATCAATTGCAAGGTTCGAGCTATTTCTCGAAGATCGATCTTAGGTCAGGATATCATCAGCTGAAAGTAAGAGAGCAAGATATCGAGAAGACTGCATTCAGAACTAGATATGGACACTATGAGTTCTTGGTTATGTCGTTTGGACTAACCAATGCTCCAGCAGCGTTCATGGATTTGATGAATAGGGTTTGTAATCCTTTCCTTGATAAATCCGTGATAGTGTTCATAGACGACATCCTGATCTACTCGAAAAGCCAGGAGGGGCATGGCAGACACTTGCGAGAAGTGTTAGAAGTTTTGAAGAAGGAGAAGCTTTATGCAAAGTTCTCCAAATGTGATTTTTGGATTCGAGAAGTCCAATTCTTGGGTCACATGGTCAACCAAGAAGGGATAATGGTTGATCCAGCGAAGATCAAAGCTGTGACGAAGTGGGAACAACCGAAAAGTCCCACGGAGATTCGAAGCTTTTTGGGATTAGCCGAATATTACCGCAGGTTTATCCAAGGCTTTTCTTCGATTGCTACTCCATTGACAGCGTTGACCCACAAAGGAGCTACTTATGCTTGGAGTGAGAAGCATAAAGAAGCATTCGAGAAGTTAAAGAAGAAGCTATGCGAGGCACCGATACTTTCTCTACCCGATGGAGTTGAAGACTTCGCTGTTTATAGCGATGCGTCTGGTGTTGGATTGGGTTGTGTTTTGACCCAAAGAGAAAAGGTGATAGCATATGTGTCTCGACAGCTGAAAGAGCATGAAAAGAATTACCCGACTCATGATTTGGAGTTGGCAGCGGTAGTTTTCGCTGAAAATATGGAGGCATTACCTCTATGGCACGAAGTGCAAACTTTTCACTGATCATAAGAGTCTCCAATACCTCTTTAATCAGAAAGAATTGAATATGAGACAACGATGCTGGCTAAAATTACTTAAAGACTACGACTGCGAGATACTTTACCACCCCGGTAAAGCTAATGTTGTTGCTGATGCTCTCAGTCGGAAAGTCAATCTTGAAAGGAAGAGGCTAAGAGCGTTGAGAATTGAAGTTGTCTCGACTATTGTGGAAAGTATAAAGAAAGCTCAAGAGGAAGCTTCTGAGAAAAATGACCGAAAGGAGGAACGTTTGGGTAAAACGTTGGTGTTTGGTACTAACGGTCATGGACTGAAGGTATTCCAAGATCGTATTTGGGTACCTAAGTCAGGAGGAATTAGGGATCTTCTGATGGAAGAAGCTCACAAAACCATGTACTCAATTCATCCGGGTAGCACTAAAATGTATAGGGACCTGAAACCCTACTACTGGTGGCCGACGATGAAGCTTGATGTTGCAAAGTATGTGGCCGAGTGTGTGACTTGTGCGAGAGTCAAGACACAACATCAGAAACCTTACGGGAGTTTAGAACCATTGCCTGTGCCTATGGGTAAGTGGGAAGACATTGCTATGGATTTTGTCACTAAACTGCCCAGAACAAAGAATGGTCACGACATGATTTGGGTGGTCGTTGATCGATTCACTAAGAGTGCGCATTTCATAGTGGCCAGGGAGAAATGGTCTATGGAAAAGCTTGCGAATTCTTACGTGAAAGAAATTGTGAGGCTTCATGGTGTTCCGTTAACGATTGTATCGGATCGTGATAGCCGTTTCACCTCAAGGTTTTGGAAAAGTCTACAAGAGGAAATGGGTACCAAGTTATGTTTAAGCACAGCTTACCATCCGCAGACTGATGGTCAGAGTGAAAGAATAATACAAACACTTGAAGATATGCTGAGAGCATGTACCTTGGAATTCCTAGGTAATTGGGATGAACATTTACCGTTGGTAGAATTTTCCTATAATAATAGTTTTCAGTCGAGCATTAAGATGGCACCTTATCAAGCTTTGTATGGACAGAAGTGTCGTACGCCGTCTTGTTGGCTTGAGGCTGGGAAAAACAGTTTATGGGACCGGAGATGGTTCATCAAACTGCTGAAAAGTTGAAAATAATTAGGGAAAGAATGTTAGCAGCTCAAGATCGTCAAAAGAGCTATGCTGACAAGAAGCGAAGACCGATGACTTTTGAGGTTGGAGATTCGGTTTTGCTTAAAGTCTCGCCGTGGAAGGGACTTATAAGATTTGGTAAAAGGGGAAAGTTGAGTCCAAGGTTTATTGGACCGTTTAAAGTCCTTCAGAGGATTGGGATCAAGCTTACAAGCTCGAATTACCCGAAGAGATGAATGGAATTCACAACACTTTTCATGTGTGTTATTTGAGGAAGTTCGCGGGAGAAGTTCCCGATATAATTCCAATTTCTGAATTGAGAATTGATGAGAACAAAAGGTTGATTGAAGAACCAGAGGCAATTGTTGACCGAAAGACTAAGAAGTTGCGACGCAAAATGGTTGGGTTAGTGCTTGTCCGATGGAAACACACGAATGGGCCGAATCTCACCTGGGAAACGGAGAGTGACATGTTGAGTCGCTATCCGCATTTGTTTGTTGATGTGTGATTCCGGGGACGGAATCATTTTAAGGTGGGGAGAATTGTAACGCCTGTGTTTCCGGGCTTGCCACTTTTAGCAATGTAATAGTCTAGGTTAACCTTTGTAACCCGTTTTGAAATAATAATAATGTATTATTTGAGTATTATGTGTTTTGTGCTTAATTGCTTAATTATGTGGTTTGATTAATTAAGAATAAAAATAAGCGTCAAAATTTAAGTTTAATATAAACTTAATATATTTGGTTAATGTTGTAGTAATTGAAACGAGGTTTCCGAATATATATAGAACGCCCAAATCTGACTTCGTATGAGGAAGTTATGATTTATCGAAGTTCCGGCTTAGCGGTATACAGCCTGTTTTACTCGATTTGAGATCGAGCGGTTGTTAGCCGAAGCAATCTAAATGAGAATCGAAGATCTCATTGTTGGTATCGAAACGATAAAAAGTTAGGCGAGAACGGACGTCAAACGAAGAAGTTATGAATTTATAACGAAAGTTTCTGTCCCGGCCTATTAAAAATAATTAATAAAAATAAAGTCAAAATTAGCCGACGGAGTCTAAACGAAAGTCGTAGAGCGTGGTCTCACCTTTCCGTGGATATAAAGAACGTCGAAAACGGAGTTCGTATGAAGAAGTTATGAATTTCCGAAGTTTATTAATCATTTTGTAATTAAATTTAAATCAAAATCGGAAGCATTATCCGAAGGCGAGTCACCGGTGTGATCCGGAGTACGCCCCGCGTACTCAGCATAGTGTCGACACTTCGGATGACGCATGCAGTGACGATTTCGGAAACAGTACGCGCTGCGTACTGCAGTACGCCCCGCGTACTCCGAGGCTCCAGCCTCCTATAAATAGGATGCGAGGGTTCCGGGTATTTTTGCCAATTCCCTCTCATTTTCGTGTCGAAGCTCTGCGCAAAAACCCCCGAAGCTACCCCGAAGCCCCGGTATCATACTCTAGCCCCGAGGCAAGTCCCGAGATCCCGAAGATCCCGAGAAGTGCGGTTCCCGAGTCGAAGCTCTGCCCGCGAGAAGTTCGATTTTCGAGGAGATCTTCCAGATCTGCTGAGGAATACTACTTCTATAAGCCGTAGTGCTGTCGGATCATCTTCTGATCAAGTGAGTGTGTAGTTATTTTCTTCCAAATACAATAATACGAAGTATTATATATAAAATACGTGCTATGTGTATATATTTGGTCGTGTTATGTGTGAATGAGTATTCACTCTCTTCTATCTTATAGATCTGCTTATTTCTTTATGAGATATGTGTTATGTGTGTGTGTGCCTCATCTGTTTTGTGATATATGTGTTGATTAAAGCATGCTATACAGGTTTTCTTTAAACTATGTATACAAATGTATATTTTTATCTACTAATATGTTGGGTAGAACATGGGTAGATAGTTGTTGTGTAATAAACAGATGAGAGGCCTCGTTGTTGTTTGATTGAGTCATCTAGCAGAGTTTAGATGACGACCACTGGCTATTCTAGACAGTCTTGTGGAAACATTAGCAGGTTCGCCACCTGTAGGTGTTAATGAACTTGGGTGTTCATTCGATGTACTCCATCCCCCTCATGGTTGCCTTATTTGACTTATATTGCTGAGGTACCCCCGAAGCATATGTTGTCGCCCCGATGAAATATTCTTAGACTAGGTCCCTTATGTTAGTTGTTTTAGGGACGTTAAAGTGAGAATAACGGGAATGGGTAATTGGGTTATTGTTGGTTGGTGAAAATTAAATATGATATTTATTGTGGGTTGAAAACCCTATATGCTCACCAGGCTCCCAAGCCTGACCCACTCAGTTTTAAATTGTATTACAGGTAGTGGCGGAAGGGCATGAGATGGATGAACCATCAAGTTGTTTTGTTTACAAGTCTGCACATGTTTATATTTGTTATATGACTTGTAATGTATTCGTTTATGCTTATTGGTCTGTATCGGAACATGACACCCCGAGTTTTGATTATAATGAAAATACATTTCTTTTATGAAATGCTTCGGTAAACAATGTTTTATCATGTTTTGTTTTTGGGAACAAATTCCGCAACTCTTTCAAATCAAAAGGATTTACTCTGAAAATATTTAAAAGCATAAATGAAAATCGGTCTTTTCTGGCCGAGATTTTGGGGATGTCACATAAACTATTGTTCAATGTAGTGTGCATTGAAGATTCGATAAGTACATTTTTAATTCGATATAACTGTTTTGCATTAATCATTGAATTGGGATTCTGCACCAATGTTAGTGATTTCGACCGATACACCAGATCGGGTTTTACAGTCAATTCATAGATAGGGTTTGGATTTTTGATAACTGCGTTTTTAATTCGATATAACTGTTTTTGATTAATCATTGAATTGGGATTCTGCACCAATTTTAGTGATTTCAGCTGATACATCAGATCGGGTTTTACAGTCAATTCATAGATAGGGTTCGGATTTTGGGTTTCACTCAAATTGTGGTAATAACAATTCAAGGATCATTAACATAGAAGTGGTGTAGCCATAAACCTTAGTGGTAAACTCTGAGAGTCTCAAGGGTTACGAGTGTGAAAGCGAATGTGATATCGAGAAATGTTAAAGGTGGTTCTGAAGATAAAATGTAATTCTGCTATATTACGAATGACTAAGCAATCAACTCTTAACTCGATATGAGAAGAGTAAGGTAGCTCAACGACTTATGTGAATATTAGCCTGATAGGGAAGAAACATTTGGAGTGAAAGTTTCATTAAGACTTCAACATAGAGTCTTAGAGGCTTTAGTCAACATGCAATATCATGCTTCTAGGGACACTTAGCTAGTGCATATAATCGGATTTATATACCTGCCCCATCATTCCGAATCGTAGTGACGATAAAGTACCTAAGATAAAACGAATTTTAAAAATAGCACACAAATAAACAAAACAAAAAATATTTTGGATTTTTTGATTTTATAAAAGATAAATCATAAATAAGAAATTAAATATATTTTTATAGTAGTCAATGTACTTTCATTGAACAAGGTGCTTTCCTTTATGCATTCCAATGAGAACCCATAGAACTCATATGCATAAGTAACTTTACTAGAATGGCATAGAAACAAGAATATATCAACACGATAGGTTACAAACCTCAAGTCGTGTGCTAGTGTCTAATATGTTTACTCTTGATTAGTTCTTGAACCTTTTCAAGATCATTTATGTTGGATAAGATTTCTAAGTCCATAACTTTATTTGGTATATACTTCACCCGGACTATTTATGGTTAAACCTTTGAGAAATTGTATGTTTATGATTTGTTAATATATTGTAAGTTATAATATATTAATAGGAAATCATATTATTTTAATTCGTATTGATCATAAATTAATTTAGAATTAATTTGGTGATAAAAAATGTGACTAATTAAAGATGGGCTCTTGTATTTATATAAGTGTGGACTAATACTCATTTGGAATGGGCTTGGCATGCATGGGAGTCCATGGATAGTCCATGGAGCTTTTAACCCATAGATCCTTGGAAAGGAAGAGTCAAGGGTATTAGGGTTTACATGGATGTAACCCTAATCCTCCACACTATATAAAGAAGCTTATGATGCTTGAAATGGCACTAGGTGTGTGTGTATGTGTGCAAAGAGGTGGCCGATTTCTATAAGCAAGCATACATTCTCATAAGGTTTTTCCAAGTTTGTGGTGATTTGTGATTTCCATTTGAGGCATCCACATTATTGGTGCTAGGCTCTCAAACTTCAAGGAATCAACTCACAAATTGAAAGGTATGTAATTTTTCTAGCCATTATGTTTAATGTTCCCCATTCCATGTTAGATAGGTTATGAACCTTGGAAAAATCAAAGTTGCATGTATTCATAGTAAAACATAGATCCAAGGTTTTAGGGTTGCATGAACACCTTAGGAGTGTTAGTTTGCTCATAACCCTACAGTGGTATCAGAGACTAGGATTGTTTTCTTGAATACTTGATGAAAACTTTTGAAAAGTTGCAAAATTGAGCTGTCTGGGCAGTGGACTCGCCGAGTACAAGGGGGGACTCGACGAGTCCAAACAAAAATTCATCCTACTCGTTGAATAGGTTCGTACACTCGACGAGTAGGAGACAAAAAGTGCAGTTTTTCGACTTTTGCTGCTGGAAATGGACTAGAAACATTACCCTAAACTGTTTTGATGTTTTGAAACCTGTTTTAGATGGTGTAATGGTTTTTCTAATCCATTTACAATGACTAATATCAAAATTTCATGTTTATATGTGTTCATATGTTCTTGAAATTTTGATATGGATATTCATGTTCTTATGAGTTATTGTTAGATCATAGGAATTACTTGCTAAATTTTTTAATGATTAATTCTTGATCAATTATGTGGTTTAATGGAATCCATAATTTTTCCTCAAGTTATGGATTTCCAAAGGTCACCTCCTTTAATGAACATTTAAACACATAAGTTACATAAAAATGAAGAGTCTTCACCTTTATGAACCCTTAACTCATAAGTTATGAAATGAAAAAGTTTTGAAGGGTTTCAAAAACTTGCCCTCATGTTTTGGAATTTGTAAAGACACACACACTTTAAATTCCAACCCTTAGGATTTTAAAAGTTAAAATTCAACCCTTATACTATTATAAGATTAATGGTTAATATTTATATATATGTATATGATTAAGTCATTTTACTACAAGTAGACCTCATTCACGAAGCCGGTCTATAAGGGGGGTATAAGGTTGTTGCCTATAAAATGACAGCTTAATGGGTGTCCATTCTCACCCACCGCTTCCTTGATCAGTGGAGGGTCGTTAGCCGAACAGGTAGGACAATGAATTTAATTCTCATTAAAAGTATAATGATTATTATAAAGTAAATAAATGTTTTAGTAATTCCCAATCTTAGTTACTTTAGGAAAATGTGAAAATTGTGCTAACCCATGAAATTTACACTTTGTACCTTACCAAGTCGTTGGTGGAGCGTGTGTGGTTAACCGGCACACTAACTTGGACTAGTAAGGATAACAAAGGGTGACTTAATATTTATCATAGATTGGTGGAGCGTGTATGGTTAACCGGCACATCGATTGGGTGATAATATTAAGGGTACCAAGTGAATTTGCATGGTTATTCACACCTTGTTTTGTGATTCTCGGCATCCCATTCACAAAACTTGAAGGGCACACTCGAGATTGAAACATGCCATTGAAAATTTCAATGAATCTCAAAAGAATCTAGGAATTTCAAACTAATTAAACCTAATAATTCATTTTGTTTTCATGGTGGAAATTGGTGAATCGTCATTCACCTACCTTCAAATATGTTTCAGCTTAGATTACAGCATCCCTCTTCTAAGTTATAATATATTGTGTTGGGTCCTAGCCTTAATATTACATTTGGGTGTCTTATTAAGGACTCTATATATCTAATCTAAACTTGTCTTTCTTCTTTTCAGATGTCTTCCAACAATGCTTCGGGTTCTAACCCTACTGGCTCCTTCTCTCTCATGAACCTTTGTGGGAGAGTCATTTTCGATGGTTCCAACTTTATGGATTGGATCCAGAACATCAGGATGGTCACTTGTTACGAGGACAAGGAATATGTCATCGACAAGGAGCTTAAGGATCTTGAGCCGACTGCAACTCCTGAGGAGATCGTTGCATATGAGGCACATGAAAGAGATGCTACAAAAGTGGCATGCATCATGATGGCCACTATGACAGCTGAGCTCCAAAAGTCCTACGAGGACTACTATCCTTTTGAGATGCACCCGGATTTGATGGACCACTACCATCAGAGTGCTCTTCAAGAGTGATATGAAATCATCTTCTCCATGATTACAACCCAAATGAAGGATGGGGAACCCATCACGGCCCACATGCAGAAAATGCAAAGGTATGTGGACCGTTTGCAGAAATTAAATGTGAACTTCCCTGAGGAGTTAGCAATTCACATCATTTTTCACTCCTTACCTTCGTGTTATGATCAATTCCGCATGACATACCACATGAACAAGGAGGAAGTCACACTCAGCAAGCTTCAAGGACTTCTGAAAACCGCCGAATGTGGAACAAAGGTGGATCTGCTACTCCTTCTGCCATTCCTAAGGATGTTGAATGCTTCTATTGCTAGAATAAGGGGCACTGGAAGCGAAACTGTCCAAAGTACTTGCAGGATGTCAAGGATGGGAAAGTGAAACCATCCCATGCAGGTATTTACACTATATTGTCTAATAACTCACCATATTCTAATTCTTGGGTTCTTGATACAGGTTGTGGTATTCACATTTGTTGTGACTTGCAGGGCCTAAGAAGAAGTGAGGATGTGGAGCAAGGAAAGATAAACTTAATCATGGGGAACAAGAAGGTTACACCTGTTACCAAGATTGGAGTTTATACTTTTTTGCTAGATAGTGGGTTAAAGTTAGATTTGAATAAATGTTTTTACTCGTCTGAAATGGCGAGGAATATTATTTCCTTTCATAGTTTGTACAAACAAGGGTTTACCTTTTCTTTTGATAATGAAATTGGTAGTATTAATGTTTTATTTAATAATGTTCTTTTTTTAAATCATTACCTTGTGATGGTGTGTATGAAACTATGTCGATTGTAGATAACCTAGGAAATAATGTATCGTGTATTGATTCTTCTACTAGCTTGGATAAATCATCATTGTGGCTTGTCGTCTTGGACATGTGAACAAGAAACGCATAGGCCAACTCCAAAAGGATGGAGTCTTGCAGTCATTTGACATAAAGTCAGATGATAGTTGTGAATCCTGTTTGCTTTGAAAAATGACAAAATCACCCTTCACTGGTTCTTGTGAAAGGGGGCAGGGTTTGTTGGACCTTATACATACTGATGTACGTGGACCCTTCAAAACCGCCACAAGGGATGCTAATCGCTACTACCTGACTTTTACTGATGATTATAGTAGATATGGTTATGTTTACTTAATAAAACATAAGTCATAAATTTTTGAGAGGTTTAAAGAGTTTAAACAGGAAGTAGAAAATCAATTGGGCAGGAACATTAAGATGCTTCGATCCGATCGAGGTGGTGAGTATCTTAGCATAGAGTTCCTCAACTATCTTAAGGAGTGTGGGATTGTCTCATAATTGACACCTCCCAGGACACCTCAGCTGAATGGTGTGGCTGAAAGTCGTAATCGAACCTTGTTGGAAATGGTTCGCTCTATGATAAGTCGAGCTTCGCTACCAATCTCTTTCTGGGGGTATGCCTTAGAGACTTCCGCCCATATCCTTAATCTGGTCCCTACAAAGAAGGTTTCCAAAACACCTCATGAGATGTGGACTGGGAAAGTCCCCAACTTGGACCACATCATGATTTAGGGTTTGGAGGCTTTTGTGAGACACGAGAGTCACGATAAGCTCGAACCTCGAAGTGAGAGGTGTATTTTCATCGGCTACCCACATAAATCATTTGGTTACCTCTTCTATAGACCTAGTAAGAATGTGGTCTTTGTTGCAAGGAGAGGAGTCTTTCATGAAAGAGAGTTCATGAGCCAAGGAAACAGTGGGAGGCAAATTGACATTTTAGAACTTCAAGAGTCAAGTGGTGAAGGAACCTCAAATCCTAGCAATCATCCTGAGGAGGAAACTCCTGTTGATCCGACTGACGAGTCTGTACCTCTGAGGCGTTCCATGAGAGTTAGGAATGCACCTGAGCATTACTATGGTTTCCATATTACTGCGGAAGGTAAAACTCATATCAATGATAGGACACTGGTAAATCTGGATGAGCCTAACAGCTACGCGGAAGCCATGGCAGGCCCTGAGGCTGCTAATTGGAAAGAGGCTATGGATAGCGAGATATAGTCAATGTATGAAAATCAAGTTTGGAACCTGGTTGACAATGTACCAGGTCGCAAGACAGTTGGGTGCAAGTGGATCTTCAAGAAGAAGACCGACATGGATGGTAATGTACACACTTATAAGGCGCGAATGGTTGCAAAGTGTTTTTCTCAAACTCCGGGAGTTGGTTATGATGAGACCTTTTCACCAGTAGCTAAGATTAAATCTATTAGGGTTATGTTAGATATTGTTGCCTTTCATGACTATGAAATATAGCAAATGGATGTCAAAACCGCTTTCCTTAATGGGAAGTTGGTTGAGGATGTTTACATGAGTCAGCTAGAGGGCTTTGTCAGTACAGAGCACCCGAATAGAGTGTGTAAGCTTAAGAAATCCATCTATGGATTGAAACAAGCACCTCGTAGATGGAATCTTTGTTTTGATGATAAAATCAAAGAGATTGATTTTTCAAGAAGCGAAGATGAGTCTTGTGTTTATGTTAGAGCTAGTGGGAGTATAGTTAGCTTCTTGGTGCTGTATGTGGATGACATACTGCTCATAGGAAATAACATCCCAACTTTGCAGGAAGTGAAGTCCTGGCTTGGAAAGTTTTTCTATGAAGGACCTTGGAGAGGTTGCCTATATCCTAGGGATAAGGATATTAAGACACAGGAGTAAAAGACTAATTGGACTTAGTAAGAGTACCTACTTGGATAAGGTGTTGAAAAGGTTCAACATGCAGAATTCCAAGAAAGGAGAATTACCGATCTAAAGCAATGCCAAACTGAGAAAAACTTAGAGTCCGAGTACAGAGGTTGAGATAGCTGAGATGAGTCGATTGCCATATGCTTCTGCTGTTGGCTCGATCATGTATGTTATGACTTGTACCCGCCCTGATGTGGCCTTTGCTTTGAGCATGGTCAGCAGATATCAGGGGAACCCTGGCAAGGCTCATTGGACTGCGGTAAAGAATATTCTCAAGTATCTACGAAGGACTAAGGATTGGATTCTTACCCTTGGTGGGAGTGATGACTTGAGAGTAGTAAGGTATAGTGATGCCAGTATCCAGACTGATAAGGATAACTTCCGCTCTCAGTCGAGTTGGGTCTTTATCCTAAATGGAGGGGAAATTACTTGGAAGAGCTCCAAGCAGGAGATGGTAGCTGATTCGATTTGTGAATCAGAGTATATAGCAGCGAGTGAAGCGGCAAAAGAGGCGATATGGCTGAATAACTTCATCGGAGACCTTGGAGTTGTACCAGCTATTAAGGAGCCTATGGAGATTTTCTGTGACAGTAATAGTGCGGTTGCCTTAGCCAAGGAACCGAGAGATCATGGCAGATCCAGACACATTGACAGAAAATATCACTTCATAAGACACAAGATAGAAGAAGGACTCCTCGTGGCAAAGAGGGTATCATCGGAAGAGAATCCTGCAGATCCCCTTACGAAGAGACTGACGAGGGTTAGACACTTACAACATGCGAGACACATAGGGCTGAAGGATGATATTATTTTTACAGATTAGATAGCTATTTTTGAAACTTGTAAAATGTAATCGACAGTTGATGATGAATAAAAGGTATATTTATTTATGAGTAAGGTGTTACTGTCTTTGTCAATTATTTACTATTGTTTCAGCTTTACATGTTTTGACTTCCAGAATAAATTACTTTATTCAAACTTCCACAGTCGGTCATACGTCGGAAGTATGTATGAATTAAGACTGTCATGAATTGGGCTTGTAAACGACTAAAGGTGTTTAGCCATAGCAATAGTTGCTACAACATTCATGAGTGCTCATAAGTTATGAGTATTGGAATAAACCCACGCTCACTGGCATCACTTCATGGAATTTATCTCGAGTGATTGTGAATCGGTAATATCATATAAGTCTTCAAACCTAGAGATATGACTTGTTGCCTATGAGTTGGTTATACATTGATTGTACGTAAACGCATCGGTAACTTCATGTTATAAAACGTGCCTTTGTGTATAATTCAACAAGTAGTAGAACAAACATATGAGTCAAAGTTTATTTTTTCCTTCTTGGATTAGAAGCAATATCTGGGCCCCTCGATGATTTTGTGTTGACCCATGTACCGGGCCCGGTAAGAACTAAGTTGATGTGTTCAATTAAGTTCTATGTCAAACAAATCGGGAAATTAAGAAAAACACACTACTGGAAAATAAGTAAGACATTGTTCCATGTATTTTTCCGGCTGATATCTAGAACAGAGGATTATATGATCACTTATCTGAAATGGCGCTTCATAGTTCAACAAAGTTTTGAGAGCTGTGATTGTCGGTTAGTTCCTGAAGTAATATAGGCAAATATAGTTATTAGACTTATCCAAGTGGGAGACTATTGGATAAGGTGTCTAAGTCCATAACTTTATTTGGTATATACTTGACCCGACCCAACATGGTCCATTTGGGTTGCACTTCACCCGAACTATTTATGGTTAAACCTTTGAGAAATTGTATGTTTATGATTTGTTAATACATTATAAGTTATAATATACTAATATGAAATCATATTATTTTAATTAGTATTGATCATAAATTAGTTTAGAATTAATTTGGTGATAAAAAAAAGGTGACTAATTAAAGATGGGCTCTTGTATTTATATAAGTGTGGACTAATACTCATTTGGAATGGGCTTGGCATGCATGGGAGTCCATGGATAATCCATGGAGATTTTAACCCATGGATCCTTGGAAAGGAAGAGTCATGGGTATTAGGGTTTACATGGATGTAACCCTAATCCTCCACACTATATAAAGGAGCTTGTGATGCTTGAAATGGCACTAGGTGTGTGTGTGTGTGTGTGCAAAGAGGTGGCCGATTTCTATAAGCAAGCATACATTCTCATAAGGTTTTTCCAAGTTTTTGGTGATTTGTGATTTCCATTTGAGGCATCCACATTGTTGGTGCTAGGCTCTCAAACTTCAAGGAATCAACTCACAAATTGAAAGGTATGTAATTTTTCTAGCCATTATGTTTAATGTTCCCCATGCCATGCTAGATAGGTTATGAACCTTGGAAAAATCAAAGTTGCATGTATTCATAGTAAAACATAGATCCAAGGTTTTAGGGTTGCATGAACACCTTAGGAGTGTTAGTTTGCTTATAACCCAACAATTTAGACTCCCACTGACCTCTTGACATATAAGATTCTCTTTTGTCAAGATACATTTCTTGTCAAACTAATACTCAAGATTTAGTGCGGATTCTTATCAAGACAAACATTATACACAATTGGTCTTAGTTGGTCTTTGTCTTATCCAAGACATCACAACTTACCAATTTCAAATGTGCAAGAGTTAGAAAACATTTTTCTACTCCATATTTGATGAGTGTGTTAAAAACTTCTTAAGATGTGTCACTCAATTCACAATCTTGGAGTATAACTCTAAAACTTGATATTGGAACGAAGTGTGACTCATCCGTTTGATTTAACCATTTCAACAATTTTCGATTCCTCTTCTTAGCCATACTAGTGCACTAAGGTGTCCTTAAAGGATCAATTGTGATCTCGCTCTTAATCATTAAGACGATCATAAAACACGATACAAAATTACTCTCCCATATTTTCATATTAGAGAAATCTTTTATCTTTCTGCCTATTTGATTCTTTTTATTCGTTTTGCCATTCATTGAAACTTTTCAATGATTCAAAATGATACTTAATCTTGTAAGCATAACCACATTTACTAGACTTTTAGTAAATCATGACGAATACTCTTATCGTTATTTGTGGTGGACTTGACCAGTACACAACATTGCGTACCAGTTCTCCTAGTCCTTCGCTTGACTCTTTGTCAAGGAATTAGTCCTAATTTTCCAAATATGAAGGTTCTCATTCATCATACAATACAAGTCGTATGATTCCAAGTTTCTGTCCAATTGAAACTCGGGCGACAAGAATCATCCTTATTTGGTAATTCTCAACATTACCACAAACAACATAACTAAGAATCACATCCATTCAACATTGCTAAAAATAGAAATACACAAACATCAATTTTCATACATGCCATTGCAAGGAAATTTATAAATAAGACAAAATCAAAATTTATTTTATTTATAAAAGGTGCGGAAAAACTTGTCCTTACAATGCAATTCAAATAAAACTATGTTATTACATAATCCTAAGCAATCTATCATAACTCTCTAAGTAGCAGCTAAAAATCCAATCATCGAACCATGCGATCGAAATCCATTTCTTCGCGATCAGACTCAACATGCTTCTTCCATTAAACTTCCTTTTTTTTCTTCGATCCTACAAAACATCAAAATGTAATCTTATCACATCATGTATTAAGAATCTAAAATAGAAAACTTAATAGAGTTAGATAGTGGGTTTTACCTGAAGTAGAGTCACACATCTTGACTCTCCCATCTCTTAGATCTCTCAGATAGTTCGGGCAACTTTGTAACCAATGCCCCCTCTTTTGGCAGTAGAAACATATGGATTCTTCTCGAATGGTACATGAGACTATCTCAGACTCAACCTTTCTCTTGCGTAGAGAAAACTTTTATGGACTTCCAATGTTGCCATTGCCCATAGAAGGTTAGGATATTGATTTACCAGAAAAATTTGCTCGACCAGTGCGCGAAATCATTTCTGATTCAGCAGCAATAAGCAAATAAGTCAAATCAATGAGGGTCACATCGTGGTCCATCATATAATACTCTCTAAAGAACTTACCATATGATTCAGGAAGTGACTGAAGAACCAAGACAACATCCAACTTCCTCGAGACATCCAAACCCAACATTCCCATCTTATCAATATGCAACTTCGTATCCAAGACATGAGCGCATACCGACTTTCAATCTTCGTGTCTTTTCGCCAATAGGGCTTAAGTGACCTTGAACTTTTCAAGTCTTCGAACACGTGGGTCAGGGAGAATTATTGGAGGAGGTGGAGGAAGTGAAGAATGATTTCCATTTCCACAATCCAATCATGGAACATCATCTTCAAGTGGAAAACTTTTTCTAATGGATTCTAGAAGACCATAGTTGTAAGACTTTGACATCTACAAAACGGGAGAAAATTCATGTTAGTTGATTGAGTCCTTAATAAAACACCCAAATGAGATATTAAGGCTAGGACCCAACACAATATTCTACAATTTGGAAGAGGGATGCTGTAATCCAAATTGAAGAACATTTGAAGGTAGGTAAATGACGATTTACCAATTTCCACCATGAAAAACGAAAAGGAAATTTAAGTTTTAAATGAATTGAAACTCCTAGATCTTTTGAAATTCATTGAACTTTTCAATGACATGTTTAAATCTCGATTGTACCCTTCATTTGTGACTGGGATGCCGAGCATCACAAACAAGTTATGGATAACCATGCAAATTAGCTCGATACTCTCAATGTTACGAATCACCTAATCAATGTGCCGGTTAACCACACATGCTCCATTGATCTAAGATAAACATCAAGCTACCCATTGCCATCCTTCATTGGTCCCATATTAGTGTGTCGGTTAACCACACACGCTTCACTATTCGACCAATAAGGGTACAATGTGCAATTTCATAGATTAGCACCAATTCCACATTTTTCCTAAAGTAACTAAGATTTGGGAATTTATAAAAGTGTTTAGTTACTTTGTTTTTTCATTATACTTATAATGGAAGGTTGTGTCCTATCCTACCCGTTCGGCTACCGACCCTCCACTAGTCAAGAGTGCGGTGAGTAAGAGTGGATACCCATTCAATCGCCATTTTATAGACAATTTCCTTAAACACCCCTTATAGACCAGCTTCGTGAATGAGGCCTACTAACGGTAAGACTGACTCTTTAGTTATACATATATAATATATTAGACTTTTAATTTTATATAGTATAAGGGTGTATTTTAAACTTTTAAAATACTAGGGTTTTTTAATTTTTTTCTTAAATTTTCTAAAAAATTAAAACCATTTAATTCAAAATCTTATAATTTAAAAAAACCTTTGATTTAATAATTATTAAAAAATTAAACGATTAATTAAATTATTAAATCAAATAAGGATTACCAATTTAAATTAAACATATTAACTTAATTTAATCATTTATCCATGGATTTCGAAATTTAGGTAGGGATATCTTTAATTATCCAATTAAAAAATTTACAAGATAATTACAAAAAATAACAACCTATTAACTTATTCCTTAGATTTCGAAATCTTCTAATTGGAGTGGAAGGCAAGGCTTTCAACCTTGCCAAAAAATCAAAAAACCCTAGGGTTAGGAAACCCTAGATTTCGACTCCAAGGTGGCCAAAGGAAAGGGTTTGAAAACCCGTAGGGATTTTCGAAAAACAGGGTTTTAAAACCCTAATTTTGCGAAAATTTAAAGGCCTTAGGGTTTAATAGCCATAAACCCTAATTTTGACTAGTTCAATCAATTGTACCAAATCTAATTGAAAACAAAAACCATACACTCTGATACTATTGATGATTTTTATACAAAACAAACAATCTTATGTGTGCATGCAACCCTCATTTGAGGATCTATGTTTTCACTATTAGACATACAAGCATTGAACACAAAAACTAGAAACCCTAGTAGTCACATGTAATTTTCGAAATTAACATATAATTAGGGTTAGGATATATACCTTTATTGTTATATTGTAATAACAATCAAATCCTTGAAGATCTTGAACTTTGGTAGCAAGCGCCACAAGTGTCGCGCCTCTAATGGCTCACAAACAAACCTAGCAACCAAGGATTACTATGGAGAGAGAAGGGAAGTGGAAAATTCGGCCCTAGCCTTTCTTGGAGTTCCCTTAGATGAAATCCAACCCTATAAGGGTTTATATAGGTAATAAGGAAGGTTTAGGATAAGGCAGGTGTATCTTAGATAACCCTAATCCCTTAACTTCCTCCCTAAGGCTTCCAAGGCACCCTTAGAGCCCAAGGAAACCCTAGGGCACTCTAGATTTCATTCCATCCCTCTAAGGGAGGTTCTAGAATGCTCAATGCTCAACTTTTTAATATTGTCACCTTTAGTCCCTGCAGTTTTAGTTAATTCCTTTAATCCCAAAATTAATTCCAAATTAATTTCTAATTAAATATTAATTAAAAAAATATGATTTCTAATTAATATATTATATCCATAATACATTAATAAATTAATTTATTAACCAAGTAATAAATTAATAATTTATTCTTCTCTTTATAACAATAATCCTATTCAATTGCTAGGTTTGAAGGCAACCCAATAGGACATTGCTACTATCAATTCAATTACATACCAATTATAGTTATGGGCTTAGACACCTAATCCAACAACTCTGCCACACTGAGTCAGCAATCCTCAATTATCACTGACAAATAAAGGAATTTGTCCCCTGATTCTCTATTCCTTCTAATTCTCCCTCTTCAACCCTCTACTTGTGCCTTCTTGATTAAGTCTAATAGTGGTGAAACGATGACCATCCTCATAAATAGATCTCTGATGTGAGTACTAACCTCCTTGCAACTCAAGGCATCGGCCACAACATCGGCCTTCACCGGATGATACAAAATCTTGCAGTCATAATCCTTCTCCATATCTAACCATCTGCGCTATCTCATATTCAAGTTTAGCTAATCCATAAAACATATTAATCTCTTTTTTTTTGTGAAAATGGTACAACGAACACCATACAAGTAATTTCACTAAATCTTGAGGGCGAAAATCACACCCCCCCATCTCTAAATCATGCGTAGGATAATTCGCCTTGTGAGGCTTGAAATGCCTCGAAGCATAAGCAATCATGTAACCCCTATGCATGAGAACTGCTCCCAAACCCATAATCAATGCATCACAATAAACCATAAAATCACCCATACCCTTGGGAAGGTTCAGTACCGAGGTCTCACATAATATCTGCCTCAAAGTCTCAAATGCTGCCTACTGGTCAGGCCCCCACCGAAAAGTAACATTCCTCTTCGTCAACTGGGTCAAAGGAATAACAATCTTATAGAAATCTTGGATGAACCTCCAGTAATAACATGCTAACCCAAGGAAACTCCAATTCTTAGATGGTGACCTTGCACCCCCCCCCACCACTATATCATTGCCTTGATCTTGACCGAATCGACCAATATACCCTTCTGGTTGACAATGTTCCCCAAGAAATGCACCTCGTGCAACCAGAACTCACATTTGGAGAACTTGACATAAAGACTCTCCCTCCTCAAAGTCTCCAAGATCTCTCATAAGTTCTCCTCATGATGCTCCTTCGTCTTGGAATAGACCAAGATATCATCAATGAAAATAATCATTAACTGGTCCAACATCGGTCTGCAAACCTGGGTCATGAGATCCATGAACGCCACTGTTGTGTTGGTGAGCCAGAATGACATCACGTCGTAATGACCATAAGGATTCCTGGCGGTCTTCTTCTGCATATCCTCATCCTGGATTCTCATATGATAATACCCCGATCTCAAATCAATTTTGGAAAACCAAGATACACCATGAAACTGGTTAAACAAGTCGTCGATCCTCAGAAGTGGATAACGGGTTCCTCACTGTCAACGTGTTTAGCTCCATATAGTGAATGCACATCTTGTGTTAAACTTCATTCTTTTCATGAATAGAATTGGTGATCCCTATGGAGAACTACTCGTTCTGATTAATCCCTTATCTAACAACTCCTACAATTGTGTAGAAAACTCCTGCATCGCTAAGGTGCTAAGCGATAAGGCATTTTGGCTATAGGTGACACACCAAGAATCAAATCAATCCGAAACTCAACTTGCCTCTTAGGAGGTACACCCATAAATCCTTGGGAAACACATCGGGGGAACTCGTGAACAATGGGCACGTCATCCACAATCTTCATATCCCCAACCCGAGTGTCTAACACATAAGACAGAAGTCTGGTGCACCCCTGTTGAAGATACCTCCTAGCTTTCGCAGCTAAACAAATAGTTGGTCCATGCTGAGCACCCTCGCTATATATAACCACTTCTCCCCAACTTGGTTTTGAACTCTCACTAACTGATGCTCACAGTCAATCATAGCCACATCGGGGCATAACCAGTCCATGCCCACAATAATCTTAGTCCCTCACAGAGGAATATAGACTAGATCTATTAAATACTTCTTGGATAATAACTCAAGAACACAATTGAAATGAACACTTGGTGCACTCACAGTACGGTCATCTGCAATATCCACCTCCAATGGCTAGTCCAAAGCTCCCGGAGCATCACTAAGCTTCTTGCTAAGCGCAAGAGACACAAAAGATCAAGTGGCACCTGAATCTAAAAGAACATGAGCAATCACACCAATGACATATCGTGATATCTCATCCTTCAACATATCGTGATATCTCATCTGCTTCATCTCATCATCTACAACGTATTGCAGAACCAATAAAGCCCTCTGCCTGACCATGGCAGTGATATCTTCCATAGACTCGGTTGTCTTGCGAAGATCCTAGAACTCTATCGCAAACTGCTGCACCTCAATAGTTGATGCAAACTCCACTATAAAATTGTCAACACAATCCAACCATGTCATAGTCTCAACTGTCTCTACCCCAAAGCATGACCAACCTCCTCCCACCAATTGCAAGCCTTGTCCTTCAAAATGCAAGCTGTAGACTTCACTTTCGACCCCTTGGGACAAAAACTTGTCCTTGAGCGCTCACCATATCAACAATCCATAGTATACTGGCGATCGGGTTCTTCAGCCCGAAAAACTATGGGGCTCCACAAGCCTTGAACTCTCGGAAGGTGAGAGTTCGTGTCTTGAACTAGCGCACACCAATATCTACAAGAAAGGCCCCTTAGTGCTCCTCCAGGAACTCCATAATCCCATCCTTGATGGTACCAAACATCACAGGAGTCACATCCAAGATGTCACGAGTGATCTAGTACAGATCCTGTATTTCCAGTAGTACGGGCCCAATACTACCTTCCATACCTATATGTAATTTCCTCAAGAACCATCCTGAATCCTCTAATTCATTTACTATGAAAATTTTGATAGATACTATGCTAAAAAACATACATATCCCATTATGACACTCCCTAGGCTCTCCTAAGTATCCTCGTCTTGCTTGCTTTTGCACTAGGAACCTCTATCAACATCATTGGTTGCCTTATCCATGTAGATTATAAACAATACTGGATTAGATTAACCGTCAACTAAATAATTCTACCATAAGCCCACAACCAAACAAAGAACATGAAATATGGAAAAATCAATCATTCTAAGGCTATATGATCCTAATCGTATACATTTGTTTTTAAAATACTCACTTAGCAACCTTGTCAATCTAGACTCCAAGTAGCATATACCATTTCTTTCTTACTAGGCTATCAGATATCACACATATAAGGCAATTCTATCATGCAATTCCTAATGGTATCCTTAGCCCTATTTCAGCATGCAACTCACATAATAACATACTAAACATAATACTCATGTATGTGTATTTTAGGAATCACTTACTTGAGCTTGGCTGATTGCTTGCATCGCACCCCTTTCTTTGTAAAAAAAATATTTTTGGAAATTTTTTTCTTTCAAAAACACTTATCAATCCCTCAGTTTGAGTTGAGACATACCCAAGAGTATGCCTGAATCACTCAAACCAAGGCTCTGATACAAACTTGTAACGTCCCAAAAATACTGGTAAAATTTTCATTTTCAAAACACCTAAAATGATACAACCTGTTCCAAAACCAAACATAGTAAAAATACCCTCAACATTAGAGTAAGTAAAATAATATGGTGGAATAAAATAAAGGGGATGTTGTGCAATCAAGCTGAGCCCTTCCTTTGGAACCTGAAGTATGTGAAACATTTAAACACCAAAATCGTAAGCACAAAACTTAGTGAGTTCCCCAAAATACCACAAAACCATACGTGCCCCACCTTCAACATATCGAGCCCCGCCCATCCAAATCAAATGGTCCTCACCCAACATACATATTGTGCCCCGCCCATCATACATAATGATCCCATTCCAATTCACATAAAGCGTCGCACCCAAATTACATGCAAGAGTCACAAAGACAACCAACATCCTACATAATATAGTGAGAAGACTCACCACACAACATAATCAACGTAAATCAGCAAGAAGTGGGTACTACATACTGTGACATCCTTATTTTCACGGCCAGAAAATACCGATTTGTTTATGCTTATTTAAAAATCAGAATATCTTTGTTGAAGAATAATATTGCACAATTTGTTCCCAGAAAACAGGATACAAATATTATCAAAACATTTCTGAAGAACTGTATTTTTATTTAAAACATTGGGATGTCATCGTCAATACAGAAACATAAGCATAACGAAATATTACAAGCTTTATAGTAATTAAACTAATGGCCTAATAATCCATTAATCTCTCAGGGTAATGTATCTTCACATCGATACCTATGATACAATAAAATGAGTGGGTCAGTTTGGGAAACCTGGTAAGTACATAGGGATTTCAATCCCACAATGTGATAGTAATATACATCTCAACATGAAAATCCAACGATTATCATTAACACAATTATATCATATCTCAAAAACAATTCATCCCATCCTGTCGATTCCCACGTATAGATCCTATACAATGATCTTACGAGATCTAGCCTAAAGGATCAATATACACAACAAATTGACAATGTTGCTTCGTAAATTCTGTTGCAACAAACGAGGGTCAATGAATACATAAAATGAGGGGTATGGAATAAGTTTCACCATGAACCTCCGTTCTTAAACCAACATGACAATTAAGTCAGGGATGATGGTTATCTAGATAAATATGCCTAGCGGTGGTATGACATCACGAGGTATTTTACCCCCGGACTCACCCTATCCGGCAATACAACATCAAACTTTGCCTAGCAGTGGTCTGACACCGTGAGGTATTTTACACCCAGACTCACCCTATCCGACAATACAACATCAGACATACTTGGAAGTGGTCTGTTACTGATACAATCTATTAGGCAGTCTACGAAGTTCCCTCAATTACTTCATGAAAGGAAATATTGACACATGAAGCTCGTCCGATCACTCCATAAAAGAAACGATGACTCCAGAGCTCTTCAAAATAAAAAGTATGGGGAAATATTATTAAAGTACTCCTGTACGCTCCCGTACCTCGACACACAATAATGTCAAAAAGAAGGACTTTGTACATGATAGTACTTCTGGCACATTATAGTATCCTGGTATGAGTAGGACTTGTACCCTAGAACATAATAATACCCTGAAAGAAGCAGCTCCTAAGACACAGAGCTTTGAAAAAGACTTTGTACTTAGAAAGTACTTTTGTACGTAGGACATACTCCACCGATCATCAAACTCCTCGAACAGAATTTCTACTCTCTATTCCGATCACACACGTACCCTTAATAAGATACTACCCAATATTCAAACTTAATTGAACTAAGCATCTCTTTTAAGTCTTATTTCATCACTAAGCAAGCCTATAATGTTTATAATCAAATTTCAATACTAACTCTGTTTTGGAAATACCATAATGTTTTATACAAAGTATTAAGTATTAACATACATTTATCTTCTCACTTATAATACTTCTATTATTATTATTATCATGCAAATACATCTGGTTCTCATAACGTGTATCATCAAATATACATATAACACATAGTCCCAAATAATAAGCATATAACTCACGAATAAACTTTCAACATATATTTAATAATTTTATTAATACTTTTATTAAAATCATGTTCATGAAAGGAACTATGAAATCACTTGTTAAAGTGATGATTCGAAACTTGGGCAGCGCTTCGCTTCTACCAACTGTCTTTTCCAGCAACCTACTATTATTACCGCTAAGTTTTAGTCTTGTGACTAATTATTAGTCTAGATTCATCATTAACTCAAAGTCTACTTCAATGTCTATCAAGTAAGGAACAACTAGGTATGATCATATCGGGGGTAGGGTCCGTTTGGTATACGAAGTATACTGTTTGGATAACGAATTGGAATCACTGATAAATCTTTTTTATAGGTCCACAATAACAATAATAAACTTAAAAAAAGTTATACTTAAAGCAGGGTAAGCATAACTCACTTAGAAGGGAGTTTAGCGAGGAACCGGGCTTCGCACGGGTAGAACTTCTGAGCCGAAATCTCTTCTTCTCAGAGCCTTCTGGCGTTCCGAGACTTTGCCTCTAACACTAAGGAAGTCCCTAGGAAAAGAATAAAAGGTTTGGGGGTGTTTGGGAGAGAGTTGGATGAGAAGATATGAGAAAAAGAGTGAAAGCACCTTCTATTTATAGGCTGCCAACAGCCGCATACGCTGGGCGTACGCATTGGTACGCTGGATGTAATGGCCAAAATAGCAGTATGCTGGCGTACTTCGAGTTATGCTGGGTGTACTCCGTCCAGGTGTCGCAATCTCGTTCCAATCCATGGGGAGGAAGGGACGACCCAGATCTTGCAACGTGTCACTCGTTGGTTACTCCAAAAACTAATTATCTTCTAAAATTTGTAACTTTCACATACGAGCTCCGTTTTTGACGTTCTGTATATCCATGCATAGGTATCGACGGGATCTACAACTTTTGTTTAGACTCTGTTGGATAATTTTGAAGTTATTTTTAAAGTTATATTTTACCAGACTTGGACAGTTAAAGTCCGTTAAAAATTCATAACTTTGTCATTCGACCTCCGTTTTCGACTGTCTTTATATTGTTGAGCTCCTATTGACGAGATCTTCGATTCTCATTTAGGTTGTGTCGGCTAAGAATCGATCGATCTAAAATTCGATTTTCGGGCTGTGTATTGTTATGCCAAATCTTAGAAAAATCATAACTTCCTCAAACGAAGTTAGATTTGGACGTTCTTATATGCATGCTCTCGATTTAAAATATATTACGACTTTTGTTTAGATCTCTAAGGCTAAAACATAGTTTATTAAAAATTCACTTTTTACGATATGCGGCATTGTGTCGGTTTAGTCGTGAAACTTCAATGGGTCATAACTTCTTTGTTATAAGTCAGATTTCAACGTCATTTATATGAATGGAATCCTTGTGACATATACTATAACCTGGTTAAGATTATTTTCTCTAAATAATTTCTATCAAAGTTCATTTTTGACGTTTATTGTCTCTAAATTGACTAGGTCGAATCTGCGAGCGTTACACATACCACCTATCGAATCACACAAGGAAAAACCTTAGTCTACCTTCTAAAATTAGCATTTTACTAAATGGAAACCATGGTCAAAAGTTAACAATTAAAGTCACTGACAGTTGACCTCCACGTTGTGGCTTACCCACGGCCACTTCGTGGCTAATGAACTTAGAAGCATATATTTCAATTTCCACATAGTGGTAACCATGCCTCCACGTTGTGGGAGATTCCTTCAAAAGCAGTCAATGAGCCCCTCATTACCACATCGTGGCACCCTTCATGCCACATCGTGGTTACTAGCTGAAAACAAATTTCCTTCTAAAGTTCTTAATCTGTTAAGTCCCTTTGCACAAGTTATCCAGAAGGCTTATAGGGACCCTAATGGTCCATAAAAATCCAAACGTTATGGACATGTATGCCCCATGCATGTTATCAACCCAATTAGGTCAAAATATGAGAAACTTTCCCTCTAACACATGCATGACTCCAAAAACCCAACCATCTTCTAGATCCATAAGGTAACAAGTTCAAGGGACCTTGGTGAGTCATAAAGTTGCAAATTTTATCTCATTGGATCAATCAAAACAAATCAAAAGACCCAAAGATGAAAAAAATAATACTAGATCTACTAAGAAGAAATAAAAAAAGATTAGATCTTGAAACCTTACAAATGGTCCAGAAGGCGATCTAAAACATAGGAAGGTGTTGCTTGCTTGATCCTTACACAAAATCTTCTTCTTCCTTCAAAATGTACCAAAACACCAAAGATAAACTTAAATATGGGAAAGAAAGGATTAGGGTTTTATTCAAGGCTCTTGGAGGTGATGGAGGCTGAGGGTGGAGGAAACCCTAGCTATCATATCTCTTAAATAGGGCCTTAAGCCTGAAATTAGGGTTTGCTCAAAAAACAGTTGCCACATCGTGGCCAATATATTGCCACGTCGTGGCGACTAATTGAGATGCACATTTTCTACAGGTCATGCCACATCGCGGTGATACCTCACACACATCGTGGCCATCCAAAGTTCATAACTTTCTTAGAAATAAACTGTACCTGAAAATCTGGACGTTACAACTCTCCCCCACTTGAATAAGATTTTTTCCGCGAAGTCTGCTACCGTAAATATCTCGGGGTAATGCTCCCTTATCTGCTCCTCGAGTTCCCAAGTCTACTCAGAACCCTTATAATGCTGCCACTGCACTTTCACTAAGCCCACCACCTTGTTGCGTAGGTTTTTGTCTTCCTGTCAAGGATCACAACTAGTATCACTACATAATTCAGGCGCTCATCAACCCAGACGTTATACACGAAATGTTTCAAAACTCACAAATATCTGAGGATTTTAGCCTAAATTAACCAAAATAAAGTAACTAGCCACTCACGGCAACAAGAAAATGATCATAAAAGTGTTTTAACATCAAGGAATTAACAAATACTAGAAGAATGAGATGATCAATGCTTCTTGCCCTCCAAAATCGCCTTAATTTGCTTGAATGGTGTCCAAAATTGATCTAGGGGTTGCAAGACCTATAAGGTAAATGATGGTCCAAATGACCAGAATTCCCTTGGGAAGGCAGTTACCCGGGTAGGCTCATAGAGTTGAGCCGGTGGAGACCTCAACCACGTACATGATGCTGAATCTCATTGGTTGATTCCTCTATTACTCCACTTCACTACTAGAGATTCCTTTAGTCCCATTTACACCTCACATCATTCAAATATAGACCAATCATATTCTAGCATCAAAATGGATAGTCCAAACTCATATTGAAGTATCCATGACCCATCCAAGTCTTAAACACACCAAGCCCAAAACTTTCAATATGGATCCAATAAAGCCCAATAGTTCCTCAAAAGTCTACAAAGCCCAACAACTAAGCAACAAGACAATCCACAACCACAACGAGACTCCAAAAAAAAAACTTGCAAAACACCTTATGCAAAAAAGAACTCACTCGATACGATCCAAGATACAGAAATGATAAAATACGCAATGCAAAAACAACAAAAAAAATCTAAAATAAATGCTAAAATGAACTACATAAAAGAAGTAAATAAAATAAACTATCAGTTGAGTATTTTAAGAAACTCACTAAGTTTGGTTTACAAATATGGATTTAAATGTTTCTAGTACTTTTGAGGATCGGAGAAAAACGAAGGCGTGATTGTACACAATATTCAACCGTCTTCATGATTTATGAGAGATATTTTGTTATGATACTCTGATTTTTGGATCCATGTTGTGAAACATATATTTTGGTGATGTTTGGGTTTATAAAAATGACTTATATTTCCTTTTTAAATTGAATTTTTTTTATATAGGCTTTAGGACGTTAAATAAAAAAACATTAACATGCAATACATGTTCAAAGTGATAACTTTTGAACAACTGAGTTGTGTTTAATGGTTAATAGTGTAAAAATGACTAATTTTGTATTAAAGTTATAGTTAATTAGTCTACAAAATCATTTTCCTTTTATTAAATACAAAAGTAAAATAAATATGACTACATCTATGAATCCCTCTTAAACTCAACAAACTCTATGCCACATTTTCCGTTTTCGTCACTTTAAACTAAGGGTGAGCATATTGGCTGAATTTCCCTAACCGAATTGGTACATGTACCATACCCTATACTTCAATTTGGAATTTGGTTCCTTTTTTGGTCCCAATACCAATTAAGTACTACATGTTTCAATATCATTTTCTATATCGACCTCGCCCATAAGATCAAAACAAACCTACTTTTCCGAACCAAATTAGTATGTGTGACATCCCTAATTTCATGACCTTTTAAAAACATTTTGTTTATGCTTATTTAAAACATTTGTTATCGTGGAATTGGTCCAAAAGTATCAATGACATGATATTATATCATAATCAAGGCATTTTAGAAGATTAAATAAAAGTTCAATACATATCGATTGAAGGCAAACGGGCAACAAGTTGCGCCGCTAGCCCTTTCTGGATGGCAAAACCAATTCTTTTGAAAACAACATTTGTGGATCTAGGAGATATGACATTAGAATGCATGACCCGTTGGAATCTATTAAGGAGCTCCACCGCTTCTGGTGCGAGAAAACCAAATGTATCGAATGCAAAAGGAACAAACACATGTTGATTTTCTTTACATGCATTCTCGTGCTTTACCACTTCGCACGCAGCGGCTTTCAAAGCGGCATGCCCAACTGTGAAACCCCCGCTCCCCAAACCAACGAGAGGAGAGACCCCAGTAAGATCCACGCACGCATGCTTCCTTCCTATCCATCCAAAGACCAAAATATCAGTCGTTCTAAGTGTGGACCTGCCATCCTGCGGGTCTGTCAAAAAGTTCACTGGCGCTTCTTTCTTCACAGAAATACCAGCACACCGACAATCATCAAAGAGAACATCCCGAACCACATCATGTCTATACTTGAAACCAGGGAGCTCTCTACAATGAACCGCATGTTCCACAAAGGTATCCAAACATGCCTTGCGACAAACTGGGCATATCTCGTCAATTGGAATATGGGAATCATGAGGCGGTAACGAAGGATAGTTCGGTACTCCACAGGAGACATATGCTGGCCAAGACCATCAATAGGGATAGTTAGCAGAAAATCCTGAGCATGAGGCACCCGCAGACACTCAAAGACTGATTTCTGTCTGACAGTCATGTCGAAGTCGACTTCCATATCTTGGACGATTTTGCTAAAAAGGGACACGCCAAAGCTTTTTGGGATTTAGCGGGGGGGGGTGTCCTTATTAGTGAAACCGCTACAGTCAAATCCCGAAATCGTATCGCAAAGACGAGTCATAACACATAGGTAATCCGAGTCCATACCACATATGCCACTGTCACGTAGGATGTGGTCTTGTAATGCCTAAGATTGGGCCCTCGAGGCTACAAATGCATAGGAGGAAACCTCGTAGGCCGAGTACAAACCTAAACCACCGAAACGAATAGGTAAGGAAGCCAAGCGCCACTGAATGTCTCCAAAGAAGGGGCCTCCATATACCACCATATTCTCGATAGACCTACGCAATCCCTTGTCAAAGAATAACGCTGCCTCTTCTATGTGTACCTGGCATGAAATAAATGATACAAGAAACATAAGCATAAACGGAGACTTACAAAATCTCAATATTAATGATCTACATCTCCACAAATCTCTCAACAAATAATTCTATTAATTATCAGTACCTTCGTATCGCTACCTGTGATACAAAGACTTTGGGTAAACACGATAACACGACAATACATTAGTACTTTAGATAGTCACGACAGGAACAACATTACAATAGTACTTGGGTTAAGCATGTCCCTAAAAAAGTACTTGGATTAAACACGCGAGTATAAAAGTACTTGGGATGGGCACAACAATACAAAATTACTTGGGATAGGCACAACAGTACAAAAGTACTTGGAATGGGAACAACAATACAAAAGTAAATGGGTTAGACACAACAGTAAAAAAAAGTACTTGGAATAAGCATGGCAGTACAAAAATACTTGGGATAGACACGACAGTACAAAAGCACTTAGGATAGACACGTCAGACACAACTTATTATATCACACGAATTTCACTAACCTATTATAACCTCTGTCTTACACATCCCTATCACAACCTTTCACTTGTTATTTCGCACATCCCTTCACTACCCATTCGTATTATTAAGTACGATAAATATATGGTTAAATTAAGTAACAATAATATTGTATGACTACATTAAACACATCAAAGACAACACACATAACAATTAAGCATTTAGAATACTTGTATTTATGTGTAAGCAGAAAGTAACTATTTACTCACCTGACTTAGGTGGATGACTAGAGAATTCGGCAGCGCTTCACCAAACTCATTGACTTTTCTTCTGACGTGACCTAGATATAAATGTCACTAAGTCTTAGTCTAGTATTCTTGGTGACTAATGATAGTCTAGATTCATCACTAATCCCAATGTTTACATTAAGATCTTTTAAGTAAGGAACAACCAGGTAGGGTCATATCGGATTTAGAGTCTGTTTGGTATACAAAGTATACTGTTCGGAAATCTCACTTTAAACAGCTAACTAAATCCAACCTAAACATCATCCTCGTAAGTAGATCAATCAAGATAATAACTTGGAATCACTGATAAATCTTAAAAATAGGTTTATAATAACGACTATGACTATAATTAAAAGTCACACTTAAATAAAATAAGTGTAGCTTAACTTACAGAGCACACTAATGAAAACTGGTAATTAAGCTGGCATAACTCTGACTTGAGAATTCCTAATTGTTCGCTATCAAACACCGCATGACTTCACCAACTAAAAACTTAAGGTAGAAAGGGCCTAAAATTGAGGGAAATTGAGAGAGAAACGTTTGAAGGGTGTGAGAATGGACCGAATTTGACTCCTATTTATAGTTGATTCTGGACTACACGCTACGCATCTGGTCCCCTACGTGTCGTGCATTTGGTCGGAAGTGACGACGTGTCGTTCTCTGCGTGGTGCCACGTGTCGCATTCTGGGTGGAGTGACAGTGCGTGTGGTGTACTTTGTCGTTTCGCATGGGTGCGCGCGAAGAATTTATGTTCCCTAGAAAGTTCATATCTTTTTCATACGAGCTCTGTTTTCGATGGGTTTTTTTATTCGCGCATATATATCGGCGAGATCTACAACTTTCATTTAGACTTCGTCGGCTACTTTTGACTTTATTTTTAAAGCTGTATTTTTAACGAGCTTAAACTATTAAATTCCGTTAAAAAATCATAACTCTGTTATATGATATCCATTCTCGACTGTCTTTAAATCAACGAATTGATATTGACGAGATCTTTAACTCTCGTTTAGTTTGTTTTTCCTAACAATCGACCGATTCCAGTTTCGGTTTTTAAGCCGTATACTGCTATGCTAAAATATTAGAAAATTCATAACTTCCTCTCACGAAGTCAGATTTAGCCGTTTTTTATATATACGGAATTCTTGTCACATATACTATAACTCTTGTTAAGATTATTTATCATAAATAATCTTCTGTCAAAATATCGTTTTATCGCATATACATTGTATCTGTGAGTGTTAAATTATGTATCATATAGTTCGATACTTCAATACCGTTTCCGGTATCCACCTTGCCAGTAAGATCAAATTAAACCCACTTCCCCGAACCGAATCAATATGTACTCGATAGTTCGGTTCAATTTTTGGCCCCAAACTGTGTTTCGGTACTATAAACTTTGGTCCGATTTTGATTCAAACATCACCCCTCCTTGACTACTTGTAATCGGATAAAAATTTAAAACTAAAAATGGGCTTACGTGTGTAAACTACAATATATTAAATGAGCTTATCTATCGGCCACTATGTATTAAATGGGCTACCAGCTACTTACAGATGTGGGTTAGGCCATCAAATGGTGTTCTTCGGTTACTAAAATTATATGTATTAACTACAATGTATTAAATGAACTTATCTATAAACCACTAAGAATTAAATGGGCTACCAGCTGCTTATAGATTTGGGTTGGGCAATCAAATGGTGTTCTTGGGTTACTAAAACATGGGCTTATATGAATAAACTACAATGTATGTATTAAATGAACTTATCTATAAGCCACGATGTGTTATTAAATGGGCTACGAACTAGTTACAGATTCGCGTTGGGCCGTCAAATGGTATGCTTCAGTTCTTCTGATTAATTGAATATCATAAAGGGTAACGTAAACCACATTCTCCTTTATTGAAAGTTAGGGTATAAACACTAAATATAATTTTCGGTATATTAAACGTTTAGTTAAAAAAAAAAGTAATAATCTAATTATAGTTTATGGGTTTTATTTTGTTGTAAATATGGCCTCCCAATCATGAATTTAAGAAATAATTGTTAATTTATAAAAATATCATTTCTTCCTCAAACAAAACCACTAAAAAGTCAATATGCAAAAAGAACACACACACACACACACACACACATATATATATATATATATATATATATATATATATATATATATATATTCTAATAAAAAAATAGTTTTATTCTTCCTTTGACATGTGTCACAATACTAGGCCTCCTAATTAATGCATATTTTTTTTTTGCCATGTGTCATCCTATTATGTCTCCTAACTAATGCATGTCATTTGTTAACCTATTGATTCTCCATTTCAAATTTCAAATTTTAAATTTCTCACTCTAATTACATTAAATTAAAAAATTAGAATAAAAATTAAAACAAAATTAATACAAATTATAAAGTAATGTAATTTTATATATTTATTTAAAAATGATTATAATTTTATATAACTAAAAAAATCTCTTAATTAATAATTTATTTAAAATAAGTAATTAATAATTTTGAGATTTTAGTATAAAAAATTTAGTTAATTTTGTAACCGTGGTATATATATATATATATATATATATATATATATATATATATATATATATATATATATATATATATATATATATATATATATATATATATATATAGTAGATGTGTGCCCGCGCAAAACAACGACGATAAATAATGTTTTGGGTGAATAGTTTTCTTACGGGAATATAATTATTAGATTTTGTTATTAGTCATTATGTAATAAGAAAAATTACAAGTTTTAATTAAATTATTGGGTTTAGGTCATTTTTGGTCATTTAACTTTTGGTTTTGTGCTCATTTGGTCACTTAACTCTTTTTAAGTTTTAAAAGGTCATCAAACTTTTGGTTTTGTGCTTATTTAGTCACTTAACTTTTGGTTTGGTCACATTTAGTCACCTAACTTTTAAAATTGTGTTCATTTAGTCACTAAACTTTTAAATTTTTTCAAAAGTTTAGTAACTAAATGAACACAATTTTAAAAGTTAGGTGACTAAATGAGCACAAATCTAAAAGTTAAGTGACTAAATGTGACCAAATTAAAAGTTAAGTGACTAAATGAGCGCAAAGTCAAAAGTTTGACGACCTTTTAAAACTTAAAAATTGTTAAGTGACCAAATGAGCACAAAACCAAAAGTTAAATGACCAAAAATGACATAAACCCTAAATTATTTTTGTTTAGAACTTATATTTATATTAGATGTTTATACATTTGATGTAAATTAATTAATATCGTTATTTAGTTTAAGAAATGTAAATTAACTTATATTGTTGAATTTAATACTCCATCCGTCCTAAAATTATAGTCCATATTTCCTTTTTGGTTTGTCCCAAAATAATAGTTCATTTCTAAAAATAAATAACATTTTTACCAAAATACTCTGTCATTATTACTTAACCAACTAAATATTTAATGGAACATTAAATGCAAAGTAAAGACAAAACTATCATTTTATTGCATAAAGTTAGTGATAATTAATGGTTTCTTAATCTGTGTGTTTTTTGTCTATGGACTATAATTTTTGGGACGGAGGGAGTATTTTAAAATTGTTATTTTGCTCCAAATTATTTTTTTAATAACTTTCCTTAATTCGAGTGTTCAAAATTTTGGCAAGTATTAATGATTTTATTATGCATAATTGATTTGTACAAAAAGTTTTGTATCTTGTACCTCTTAAAATTAAAGATATGACTAATATATATATATATATATATATATATATATATATATATATATATATATATATATATAATTTTTTCATACAGATGTTGGAATACAAAATTTTACAGGTATTCAAATCCATGGTAATTTAATACATTGTATGTCCATTTTCTTTAAATATCATAGTCTAATAACCTAAATATAATTCTATTTCCAATTTTTAGTGTTTGCGCCAAGTCGTCCGGGCTATAGCCTGTAGTTTAATAACATAATTGAGAAGTGGAAAAAAAAAAAAGAAGCAAAAATAGAACTAGCATTATATATGATGATTGTGGAACTATTGGTACTACTTCATTGGTGGCTCAATAAGTGGTGATATTAGCCCCAAATGTAATCGATTGCACTGCACCCATCCCATGCCCAGTATTATTATTATTGATCATTACTATTATTATTATTCCACCAAACAATAACCATTTGTAAGAAATTTTCAGACCATAATGAACATATAACTGCTTACTGGTTATTTAAAGAAACGAAATAACCAAGTATATCCAAATCTATGCATTTTTATTATTGGGATAAAATCAAATTGTTTACTGGACTATTTGATTATAGTATATTTAAACTTTTGATTGAAAATAAATAAAAAAAAATTAAAAAAAAAATACCGTTTGTTTTGAAAAATACGTGAAATATTCTAATAAAATATTACAATGTAAATATTTCAACGTAATTTTTAGAATGTTAGAATATTCTAGTATTCTACTATATTTGTCAGATATGTCAAATATTATAATATTCTATTAGAATATTTCATAGATATTTCAGAAAATCGGTAATTTTTTTTTTATATTCTTTTTGGATAAAAAAAAGTGACGAAAATAACCTTTTGAAAAAAATTCGAAAATTTTCAATTATTTTGTATTTTAAAAATATTTTTTTTCTACAAAATGAGTGGCTAGGATTGCGTCTCTCCGTCTCACAAAATATAATGTTATCACATGAAACTAACTCTCTCTCTCTCTCTCTCTCTATATATATATATATATATATATATATATATATATATATATATATATATCAATTTAGTAATTTAGGTATTCAAACTGATTCAAAAAATTTCACCTAATAAAAAACTTTGACATATATTTTCTCTTAAAAGTTTTTCTTTTATTTATAAAATATTAAACTATAATATATTTTATAGTAGTTGTTTACAAATTTTAAACCACAACTAAATAATTTAATTTTGTTTATTCTATAAAGTAAATTGATGCAATCCCATGAAATTACACTTTGCACCCTTGCTGAGAAGTTAGTGGAGCGTGTGTGGTTTACCGGCACACTAATTGGTTCTAAGCAAAGGTGGCAAAGGGTGATTCATTGTTTATCATAGTTCGATGGAGCGTGTATGGTTTACCGGCACATCGAATAGGTGATTGTTACAATGAAGGCACCATGTGAATTTGCATGGTAATTCACACCCACTTTGTGATCCTCGGTATCCCAGTCACAAACGAGAGGGGAATATCGAGATTTAAACATGCTATTGAAAAGTTTCAATGAATCTCATCCAAAACCTAGGAATTCTTAATACATTTAGAACTTAAAGTTATGTTTTCGTAATGGAGAATTAGTGAATCGTCATTCACTTACCTTCAAATTGTTTGCATGTTAGATTATGGCATCCCTTTTCTAATATGTAAATATTGTTGTTGGATCCTAGCCCTAATTTTTCTTATTGGGTGATAATTAGGGATTCAAATTCTAATCTATCTTTGTCCTTTCTATTTGTAGATGTCGAACGCGAACAACGTTGCTGCTAGTTCGTTCACATTGATGAGCCTTTGCCAAAAGGTGACTTTCGATGGGACGAACTTTAGCGAATAGATAAGATACATTCGCACAATTGCTCGCTACGAGGACAAGGAGTATGTCCTCGATGAGAAGCTCGAGAAGATCAACCCAGAAATTGTTACTCCGGCTGAAATGACTGCTTGAGACTCATGAATGTGATGCAACGAAGGTTCATTGCATTATGATAGCCACAATGAACGCCGAATTCCAAAAGTCCTATGAGGACATGTATCCATACGAAATGCACCAAGACTTGTTGGAGAGATACCACCAAAATGCGAGGCAGGAGCGTTACGAGATTTTCACTAACATGATCTCCGCCAAAATGGGTCATGGAGAATCTCTTACCGTGCACCTGCAAAAGATGCAAAGGTATGTCGATCGTCTTCGCAAGTTGAATGTTGACTTTGGGGAAGACTTGGCGATCGACATGGTGCTTCACTCCTTGCCTCCGTGTTACAATCAATTTAGGATGACCTATCACATGAACAAAAAAGAGGTCACCCTAAGCAAGCTCCAAGGTCTCCTTAGGGTTGCTGAAAGCAACCTCAAGGACAAGTCTGTTGCACCCACTCCCAATCCACCCGTTGCTCCTGTTTTGGCCATTGGGCAAGGAAGAGGCAAGAAGAGGAAGGCTCCGTCTAAGAGCCACCGCAAGGGAAAGTATCGAGATGGATCCTCTTCTAGTGGGACTAAAGTTGATCCCGCTAAGCCTAACCCTAACCCAAAGGAGACAGAGTGCCATCATTGCCATAAAATAGGGCATTGGAAGAGAAGCTGCCCAGACTACCTGCAAGCCATCAGGGAAGGTGATGAGATTAAATCTTAATCTTGAAGATCGATTAGATCTTAAACAGGTAAATAAATATTAAACAGCAAGAACACGAAAACAAAGAACAAGTCAAGAATGAATCAAACGTGTCGAATGATTATAAAATAACCCTCAGAAGAGCTCGATCAAGAACATCAACTGTAGAGGATTAGTAGGTTTACAAGAACGATAAAGAAAATCAAAGCAATCGTAATTCTCTATCTTGTAATCTAGATCGTTAACCTAATATGCATGCAAGCATATACTTATATAATAAACCTAACAGGCTCTCGGTTGGACAGGCCCAAACCGAAGTACAAAACAATTGGACTAATAGCCGAGCCCAATGACGCAATCCTTTAGCGAATCTTCAACCCAACAATCTCCCCCTTTGCGTCAATTAGAGCGAGATCTTCACTTGTTACTTGGGCCAGCAGCGGTGGCAGGTACTTTCTTCTTCACGGTATTAAACAGACGCGAGATAAGAGCCAGTATCGTCTGTCTAAACCTGATGTACCATTGGATCATGTCGTTGAAGTACTTAACATCATCCGCTGTATTCTCTTTACACCTTCGGATGATTGACAACACATGCTCTAGACAAGCAGTGGTGTAAAGATGTTTGTCAGCTAAAGCAAAGAGACATTTCTGTCCTTCTGCTCTAGTGAACATGACCGAATTGTGTCTCGGGTCGATCTTGCCCATTTTCATTTGATTGAGATCACTGGCTGATCCCACAGGAGCTATCTTCGGCTTCTTCTTGAAGACAGTGGCTACCTCCTGGTCCATTAGGGCTACCTCCATGATGTAACAGACTAACATCCTTTTGAGATGGTCTATAATCGGACCATATTCAGCTTCATTTGTCAAGAGGATGTTATGCAAAACGATCCAATCATGAGGATTTAGGTTCGGTAGATCTGCCAGGGATATAAGATGTTCAGTTCTTGCAGACCCTCGAATCACCCTGAACCGAACATTAATGAATCTTCCTTCGGTATAAGGCTTTAAAACCCGAACATTCACTATCTTCTAGGCGCTCCATGTTTGATACTGAGGACGAGCAGCCTTCAGATAGAATTCGATCAGCTCCCTATCAACCTCAGGGTTCGGATGAGGGACTTCAAAAATATTGGAGAAGGCGTGGAAGATAAATGCATTTCGAGTCAACGGCATGTCGAACTGCGAATCGATAGAATTATAGCAGTCGAAGGAGATCACCGGCTCGAGCCATAGGATGCTAGGAGTATCTATGGCCTCCTTAATCATTCGCTCCTGAGTCCAGGCAGGGAAGAGAGTCTTCCTGCTCTCAAGGAGATCATGGGCTTCTTTCTTCTTGCGTTCGGCTTCTTTAGCCTCTCGCGCCACACGATTGATATCATCATCAACATTGCGACTGTTTTTACGTTTTAACATGTCCGCAATGGTTTCTTTATCTTCATCTTCATCTTCTTCCTCAGCTATGTTCTTCCCTTTATCCTTCACACCCGAACCCGAAGCTTGACCAGTCGGAGGTGGTTCGGTTGTGTGAGTAGCTTTGGAGGAAGGAGGTGGTTTCGATCCGGACTTCACTTCTCCCCCTTGTTTCGGATCGGACACGAAACTAGGTAAGCCTTCGATTTTGCTGAGAAGGTCCATGGCAGGAGCAAGTTTTTCAGCAAGGGTTCGCCTCACCGAATGATTGAGAATCGCATCGTGTGCTTCTAGGATGTTAGATAGGGCAGCGTGTACATCCGAAACACATGTCTTTATAACCTCCCGTTCGGATCGAAGAGCTTCAAGCTGTTGTTGAGAGTTTGAAAGCTGAGTGCTCTTGACCTTGAGGGCGGTGGTTTTGCTTGCTAGAACGTCCATCAATGAGTTTTCAGCTGCGAGATCCTCTTGAAGCTTAGCGAGGCGCTCATCAATGGAGGCACGAAGAGCTGAGTTGTCATCGCTTATTGATTGGCGAAGTGTAGCGAATGACTGTAACTCCGTTGAGACGAACTTTGCCAATTGCTGAACGATTGGTTCCAAAGTTGTCTTGGTGGCATCAGCGCTCTCCTGTAAGGACTTCAACAGGGAAGAAGCGTCTGAGAATAGTTTATCGACTTTTGCGGTCGCAGCCTCACAGGCTTTTGTAGAGGCGTCTATGGTGGCTGTGGCTAAAGCTACAGAATCATGCCGACCCCTAGAGAAGGCATCAACAATCTTCTGAAGAGCGGCTTCAGAGAGAGAGGATTGAGTGTTTGTGGATGACGCAAGAAGCAAATCAACCTTCTCGTTTAGCTCCTTTAGATGTTTCCTGGTTACTGGAGCATCATCCTCTTCGTCACTTTGAACCTGAAACGGACTAAAGTAGACCGAATCGAAGGTCATGTTTTCACCGCCAAGGAACGGGTTATCTCCATCAGAGGCATGATCTGGAGATGGTGGGGGTGGTGAAGCTGGGGGTGAGGTGGTTTTTGTAGGTTCAGGTTGAGTGTTGGTTGGGGTAGTTTCGGGTGGTGGTTGAGTGTGGGTAGGTTCGGTTGTATGCTGGGTTTCGGTTTGAGGTGGTTTGGTTACGGGTGGGGTTTCGGTTGCAGCTGTGAAAATGGGTGGTGGTATAGGGAAAGAGGTTGGAGGAATAGTGGTAGTGGGGGTTATGGTGGGAATGGAAGTAGGGATTGTTTGAGTGGGTGAAGGAATGGGTGAAGTATGGATTTCCATGTCTGGGGTAGGAGATCGGGGTGGGGTGTTGCCTCTTGGAGGGGTTTCGCCTCTTTGAGAGCCGTCTGAATCCGAACTCTCGCCTTCTGATTCACTCGAAGAGGAAGGGATGACAAGCTTTCGCTTCGGTTGAGTCTTCCTTCTCTTCGGCTGCGGGGATGTTGCAGGTTTGGTTGGTTTCCTCTTGCTGGGAGAAGGACCTTTAGGAGCTTTGGTCACTTGCTTCCCTTTTTCCGCCTTTTTGCCCCTGTTCACCGGTTTGTCAGCATCGTGGATGGACTTTAGCATTTCCGGTGTAAGTTCCCTCTGTCCTGACTGTTTGAACTCCTTAATCGTCCTGATGATCCTGCTGTCAGAAGGAACATCGTCGTACATTGTCTCCGGAATAGAGCCAATGAAAGAGAACTTGGATGCATCAGAAACGATGATCTTCGTGGTATGAAACGTACCGATCGAAGACATCGATGCACCTGCAGCAGTGGGGACGTCAAACTTATCCATTGCCCACTTTGTGATAAGAGTCCAGAACCGGGCAAACGACACCTCAGAATGTCGTGATGAAGAAGAAAGGCTCTGGATGAGCTGTTGCCAGAGGACCAACCCAAAATCTAGGTTGACGCCGTTGTAAATTGCATACATAATCGACAGGAACAGTCGACTTGAACCATCGGATCCTGAGCTCCGTTCAGATAAGCCCTTGAAGAGGACTGTGAACATGCCGTTCCACTGCGGCGGCAAGCATGATTTCTTGAACTTTGCGACGGAGGTGAGCACCTCCGTGTACCCCATATTGTAAAACATGTTGTAAAGATGGCCCACCGGAATCGTCTCCGGATTGATTCTTGAAGGGTCAGCAGCAAGCCCTAACAGTGTACCAAATCGTTGCCTTGAAATCGAAGTCTTGTGATCAGACACCTCGAAGAACACCCTGTCGACTGCTTTATCGTAATGAGCAGTCGCATACACCTGGGATAGGAGCACCATGGGCACAGACTCAACACGAGATAGTCCAGGAGCGATTTGCGAGTACTTCAGGCACTCGATGATCGGAAACATGTAAGAATCATACGCCTGAGGTGTTAGGTCAATCACCAAGCACTGTTGAGGACGAATGGGAAGGATGTGGGAGGTTGCATGGACGGATGATGATTCTGCCATTGTTGAATGTAGGAAGAAGAAGATGAACATGAAAGCTTTAGGGAAATTTTTGCTCTCTTGGAAATCCGGATGCAGTAAAGAGGTAAATGGGAGTGGAGACTGCCTTTTATAGTGATTGTAAGGAGAGAGAAAAATCTGTTCAAATCTTCTATGGAAATACGAAAAGGTTTCCCGGAATGACAGATGTGTGACAGTTAAGGCATGCGATGATCACGTAGGAGAGAGAGTGTCAGATTCCTAGGAACACGCCGCCCAACAAGCGCCGTTTCAGAACAAACCGTTTCAAATCCTCACGCGCCTTTAAGTGCCAGAGGGGTGTCGCTTGAAATTCGCACACGAGTCCATTATGTCAGCAAAAGAGTGGGCGTTTCAAATTCACACGCGCCCCTTTTTACCACCGGTTGAAATTCAATCCTTTTATTTCCCGCCTAAGTCAGCAACCCTTCGTCTTATCTTTTGAATCGCATCTTTTGAATAAACTGCCCACGTGGATGATTTTTGTCCACAGCTTGATAATGAACCACCAAAGCAATAATACAGCCTGTAATAATTAGTAACGGAATTTTGGAAAATCAAAGATTTTCGTGCGAAGAGTGTAAAAGGAAAAGAAATAAAGCAACTCTTTTTAGGAATGACTGTGATGTCAATAATGATACGAAACAAATGATCCTGGGCACGGATTTCTTCCTTCAAGGTCAAGAGAGACCTTAAAGTGTTAATGTGGATTCCCGTTGAATTACGATCAAACACTTATTAATAAATGTTGAAAGGCTTCTGTTAATTAGGCTACTTCAGGGTGGCTTTCGCTTTGATGCAACAATTCTAATCTTGAAATAAGAAAGAAAGTGATCAAAGTACTTGTGAGACCGGTGTAGTCTGTTGAACAAGTAGGTATGAATTAATTTTAAATTGGCTTGGAAAATATAAAATCTCGAAAAGAAAAAAAAATTAAAAACTGGATCCCAAGGGAAGAAATGTTATGGTGTTTAAAAATTTCATAGGAATCACACAAAATAAAATTTGAGATTTCATGAAGGTACATTCGTCAATTCTTTGGTGAAAACTTGAGCAAATTAATTGTTCACCGTCAATTCAGATTTGGTGTTGAATTTTGGGTTTCACTCAGCTCGTAGTGGCACGAAACTAAGATCATAAACACAGCTGTTGTGTAACCATAAACCTCAGTGGTAATTTCTGAGAGTCTCAAGGGTTACGTTGATGAAACAAATGTAATGGAGAAATGTAATGGAGATGGTGTAAGAAAATAAAGTACCTCAGCTGCAAAAAGAAGGACCAAGCAGAAAACTCTTAACTCATGTGAGAAGAGAGTGAGGTAGCTCACGATTAGAATAAATGTGGTAGCCTTATTGGGAAGACAAGGTTTGTTTATACCAGGTCATGAAGGCTATTATTCAAAATCTTATGAGGCTTGGGACACATACAGCAGCATTCTTCTAGGGACACTTAAGTAATCCAACAATTATATCCCCATAAACGAACGAACACAAACAAAATTAAAAGAGAAAAATATTTTTGGAGTTTTTGAAATAGATAAAAAAAATAAAAAGAAAGAAAAAAAAATTAAAAGAGAAAAAAAAATAAGCAAAGAAAATAAGACTTGGAAAGAGTAAGAAAAAAAACTTTGGAAAACTTTGAAAAACCGAACCCGAACGTTCGGTTGGTTTCGGTTGGGAAAAATTTTGAAAAACCGAACCCGAGCGTTCGGTTGGTTTCGGTTCAAGAAAATTTTGAAAAACCGAACCCGAACCTTCGGTAGGTTTCGGTTTTGGAAAATTTTGAGAAACCGAACCCGAACCTTCGGTAGGTTTCGGTTTTGGAAAATTTTAGAAAACCAAGGAATTTAGACATGCAATCAGAAAATACTTTTAACAATAAGATAAACAACTTTGTACAAGAAATATACAACCAAGAAAACTACCTTAGAGGTGATGAGCGAGTCAGATGATTTGACCGAACCCGAACGTTCGGTTAATTTCGCTTCTTACGTTTGAGGTTGAGAGGTAGTGTGAGGTACTGACTCTGATTCCATCATACCTAGCCCTTGCAATATTCTGTTGAATGATGCTTCAGGAAGAGCTTTGGTAAAGACGTCAGCCAGTTGATCAGTGGTTCGAACAAAGTGTACTTCTACGTTTCCATCTTCCACGTGATCTTTGATGAAGTGATACCTCAGTGCTATGTGTTTGGTTTTAGAGTGTTGCACTAGGTTATGACAGATCCTAATTGCACTTTTAGAGTCACAATATAGTGGGATCTTCTTCATATTGAGTCCATAGTCTCGAAGTTGACTCTGGATCCAAATCACTTGAGAGGTGTAGGATGCAGCGGCTATGTATTCCGCTTCGGCAGTAGACAACGACACGCACGTTTGTTTCTTGGATTGCCAGCTAACCAACTTCCCGTCAAGGAATTGACAGCCACCAGTGGTGCTTTTTTTGTCGAGTCCACATCCTCCAAGGTCAGCATCTGAATAGGCTTGAACGAAGAAGCCTGAGTTGGAAGGATACCATAGACCTAAGGAGGTGGTTCGCTTGAGATAGCGTAAAATGTTCTTCACTGCAAGCATGTGAGGTTCGCGTGGGTTTGCCTGAAATCGAGCACAATAACATACAGAAAACATGATGTCAGGCCTACTAGCAGTAAGATACATTAGTGAGCCTATCATTTGACGATAGAACGTGATATCAACAGCCGGTTTGTCTAGAGATGGAGTTAGCTTGGTGCCGAATGCCATTGGGACTTTGACTTTGGAGTCTCCCATCATACCAAACTTTGCTAGGAGAGTCTTCGTGTAAGCTTCCTGATTGATAAAGATGCCTTCGGGTCCCTGTCTAATATTTAAACCAAGGAAAAAGTTAATAGGACCCATTGAGCTCATTTCAAATTTAGTCTCCCTCAGCTTTCTGAATTCAGCTGTTAGGTTGGGATTCGTAGAGCCAAAGATGATGTCATCGACATAAATTTGAACTATCATAAGGTGGTTACCTTCCTTTTTGCGAAAGAAGGTTGGGTCAACCGAACCTTGTTTGAATTTAGACATCTTTAAGAATTTAGTTAGCGTTTCATACCAGGCTCTCGGAGCTTGTTTGAGGCCATACACAGCTTTATCCAGAATGTAGCAATGATTTGGATATTTTTCGTTCACGAACCCAGGAGGTTGCTCCACATACACAGTTTCTTCGAGTTCTCCATTAAGAAATGCACACTTGACGTCCATTTGGAAAACTTCAAAGTTTTTGTGGGCAGCGTAAGCAAGAAATATTCTGACAGATTCCAGCCTAGCTACGGGAGCGAAAGTCTCTTCATAATCAATCCCTTCCTCCTGACAATATCCCTTTACTACCAGACGAGCTTTGTTACTTATAACATTCCCTTCCTTGTCTATTTTATTCCTAAAGACCCATTTGAGACCAACAACCGAGGCATCTGGAGGAGTTGGAATAAGGCGCCAGACTTTGTTCCTTTCAAATTCGTTCAGTTCGTCTTGCATTGCTTGAACCCAATCGGAGTGATCGAGAGCAGTGTTAACTGTCTTCGGTTCAACTTTTGATACGAATGAGTTAAACATACAGAACTCAACCTTTGAAAATAAGGATGTCTGTTTTGCCTTCAGTTGTGATCGGATCAGAACCTTTTCGGAGACATCACCAACCACTTGAGAGATAGGATGATCTCTGGTCCATTTGGTAAGAGGAGGATAGTTTGGATCAAAGGTTGGGTCTAGTTCAGCATTGATCATTTCTTTTGGCTCAGATTGGCTTTCGTAGTCGAGCGTCATATCACCATGCTCCCCCTTGATTGATGAGCTATGAGAAACTTGAGGTTCAGAGGTTTCTTGTGGTGCTGGACTTTCAGGCGTTGATGCACCTTCAGTTGGAGAAGCACTTTCGGTTGGAGAAGCACTTTCGGTTGGAGAAGCACTTTCGGTTGCAGTTGGACTTTCGGTAGCAGTTGTAGAGCTTGGCTCCCCCTCAACATGTGAGCTTGGCTCCCCCTCGACATGTGAGCTTGGCTCCCCCTCGACTGAAGCATCGTTGGATGGAGGTTCATCAGAATTCGATCCTCCTTCATTCATTCTCCTGGCAGCTTCTTCGACAATTTGCTTCATGTGGTCTACCTTGTTGTCTGCTGCGCCTGCTTCTGAGAGAGTAGCTTTCTCTGGTTCGTCAAATAGCTCCAGAAACTTTTCATATAAATTAGCGATCGAGACTGTGACTTGGCCAGTTTGAGGAAAGATTTCCCCAGCTGTGTCTTCTTTGGCCTGTAGCTTTTTGACATAGCTATCGTCAAAAGTCACGTAATAGGTCTCTTCGATTTTTCTCGAACGCTTGTTTAGGACTCTGTATGCTTTGGAAGTGAGAGAGTAACCCAGAAAGATTCCCTCGTCGGCTTTGACATCGAACTTGTTGCGGTGTTCTTTAGAGTTAAAGATGAAACACCGTGAGCCGAACACATGGAAAAATTTCACATTGGGCTTTCTGTTGTTGAGAATCTCGTATGGTGTGAGCGTGAATCGTTTGTTGAGATAAGACCTGTTCTGTGTAAAACAAGCAGCAGAAATTGCACGAGCCCAAAAATAAAGAGGTAAGGAAGCGAAACTTAGCATAGTTCGGGCAGCTTCACACAAAGATCGGTTTCGTCTTTCGATAATTCCGTTCTGTTGAGGTGTGTAGGGAGCTGAGAAGTTGTGACTTATTCCCTTTTCTGCTAGAAATTCTTCAAATTCCCTGTTCTTGAATTCCAGACCATTGCCGCTCCTGATGTTGCGAACGACCTTCTTGAGCTGTACTTCAATCTGCTTGATGAACACTTTCAGCTTATGAGTCGCTTCAGATTTGAGCTTTAGAAAGAACACCCATGTAAATCGTGAAAAGTCATCAACAATAACAAGAATATACTTGCTACCACCGATGCTTTCGATAGATGATGGACCACACAAATCAATATGAAGTAATTCGAGTGGTTCAACAACTTTTGTGTTAATTACAGATGGATGACGTTGACGACTCTGCTTCCCCATTTCGCATGCAGCACACAAATGATCTCTGTCGAACTTGAGCAATGGAAGGCCTCGAACATGACCTCCAGTGACAAGTTTGTTAATATCTTTAAAGTTGAGATGAGAGAGTCTTCGGTGCCACAACCAGCTTTCGTCAGATTGTGCTTTTGATAACAAGCATATGGCTGGGTTTCCTTTGATGGGTTTAAGGTTTAGAGGAAACATTTCACCCTTACGCTCCGACTTGAGAATTACTTTCTTTGTCTTCTTCTCAATGATTTCAGAACCTTCATCGTCGAATGAGACTTTGAGACCTGTACCTCCAACAAGCTGAGATACACCGATGAGGTTGTGTTGTAGTCCTTCCACATATGCCACCTTCCTTATAGTAGAATCACCATTAGTTATCATTCCGTATCCCTTTATGGTGCCGAAAGAATTGTTTCCAAACTTGACGTTGCCACCATTTGAAAGAGACCTGTATTCCCTGAGCTCTTCTTTCCTTCCTGTCATGTGACGCGAGCAGCCACTGTCGATGTACCATTCTTCGTCGAACTGCTCGTCACTTATAACCTGCAAAAATTAAGCAGATTTATGAACCCAAAGTTTCTTGGGTCCACGTGAGCTTTTCATAGGAACAGGAATAGTAAGAGAGATGTCAACAAGATATGTTCGTTTTATAAGTGTTGTTTCATCTTTCTTTTTGATGGTAAAGACTTTTATTTTATTAGGATTAGATGCGTTCGGTTTAGACTCTGGTTTGGATGCATTAACCTTCTGTTTGCCTTTTTGTTCAGCTGATGAATGGGATTTTTGAGAACGAACACAATGAGCTTTAGAGCAAGATGGAGATGAATTGGAAGAATTAGAAGAATTAGATGAATGAGAAGGAGTGGGCTTAGATTGAGATGACTTCTTGGCTGGAGACTCTAGGTGACCCTTTTGCTTTTGATCATTGGTGGGACTGACCTTAGAGTTTTGATCTCTTTTGACTTCAGAAACGAACCTTTGCTTTCGGTTGGAGCAGTTCTCTGAACCGAACCTATGCTTTCGGTTGGAGTCATTCTCAGAACCGAACCTTTGCTTTCGGTTGGTATTCTCTTCCGAACCGAACCTTGGCTTTCGGTTGTTGTGGCTCTCACGCTTTTTGACAGGATTGTTCTCAAACTTCAGATTCTTGTCTTGATGTGAGAAATATGCATTCTGGGATTGCCAGAATTGTTTCCTTTCAGAGAGATTCTTCCTGTATCTTTGGTTCCTTTCACGTTTCTTATTCCTCATCTGCTTCGGTTGATGATGAATATTGGCTTTCATTTTCGGTTTCTCTTTGGCTGGTTCACTTTGAACTGTGGAACTAGAGGGAATGTCTTCTTTTGCCGAACTTCCATTCTCTTGAGGAATGTCTTTCGTACCACTAGTACTTGGCTCATCGAAATTATCTGGTTTATTCAAGGGTTCTGGTATGTATCTACCTTTGCTCATCCATGAGGTTCTTTCTGATAAGCCTACCGTTTCGTTTGCATTATCTATTGGAGCTGACCAGAAGTACTCATCGCAGCCATCAGCATTGTCTTCGTTTACAATAGCTGTGAGTTCAGCGGTCTGATGTTCGGTTACTCCAGTGACCTTGTACACTTGATTTGGAGTGGTCCTGACCTTTTGATATACAACCGCTTTCTCTGCTAAGACCGGGGACTTTTGTTGGGACAATCGAGCGAACTCCACTGAATTTTCAGAAATTAGATTCTTGTGGTTTTCAGGTTCGCTTTTTACAAATTCTGAGCAGTCAACCGTGTCCTCTACAGAAATTTCACTCATGTTGTCGTCCTCATTAAGCTCAGATGCATTTTCAACATCAATTTTGTTTTCTGAGCTCAAGTTGGCGTTTAAAGAGTCAAATTTTTGTATGGTTTCGGTTCTCAGTTTAAGTCTATCATTTTCATCCAAAAGGTTTTTAAGCATGTCCTTGTGGTCCTTGGATTTAATGAAAGATTCTATTTTGTCCAGTCCATACATGTAGGTCGGATTAATGTCATCAGATGATATCACACTCTCACAATTATAAGCTTCAGCATCGATTTCATCCTCCTTAAACTCAAGGAAGGGCAAAATCATGCGATGGATATTTTGGCCAATTTCACAGTCCAAGTGAAGCTGAGTAATATTAGAATAAAGACGTTTTGCAATTAAACAAAAAACATTCCGCTGTTTTAACAACTTTAAATTGTCTCTTTGTAAATAAATGTTTTCGTCTTTTATTTTAACTAATTCAGACTCCTTCAACTCGATCCACATGCGCCGCTCCTCACTCTTCGAAGACACCCTGCTTAATTGATCAGTTAGGTTAGAATTGGTGACTCGAGTTTGAGTTAAACTACTATCTAGATGAGAAATTCTTGTATTAACATTTTTTAGTTCTTTCTCATATGAGGATTGTGGTACTTTAAATGAAACGAAAACCGATTGTACCTTCTTGATCAGTTCATCGAGCTCGTTGAACTGCACGCTGAGCGGTTTGGCCGTAAAGCACATATCCTGCTGCTCCTTCGGTTCATTGCTTCCACCATCAGTGTTGTATCCCCTCATCTGAGATACATCGGACACCATGAAGCACCTTCCTCCACTGCTCTCCTCCTTTGCCACACAAGCCTTTCCATGAGAAGGCTTCCTCACTTCATCGTCTTCTGAGTCGGTTGACCAAACTTCCACGCTACCGAACTCGTCATCAGCAACCGAACCCTGCACAATAAGAGCATTCATGGAAGGGTTAGCGGTAGATTTCTTCTTCCTCATCTCATCAAGCTTTTTCTGTAGCAAAGCTTCCTCATCCTTTTCCTCATCTTTTTCAGCCATCTTTTTGAGGACACAATCCTTAGCATAGTGATTTTTCCCACCACAGTAGTAACAACTTACTCCAGAATCACCATCTGCCTTCGGTTCCTTCTTGGGCTCTTCAACCTTCGGTTCATTGTTAACCTTTTCTGAACTATAACTCCCCTGCCAGTTTCGGTTTTTGTTGCTGGGGAATCTCTTCTTAATGAACCTCTTGGGGTTAGACACCATCATAGCATAATCCTCAGACGTGAGGTCATACTCCTCCAAGTTGAGGTCTTCATCCTCCATCACAACTTTACTTTTTGACAGGAGGTCCAGTGAACCTAGGCTTGAAACAACGTTCTTTTCCTGCAGCACAATTTTCTCCTGGGACTTGAGAATACCCACCAGTTTTGCCAAAGAGTATGATTTAAACTGCTCATGGGCTTTAACTGTTGACACCACTGCTCTCCATTCTGACCTTAGACCATTTAAGAACGTAACCTTCTGCTCAATAAGCTTCCTTTCGATGTCATGTTTGATCATCCTGCTGAGAAGATGATTGAAGCGATCGAACGTCTGGGTCACAGTTTCTTCGGCTCCTTGCCTGAATTCTCCAAACTCAGATAAGAGCAAGGTTTGGATAGAATGTTCAAGATCCTCGTCTGTAGAGTACAGTTCGCGAAGTCTATCCCAAACTTCCTTTGCCGTCGTGCATGAGCTGACCAACCTGAAGGTGTCGGACTGAAGGGCGAATCTTATCAATCTTAACGCCTTGATATTACACTGGAATTTATCCTTTTCATCTTGCGCAATATCTTTGACATCCTTCAGCAGATCATTATACTCCTTTTGAGTTTTAATAATCCTTGACGTTGCAGAATGAGAAAAAGGTTCATTAATGATTGCTTCCCATATGAGGTATCCATTATCCTCAGATCCTATAACGTAGTCTTCGAAGTGATGCGCCCAGACTTCATAATCATGGGTATATAGGATTGGAATCTTCGTGGTTGAACCGATGCTGTTGGAAATATTGATGGGATTCGATTGCGACTCATCCATAATGATCGAATAACCTGTTCAAAGATCAGACTTGTAATAAATCAGATTAGGGCAAAACAATAAATATCAAGATACGTCAATAATGAGATGACGGCTCAATAAATATCAGTAATTGCGGAAAAACCCTAATTGAAACCTTTTCACAGAAAAGATGTGTATCGATTACACAGCCTCCTGCTCTGATACCAATTGATGAGATTAAATCTTAATCTTGAAGATCGATTAGATCTTAAACAGGTAAATAAATATTAAACAGCAAGAACACGAAAACAAAGAACAAGTCAAGAATGAATCAAACGTGTCGAATGATTATAAAATAACCCTCAGAAGAGCTCGATCAAGAACATCAACTGTAGAGGATTAGTAGGTTTACAAGAACGATAAAGAAAATCAAAGCAATCGTAATTCTCTATCTTGTAATCTAGATCGTTAACCTAATATGCATGCAAGCATATACTTATATAATAAACCTAACAGGCTCTCGGTTGGACAGGCCCAAACCGGAGTACAAAACAATTGGACTAATAGCCGAGCCCAATGACGCAATCCTTTAGCGAATCTTCAACCCAACAGAAGGACAGATCAAGCCATCTTTCGCAGGTATATACACAATTAAATCTAACGATTCATCTCATGCTATTTCTTGGGTCCTTGATACCGGTTGTGGTTACCATATTTGTTCTGAATTGCAGGGACTAAGAAGAAATAAGGATGTAGAGCATGGAAGAATAAATCTAATCATGGGGAACAGAAGATCGTCGCCTATGACCAAGATTGGAGTGTATTCTTTAGTGCTTGGGAATGGTTTATGTTTAGATTTGAATAATTGTTGCTATTCGCCAGAAATGGCAAGAAACATCATTTCATTTCATGGTTTGTTTAGACAAGGTTTTAGATTTTCTTTTAATGATGAGAATGGTTCTATTCTTGCTTATCTAAATGGTGTCTTATATTTTGAAGCAATATCGTGTAATGGAATTTATGAAACAATTATGATTGTAGATAACTTAGGAAATGATGTTTTATGCATGGATTCTTCCAATGGTATGGATAGAGCATCCTTGTGGCATTGTCGTCTTGGACATGTCAACAAGAAGCACATAACCCAACTCCAAAAGGATGGAGTGTTGGAGTCATTCGACCTTAGGGAAGATGACACATGCGAGTCTTGTTTGCTTGGAAAGATGACTAAGTCACCCTTCACTAGTACGTGTGAAAGGGGTGAGGTTATATTGGACCTCATACATACCGATGTATGTGGACCGTTTAGATCAACCACAAAGGATGGGAACCGCTTCTATGTGACTTTTACCGATGACTATAGTAGATATGGGTATATCTACTTAATCAAGCAAAAGTCAGAAACGTTTGAAAAGTTCAAAGAGTTCAAGAATGAAGTGGAGAATCAATTGGGCAGGAAAATCAAGATGCTTCGATCCGATCGAGGAGGAGAGTACCTAAGTCTTGAATTCCATGACTATCTCAAGGAGTGTGGAATAGTTTCACAATTGACGCCACCTAGGACACCACAGTTGAATGGTGTGGCAGAAAGGCGTAATCGAACCTTGTTAGACATGGTTCGCTCTATGATGAGTCGTGCTTCACTACCTATCTCTTTTTGGGGGTATGCCTTAGAGACTGCCGCCCATATCCTTAACCGAGTCCCTACTAAGAAGGTTCCCAAAACACCTCACGAGATGTGGACAGGGAAAGCTCCCTCGTTAGCACATATCAAGGTTTGGGGTTGCGAAGCTTTCGTAAGATGAGATACTCACGACAAGCTCGAACCTCGTAGTGAGCGATGTATTTTCATCGGCTACCCGCAGAAATCCTTTGGATATCTCTTCTATAGACCGAATGATAATGTTGTCTTTGTTGCGAGGAGAGGAGTTTTCAGAGAGCGAGAACTCATAAGCCTAGGAGACAGTTGGAGGCAAATCGAGCTTGAAGAGATTCAAGAGTCGATAGATGAAGGAACCTCTACCGCTGTCACTCAACCCGAGGAGGAAACGCCGGTTGAACCGATTGACGAGTCATTACCTCTTAGACGTTCCGAAAAAGTTAGAGTTCAACCCCAGTTTTATGGTTTTTATATTACTACCGAAGGGGATACGTATATTAGTGATGGTACACTAATAAATCTAGATGAACCTAATAGTTATAAGGAAGCCATGGCAGGCCCGAAGTCTGCGAAATGGAAAGAGGCAATGGACAGCGAGATTCAGTCCATGTATGACAACCAAGTTTGGAATTTGGTTGATAATGTGCCTGGACGTAAGACCGTTGGGTGCAAATGGATCTTCAAGAAGAAGACCGACGTGGATGGAAATGTACACACATATAAGGCGCGATTGGTTGCGAAGGGCTTTACTCAAACTCCTGGAGTTGACTATGATGAGACCATCTCACCAGTTGCGAAGATAAAGTCTATTAGAGTGATGCTAGCTATTGCCGCATTTCATGATTATGAGATTTGGCAAATGGATGTCAAAACCGCTTTCCTTAATGGGAAGTTGGCTGAGGATGTTTACATGGCTCAGCCAGAGGGGTTTGTGGATCCGAAGCATCCGAATAGAGTGTGTAAGCTTGAGAAGTCCATTTATGGACTTAAGCAAGCGTCTTGTAGATGGAATCTTTGCTTCGATGAGAAAGTCAAAGAGTTTGGATTTGTACGAAGCGAAGATGAATCATGTGTATATGTCAAAGCCAGTGGGAGTATAGTAAGCTTCCTCGTTCTGTATTTCGATGACATACTACTCATAGGAAACGACGTCCCGACTCTGCAGGAGGTTAAGTCCTGGCTCGGGAAGTGCTTCGCTATGAAGGACCTTGGAGAGGCTTCCTATATTTTGGGAATAAGGATAGTGAGAGAATGAAGTAAGAGACTAATAGGACTTAGTCAGAACACTTACTTAGATAAAGTACTAAAACGTTTTAGTATGGAAAACTCGAAGAAGGGAGAATTACCGATACAAAGTAATGCCAAGTTGAGTAAGACTCAAAGTTCTAGTACCGAAGCTGAGATAGCAGAAATGAGTCGAGTACCATACGCTTCCGCAGTTGGCTCAATCATGTATGCTATGACTTGTACTCGCCCTAATGTAACCTTTGCTTTGAGCATGGTTAGTAGATATCAAGGGAACCCTGGCAGAGCCCATTGGATTGCGGTAAAGAATATCCTTAAGTACCTTCGAAGGACGAAGGAATGGTTATTAGTCCTTGGAGGGAGTGATGACTTGAAGGTGTGAGGGTATAGTGACGCCAGCTTTCAAACCGACAGGGACAACTACCGTTCGCAGTCAGGCTGAGTCTTTACCCTGAATGGAGGATCAGTAACTTGGAAAAGTTCCAAGCAGGAAACCGTAGCTGATTCAACGTGCGAATCAGAGTACATTGCAGTGAGCGAAGTGTCGAAAGAGGCAGTATGGTTGAAGAACTTCATCGGTGATCTTGGAGTTGTACCTGCCATAAAGGAGCCCATGGAGATTTTCTGTGATAATGAAGGAACGGTTGCCTTGACCAAGGAACCAAGGGATCATGGTAGATCTTGACATATCGACATAAAATATTACTTTATTAGACATCGTGTAGAAGAAGGACAACTCGTGGTGAAGAGGATATCATCAGAAGATAACCCAGCAGATCCGCTTACGAAGGGACTGAGTAGGGTTAAGCACTTGCAGCATGCTAGGAGTATTGGGCTGAAGGATGATATTAGTATAGATTAGATAGTATTAGAAACGTGTAATAGATAAATGTAATTAATATTTGATGATTAAATAAAATAGTATTATTTATGAGTAATGTTATTGTCTTATGTTAATTGTTTAACTATTGTTTCACTTTGCATGTTTTGACTTCCAGAATAATTGTGTTTATTAAGAATAATCGAATTATTCAAATTGTACACAATCGTTCATATGTTGGAAGTAGATATGAATGAAGATTGTCATGAATTGGTGTGTAGATTGTCTAAATGGTATTAGACATAGCAAAAGTTTGCTGCAACGTTCATGAGTGCTTATGAACTGGTTTTGAGCATTGGAACAAACCCGTGCTTTCTGGAATCACCTTATGGAATGTGATAAAGAGGGTGATCGCAAGACGATAATATCATATGGTCTTAAAACCTAGATATATGGTTTGTTATTTGTTAATTGGTTGTACATTGAGAATGCAAAACCGCATCAGTAACTTGATGTTATAAAACGCATTGTTGTGTATAATTGATTAATGAATAAGTAAATGCATATAAGTCGAAGTTTATCTATTACTTTCATCCTAAGAGGGTAAAAGTGATATCTTGACCGCTCGATGATTTGATTTGACTTATGTGCCGGGCCCGGTCAGAACTAAATTAATGTGTTCGATTAAGTTCTATGTCAAATAAATCGGAGATCGAGAAACCAAATGCTAGACAAATTGATTCCATAGAATTGTCAGCATGATATCTAAACAGAGGACTGTACGATCCCTTATATAAAGGACAAGATTGATTAGATCAGAGTTTGACAGCGTCTTTGAGAGCTACGATTGCTAATCGGATTATACTTGTATATATAGTTACTAGACTTATCCAAGTGGGAGACTGGTGGAATAGTGTCTAAGGCTGCAACTATATTAGGTAAGTATTTAACCCGGTTGTGCATGGTCCTTTTGGGTTGCCTTCACCATAGCAACTTGACAGGATGATTTATTACGAGAGAAGAAATATTATTAATATATTATGAGAATAATATATGGAATAATAATATTATTATTTGATTAATATAAGTCATAAATTAATAAGAAATTAATTTGGTGACTTAAAGAGATTAATTAAATAAAGGGGTATAAACTGTCAATTGTATGATAGTTGTATTTTGGGCTATAAATCCCTTATGGATAATGGTGGACGATTTCTAAGGCTTAGGATAGGCTTAGAATTCATCCAAGGGCTTATCTATTAGGGTATTGGATTGCTTAGGGCCTAAGTTATCCAATTAGGGTTTAAGGGTGAAACCCTAGGAGCCTTACAAGTATAAAAGGACCCCAAGGGTTATGGAAATCGGCACTTGTGCTTTAGAAAGAAACCTTGGCCGATTTTCTCTTCCCTCTCCTCTCTCTCAAATCATCCTCTTGCTAGTTGGTGTTTGTAAGCCATTAGTGAAGTGACAGTTGTGACTCTAAAGCTCCAAGGACAAGAAGATCAAGCAAGTGATTCGAGGTAAACTTCTAATTCTGATTTCTTATGTTATTATGCTCTATTAGCCATTAGAAGTCTTGGATTCAATGCATGTTCAATTAGAGAAACCTAGATCTAAGCATTAGGGTTGCATGTGCACATAGGAATGTTCATATGGCTAAAACCCATCACTTTCATGCAAGTAACACAAAACAACTAACATACCACATAGCATATAATCAACTAGTGTACCATATATCACTACATTAACTAGTGTACCACATATCACAAAATGGGTCGGCCTTGGTGCCTTCGACCCATTGATATGGTGAGGAGACTCACCTCTCACGAAATGCTGAACCGGTAAGATTAAATCCCAACTCACAGCTCTGAACTCAACTGCCTACAACCACTGTGTCACTAACTTCATCAAAATCCTAAAGTACCAAGATACCCTTAAAGTCAAACTTGGTCAACCATGGTCAAAGGTCAATAGAAGTCAACTCAGCCTAATCGCCACGACATGGTACCCTTATTGATAGCAAGAAGATTCGCAGTCAAACTATCCAGTTCAGGAAGTTCTCTTGCGGGATAGGCTTTCTACCACGTCGTGGTGCCAGATACGACAAAATAGTCGCTAACCAACCCACCACCATGTCGTGGTTTTGGGGTTTTCAGCAACTTAATGCATTCAACCACTTCATTCAATTCCAAATGGTCTCCAACTTAGATCTGGTCCAAAATAGGGTCTAAATGGATAAAGTTTCCAACTTTATCCAATAGAACCCTACAAAATGTATAGATCTTGACTATTAATATCCAAAACACTTCATGACTTCACCAATACTCGTCCATTCCATGGGTTTACTTTACCAAAAGATACAAGAGGGTCTCTAACTCCAATCACATCATAAAAGTCGTTGCTTTTCAGACATGCATATCCAATGCATGTCTTAAATTCTTATTAGGTCAAAATAGGGCAAAAAGGCCAAGATTCCATGCATGACCTTAAAAACTCAAATCTAGACTAGATCCAAAGAGCCAAATGCTCCAAATGGCCTGGGGACTCATAAAGTTGTAAGCTTTATGAAGTCCAACTACCTTAGGTAACAAGATCTAGAGAAAGAAAGGGAAATATCCATAGATCTACTAAAAAAATCATCAAGATGAAGACTTTTTACCTCATTGAGATATTATAGGAAGGTGAACTATCGGATCTTCTTTTCCTTGGACTTCTTCGAGGTCTCTTACCACCTTCTTTCTTCACAAGCACCAAAACTCACACTTTTAAGGCTAAAAATCACCAAATGGAGCTAGGGTTTGCAAGGAATGATTTTTGAGAGATGGAGGCTGATGGGAAGGGGCTAAAAGGGGCTAAGGATCTTTAAATAGGGCTCAACCCTTAAAATTTGGGGTTTTCCCCAATAGCCATCTCCACCTTGTGGTGATTCATTAAATCTCGCGGTGCCAAAACTCGACGCCACGTCGTGGTGAGACTCCACCATGTCGTGGTATCCAAAGTAGGTTGCCATATATACTTTTGAAAATAATACCATACGTGGACCCGAGTGTTGATGTAAACCGATCACTATTACTTTAAACAGCATAACTATATTCAAACATCAACTTGTATAACTTCTTATATTCTATTTGTTAACGTAAGCCGTTTGTTCAAAGAGTTCTAATTAAATCCAATCAATGAGTTATAATCTAATCCAATCACTATTACATTGAACAGCATAATTTTATTCAACCATCAACTTGTATAACTTCTTATATTCCATTTGATTAATTGATCATACTTATTCAATGTCACAAACAACACTCACATCCAAAAGCTCCTACATACGATTAACTTTGTAGATGTAAACATTTGTTCAAAGAGTTATAATCAAATCCACACCATGCAAGTAACATTACATGTTTTATGCCAGATCGTATATAATGGACTATTTGTTCAAAGAGCTGAACCAAAGTTACCAAGCTACATCATGCATGTTGATTATAGTGTATCATTTAAGTTTTATTACAATATATATATATATATATATATATATATATATATATATATATATATATATATATATATATATAGAAAAAGTGAATATACATTACAACTCCATCTAAGCTTAGGTACTAAACATCATGAAAATACGTTGTTTTACTATTTAAAGATTGTGATTAAGAGATTCACGATTAACACTTGAAGATGCAGATTCATGATCGACACAATATTGTTCACTGTGATAAAGTAATAAATGATAATGGAGGAAAAAAAACAAAGATGGTAAAACCATAATGGAGGAAATAAATGTTATCGGGGATGATATATTTATCAAGTTAAAACCAAACCGAGTATAATTACTAAGTTAAAACGACATATTTTAGAGGTTTAGTACTTAAGCTTAGATGAAACTGTAATGTGTATTCCTTATCCAATATATATATATATATATATATATATATATATATATATATATATATATATATATATATATATATACAATAAAAATATTTTATTATATTATATAGTTTATTAGAACGTATTCTATACCAAAGTTATATATATATATATATATATATATATATATATATATATATATATATATATATATATATATATATATATAAAATAAAACTTTCTAAAAGTGAGTGTAATCCAAACACCAACTTCTTAAAATCATGATTGCATGCTTTAGGGTTTTTGTCCACATTACCCTTACACAAAACTTTGGACTTTGCTGAACATAATGGGCCATCAAGAGAGGGTAGACTTCTCAACGTATACTCTCTTAAGAAGCTTGTTCAAAGAAATCATGATGAGAGGGAGATCGATGGAGATGGATAGAAGGATTGGGAATTTGACAATTAGATGAATGAATAGTGTCCTTGCAATTCTTGATACCCACAAACACTAAGATATTTGAGCATGCAAATTATGTGATTAGCACCCTTTTTATTATGCAATCATCCATGCAAAAGTGACTTATTTGATAATTAAGAAGTGGCTTGTGCTCGCTACATTGGCATGCATAAACCTATTTATCATTAGTGATTGAACCGACATATATAAGATTTAATGCGTTACATAAATATTAGCAAATTTGATAAATATACTTTAAAAAATAATGTATTTTTAATATATTTTCTAGGCATATGATATAGGATGTTACTATTCGCACCCTTCATTATTACCTCATTGCTAGTTTTATCACTATAACTCTAGTCAAATTGGTTAAAGTGCCATCAAAACAATATATATATATATATATATATATATATATATATATATATATATATATATATATATATATATACTAATTTTTATATTTAATTTTACGTATTGTACCCTTTATTATATTGATACAATTTTCCGTTAGATACTTACTTTCTCATTAGAAGCGTTCAAAATAACCTTAACCTTGTTGTTAGGTTTTGAAGATTATAACTTTATTGAAAATGGGAAAAGAAAATAATTTTTAACAGCCCCACCTCAAGATAATAATAAGTGCATGAAATTATTGAAAACATACTGCGATAAGTGACCTCATGTTTAAGGGAAACCTCCATAAATTCAACTTGAGAGACAAGTAGACAAAACCATGCATCTATTATTGTGACGAGGGAGAGGACAAAGCACTGTAGACTTGGCATCATTTATATATTTGGCATGATAAGAAAACATTAAAAAGGAGTGTTATATATTTATTTAGTTTTATATGGATGAATAAAAACCGAACTGTAAATTGAAAAACTGTAAAAAAATTAAGAGCAGAAAAACCAAAACCAAACATAAAACCGATCATTTGGTTTCTACTTTTCCAAAAACCAAAATATTCGGTGTGGTTTTGGTTTTAGGAATTAGAAAACCGCAAAATCAAAAAAAAAATGAATCGAATCGATTTTTATAAATTGCTTATAAATATATTTAATTTACATATATCATGTGCAAACCTGCAAATTTTCTAACAACTAGCAACATGGTGAGTTGGTTAAGATGATGAATATATGAATTTGAGGTCTGATGTTCGAATATTTTTAGTTTGTTTTTCTTGATTTTTAGTCGTTGTATTTTATACAATCCCACATCACACGGACCGGGTAGTAAAAATCTTTCTTTCTATCCAGTTATAAATGTATTTGAACAATTTGTGAATTTCTACACTACATGAAATCTAATCCCATATTGATTAACGACCTACACATCTTAAGATTTGGAGTTGGATTCCATATTAATTTGGTATATACAAACTTATTTTTAAGTAAAAACTTTATAGTTGCGATTTGGTATATAAAACCAAACCGAATTAGTTAAAAGTGAAAACCAAAAACGCAACTGATTGGCTTGGTGTGGTTCCGGTTTTGAAAATAAAAAAACTGAACGGTTTTCTGCACGTTTCGGTGAGAAACCACATCAAATTGTATCGTGTTCACCCTATTGTTTTGTATGTTCTAATTATGTGATATTAATAAAAATAATCAAATGTTGTTGTGTAATATATAAAGATACCATAGTTTTAGACCATCTCCAACCAATCTTCATTTTTTCCCCGAGTAAAAAATGAAGTAAACAGTGTTTCATCTCCAACCCTACTTTATTTTCTACCCCATTTTTTACCCCAAAAAGTATATTCTTGGAATATTCCATTTTTATAACTTATATATATTGTCAAAAACACCCCTCTACTAATTAAACTCTATATTTATGATTAATTAATATAAATTAGTATATAACATTATATTATAAATATTATATATTGTATTTAAATTATTTTTAATAGATAAAATAAACTAGAAATGTATAAAATAAAAATGAGAGAGACTAAAATTGACAACCAAACTTCACCTCTATTTTTGGAAATATGAATAGTGTTCCCCCATATATGGGGAAATACTATTTATATCTCCAAAAATGGAGGTGAAAATGGGGTAGAATTGAAGAAGAATGGGGGAAGAAATGAGAGAAAAAATGGAGTTTGGGAGTGGATTGGAAATGCCCTTAGATGTTCGCAAAAATGGTCATGGTGTCACGTGAAATGTCCCATTTTAGAATAAAGGAAAATCATATTGTAGAATAAGGTTTTTATGACTTGATGTGACTTAAATGTTCCGAACTTTCATGCAACATTTTCATAAATTACATTTTGAATGTACTGTATCTGATATATATTTTTGACTCGACGTGTTTTGGTACGATATTTCAAACTAATATTCAAGAACTACATTTTGGATTTAAAAGTTTACTAGCATATGTGTTGGTTACTGTTATCATGTTGATCTGAAGCACCACGAATACAAATTATCTCAAGCTAAATATATATGTTGTTAGAAATGAGTTCATCACAATTAATCCATGCAGAATTTTTTTCTAGCCTCACTGTACATTGTTACGATCCACAAAAAAACCAATCCAAGAACAATTTTCCATATTTAGTAAAATGACTATCGGTTGTTTTGAATTATAATTTGTCGTCGTGGGTTGGATGTTAAGGTTCGTTTACAGGATTGAGGTATGTTGATTCTTATCTCCAACTAAAAATATGTTGTTAGTACTAGGTTTTTTGAGTACACATATAAAGCTCAATACCGAACCATATACTATATGTTATCGGGACCAATTCAATTACGAGATTAAGGTATATTAATTCCATTCCAAAACCACATATTACCGGATTTACAAGGCCGGTCCGTTGATTTTTCATATCCAGGTCGAAGAGGTTTAAAAAGGGGCCCTACATTTGTGTCGAACCATATACAACATAAATTGGTAAAACCAAAAAAAAAACACATTTTTTATTCAAAAAATTAATTTGTATATAAACTAAACCTACAAACGTCACCTAAATAGATGTGGTGTATATAACTTAATACATGCAACGAATTTGTTACGTATGGTATTTATAGAATCTATAACTCGTGATTAGAAAATCTCATGACATGTAACATAAAAAGTCTACCTTCTAAAACTTGAAATTTGACCAAAAGTCAACTTAGGTCAAAAGTCAACAGTCAAAATCATCATCACTTGACTTCTACGTCGTGGCCAGCCCATGGCCACATCGTGGCTAATAAACCCAGTCCCGATCTAATAGCCCAGTTGTGAATAATTTGATCCCCACGTCTTGGCTCACTCTAGATAAAACAAGCGTGAAACCCCGATCCACCACGTCGTGGCACCCAATGGCCACATCGTGGGTACTGGTTGAAAACAACTTATTTGCATAAGCTCTTAATACATGATGTCTTCAACTCCAACTTTCCAGAAAGCTTCTAGGGACTCTAAGGGCTCATAAAAAATCCAAAGTTTATAGAAATACACGTCCAATGCATCCCCCCCTCTCCTCTCTCTCTCTCTCTCTCTTTCTCTCTCTCTCTCTCTCTCTCTCTCTCTCGCTCTCTCTTATCTAGGTCAAAAATGGTATAAATGGAGTCAAAACCCCCATGCATGAACTCAAGGCTACACAACTCTTCAAATCTAGACTACCAAACCATTTCGGGGGCTTAATGACCAATAAAGTTGCAAACTTTATTGAATCTATCTACTCAAAACATCATGAACATGAAGAAGAAGAATCTAAACCTAGATCTAGAGGAGGCTGACCAACAAGATCAGAAAAAAGAGACTCACAAAGGTCCAAAAGTCGCTCAAATGAAAACTCTAAGCTTGCCCATAGGTTCTCTACACCACAAGGATCTTCTTCTTCCTTTTAAATGCACCAAATCACCAAAAGTAAGCTCAAATATAGAGGATATGGTATTAGGGTTTGCTTCAAGGTTCTTGGAAGTAATGGTGGATGAAAATGATGCCCTAATATTGAGGTTAGAGGCTTAAATACGAAGGAAACCCTAAAATTATGGGCTTAGGCCGAAACAGTCGTCACGTCATGGCCTTCCTCTTGCCACGTCGTGGGGCTCATCAAGAGGACGCGTTCATTTAAAACATGACACATCGTGGGTATCCTTGTGCCATTTCATAGCATAAAGTTTCTCCCACAAACTCTATTTTTGATCCCGTTAAGTCTTTAGTTAAGCCATTATGAAAAATTGGTGTTACAGCTCTCCCTACCAAAATTAGATTTCGTCCTCGAAATCTGTCCTTATAACTTACTCTACCAACAGAAGTCGGCGCCGCCTGAACCACCATAATCCAATACATCACTGAAAAAAATGACCTCAAATAGACGACCTCCTTCCGACACCATTATCAAACCAAAAGTTAGCAAAAAACACGTGACCTGACGGAGAAACGAACACCAACACACCATAATTAGCCAACAAAGAGAAGGACTAACTACTTCGCTTGAAATCTGATAAGTCTATACTATGTCCAATTCTAGACGGACAGAACCACTCGAACTGCACCCATGATGACAACAATCCATAATCCAAGCGACCAAAATCTCCCTGGCTCTGCATCGCTTTACTGATAACTGGAAACAGACACTGATGCTGGCAACCTTGCACTCGAATACGAAGGTGACTCCCAACACGAGCCCCAATAATTAAAGACATAACAACCTATACATCAATCCCATCATCCAAAAAATTTACGAATTCAATCTGTCAGAGATCTTCTCGGTCCCACACCGTCCTAATAATAAACTAGAATATAGAATCCCCGGCTAACTGTTGAAGCTGACAACCTTACATATAGTCGCACAATGAGACTCCAACCAAAAGTATAACCGACACAAGCTATCCAAGCCTATACCTGAACACAACACTAACATCACTCAAGTCCAAACAATGAACGACTAACCAACCAATACACAAACGACAATAGGTCCATTTCACCCCATGTGAATGCTACATGCCAAATCCTAGTCTTACATCACGCCCGACCCAAATCGGAATACAACCTATTTCAATCATATATTTGTTGTGGCCCTCCCATAATCTTACAACCAATCCTGCAACGGTCTAGCTCAACCTAGTGAATTCTACGTGCCAGACCGTAGACTTACAACACCCCCACAATGACCTATCTCAACCTAGTGAATGCTACGGGTTAAACTGTAGTCTTACAATACCCCCACAACGGCCTATCTAAACCTAGTGAATGCTACAAGCCAAACCATAGTCTTACAACACTTCTGCGATTTCCATGGGCATACCTCATGGTCTGTCCAACAATTCACAAGAATACCCAGCCAGAAACAACACAAATCGAACCCCTAGCCAGCTAGACCCTTACAGGTGTTCTGGTCGTGCTTCGAAGTCCAAAGCCTTAATCTGACAAGAACAAACAAAGGAGTCCTTACACAACCCTCAACCTGAACTTAGACACTAACCCAAATGTGCCATTACCGATGCTTCACATCTTTGGACGAGATAAATTTTACTCCTCAACATCTGCTCCTTGATTACGACTGACTGCTAAACATTATTCTTTACGTAATCCTCCATTCATACCAGAACTAGCTATCCTCTTGTCCTTGGTTTATGGAACTACGAGTTTACCCGCGCATGAAAATACTTCCATTAGTACCAAACGATTCTCCCCCAATTGGAATCAATTACCCATTGATAACTTCATAACCATTCGAATTTCCAAGCCAACCCAAAACTTCACCACTTGGTTCTTAGCATCCAGGCCTGTCATAACTGGGTATAAGAGAATCTGAATTCCTCAAAGAACTTTATGATTTCCACTATACGACTACAAAACATAGCGACAAGACCCCATGAGTTTCAACTTGTGCTCTCCACCCCATATCAATAAGCAATCTAAAGCACCTTCAACTGATACAACTCAAAAACTTCGAACAATCTTAGCAGGTGATGATGAACAAAAATATCCAACTATTGAAAAAAAATGTATAAATAACAATTCCATTGGTTTAACTTAATACTGCATAGAGCTCTTGCGAAAATACACATACCAAGCTCTGAAGGCATGAAACTGATAATAACTAACTCTTCACTCACGACCTGTGTAATCCTTAATTATTTCGCGACTATGAAGGATACCGACGAATCCTTGAGAATGCAATGAGAAACTTTCCAACTGTGTGCACTTGATTAAAGACCACCATCCTTAATTATTTCACGACTATGAAGGATGCCAAAATAAACCCAAACCATAAATTTATCCTACCTGTACCGTATATTCCTCGGATCCACTGAGCTAAAACCATAAAATCGAACCGGGTGCTGATCCTCCAAGCAGAATGCCTAGTTCTCCACCGCTTAGGGTTCAAACTATATTTGGCTGGCATCTTCCACGTCGAAGCCTAAGACTGAATTAACCAGATACACTCTATTCATGACTCTCGGTATACAAAATGAAAACTGACGATCCTTCGAATAATTACCATACAATCATAAAGAAACCCTGAACCTTAGGTGGAGACTTAAACACTTCGAACATTACGATTCACACACATAATCATAAACATAAATAATTAAATAAGAAAGGAAATGAATACGATATGTACCAGCGACAACATCTGGCGAAACTCGGGCCTCCTAGGTCTTCAACTGAAACATTTGGCTCCTCACCACCAGAGCCTACGCCCTACTCTCGCGGCCATCAATAATCCTTAGCGTAGATGGAGCAGTTACCCTCGCCGCTCCATTTGTTAGTGTCGACAGTCGGCCTTCTTGTGGCCAATCGCTACTGATCTGACCAATCTCGCGGCACTTGTAGCTTCCTAAACCTCCTGATCGACATGCTCCATCGTGTGGTTTCCCACACTTCCTGCAATGGCCTCCCTGGTGGCCTCTAGCTTGAGAATAGAAAGTATTAGGCTTCTTTGTTGAACCCTCTGCTAATTGGATTGAAACTGGCTTCCGCTTTAACCGAAGCTCCAACTCAAAATCCCGCTCCCGGTATCTAGCAATCATATCATCCAAGGTCTTGCAACTCGACAGGCTCACAAACTCCCGAATGTCATCGCTCAATATCCTCATCCGCAACATAATGCAGAACCAATAAAGCCCTTTCCCTGAACTTGGCGGTGATCTTTGTCACTGTCTCTGTCGTCTGGCGAAAGTCCAGAAACTCGCTCACCAACTGCAACACCTCTTTAGCAGGTGTAACTACGCCCTGAATCTCGTTACAAAATCAATCCAAGTTATGGCCGCCATGGCCTCATCTCCCATGGCACGACCAACCTACTCCCACCAGTCGCAAGCTTCATCCCTCAGAAGGTAGGATGCAAACCTTACCTTTAATTCCTCAGGGCAGAAACTCATCCGTTGAGCATTCTCCATGTATGCAATCCACCGTCTGTTGGCAATAGGTCCCTTCTCCTTAAAGAACTTTGGGGCTCCTGATATGTGTATATTTAGTCATATATTTTGCATAGAATGTTAATAACTTTTGGATAATTTATTACAATTATGGAACAAAAGATGCTTACTTATGTTTAATTTATATTTTCAGTCCAAAAGAAGTGCTCGGAAGCAAAAGGAAGCAGGAGCTCGGGAGTCAAGGAAAGAAGAAAAAAGGCGAAAATCACAAGGCACTCGGCGAGTCGGTACGTGAATCGATGAGTTCCCACGAAGGTTCTCGAAGAAGAGGAATCCTTGCCTTGCTGAACACGGGGATTTAATGAGGGACTCGACGAGTCTGAACCTAGACTCAATGAGTCGCCTCTAATCTATAAAAAGAGACTTCCAGATCGACACTCGATTTTTTTAAGAAGTCCTTAGAGATAAAGCTGCGAATAAGAGTTCTTATGGAGCGTGAGAAGTCGGAGAATCAACCTAGATCCACTTTTGGAGGAGAATTAAGGCAAAATCAATTTATTCTTTACTAAATCTAGTTTCCAAAACATGTTTGAGTTATTGGATTGTGTTTTTGAGTTTTTTACTGTCTTAATCAGGAACTAGAACATATATCTTATGTTTAGGGAAGACAAATTTGTGACATTGTGTTGATTTATGAGTAGGATTAATTTTTGTTGGTAATAATGTTTTGTTAAGCTTGTTAAAGAACCTTATGTGTTGATTACAACTGTTTCTGTTAATTAACCTGTAATTAAGTTGCATGACCATCTCTTAAATTCTAACCTCATATGATGCATGTGAAAACATTGTTATATGCCTAGGAATAGCGAATGTGAAACTAGGGTTAATAGAAAATACGAAAATTAATATGTGAGCTTGTATGACGAACCATCAGCAAGAGGTTAATTAAAGGACCAATTTAGTTGACCACTACAAGTCTTACTTAATCCAAATAAATAAACTAGGAAATTCATTAATTTAAGCAATTGGCCACTGTTTAGATTAATTTGTTTTCTAAGGATTAGTAATAGCGAACGTGAACCTAATCATCTTAATCGGTAACCAATATAAATTAATCCATTGCACTTTTCATAGAATCAACCATAGGATCAAATGAGTCAAACCTAAGCAGAAGTCTCTTCCACTATTGAATTTAGTTGATTTTAGCCCTCTAGCTGTTAATTGTTTTGTTTGAGTTTTAGTTAGAAAATTAAGTTTTCTAGTCTTGCAAAACTAGAGAAAACCCCTCCTTTTATTATTTGTTTTAGATAGTTCTAGTAATTAGTTTAATTGCCGTTCCCTGAGTTCGATATCCTGCTTACTAAAAACTATACTTACATTAGACAGGTACACTGCCTATTGTGTGTCAAATTTACATTAGAAAAGTAGGAATAAAACTAGTTGGTTTTACACACATCAGCTCCGCAAGCCTTGAACTCTCGAAATGAGAGATTTTGTGCCCTGAACTAACCAGCTGCAATCTCTACATGATAGGCCCGTAAATGATCATCCAACATCTGCATTATCCCCTCCTTGATGGTACCCAACATCACATGATTCACATCTAAAATACCACGAGTAATATCTGACATAATCAAATCGCATATCCTCTCATCAATCGGCTCATCACCAGAACCCAAATCTGAACCTGGACCAGAACCTCCTCCTCGAGTGCTCAGCACCATACTGAAAGGAAACCATACAAACGATCAAAACCTACCCGAACAATTCCTCATTCTACAAGCTTCATATAATCTTCATGAATTTCCTTTATCCAAGTATGGATCACATGTTTTCAGTAGTACGAGCCTAAGACTACCTTTACACTTATCCGTACTTTCCTTAATTATCCTGAATTCTCTAAGTCACCTGCTTATAATGATACTCCAAAAAATCACTAATCAGTGCAAATTCGTACTAAAGCACTTCCTAGGCTCTCTTAGGGTTCCCACATCACCCTATCATCAGCTGCTGAAAGAATCATACTAATGTCAACTAAGTACCTTATGAATATAACTACATGCAACAAAACATAAATAATTTGCCGACTAAAAGATTTTACCCTACAACGGTTGGACTCAGACAAGAGTTGTGCAATAGAACCAAATCAATTGTCAAAAACTATTTAACCTTTGCGGCATGTAACTTAACGTATTCAGTTAATAGTTAACTCACATCAATATAATCCCTATAAAGCACAAAAAAGCAACATTCGAGCAATAGAACTCTATAGGCAACAAGGCATCATACATGCATCTCTCCTAATAGGCATTCTAGCATGCAACCCTAAGTAGATCCGTATTCTAACCTCTAGCATGCATATTGTTGCTACATAGCTTCTCGGATGCTTGTGGTAGTATCTCTTAGATCTTTCTCCAATGAGAAGTTCAAGTAGCACGATGCATGGTATGTGACAAGTATAAGTTAGAAAGCCATACCGAGGGCAGACCCCCGATATTGCTCTCAGATGCCTAAGTTAGAATTCATGTTTAATGCTTTAAGTGTATATGAATTGCTTATAATGTTTCCTCTTTACCTTTCAGCGAAGGCTTGTTCTTATAGCAAAGGTTTGGACCAGTTCTTGGCTTCTTCTTTTGGGTTTTGCATTAATCTTCAGGTCACGATAGTGATCCGCCTTTTCTATTAAAATATTCTTTCTTTTCCAATGTTTCTTGGAGATGATTTATAGGGTATGTACGATGATAAGTTAATTATTTCACTAGTTCTCGACATTTAGGTAGATGCTTGTGGTCCGGGCAGGCAGGTCAGGTTGCTCGACTAGCCTGGTTTTATGTGGACTGGTGGCCCTACCCCATTAAGCCCCCAAACTAATTGTTATGTAGCGCTACTGATGTATAATAACTAAGATTAAGTGGGTTATTTTTGCTTTCTTTTTCATTCGGCCCAATTGATGATTTTTTGCTTGCCCACGACTGATCGTAGGCTTATAGGCACTTGAGATCCTCCCAGTAACAGTTGGCTTCTCGCCTTCTAAATCACAAATGCTTGTCAAATATTTGTCAGTTGCATCCTTTTATTCTTTTCTCATGATCTTCTGTATTCCCTTCGCTATTTCTCCTTTCTTAATCCTCGTACACTATGTGAAAGAATGTCTTGCTTGATGATGCCCGCTATTCACTCGACCGTCATCCATGAGCGGCTCTACCAGGTTACTGTCAAGTATTATCTTATTGAAGAAGACGGTGTTTCTCTTCCCGCTGCTAATGCCGTAATTGATCAACCACCACCAGGTAAGGTTGGTTTTTATTTTTACTATTTTGAGGCCGGTCTACGAGTTCCTCCCCTCGGCGTTTTTCAGTTCAGTTATTGAGGTGTACAAGATCCATACTTGCCAACTTAAACCTAATTCCATTTCAAAAATTATTTGCTTTGAACTTTTGTGATTTTCCACTATGCCCTAGTCTTGAGCAGCTGTAACGCTTGTTTAAATCATGCATTGTCTTCTATTTGTTTATCTGATGACCCTTGACTATCGTGTGGTATTTCTGGGGTGGTGTTATGTCTATCCCATTGATCCATTGCTTTGTAATCTGTTTGGATTTCAAACCGAATTGGGACGTTATCCAGGTGATCCTGGTTGTCAAACCTCTTACCTTTTTATTCTCTTCTTTTGGTGCATATTGTCCCGACACACGACTTTGTCTTGAATTTGACAGCTCTGTGAATCGTTGATGCAATAGCCCTGAATTTATGCATCATCGTGCACCCAAAAATGATGTCGTAAGGTGAAGGCGCGTTAATTATGACGAAATGTATTAATTGCATGGTGTTCCTCCCATGAGCATAATCGATACCGGTCAGTGGTAGGGTGATTATCCCTTTTGACCATACGTTGTGGCCGACAAAGCTGACCATGTGACTTTCTGGTGGACTTGCTCTTGCTCGTATGTGCCTGGCTATTTGTTTGAAGAAGTGTTTATATATGCCATCCGTAGGGCTTCCACTGTCTACGTAGATATCACATGCATGGATTTTCCCCATGAGGTTGCTAATGACAATCGGCTCGTCTCTCCCATGGCAGTCATGGCTGTAATCCCATTTGTTGAATGTGAAGGTGAAATCCTTCCACTAAGTATTTGGCGCTTGCCGATCACAGTGTTGTAGCATAAAATTTTCGTTTTTCCTTTGAATTTTGTACTTTTGGCTCTACAGATGCAATACTTTCGAGGTGTTTAGACCGGAGGCCTTTGATCTGGTCGGTAAGCTGTCCTGATTGCATCTTGTTTTCCAAATCCCGTCATAACATAGTGCATTCGACGGTATCATGTCCCTTGGATTCTTGGAATTTGCAATATCGCCCTTGGTCCTTGGATTTCGTCTTCTCCCCATTTTCGCTTGTCGTGTTCTATTTTGCTTTCGCTTACTACGACGAATTCATTCGAGGGCTATTCCGACGTGGTAGGGCATTACAATTCGTTTGCGGGAGACGATGAAAACGAGCTTGTCTCGTGTTTTGGTTTTTTGCTTTTTCCAGTGTGTTCCCTATGACGTATGGTGCTTGAGATCCTCTTTCTCCGTGATTGGTTTTTATCTTCTCAGATGCTTCTTCTTCTTGCTTCATGTACCAGTGTACCCTTTCCATCGTTTCTTTCATTAAGGATGTTTGTTTCCCTACTAGTTTTTTGAACAAAGCTCCTAGTTTCAAACCGTATGTAAAAACAGTGATTACCATGCTATATGACTTCTTTGGGGTGTTGAGTGTGGCTTTGTTGAATCTTTGAACGAAGGCACTGATAAATTCATCTTATCTTTGTCTACATCCCAAGATAGCTTGCGCGTTTGCCGTGTAGCTTCTTTGTTGTATGAAATGGCCAGTGAATTCTTCTCGTAATTGATTGAAATCGCTTATGCTTTCTACCGATAAGCTTTGTACCATAACCATGTTGCTCCCGATAGGGTAGTTGGGAAGAAAATATACTAACGTTTTCCATCAAGGTAATAGGTGTTTATCGTCCATTTATAGTTCTCTATATGGTTATCGCCACGGTATGGCAACGGTAGCAGCCCAAGCCCATGTATTTTTAGGGTTTCACCCATATTTAAGCTCTTCACTCCCATTCTAGGTCATTTCTTTCAGCTTCAATCTCCTCATCCCGAAACTCTAGCCTATGTTCCTAATTTTGAGATTGGTGACTTTATCTTGAGGTTATATCCTTCATTTGGTAAACTTGGAGAATGAAGTGGTTCGTTTTGGAGCAAGGAAGCAAGGAGCAATCTTGGATCTAAGATCTTCTTCAGATTTCTGAGTTAATGGAGCCAAAAATTTATACCTTGTCATTTTTTCTTCTTGTTTCAAGTATGAGCGCAACTTTGGATGTTTCCCAATCTTGAGAGGTCTTGGAGTTTGGGGAACTCTAGAGCTTGATGTGGTGCTCATCTGGTCATGAACTTCTAAGATAACAAGAAAAAGGTCTTAGCTTGAGTATTCTTAAGCCCATGGTTGAGTTTTGGTCATATTAAGGACTTTAAGGACTTAAGGCTTAAAATCTTGTCTTATAGTGAGGTCCTAATGGATAAAGTTGGAGACTTTATCCATTAAGTGAGTATGGTGAAGTAGTTCTAGAAGTATGAGCTTAGATCTGAAAGGATTAAGCTGTTAATGAGAAAATGGTGGTTTTCTAGTGGCCACAACGTGGCGAAGTCAAAATTCGTGATTGCCTTGTCCTAGAATTGCCACAACGTAGTCAAGGAGGACCACGGTGTGGCAATGCCCTACATGTTGACTATTTGAACTTGTGACCCCCACGACGTAGTGTTGACCTGAGCCAAGTTTGACTGTTGACTTTTATGTCTAGTTTGACTTTCAGTCGAACTTGAGGGTTTTGGATTGCTGATTAAGATTCTACTTGGTTTGGTGATTAGTGAATTCGTGTGAGATATTAGTGCAGAAAGGAAAGCGCGTTTCAGTGTTTTAGGGTTTTTCTTTCAGGTGAGTTTACCTCACTATACCCGTGCGTTGAAGGAACCAATGTCGGACCATTAGTTTTAGTTATCATTTATTAGAAGGATACCCTATGGTCTATATGTAGCCACATAGGTTAGATTGAGAACTCTTGATATAGGCTTTCTTGCCTTTTTCTTGTTTGGTTGTGGCTCTAGAGTAGGATCATCCTGTTTGGGTGTCTATCTCACTTCTGGATACATATGGTTACGTGTTCCATGCGAACACTTCACGAACTAGTAATTGTGTTTAATGTTTGTGCCCTTGACAAATTGGGTGGTGGAGAATTGTTCTCACGGTTCCGACCGTTTTTTGGGTTCCTACTGGATTTGGACTTTCTATATATATATATATATATATATATATATATATATATATATATATATATATATATAGAGAGAGAGAGAGAGAGAGAGAGAGAGAAGATCGGGTGAGTACTGTGAGGCCTAATCTTGGCTGGCCATCTAAAAAAATGTGTGGCTATAATTTTTTGCAATTTATTTTTATTATTATTAAAATTAACGATGGCATTTTTGAACTTGTGTGAAACTTTTTGGAATCTTCCTGCAAATGGTAAATATTTTGAGGGCATAATCATCAATTGCAATATAGAAAACCCTCACTCCATTTCCCCCGTAAGTCGTCCTTCTTCTTCATCATTTCTTACTCTATCAGTAAGTTGTCAATCATTTATCGATTGTTTAATCATTCGTTTGAGCTCAGAATATTGTTCAAATCTACGTTGTTAATCTTTGTTATTCTCTTCTTGTTGTTATGGAATCAGATAATTTTCTATTTTTTAGTTTTTATGTTTTTAAGTTCGTATTTGCTCTGTTTTTGTGTAATCGATGTTGTTAATGCTTCGTTTTGTTCTCATTGTTGTTCAGATTGTTCAGTTTCTTCTCATTGTTTTATTTTTTCGTTTTTATTGTTTATGAAACCCTATTTCATTGTATATTCAATATTCGTGTTTTCCTGTTCGATTTTGTGTTAATCAAAGTATTTTAAGTTTTGTTTCTTGTTTATTGTTGCAGAAATTATTAGATTAGTTGATATTGTCACTTTTAGATATCGTTTTTTTTATATAAACGTAATTTTATCAAATTTGTATGTTTGTCTGTTTGTATTTAACACCAAATGTTTGTTTGTTATGTTAATATTTTGTTTATCCTAATTATTCTCTGTGTTTCTATCAATTGGTATTCATATATTGATTCATGTTTGTAGTTTCTATGTAGGTTGGGTGGTGTTATTATATATTTTATGTATTTATTTAAAAATGATTCAAAAAAATTGTAGTTGTTATTTATGTTAGTATAAGGAATTCATAGTTTTTTGTTTTAGTACTGTTAAATATCACATTAGATGTTTATTAAAGTAACCTAACTTATTCTTCACGTTTAGAAATATTTTTTGTAATTAATGAGAATTGTTTTTTATTCCTTGATATTGTTTTGATTTTATTATTTTTTAACATCATTTTCTGATGTGTTGTATTTATATGTAGTTGAATCACTGAAAAGGAAGAGATTTTCTCTTCCAAAAGATACAAAAGACAATTTTGTTGATCTTTCTTCTAACAAAAATGCTTCATTAAGGTCTAATTCTTTATAGATATTTCATCATCTTCTAAAGGAGCTTCATCAGTCAAACTTGTTAAAGTTAAAAAAGTTGCTAAAGTCATTACATGTATGGATGATGATGATGATTTTGTTTTCGCTCCTGTTGTTGGTCATGTAAATGTTAAGAAGACTAAAATTACATATAGGAATGCATTAGGTTTAATCTCTACTATCTATAGAAGCCTTAAGGAGAATCAGAAAGCTGTAGTTCAGGAAATAAGGTTTGGATTTCTTGAAGAAATTATGGTTAAAAAGTTTAGTAGGGAAATTTGTTCGTGGGTTCTTAAGAGATATGATGAAAAGTGAAATGTTCTTCGTATAAAGAACAATGAAATTCATATTACTAGGAGAGATGTTCATGACATGTATATTCTTCCAATGGGTGATATTCCTATGAATTTACCTAAGAAAAGTCGTTCTGGGATTGCTGTTATTAAAAACTAGAGGAATTAGTTTTTTATGACTAGGATTAGACTTTTTAATCTCAGATAATTTGTAGAAAAAAGTATCGATTTAGGTTTTATGATTAGATTGAACTTTTTGGTTACATATGTGACCATCATGGTTGATGGTCCAAGTATGGGTACATGCAACCAAAATTTTTTGGAAAATAATGAAGAAGTATCCATTAAAGATCTTGATTAATGTGGATTTTTTATTGACTATTTAAATTAGAGCAAAAAGTTGTTTGAAATTTGAATCAAATGCAAAAGATATTAAGAGTCCTCTTGGATCTGTTTCATTTCTAATGGTAAGTTTAAATTCAATGCTTTTTTCAATTATATTTTTTTAAAATTATACATATATACATATATATATATATATATATATATATATATATATATATATATATATTCATGTTCTGCAGTTAGTGTATCTTCATTGCACCAAGGCATCTTCAGAATCATTGGATAGGGTATATCCAGCGTCGTCTTATTGGTCTCCAACAAAAGTTAAAGATAAATTGAAAGAAGATTGTAGTAATGGAGGTTATGAAAATGTTGAAGTGATAATAACATGTAAACAATTTATTGACGATGTAAAAGCTAAAGATTCAGAAACATAAACATAAAAAGGTTTATCTATTTTTTTCTTTTCATTTTTATGAAATATTTATTTTTTATAATCTTATTTAATTGTTTTTTTAATACTTTAATTTTTAGATGAAGAACATATTGCTCTTACTAATGTTATGAGAAGAAAAATGTAAAAGAAAAAGATGAAAGAGAATGGAGAAAACATATCTCTTTTTGTTTTTGTTGTTATGAGGAAAAAAATGAATAAGGACAAGATGAAAAAGAATACTCCTTTGAAAGAAAGGAACAAAATTTCTAAGCAAAAACATGAAGTTGAACAAGTTGAAGGTAAATTTTTATTTTTTTAATTATTTTTTTTGTTTATTTACATTTATAATTTATAACAGTTTCTATTATTTTGGATCATTCTGTTAAAGAAAACAGTATTGTTCAAGAGAAAACAATTAAGAATGAAGTTAGAGATGATGGTAAATTTTTTTTTTTTAAATTGATTTTTTTATTGTCCTTTATAATTTAAAACAATTGCTATTCTTTTGGATCATGCTAGCAAAGAAAAAAAGTTGTTGAAGAGAACATACATGAGGATCAACAGAGAAATGATGGTAAGTTCTTTTTTATATAGTTTTAAAAATAGATTTTTTATGTTTATTGAATTTTATAGTCTAAAACAGTTCCTATTTTTGTGTAGAATGTTGGTAAAGGAAAATAATTTGTTCAAGATAACATAAATGATAATGAAATGAAAGATAATGGTATGTTGTGTTTTCTTTTAATAATTTTTTAATATCTAATATGTAATTTTAATGTAATTGATTTTGATTAATTTGAAAATGTCAATGAAGATTGGATGGATAGCGGTCCTTCTGTTCCTCGATTTGATATTATTCTTGATGGTTCAAAGTCTTTAGAGGTATATATGTTTTTGCATCATGGTATTGAATCATATTTTGTCTGTATCATTTTTAATCATTTTTTGAATTTAGTGTTATTTTTCAGGATTTTAAGGAGATGATAGATTTTCTGTTTAAAATTTATAGTTGTTTGAAGCTTACTATTGATGATTGGATCAATCTTGCTCAGAATCAGTTCCCACGCAACCAAGAGATTTTGAAATATGTTAAGCGACGTAATGCTGAATTTAACAAAGTTCATAAAAATCTTGTGTTATTTTCTGGGCCACAAGTAAATCAACATGTTAAAGTTTCTAAGGAGCTGTCAAATGTTGGAAAACAAAATGAAGATGTTCAAGTTTCTATGGAATTAAGAGATGTTCAACTTGATCAACGGTTAATGACACAAATCTTATGGTTCAAGAACAGTTAGAGGTATTAGTGAAAACAAATGAAGCATTGGAAGATGATAGTATTAAGCCAAATAAAATGTTGAGCCATCTACTTGTTTCATGCTACATTCCTTGATTTGGTTATTAGTGAATCTTCTACAAGGAATGTAGGTAAAGTTGTTGGATTAAAAATGTAGGGGTAGTTGAAAACTTGACTAATGGGATTTTGCATACATTGGTTTAGATAAAGGTTTTAGAACTCCAAATGATCCAATTCATCTTAATAGCTTTATAGAGAAAATTAAGGAATTAATCATTTTTTCTCCAACACCAATACAATCTTATAACATCAATGCTAAGCCAAGTAGACCAAAAAGAGATTTACAACCTTTTATAGCACTTTGTTCACCTTATCATAAAAAAGAAGTTGATACAACTGAACGCGTTTCACGTTTGGAAGAAAGGGTTGCGGATTCTCTGTTTTTGGCTATTCATAATCCCAATTGTTTCCTTATTGATGTTCTTTTTAAATTTAAAATATATTTTTTATAATGTTATTTTTTTAGGGAAAAGGTTTATGAATCTGCCAATGGATTTGTTGTTATAAGATCTACGATGGAGTCTCTCATACCGGGTTCTAGGATTCACAAAGATGTACTTGATTTATGGTCTTCTTTTTTGAATGATCTTGAGAAATATAAAGGTCACACTACACCTTTAAGGTTTTTCGTGTCTTGTTCACTTATGGTATGATTCATATTATTATGTTTTATTTTTAATTTATATTTTATATTTTCTAACCCTTTTCATTTTTTAGTTAAATATTGTTTTCAAGAAGATGGACAGTATTAATGCACGATTTTTTGATAGAATTCGATGTCATGTGGAAAAGTTTCCCCGTGTTAAAAATTACGTGTTAATTTGGTATGTTAGTTATTTATATTTCTATTTTGTTAACTTATATATATATATATATATATATATATATATATATATATATATATATATATATATTACTTTTGAATGTTTTATATTTTCAATATGTATTCTTTCCTATTATCAGGAAAAAACATTACTTTTTGGTTGTTTTTTATTTAGTCAATGGAAAGATAAAAATGATAGATAATGATATGACTACTGGTGGGATCCCTTCAAAATATCGGGTTTTTCTTGACAATTTCGTAATTTTTTTCAAACATTTGCTTTTTTATTTTTGTTTTTTTAAACTAATAAAAAGCTTTTTATTTAGAAAACAATGTTTAAACAGTATTTGACGATTACGGATCATCCTCGAGTCAATTCATTCAAAATAATGAAGATGGATAAGTTTGAGATGGAATGGCAGACCAAAAACAATGATGTTGACTCTGGGCTTCTCATCAGACACATGGAATTATATCATGGTGGTGGAGTGGAGAAGATTGATGTTGATATATTGCCTGAGTGTACTAGTCAAAAGATGTAATTGGTGGACATGAGGAAGAAATATGTTGGTAAGATTTTGTTGTTAGATTTGAATTTATGCAAACCTTTTTTTGTTAATACTTTAGAGGATTATGATAAAATGAAAACCTACAAGAGGAAGAAGATTTACACTGAAGGTTATTTGCTTGAAGTTGAAGTAAGGGTTTAACCAATATTGTTATTTGATCGGTGGTTGTTTCTGGCTGTGCAACTATTTTGGTTATTTGTGATTTGCTTAATGAAGATGGAATGGTTTGAGATGGAGTGACAGACATCAAACGATGATGTTGATTGCGGGTTATTTCTCATGAGACACATGGAAGCATATCGTGGTGGTGGAGTGGAGAAGATTGATGTTGATATACTGCCTGTGTGTACCGATCAAAAGATGCAATTAGTGGACATGAGGAAGAAATATGTTGGTAAGATTTTGTTTTCATATTTGAATTTGTGCAAACCTTCTATTGTTACTACTTTAGATGATTATGATATATTGAAAACCTACAAGAGAAAGAAGATTTACACTAAAGGTCATTTGCATGAAGTTGAGGTAAGGGTTGAATCAATAGGTATTATTTGATCAGTGGTTGTTTCTCGTTTTGAAACTATTTTGGTTATTTGTGATTTGGTAAGGAAGACTACATAAGTATCCTTGTTTCTTTTGTGTTTAGAATTCTTATATATATTTTTTTGGATGATCACCAACATATGGTAAATTATGATCCATTTATGTTATGATACTAATGGTGGTTTTTAATTTTATTTTCTAAGTGATACTAAATATCCTTGTTTGTTTTTGTGTTTAGAAGTTATATGTATGTTTTTTTGGAGGATCACCATTATATGATAAACTATGATCTACTTATGCTATGATACAAATGGATGTTTATAATGTTTTTGATTCAAATTATTCACAAAAAAGAAAAATACTTTCTTAGTTAAAGAAAATTAAAATAGATAAATGTTATGTATTTTAGTATGTGGCCCAACTGGGTTTTAAACATTCTACAAGTGGGTATATATATGTTTAGTTTGTGGTCCAATGAGTTTTGAAGACAAATACTTTTATATACGAATCCTTAATTCAAAATTATATATTTTTTTGAACCATATTTTATTCATAGTTTAATGATGCAATTTTATTATTCCAAACTTTTATTTGAGTTTTATAAATTAAATTCCTTACATTATATAAAAATTTAATGTATAAAAAACTACATTATATAAAAATTTCCACTAATACTTTTTAATCTTTAATAAATTTTATCTTAAGTGAAATAATTAATTTTTTTGAATCAAATGTTTTGCATTAAAAATTTATTTATACATAAAGAACCAAAAAGAACTTACCATTTAGAACATAATTTTAATTAAATTATCAAACAATTTTATTAAAAGCATTGATGCATCCTCCTTAATAAATGAATGTTTTTTTTGCCACATGTCAATTTCTCATGAGTTTTGACACTTGTCATTTTGTGGTATTTTTGAAATAAATATTATCGACTTGTCAATTTTTGGTTTGTTTTCAATTTTTAAAATTAAAATCATATATACTTATATATGTAAAATATTAAATATCATATATATGACATTAAATTGCAATAAATACGTTTTTTCCTTTCTTATTTTAAAATTATACATTAAAAAATATTTTCTGTTTATATTTTAATGTCTAATCTTTTTTTTTAAATCAACCCGTGTATTACACGGGACTGACACCTAGTAGATTAATGAACAAAAATTATTTGTTATTATGAATCAAATTTCCAATATTATTAAAAAAATTATATTTAGTTTCTCTTGTTGTTCAACTCCCATCAAAATCTCAATAACTTCTTTGTTGTTCATTTATTTTGCATTTTTTGTTTCTTTATCAACATTTTTCATCTTCTCATTCATTTCATTTCTGAACAAGATCAATTTGTCAAAATCATTCACCAACCTATCGATTCAGAACTACATTGCAAATTTTAATTCCCATATAACATATTGAATTTCTTATTTGTTTTTGCATGTATGGATATTTTATATTATAAATATGTGTGTATCATGGTACCACATCTTTTGTCCATCTCTTTGTCAAATATGATTTTGGATAACTTTCCACACCTTCCATTCTTAAAACACAGAAACAATGTTTGCATAAAATTCCCGTCAATTCAAATCTGAAGCATGAAAAAAAAGTTTTCGATCCGATTTAAAAACTTTAACCTTTAAAAAAGATTAAATACTCAACATAAGTTATTTTAATAAGAGTAATATAATTGTAATTTATAATGTACCTCAAATTGTCCATGATGTTTTGGATGTTTGTCTGTATCTTTTACAATAAATCTTTGCAATTCTTCTGATTCTTCTAATGTTATTGACATGCAACTAACCATTGATGCAAAAATATATGATTGATTATAAAAAAGAAAACATTTCTTGTGAAGAATTCAATTGCTTCAACTTCAAGTTTCAGTCCAGTTTAAATTCCAGTTTTGTGTATCTTGAGTCATGATCATTTTTTTCTTTGAATGCATCTTTGTCCTTCTATTACAATATCAAAATAAGTGGAAAATTCAATCAAATGCAAATCAGAGTTTGAGAGTAGCTTGTAAAAATAATTTTTAACTTCAAATCTTGATGTAGTCCTCATTAATCCAAAGAAGGAGCATTCTTTGAAATAAGCGGGAATCCAGAGATCCATTTTGTACATCTCGTTAAACCAATTGTTTTCATTTAATTGAAACTCACCCATTATGTTTTTCCATGTTGATTCAGAATTTTCTTTGAGTATTGTTTCATTCCATATGAGATCGTTCAACTTTTTCAAAACATATGTTTTTCCATATGACTTCCCAACTGCATATATATATATATATATATATATATATATATATATATATATATATATATAATTAAAAAAACATATATATTGTACTAACCTTGTCAGTAAATTTTTGGGATATGTGTCACATACACAATCTATGTTTTGCACTCTTGAATATTGTCGGTACTACTTGTAAAATTGCAGCGTCTTGATATGTTACGATTACATTTAGCTCTTCGAGAAATGCTTTTTGAAAGCATGTAATAGCCATGAGTAAGATTCAATGTTTTCGCTTGAATGTAACGTGAATCTAAAAGTTATGCATCGTTTATGATTATTTATACGAGTAAATGGTACAAAAATCGTCTTATATTTGTAAAACAAAGAAAGAAAATTTTTAGTAATGATGAAAATATATTTATTTAACATTCTAATATTATTAAATTATGCAAGTCGTATTTTTATTGATTCAAATATAATTATTGTTGTTGATAGATTAAAATTCATAAAATTAATGATTCTAAATATAACAATTCAAAAACATAATATAATGATTCACATAATAATGATATAAATTTGCCCTAATTAAAGATAGTCATTAAATAATTTAATAAAAATTATTAATATTCAAAATTTAGAAAATGATTCAAAATTATAAGTACATTAAAAATTCACTTACTTTTTGAATCTTTTAATTTAAATGTTAATTAGAAAATAATATGATTCTTATTATTTTTTTATAGAAATTAAAAAATATAATTCTTATTTTACTATTGATCCAAAAATTAATGATACAAAATTCCTCTAGTTAAAAATAAAGATTCACTATTATAATATTTATAAATACAATAATTTAAAAATATAAGTAAATTATATAGACACTTACTTGTGTGTTCTGTAAGTTGTATCAAAAGCAACATCTCCAATGGCAATATAGTTTCGTTTTGCTTCTTCATCTGTTCGAAACGATTTAGTCAATTCTCGATTACTTCCAACACTAAGGGGGTGTTTGTAGAGGGAAATGAGATGAGGGAAATGGAATTGTTTCTATTTCCCTGGTTTGTTTTTGCATTAAAATGTAGAGAATAGAGAAAAAATGGATTCCATTTCCATGAGTTTATTTCTCTATTATTTAGAAGGAAAATGTGAGAATTGAGACGTGAAGGCCTCCCCATAAGAGAAAACAAAGTGGATATTTGAAAATCAAAGAAGGCTCTCTACAGTTCGAGCCTTTCACACGTTGTTTTTTTCTTTTCTTTTTCTTCTTTCCGCGTCGATCTTCTTTTCCCCTTCCACCTACGATTTCAAATGGACGCCGCCTTCAGCCTTCGATTTCATCTTTGATTAGTGATTGGACATCGGACCAGGTATTCCTCCTTCCTTTTGCGTCGATCTTATTGCATGATTATGCCCTTAAACAATTTCTTCTACTTGTCGATTTGGCAACCCACAAAATCTACATCACTTTCATGGATTTATGTGCAGTACTTGGTCCCTTGTTCACATTTGACATATCATATATCATTTTCTTTTGTGAAAATGTGAGTCTTCTGTAAGAATTTAGAAAACTTTTATCTTCTTCATGCACAAATATATGTGTGTGTTCTTATTTAAGCTCATATATATGCGAGATACTTTATCATTGTTGACCTTCATTCTCAGATATGCTTTGCAGTTGACTCTAATAGAAGGTCGTCTGCGTTTTTTGTCGTTTGGATCTTTTAGAGTATCATATGCAACTTTCTTTTTGGATCATTGCCTGTTTCATACTATGTATCTTCTTCCATAACCGTGTACTCCTTTTATTGTCTTTGTAGACGCTATTCTTGTTTCAAAACCACTTTTCGTAGCATATTATTTATAAAATGCTAAACCAACTTCAAATGTTGGGAAAGTTTGTCCCTTATAAGGTCTAATATCTACATCTAGAGTCTAGTAAGGTTTTCCATCAATTATACTCACTATTAGATCACGTTTAGAAAATGATGAAGATGCAACATTTCCTGATGAAGATCCAATATTTGCTGTCATAGAACCATTGTTTTCTGTTATAAAAACATTGTATCATAATATATGATGTACCAAAAAAATATTTTTAATAATAAAGTTACCTTGATCATTACTTTCTGAATCTGTTGTGTTCTTGTTTGCACTTCTGCATCAGCAATATGCATTGTAGATTCTATATTCACTGAATGTTGATCCGTAATTGGTGTTTCTGTTATAAAATCAACAATTATAACACGTTTTTGACCAAAATATTAACATTGAAACTAATATTAACATGTTTCTAATATATCACATTATTGATTTTTTATTAGCATCTAGTATTAGTCAATTTCGATATCAATCAACATAATATCGATAAAAAATTAAAAACAAATGTTTTTCATACACTAATTTTGATGATTTAAAGTTTTTAATGAACAAAAATTCGTTCTTACGCTAATCCTAAAATAGAGACGTATATGAACAAATTTTGTTATAAATCATGTTTTTTCAATTGTAATGTATTTGAATAACAATGAATATAAATTTAAATCAAAGTTTTTACGATAAATTAGAGTTAAACCTATCAATTTCTTAAATGATTTCATCAAAATCGTGATTGATTTATCGTGATTTGATACAGAGCATGACAATCGACAATAAACTATCATTTTTTTAGTTCGAATCTAACCTAATTTTGCGTTATTTGAATTGAAATTGTATTTTTTTCAATTTTATTGATAATTGAAGCAAATTTCAATTTGCTTCAGTTTTCTTTTAAGTTTATTGATAATCAAAGAAAATTTTATGTTTTTCGAAACATAAATTCATGATTAATAGTAAAATATAAGTGTTTAATCCGAATCTAACCTGATTCCATATGAATTGAATCGAATATTGAAGATTTAAGTAAAAAGAATCTGGATTTCATTGGTGTTCTTTGTATGTGCGTGATGATCGGAGAAGATAGTGGCAAGAAGAAAGAAGTTTACGTGGCGTCGTCGAAATAATATCAGGCCAATGCTTTTCTCATATAAAATAGCCCACCCAACATAGCCCATCGGAGAAGACAGTGGCAAGAAGAAAGAAGTTTACATGATGATCAAAATGTTTTTCTCATATAAAATAGCCCACCGAATATGTCATTGTTCATGATTTTTCGTCATCTTTTCCATAAAGATACATATTTATATATAAAATATGAATTTTTTTATTAAAAAAACACACCTCATTTCATTGTTTTTTTGAAAAGTTAAGGCCTTTTTTTTATCGAAAAAATTTAATAAATATATCAAAATTCATATTTTTTGGTACTCTTTAAACATAATTCATATTAACGTTAAAAAAACAAAAAACCAAAATTTTAGTATAGATTCACATTATGAATCTGCTGAGATTCACATTGTGAATCTGAACATATTCACAATGTGAATAATAGTAAGTCAGATGCATATTGTGAATGCTAAAATTGAAATATTTACAGTTTATATTCAATGTTGATGTTAATTAATAGTGGACAAAAAATTGAAATTTTTGGTATATTTAATTTTTTTGTATAAAAATAACTCAAATATTGAAAAAACAACAAAAAAATGAGTTTTTTTTTTCAAAAAAAAAGTTTTTAATATGTTAACATCGATCTTTATAGAAAAAGGACGAAAAATCGTGAACAACGGTATATCCGGTTTTTTTTCCGATAAAAAACATGGCTTAAAAAAAATTTAAACGAAAAAAGAGGTAGATTTATAGTATAATACAATTTATGTGCATCCAATTTCCAAGTGTATATATATTTCGTTGGCCGTTAATCACTTTAAATTTCGACGCTTACGGTTGGTTCTTTGTTTCTTTGTAAATAATGGTTCTCTCTCTCTCTCTCTATATATATATATATATATATATATATATATATATATATATATATATATATATATATATATATATATATATATAGGGAGATGATCAAATGAGAACACCTAAAAGGTTGAGTACGCAAGAACAATTTTGAACCAATCAATATACAAGGGTATATAGGTAAATATGTCCTTTAATTAAATTATATAAAATAAAATAAAGATGGTATGTTACTAAATTTTAGAGATTCAAATTATTGTTACTAAAAACGAGAATTATTCATTGTTTTTATATTATTAATTAAAGATAAAAAAACATTTTATCAATTTTCGGTTTGAATTTAAAAATCAAAATATTTTATCTTCCTTTGCCTAATTTATGTTCATAAATGAATAAATATCAAGCTATATTATCTTGAATACATAGAATAAAATTTTGCTAATTTTTTGCTTTAGTTTTATCAAGTAATGTCATATTTATAAGTGAAGATGTATTGATTAGACTCGTTTTTTTTTCATGAATTGAAAACAAAGAATGTTTGAGAATTCATCATTTCATTCGAAAAGAAGAAACCACTAATCATAATCATAAATGAATACAACTCTAAACGAAATCATTTCATTACAAAAGAATGAACATCTAATCATAATCATACATGAATACAAATTCAGCCATACATTTCTAACCATATATGAAAATATTTTAACAAAATACAAAAACATCTAAATTTCTACATTTCCAGTCGTTATATTCATTGATAAATGTACCACTAATCATAAATGAATTCAAAGAGGGGCGCCCTTGATCGTGTTGTCGATTTCCTTGCTTACAATTATCCTTATTCAAAATATCAAGCTCTTACATCAAACCTGTTCAAAACAACAATCATTAAGGTATAAACATATGCTATTATAATATAGTTCTATTCATTGATGATTAAACTCAAACAAACGATTTATAAAATCTGGTTTATCGATTTGAACATTCCCTTGAGAGTCTTCTAAATAATCTTGAATGTTTCCTAAAAGTCATCCACTGTGCAAAATACCTTTGATGAACTAGCCACATCATTTTCCTGAATTTGAAAAAACAAATTTATATTACAAAATCATAAAAAATCGTTATTCAAAAATGAATCATGTTACAAGCGGTAATGGAAGATATACAGTCAATAGTGAATAAAATACATTACATGCCTACTCTTATAATGTTTCCTAAGCTTTTCAATAAAATAACTTTAAATTTCCATAATAAAATACAAACAACAATCACAAATTCATAATTCATGATCAAGTTCTCCACTTGCAACCAAGATTTTCACAAGGTTGATAACACAACCAAGTAAAGATGCAAGAATGAATAAAAGGGTTGAAAAAAAGAAACTTAGCTACCTGGTGATGCACAAATCGTGTTCTTTTCCTACAAAGAACTGATGATTTAGAAAAATCAATTAGAAAAAAAGAGTAGATCGATAATTGAGAACTTGGAACAGGCATCCATTAGAGGTTATCCACCTACGGAGGTGGAATCAGGTAATCAACAACCACTACACTCTCTATGGAATCACCGGCTTTCTCCTCCTGCGAGTTCACACCTTCCAAATTTGAATCCAGTGCCTCCAAATCAGCCTGCCCAGGCAAAACAACAATTGAAGCGATCGTAAACCCTTTCGCCCATTCATGAGAGAAATTCTCACCCAAACTTAGTTGTTCAATCGCTTGAAACTGATCTTTAATTCTTCCAATCACTTCCAAAACCCTAGCTTTCTCATTTTCGACTAAATTCCCCTTCAACTTCAGAAATGTAACTTTCATCGCCGACCCTGGCTTCGGTGAGACACTAGCACCATTAGACATCCAATCAACGGCCATGACGTCATCGATGATCAGTTTATTCTCGTTGACGACGCGAACGTGCTCAGGATGCACCGCGCACTCCCGGAGATCCTCCTTTGCTCTATACCGACTGTGAAGCATGTGAGTGAAGGTAAGCCACAATGACCGAGAGTGAAGGAGTTGTCTGAAGGAGAGGTGGAGGGTGAGGTTGAGTGATGCTAAGCCATTGAGTCCACTCACCATAGGGGTTACGGCGGAGGATGAGATGATGAAGGTGTACATGCTCTGTGATGTTAGTCTGCAGAAGATGGAGGCGTGAGGCATGTGGCGTGCCCTAGATTTACAAAAGATAGATGAAGAGAGTCACAGGAATTAAAGGAAATATGTGGATGGTTGAGAAATTATAGGAATTAATTAATGTTTCTAAATATACAATTACTCTAATACCATTTTCACTATTTACAAGTTACACTTTAATACAAGTAATTTTAGAATTTACATAAATGGCCCGTTTGATAACAACCTTAGATTTTATTATTTAGAAGCTCCAGATATGTTCTCGCGTTCTCAACCTTATATATATATATATATATATATATATATATATATATATATATATATATATATATATATATATATATAGTGTGTGTGTGTGTGTGTGTGTGTGTTCGCAATGAGAACTAATTAATTTTGGAATAGCTTGAATAAGAATTAATTAATGTGTACGAACTATGAGAATGATTATGGAGCATAAGATTTGAATTATATCTTGATAAGAATTAAAATATGCCTTCAAATATTTTTTTTTGAACCGGCAAAAGATATTTTATTATTAAAATTCACTTTACCAGCAAGTAGCTAGTAGAGGTGAATGTTTTACATCATTTCAATTACATAGAAGAGGGGTTGTGTTCCATAAACTCAATTATATTCTATCACTACGCCCTCTATGCTTTACCCATATGTATGTTAGGGCTTTGAAATAAGCAATATTGTCACCGACGCAAAGTCAATCTTGTTAAAAACTCTATCATTAAACACCATAGGGTTCCGAATAATATCGATGTTAACGTTTTCCTCTTCTTGGGGCAGTTACCCCATTTGGAGGCGAAATCAATGATGTTTGAAATTGATTGAAACTATGTCGTCTAGATGTTGCAACATTGGAGAATCGAGTGTAATACTTCTTTCACTAGTGGGCATGAGGCTAGGATATGATCCCATGTTTCTTCTGGCACTCTACAGAAGCCACATGTAGTTGATGTCATTACAACACCCCTGTTCTTAGTGCTCCGCCGATGGTATTCTATTTTGTTTCTCTCTCTACACAAAGCCCGAGACTTTTAATGAAATTGTTTTTAGCCATGGGAATATATCGTCGCATACTGGAAAGGGGGCCCTTTCATTCTAACACGGAGGGGTGCCACACAAAATTTCCAATTTAACACAAATGATGATACCCATCCATCCCTTGTCTCCCTTGGTTGCATTATATCCTCGAATGGAATATTGATCCTCTCCAACGTGTCTCTACATTTTACAATATTTTTCAAAACACCAATCCAAAGGTTCCTTGAACAGAATCGAGTCTGATCGCCATCCAGTTTGTGTAGTCTCCTGATAACCTTAGCCCATAAAGAATTGGGATCACTCTTCAAGCGCCACATCCACTTAGTTAGTAATGCTAAGTTCAAAGAACGTATGGATCCCAGATCTAGTCCACCCACCGCCTTTTGGAGAAACAATGTTCTCCCATGCCACCCAGTTTATACTATTATTACAAGTAGGACCTCCCTAAATAGTTTGCCTTTGTATTTTTTTCAAGTAAGTTAATAACTCCAATCGGGGCACCTAATGGACAGACAGAATGTGGGGAGACTCCCAAGGACAACTTTAGCGAGTGTAATTCGACCACCAAAGCTAAGGCTTTTTGCCTTCCAAACCGATAGTTTTGCCTTTAGTTTAGCCAAAATTGGATTCTATGAAGCCTTTCGATTCATATTTGTTCCTACTGGGAACCCAAGGTAGGTGAAAGGTAGCGATGACGGTTCACAACCTAGAGGAATTTCCCAATTAACGACTTCATGGGTCGGAGCAACAATGCCATAGACTTTGGATTTGTTGAAGTTGACCTTCAAGACGGAAGATACATAAAAGCATCTTAGGATTCTAGCCAAGTTTACAATATTCCTCTTCGACCATTCCCCCAAGAACAAAGCATCATCTACGTATAATAGATGGGACAAGAAAATGTTAGAGCATGGAATTCGAATCCCGTCGAATATACCTTTGGAGGTCACTGACTTCAATGCAATGTTTAGTCCCTCCATCGCGAAAATAAACAAGAAAGGGGAAAGCGGGTCCCCTTGTCTCACCCCCTTTGACATTGTAAACTCACTAGTAGGGCTTCCATTCATGATAATAGAAGCTCTAGCCGACTCCAAGCAACCCTGGATCCATGATCTCCATTTACAAGCAAAATTCGTTTGGGCCATTATAGATTCAAGATATCCCCAATTAATAGAGTCGAAAGCATTGTTGAAATCTGTCTTGAACAAAATTTCTTTCCCGTTTGCCTTGGCCCACGAACAGATCTCATTTACAATGAGATGCCCCTCTAAAATGTTCAACCCTTCTACAAAGGCGGATTGAACCTCATTAATCACACTCCTGGTTACCCTTTTAACTCACAAAGCAAGAATCTTTGCAATGATCTTATACATCGATCCAATCAAACTAATTGGACGATAATCAACAAGACGAAGTGGTTCTTTACTCTTCACAACTAGTGTAATAAAAGAGACATTGCAACCCCTTGAGAACTTGCCCCACCTTTCAAAATATTTTAGAAATTCAAATACATCATCTTTTATGGTTACCCAGAATTTTTTGAAGAATTTGAGGGTAAGCTCGTCCCACCCCAGGGACTTCTCTCTACCACATGAACAAATGGCGTTTTTTTTATTTCAATGAGTGAGATCGGCGACTCTAAAATTTCAGCATCAGTCGAAGATAGCTTTCGAAACAATTCGCTGCTAAATCTTGATCTAGACACCCATTTTTCATGGAACTTATTGGAGAAAAAAAATTCACAGCTTCATTTTTCATTTTGTTGGGATTTGATAGCCATTTTTCCTTTGCCACGAAACCATCAATCTGGTTTCCCCTTGCCTTGTTATTAATGTATCCAAGAAAGAAACTTGGATTCCCGTCCCCTTCTACTACCTACTTAATCCTTGCTTTCTGTCTGAGATCCAAAGAAGCGATCATTTCCATTTCTGAGATCCTGCTAAAACCTCTAACTCTTTCTTCGATTTCAAGATTGGATAATTGCCTAGTTTCTGCCAGTGAGTCTATCTCTCCCATTCCTTTTTTCATGCTCATAAGTTTCTCATTTTTTTTTTGAAATTCAATCGCCCTCCATTTCTTGATTTCACCCTTCAAGTGTTTGAATTTACACGCTAAGAAAGCATCAGCAACACCATATCCTTTGATTTCTTCTGATGCTTTAAGTACTACATGATCAAATCCATCTCGCAACAACCATGAGTTGAAAAACTTAAATGAGGGAGGACCAAAGTCTTCAATCTTGGTTTTAAGGAACACATGAGAGTGGTCTGAAAGATATCTGGAAAGAGCAATAGATGAGGCCATAGGAAATTTGTCAATGAAATTCGAACATACCAAATATCTATATAATTTTCTCAACTTTGCCTCGAATTGCTGAAAATAAGTGTATCTATCACCCCCCCCCCCCTTTCAAATCGTGTAATTCAACTCTTTCAATGAAGAGATTGAAAGAATCAACAATCGATTTACAAAAGGTCGAGTTGATCCTTTAATCAGTCTTCGGACATCGTTAAAGTCACCAAAAATTATCCAGGTGGCATTCCATATCTTCGTTTTTTCTAAGACGGGTTTAGGCCCATACACATTTACTACAGCTGCCATACCAGCAACGGACGGGAAGGTACCAAAGGTCGCTAGAAATACCCATACTTGATCGTTTCACCAATTGATTTATATTTTAACAATATCTGTTTATTTATTAAAATCAAATCTGATTGAAAACACTTGGTCTAATATTGTGTTTGAATAAAGTATATTTGAAAAAACCTGCGACGGATGTTAGCGGTTCGAGTCTGCTGATCTCCAACTCGTGAACTTAGCCAATACAAAGCTATATGAAAACACCCAATTTTTCCGATTTGGTGGTTCGATCTATGATTTATCATTCATGAAAGTTGATAAGATCCATCCATTTAGCAACACCTTAGGATGGCATATCCTTAAAATTAAGGGCGAGGTTCAAACGAGGAAATGCTTACAGTGGATACCTAGGCACCAAGAGACGAGGAAGGGCGTAGTAAGCGATGAAATGCTTCGGGGAGTTGAAAATAAGCATAGATCCGGAGATTACCGAATAGGTTAACCTTTCAAACTGCTGTCGAATCCATGGGCATGCAAGAGACAACCTGGCGAACTGAAACATCTTAGTAGCCAGAGGAAAAGAAAGCAAAAGTGATTCCTGTAGTAGCGGCGAGCAAAATGGGAGCAGCCTAAACCGTGAAAATGGGTTTGTGGGAGAGCAATACAAGCGTCGTGCTGCTAGGCGAAGCAATAGAATGCTACACCCTAGATGGCGAAAGTCCAGTAGCCGAAAGCATCACTAGCTTATGCTCTGATCCAAGTAGCATGGGGCACGTGGAATCCAATGTGAATCAGCAAGGACCACCTTGCAAGGCTAAATACACATGGGTGACCGATAACGAAGTGGTACCATGAGGGAAGGGTGAAAAGATAACTCGTAGTTTAAATCTTTCGTTGTTGATTTACATGTGTAGAAATATTTGATAAAAATAGTTGCTAACTTTTTTAAATATGTAGAATAAAATAAAATGTAAAAGCTCTAAATAAGAAGCAATATTTTTTTTGAAAGAGACCAAAGCCTCAACAAAACTAAATAAAAAGCATGATGGAGATTATGTATATGAGTTTTCAATTTAACATAAAAAAAGATTAAACCTACATTTTCAAACTTTATTTTGTTAGTTTGGATTTTAAAATAACTAATAGATAAAAATCATAAGAGGCATGATTGCTCCAATCTCGATTTTAATCTTAAGATCTTATGATTTTAAGATTTTCCAAGCGAAAAACAATTATGATCACATTATGATTTATCCGAAGCAATGTGAGTATTAAGATCTTAAGCTTCCAACTAGGATGTTAATATCTTAACACGAACAAATTGCACCTATTTAGCTTCATTTTATAGTTGACACTCAAAAATTTGTCTATTTAACTTGACATTGAACATACTCCACATCTAAGGCTCTATGAGAAAAATCAAATATAGGTTTATTTTTGTAGGATCTTTTGATCTCGATCCAATCTTATAAACATAATCTTACGAAACATAAAATACTTTAGATAAAATCCTGATTTAAAAGCCTTAAAGCTATTAAAAATTGGTTGTCGAATATAAATTATGTTCGATGTAGTGTTGTAAACGAGCCGAGTCTAGCTCGAGCTTGGGTAGGCTCGGACTCAGCTCATTTAAATTCATGGGGATTGAGCTCGAGCTCGATTCGATTCGAGCTTAATTTTCAAAGCTCAAGCTCGACTCATGGATAAATTAAAATGCTCAAGTTTGGCTCGGGCTCGACTCGTTTGTATGTCGTGCCTAAATGAGCCTAGATCGGCAGTAAAAAAAATAAGCTTATTTGTATTTTTTTGGTAATTAATATATAAAATTAAAATTAAAAATTATATTATATAAATATGCATTGGCTTGTTTAGGCTTGTGGGCCTAATCGAGCTCAACAGATAAAGTTCGGACTCGGGTTCGTTTAATAAATGAGCCTAAAACTAAACTCGAATTCGGCTCCAGCTCGTATAACTCAAACTCGAATAGAATTTTTAACGAGTCGTTCTGCTCATTTACACCCATAGATGAATGAACTCTTTTGTTAAAAGAACTAAAACGTAATAATACTTTGATTTTATTACACATATGTATACTGGCCCACTACACACATGGTTAAAATAATGTCTCCAGTTTTGAAATAAATGCAAACACCATAATTACCAAGGTCTGGATTCGCATCTAATCATTACACATACTAAATTTTTTAATATATTAAATAGTTGTTTGATAGAGATATGTTGTGATAATAAATTCTATTACTCTAGCTATTTTCTTGAATTAATAATGAAAAATACGTAGTTGTCCTATTTATAAAGGAGGCAGGAACCAACAACTTAGGCATTCATGTTAGTATTCATCCCGAAAAGGGAAACTAACACCTCTAAATGTACACATATAACTCAAAATGTGTCTCATCGCCTCTTCTTAGTTCCCCTACCCGGAAAATGAAGTCAAATCGTGTTCGAAAACACATACAAGTTCGACTTCATAGGTTTAACAGGTACATGAATCACTTTCTCCTTTGTATACAAAATGTCTCCTCTTTTTCTCTATAAGGTTATTGAAACAAATTTATTTTTGTTGTGATGAACAGACGCATCAATGAAAAGATGAAACAGGAGATGGAGTTCAAAAACTTGAAGTTGTATATGGAGAACATGAACATCTTGAAAGAAAACGCAGAACTGTGGAAGAAAGCAATCCAACTCCGTGAAGAAAATACTATTTTACTGTCTAAGCTTGTGAAAAATATCAAGCCTTCGGGTTCGTGATAGCAAAGGAGACACGAAACCTAAATTTTCTCTAATCTATTTGCTAAATTGTTGTTTGTACTTTGTAGTGACTATTTCATCAATTGCTAATATTGGCTTCTTACATAATATCTAATTAATAAAACAATTATTAGTGTATCTCATATAAATACAACACGTCTTATATGTTGAAGTCCCATGTTTTTCATAAGATTTCTTTTAAAAAGAAAATCTTAGACTTCACATGTACCTTACAATTATTTTATTATGATTTATCTGGACTAATCGTTGTACATAAAAGAGTTAATGAAATGATTTCAATCTCTTTTTGGCAAATAATAGTTAAAATTACGTTAAACCAACTTGCGACCAATGTTCTAAGTTGAAAACTCTTGAAATTTACCCTAATTTTACAAAGCTGAATCAATATAAAACCTTACATTAGAAAACACCCAACTCAAATTTCACTTATTTAATCATGTTACCAAAACTATATAAATGATGACAGTTAATAAATACATCAAAATCCTTTATGGAGCACTAGTTTTTTTTTTTTTTGAACTGGCAAATGAATATACATATATAAAAAGGAGCCCCTGGCAAGAAGCTAGGAAAAGACCTAAAACAGATACAATATGAAAATAAAAAAAAATAAAGGCACTAGATGGCCAAAGTTCTGATAACATTTGTGTTATTATTTTGAAATTTTACCACATTAACTATTAATATATTAAATATGTTTATACGTTTAAAAAAAAATAATGACCCAAGTTCTTTTAATTTAACAATTTGGCATAATAAAATACTTTGTATGACTTTTAAATGATACCCGTAAATAGAAGTCAATAAGCATAATGTCACTTGAAGTATGGAGCAGTATGGACCATAAAGCTATAAAAAGTCAAATTTGTATTTGAGTTTTAAGTCTAAAAGACAATCTAGAATCCATCGGCGTCCGAAAGCTTTTGACAAATACATCAAAGATTCAAAAGTCATATTCTTCGTGTAAACGGATTTGCAACTTGTAGTAATGTAGTATCTTTTTGCATTGGTTGCTTAAATGTGCAACTATATATAGATGTATATTGCCATTTTTATTTTTAAAATTTTAAACGATCATTATGTAAAACGTCGTGATTTTTTTTCTGGGAATGAGGACGATACATCCAGATAAATTTATAACGAAACCTCACAATTTGAATTAGCATTCATTAAGTCCAACACTACCATGCTGTTCGTTTAATTATGATTTAATGGAGTTTAACTATATTATTATTATTATTATTATTATTTGAAACGGTAAACTATCCTACTCCTAATTTAATCCTTAACTCCATTTATGTCTCTTAATGAGACTTGAATCCATAAACACTCAGTTGAGAGTCACTCCTGATAAGTCAAAACAAAATAACACCTAAAATTTTATTTGTTTATGATTGGATAGAGTTAATAATATACATGAACTATTTGATATGCCCATATCAAGCTATTTGAGCCAATTTGAACAAGCACCAAAAGGGACAAAAGGATCAGACCAATTGAGAAGACCGCTAGATCGGACCTCCGGGCCGACCATGATTTTGAAGTAGGATATTTTGGATGTTTTGGGGTGACTTATAGTTTTTTTAGAGATGCTCATTAGCCGTTACGGACCGGTCTTCGGTCGCTCTCGAAACGATATACAGTCTTTTTGGGGCGGTTTCCAAACCGTCCTGCCTTTTTTCAGTCTGGTCTCGGTCTTTTCGGTCCATCTCGCGTTCTTTCCTTACGCATTTTTTCGGTTCGGTTTCGATATTTTTTAGTTTTGAGTTTTTCTATCAATAGAGATGTGTCTATTGGTCCGGTAATAAATGGGAGATTCCGTGGAGGAGATCGATAGGTGAACGAGTTTTTGATAGGTGAACGAGTTTTGGAGTTGCAACTCCAACAATTAATAGAGTTGTTGAATTCAATTGATAGACGAGACTCATGGAGGGGGGTTATCAGGATGGATGACACGTTTTATGTGAAGGTTGCTAGATCTCATTTGGATCTCTTATCTTTTCCTAGCAACGGTGTTGCTACTAGGTGCAATAAGTCCCTTCCTATAAATATAATTATTTTTTACTTTGAGACTTATTCTCAATTGTATGCCGGCGAGATGTAATCTTGATTATAGAGGAATTGAATATTCCTCTCTTTGTGTTGTAGGGAGGTGCAAGAAGATGTTGTTCATTTGTTTTTAAAGTGTTCGTTGGCTAGGCAACTTTGACTAAAGTTTGCGAGATGGGTAGTGATGGTGCCTATGCTTGATTCCATTGAAGATTTATTTGAGTGGATTGATGTTCAGGTTGTAGCAAATGCTTGGAGATCCATTATGGAGGTGACTTGTGCTATTTTGATTTGGGTTCTTTGGACATATGAGAATCCATGCACTTGTTTTTGGGAATGTGAAGTACAAGAGGGAGTTGATGTTTGATTCTATTGTTCCATTCTCGTTTTATTGGTTTTGCATTAGGTTAGGGAAACTTTAATTCTTTAAATGGGTGGTCGCAAAATCCACTCATAAACTAATTGTTTTTGTTCGCTATGGTTAGCTTCTAGCTACTTTTTATATACACATAATCATTCTAAAAAAAGATTTATTAAAAATGATATGCTAAAGTTTAATAAAAAAAAGGAAATCTCAGAAAAATCCCAAAAGTTTTGGAAAAATTAACGAATGCCTTTTGACATTTTCAGTAGGTAATCGCCAATGTGGTATTCTAAGCTGGAAGAGATGTTGACTTGGCAGCTGATGTGCACATCAACCAAATTCAAGACCCTCAAGACATCTCTCTCCTAAACCACGACCATAACTAATTAGGCTAGAACATCTTCTTGTTTATTTTATCCTAACACTTCTATATAATGTCTATCGGTGTTTTTTAGCATTGTAAACAATGGTATTTAAGGGAGGAAAGAGATGGCGGAGGGATTGAACCTACACCCTCATTCTCCTTAACCATGGGATGAATCACTTGGTGTAAAAGGCTTTTGGGTAATTCTTCTTTCACCCTTTTATTTAATGTATAAAATGTCAAAGATTTAAATATTGTTTGTCACACCCCCGGCTGAGACGGCGGAACATGTCGGGCTGTGCAACTAAGTTCATGGATCACATATAAACTGAATATATAGCACAAGTACAACAATAAGCAAAACAACATTTGTATTCCATCTTTAAGTTTGAATATAGAGTTCTTACAGATAGTAGTATTACATGAATTGCCATAACAGTTAGGCTAATATAACAAAAACTAGTAAATTAAATTACATGCAATCTATGATTTTTCATTGTTTGGATGCTTGAAATTATTGATTCCTTGAGAATACATGTAGTTTCAGAGTCAACAAAAGGTTGGTGAGGGTCATAGTTTTTCTGCTAACAGCAGTATGATACTTTTAAAAAGTCTGAAAGGTATTTTCTTTGTAAGTGTAACCATACTCAAAACAGTGTTTGTAAATAAGCTTTGAATACCAAAATGTATCTTTGCATAAGTAAATCCATACTTAAAATAGATTTGAAAACAACCAAGTTTATGGTTTGTAGTAAGAGAGAGTTTTAGTTAATGTTTATAGTGAGTCCTATAACCAAACTATGTGACTATATGTACCCCTACGTCGCTTCACTATACATCGTAGTAACGATAGTAGACACTTATCATCTACTTCGATTGATCGATCAAGGTTGTAGCTATCAACCGCAAATGAGGATGTCAACTCCATATAGATCTATACATATGTATCTCGCTCCGAAGATTAACGATTATAGTAGTATGGGTATGCTAAGTGTTTAGACTTAGCTAATGAAGATAGTCTCACTAAAAAGCCCTTAACTAAGGTAGGTGAAAAGCTCTCAACCCTAACTTATAAGTGGAAAGTTATTAGGCATAATGAATTCGTATAGAGTTTATAAAAGTCAATCATAATTTGTATTCATGTATAGTATAAGGAACTAACATTTATAACTAAGCATGTTTCGTGTATAATTTTTTTGTAGTAACAAGGCATATGTTATTTTAATAGTTATATTATTCTAACAGCATGACATATGAACATATTGATGTTGGAAACTAGTTTATGACATATAAATATCAAATTATTGTTTTATAACTAGTATAGTATTTGCATAAAATAATAATATTTTATGTGTATTATGTATGAATTTATATCATATTGCACATGTATTCTCCCCCAAAAACATGTAAAAATATAAAAGATGGGCCATAACCTTCACCTTAAAGTGTGGTTGTTGGGTCGTTTCGTGTATTTGACTCGAGGAACCGAGATGTGTTGCTTCAAACACGATCCTCCAAGATTAATTTAGTTTCCTAGGAAATTTTAATATAAATTAATATGTGGAGGGTTGTTTGGTAATTTAACCAAAGCATAGGGCCCATTTACTAATTGAGATAAATTAAATGGGACTAAATTAGTTAATATTTTCCAAAAATAGGACAAAATGATTTATTTAAATTCTAAATTTGAGTTTAGGATTTATTTTGAAAATAAATCTCAAAGGAGGGGTATAATTTATTTAAATGATTGGAAATTTGATGACTTGGTCCTCTTTTGTAAGGGATTTTCAAGTGGGGGTGAGTTTTAAACTTTCTTAATTGAAGTTTGAAGAATTTGGGCCTGTTTGCACATATTTTCAAAGGGAGGGTAGGTTTTGAACTTTTTATTTTTTAGTTGGAAGTTTAAAGGCCTTGGACTTGTTTTGTAATAAATTTTTAAATAGGATAAATTGAATTTATTTGGAAACTAAGTTTAAACGGGAGGAAGCCTTCCTCCTCTTTCGTTTTCATGCACATCGAGCAAATACAGGTCTCCGGCTGGGCTTTCTACGATCGACGAAACACTAAAACAACAATGAAATATAACGGAGGGGGTGCATGGTGGTGTACTTACAGTGCAGCAGCAGCAGAAACACATGGTGGCCAAGGGTGGTGGTGGGGGTTACTCGACGGTGGTGGCAGGAGGGTGGATCCGCTGCGGCGCTGCCTCCTGTTGGTTTTTTTTTTTTTTTTTTTTTGCAGCTTGGGCAGGCCCGGCCCACATAGATCAAAACTTGAATGATCTGTTACTTCTATCAAACCTCCATCCACAAATTGGTTCTTGAAATTGAACTTTTTGTTGGATCAAAAAGTCAATTTCCATGGATATTTTGTTCACGTTTTCATTCAAAATGGATTATCTAATCACTATTTCTTCTTCACTCTATCTCTTGAATCTCAGTTCTTAAAATCATTTTGTGACCGGAGCGATTTAAGATTCAATCAAGTATTCTTGGTTGATTCAGTGATTGATTAATCGATTCAGTAACTTTCATGTGCGATGGGATTCGAACTTGATTTTCTTCAGAACAGTTGAAAACTGACGAATTGGAATACAAAGAATCGATTAATAAATGTTCTGAGTTTCTTCTATATGATTTGTAGTGGTTTAAATTGATTTGGAAACTTGCTTACGAAGACAAGTTACGATTCAGGACTAATGATTTGGATGAAGTGATTTGTGATTTGTATCGGTCCCAAATTGAGAAGAGAATTGGATACCCAGCTTGCCGCCTTCATATTGCGATTCAGGGGGATAAATGATTCAGGACTAGTGATTTGGATGAACGCTATTTGTGATTCTGCAATCTCTGATCAAACCTCGACATATGTTTAATTCGTAAACAGGTATAGATTTTTATTACAGATCTGACCCAGTGATTAAGGGGTGGCGTCCACACTCCTCATCCTCTTCCTTGCAGGTTGCAGGTCACATGGAGTACCAATTATCCCCCATGAATCTAGAGCTGGTTAACGACATCAATACCGATACAAGAATTGGTTTTTCATCCCATGGATCCTAAATGCGTTCTAAGGCTAATTTTTGCATCGGATATATCTACTGATGGAGGTGAGATACGCAGCCTGGAGAAGATTTCCTTTCCAAATGGCTTTCATTTTGAATCAAATCTAAACCCAGAAACAACAATGATACACACAAAGTTCTAATTAAACCCATAAAATAAATTATTTTCATGATTTCACAAACGATTGGATTTGACTAGGGTATTAAGGAGGGAGAGAGAGAGAGAGAGAGAGAGAGAGAGAGAGAGAGAGAGAGAGAGAGAGAGAGAGAGAGAGAGAGAGAGAGAGAGAGAGAGACCTATATTTTAATTTAATAAATCATTAAGGTAAATAGAAAAAAGATTAAAAAAATATCAGGAGGGCATATTACTCATTTCAGTTTAGCAAAGGACCAAAACCACAATGAAAATACCTTAAAAGGACCACCAATCCAAAAATATCTTTAGTTTAGTAGTAATTAATGAAGTGTAGTTGACAAATTAATAAAGTTCATAAACATTGTAATCTATTGAATTCACAAAAGTGAGACATTTTATTTTTCTTTTTTGTTAACTTATTATTTTTATATGTAAATCGTTTATATTTGTTTTACACTTTTACTCTTAAAAAATAAACCATACTTTCTTTTAAGAGTCTCTCATTTATTGTCTTCGTCTTCTTTTATTTTAAACAACCTAATCAATGATTTCATATAGGTTAAATTTGGTACGCTAATCAATAAAAATATATGTAATCGAAAAACATATTGAAAGATTTTTAATTGTTAAGAAGTTAAGAGGAGATTTATTTCAATGAAAATTTCACAATATGTTGTTTAGCAGTAGACGTGGAACGACAAAAATAACAAAAAGGAATTTCATAATGTCATACATAAGTTCTTGTAAAAAAGTTAATTTAAGCACGAAGAACACGAGAAAAATAACCATAAAACAACATACAATGTTACTAAATATACATGACTTTTGAACATGAACACGAACACGACACGAATACAACGTTATGTGCTATTATCATGTCGAATTACTAACACAAACACGACATGACATGACAACATATATGGTTGGACCGGTGACTTATGGTGGCGGAATAAGGTGTGGGGATGGAAGGAGGTGGTGTTTGGGTGTGATTTCCGATCAAATGAGGGTGTTATAAGGTGGTTTATGGTGGCGGAATAAGGTGGTGATGTTGGTGGTATTTTTCTAACTTAAAAAAGAGGAAGAGTGGAGAGGGGAGAATGAGAGCTTGTTATTGGTTGATCTTGGTGTGTTCAAATAAGGAGAGTAATGGTCTTTTTTTATAGCCATGGAAGCTTGTAATCTCATGCAAGCCCCCTGCTTGATTAGCTAGTCAAATAATTCAAACAACATTGATTGTACCTTCTTGATCAAGAGTGTAACTAAGAGAGGGATGGTTGAGGAGGAAGACGTGGGAGGGAGGGGGAAAGGACCAAAAAGATCTGATTTTGAGCTCCTTAGCATCTCATGTGGGCCCCACAACGAGGTCACACTCTCTTTAATTGTCCAAAACCATCATATTTTGGTCTATCGAGATCCCGACGTCACGAACTTTTTTCCAGAAGTTTCGTTAGATAGAGTCGGATTCAAGGATTCCAAAAACCCAATCGGGTTACTTTTTCGAGTTACGGAACTTCGGGAAACTGCGTTTCAAGTTCCGCGTCTAATTGGCTCGTAACTAGGGATGAAAGTGGGTCCAAACCCAGACCGGATGGACCCGGACTCGGAAAACCCGGAACCGGTTAACGGGATTTTTTAGAACCGGAAAACCGGACCGGTATATAGGAACCGGTCCGGTTCGGTTCCGGGTACGGTACCGAGTAAAGTGGGTCTAGAACCGAAAAACCCGGAAACATCAAAGTGGGTAGGATGGAACCGGATAAAGTGGATTTAGAACCGGAAAACCCAGATTTTTTTGTAATTATTTACTACTTAGTGGGTTGAACTTTGAAAAATTTCATATTGATATCCCGACTTTGGGGGACTGTAACTCATTAAATGTGAAACCAAAATTAACAAAATTATAGTCTAAAAGCATGTACAAACTCTAAAATACACTCTGGAAAAAACCGCATATAAATCCGACTTAACGAAAGAGATATGCATGTGTTAACATTTTCACAGAATACAAAATACAAAAACAAATAGCTGAAAAATTGAAAATTTTCAGTTTTGATATCCCGACTTCGAGGAAATGTAAATCATTGAATATTAAACCAAAAATGACAAAATTATAGTCTAAACTCATGTACAAAATGTAAACTACAAGTTAGAAAAAACCACATGTCAATCCGATTTCAAATGAATTAGATATGCATTTTTTAATACTTTCACCGAATACAAAAAAACTAAAAAACTAAAAACTTTCAGCTTTGATATCTCGACTTTGGGGACTATAATTCAATGAATATATGTAACGCCCGCAGATCCGGGCTAGTCAATTTAGAGGCAATAGGGGTCGAAAACGACTTTTCGACAAAAGATTATTTAGAATAAATAATCTTAACCAAGTTGTAGAATATGTCACAAGGTTTCAGTACATATAAAGAACGCTGAAATCCGAGTTATAACGAAGAAGTTACGGCCCATCGAAGTTTTACGGCAAAACCGACACGACACCGGGAAGCGTAAATAGTGAATTTACGATAGAGCGAGATTTAGCCTTAGCAATCTAAACGAAAGTCGTAGAATATGTTAAACTAAGAGCATCGATAAAAAGAACGCCCAAATTTGACTTCGTATGAGGAAGTTATGATTTTTCTAAGATTCAGCTTAACAATGCATGACCCGAAACTCGAATTTTAGTTTGAGCAGTTTTTGGCTTACGCGACCTAAATGAGAGTTGAAGATCTCATTAATAGGAACTCAACGGTAAAAAGATAGACGAAAACGGAGTCTGTATGAAGGAGTTACGAATTCTTCGCGGTCATTTAACTGTCTAAACGCCTCCTACTGTTAAATTTGAGATCGGTCGAGAATTAGCCGACGGAGTCTAAATGAAAGTTGTAGATCTTGATTTTACCTACGCTTTGAAAAAATAACTTCAAGAACGGAGCTCGTATGCGAGAGTTATGATTTTTCTAAGTTTGAAGGCTGATACGCGATAGGGGGTGACGTGGCACCACCAGAATTGGACACGTGGCACCACAAGAAGGCCACCACATGCACCAACTCGGCGAGTAGGTCCCCCTACTCAGTGAGTCCATCAGATATTTTCACTATAAATAGAGGTGCCGGGTCTAGCCTCTTCTTCACACCTCCCAAACTCACTTTCTCTCTCTAGTTTCTCTCTCTAGCCTCCCAAACCCCCCCCCCCCCCTAAAGCCTAGGTAAACTCCCTAGCACCCGAAGGAAGCCCTGAGGCTCTCGGAGTCCCGAGAAAAGAGCCTTTCGGCTCGGGAACGCTGCTCCAGATAAACCCGGTTTTCGAGAAAACCCGCTGTAAGTGAGCTATGCCTATCCTATCTTTAGTATAGCTTATGTTTCAATATAGTATTGTTATTAGGACCTTATAAGGAGTATTTGAGCTATTATTATGGCTTATATAAGTATTGTTTAACGCTTATATAATAGTAATAATAGCTAGACTATTAAATTAGTCTCGTCAAGCGTTAGATTAAACTATAGTGGTAATGATACTAGGTTTCGTCAAGGGATAATTGTTTTAAGAGTAACGAAGTGCTGTCCGAGTGACGACTCACCACCTTATCAAGTGAGTGCATGGTCCCTTTAATATTACACATAGATATTAAGTATTTTATATAAACTACGTGCGATGTGTGAATATTATCTGTATAATTGCTATCTATGCTGGATGAATGATTTTATACATGTTTTAAATGATTTAAACTGTATATTTATATCTACTAATATGTTAGGATAAAACATGGGTATATGAATTAGTTGGTGTGTGATGAAATAAAATAATGAGAGATAGGTGATGATAATTAGGTGAGGATAGATAGGTGATGATGAATCGGTGATGTAGGATACTACAACCTTGTCCGAAAATTTGGAGATGTAGTCATCTACCAGAGTATAGATGGCGACCACGAATTATTATAGACAACCCCGTGGAAACACCAGCAGGCTCATAATCTGTAGGTGATGAATTACGAGTTCAGCCGATGTTGTAACTACGTATTCATGCGATGATACTCTAACCCCTTACTATGAATTACGAGTTCAGGCGATGTTGTAACTACGTATTCATGCGATGATACCCTAACCCTTGGTGGGCACGTATTGAGGGAGTAATCCCTGAATCGATACTGTCTAGGCGATGTAGGCGATGATCCTTAGGGAAAGTCCTGAGGAATAAGCATAAAAGGAGAGGCGATGTAAGGAGATGAGAGGTAAAATATAATGTAGGAGATGACCCTTAGGATAAATCCTTAGGGAGGGTATTTAGGAATAAAGAAGATAATGGGGATGTGTAATTGGGTTAATTGTTTGATGATTGAACATAATAATTATATTATTGTGGGTTGAAAACCCTATGTACTCACTAGGTTTCCCAACCTGACCCACTCAGTTTATTTATATCACAAATGTTGTTATAAAGTCACATTACACCGAGAGATTAAAGAGATGTAGATCACTAGTGTAAATAAATGTAAGTTCTGTTTATGCTTATGTTTTTGTATTGACGATGACATCCCAAACGTTTTAAAATGAATAAAATACGTTTTTTCGAAAATGTTTTGATAACGTATTTAACATGTTTTTCTGGGAACAAATTCCGCAACATTTATGAAAAGAAGTACTCTGATTTTTTACAAAGCATAAACAAAATCGGTCTTTTCTGGCCATGAAAATGGGGATGTCACAATATAAAACTAAAAATGACAACTTTATAGTCTAAAATCATGTACAAACTCTAAACTACATGTTGGAAAAAACCTCATGTCAATCGGAGTTGAAACAAATGAGATATGCATATTTTAAACATTTCACAAAAATCGGTTCCGGCCCTAAAAGTGGTTCCGGTTCCTAACACCGGTTCCGGTTTTTAGACCCCCGGTTTACCCGGACCCGATGGACCCAAACCCGGATTACCCGGAACCCTGATAAAGACAATTTGTAAACCCGGAACCGGAACCAGTTCTATATATTCCGGTTCTAACGGTTCCGGTTTCAGTCCGATTCCGGTTCCGGTCCAGTTTTCCAGTTCTAAATCTCACCCCTACTCGTAACACTCGATTTTTTGACTTTTGAAAATATTTTCGTAAAAATTTTTTAGTATGAAATTAAATATTAGACCATAGTCTGAGTCCAAAAACGCTCTTGAAAATTTCATCGGAGGTGTGCAAGTGCCTCAACAGATCAATTCAGTTTTACGTGATTAAAGAAAGTCATTGTTTTACTGTTTGTTTTCTTAAAACTGTCATATCTTTTGCATTCGAACTCCATTTTAGACGTTCTTTATATTTTCAGAAACAGGGGAACATGTACTATAGGGTTTTAATGTTTGCTTCTCTCATAACTGCTTATTACAAATTTTTAGTTTTTGAGACACATTAACTAGTGTTGCAGTTTAAGCTATTTGATTCGTTTCATAGTTTACACATTTGGAATTAAGATATCATTTGGTATCTTATATATTTAAAATGAACTCATTTATTTTACATTAGATGCACTAAAACTCAATGAACCAAATTACAAAAAGATTTACGGTAAATAATCATTCATAGTCTATGACCTAAATTCTGGGATGTCACATTGTTGTTGTTAAATCATTTTTTAGTCGTATTATTAAATAAACACATGTATAAATACTTTTTAAATGCCTATTTACACATATAATATATATATATATATATATATATATATATATATATTTGTAAAAAATACATATAAATGTAATTAATACATATAAAAAATGTATTTATATATTTTTATAACTTAGAAACGTTTTAAAAGTTTTGCTAATTTATATGTATTTTTCATTTTCTAAACATATAAAATCGTATAAAAGTGATTAAATACGTATTAACATATAAAAACATATAAGAATGTATGCTAGTCTAATTGGCCAAGGGTCGTGTTTTGGGGGAGATAGTTCCCAAGTTCAAACCTCATCCATTTTTTTGTTGAAAATGGGATAAAATTGAATAAATTAGTCGATTTCTTGGGTTTTTCTATTTAAAAAAATATTTTGGGACTCAATCGTTAATTTTCTTAAAATTTTGCGACTTTTTCTGAAGATTAAAAAAAATTAGATAATCTATGATTAAAAATTGTGTAGTTTACGCATAAATGATATGTTTTTAAACTTTAGTTACCAGTCTTTTCTCAGTCTCAGAACCGTATGTTTTTTTAGGACTGGTCTCAGGTCGGTTCGGTCTTTTTTCGGCCACCGGTTCCAGAAGGTTTCAGACCGGTCTTTTTTATGAGCATTTTTTTTCAATTTGGTCTTAGATTTCTACAGATCCTATCCAAAACTAGTGTTTTTATACAACTCTAGTTTTTTGTTTTTTTTTTTTTTTTTTTTTTTTTTTGGATTTAATTTTGCTACCGAGTCTTGTTAGGGTTATATCTTATCATTTGTATTTGGTTTATTAAGTTAAGATTATGTTAGAATTTGGAATATAAACGCCTATGATGAAACATCATTATTATAGTGTTAAATTTATGTTTTGTTAAAATAACTAAATAATATAATAAAATAATTGAAAAAAAATAATTAAATTTATCTAACTTTGAAATAAAAAAATATTATTTAATAACAAATAGATATATGTTTTGACTATGGAAAACTATAATATTTTGATAATTTATGAAAAATCATGTTGTTGATCAAGACTTAACTTAATTAATCACTTGTAAACCATATTTCTAAGAAATATTGTTGATAAGGTTAATCTAGCAAAATAAAACTAGTTTCGTACGTCACATGGTGGTCAAGTACAAAATCGACAATAGAAAGGTTAAATGTGATTTCACCTTCAATGGTGAATTTGGGGATTGATGAACCCTAACTTGATGGAAAGATGATTTAAGTTTATGGATCTTAAATTAAAGTTACTATAGTATAGAAAAGTAGTTACTAATCTTATCATATGAATGTTAGTGTAAAATGTAAGGCAATGTCTTGAATTTGATCACCTTTGTAATTTAAAGCTTATATGGAAATGAGTACATCATATGAAACTTTTGGTGTTATTGCACTTTGTGGAATAGATTGAATCATGTGGAGAATCAGTCTGTGTGACCTTAATTGAATTGAAATTATCATATGAAACCAATTCAGGCAAAATCTAAAAGTATTGTGGTTATTAAACAAGACAAAATTACAAAAATGGTCCCTGTGATATGCCAGTTTTTTTTGGGTAAAGCCCAAAAAAAAGTTTATTATAAAAAAATGTCATTATTTGGTGGTTTAGTAGTGGTCTTGGTTCCTATTTCGATAACTTTAACATTTGACTGTTAACTTTTTTAAAATGATAATTTTACTCTCAGGACCATTTTTGCAGTTATCTCTTTTTATCAAATTAGAAGGACCATTTCTGCAATTCTTCCTTTTAAATTTATTAAATTAGTATATATTAATTCTTCTTTCTTTTTAATTTTATTGAACAAATATACATTAATTTGTTTTTTAATTTTATTTTTATTGGATTATTTTTTTATCTGATTATTATATATCAGTTAATTTTATTTTTAATATATAATATTTATATATATTAATAATTATTATATTACTAATTTCTTTTAACTATTTTTGAAAAAAAATTTATTGGATTATATATTTTTTTTAAATTATTAGATTTTTTATTGGATTATTACATTTAATTTTTTAAATTCTATATATAATAAATAATATTTTCGTGGATCATTAATTTTTTTTAAATGTATAATATTAATCCTTTTTAATTTATTGGTTCTACCACAAAGTCTTCAGAATATGCAAAAGCACTGCATCTTATTGTCGAAAATCGTCGAGACCACCACTAATCACCTTCAGCGGAGGTCCGACGGAAACACTACCAAGCTGTTTCACCCAACACCACTATCCAGTAGCCACCTGCGACAACTTCTTCACAATTCGTTAGAATCCTTTATATTTGCCACTAAGCTGATAATTTTCCACTAGAACCATCACTATTTGAACCACCAAGAAGTCCAACCCAAACACCCCTGTCAGTTCCTCTGTTTGTTGCCTTTTACCATCTTATGCCAGAAAATCATACTACGTAGTCAGTTCCTCCATTTGTTGCCTTCCACAACCCATGCACAACCTTATAACATCGAAGCTTTAAGCTTGCACTACATGAAAAGATCTAGCGGTGGATCTGGAGGTTAGAAAACCCTATATCTAACATTGTCGCCATTGACGACAATGTGGGTAGTCAATTGGTGTAGTTTTGGTTGAGAATGACGAATTGTTAGCAATAATCAATGATTTCTGACAAGATGATATGGCGACACAAGGTGGTAGAAGGCAACAAATGGAGGAAATGACCAGGGGTGTTTGGATCAAACCTCCTGGTGGTTAACAAAATATTGGTTGTAACAGAACACGACCGACTTAGTGGCAAATACGTAGGATTCCGACAGAATGTGAAGAGGTTGGTGGTGGTGGCTACTGGCAACGTTGGGTAGAACAAGAATCCAGATTTGCCACTAAGTTGGTCGTTTTCTGTTACATCCAATATTGTGTTAACCACGAGGAGGTCCGATCCAAACACCCGTGGTAGTTCCTCCCTTCGTTTCTTTCTACCACCTTGCGCTGCCACATTATCTTGTCTAAAATCTTCGATCGTTGCCTACAAACCGTCATTCTCAACCAAAACTACACCAATTGACTACCCACACCACGCGTCAATGGCGACAATGCTAGAGATATGGTTTTCAAACCACCAGATACACCGCTAGATCTTTTCAGGTAGTGAAAGCTTGAAGCTTCGATGTTATAAGGTTGTGCATGGGTTGTGAAAGACAACGAATGGAGGAATTGACCAGGTAGTATGATTTTCTGGCATAAGATGGTAAAAGGCAACAAACAGAGGAACTGACAGGGGTGTTTGGGTTGGACTTCTTGGTTGTTCAAATAGTGATGGTTCTAGTGTAAAACGATCTACTTAGTGGCAAATATAAAGGATTCTGACGGATTGTGAAGAGGTTGTCACAGGTGGCTACTGGATAGCGGTGTTAGGTGAAACAGGTTGATAGTGTTTTCGTTAGACCTCCGATAAAGGTGATTAGTGGTGGTCTCGATGATTTTCGATAATGGGATGCGGTGCTTTTGCATATTCCGAAGAATTTGTGGTAGAACCAATAAATTAAAAATAATTAATATTATATTGTTGAGAGAAAAACTTTGATAAGCGTTAGTAATGTGATAATAAGTTGCGGAATAAAGTTAATCTCAGTGGATCTTGTTAGCTCAACAATAAAAGTTAGATAAGTTAGATTGCGGAAATATAAGGAAAGTAAATAACAACAAGTTATATCATGTAAACACTTAGTTGAATCGTAATATGATTTTCAATCAAATCATGTTAGTAGGTGATGTTCAACTAAAGTGAAGAGGGACTCGAGTGGAGTATCAAAAGATAACTTAGATAATATGAAGATGAAGAGATTTTATAATTTATAAGCTTTAGAGTGGTGAAAATACATGAAGTGGGAAGCTCTATTTACAGAGTCCTAAAAGTTACATGAAACAATAAAATAACATAAAGCAATTGACTTCGGTGACCCTGAATGGTACACCGGACAATACTACGATTACAAGAAAAGTAAGTAAAAGTAACTTATAACAATCTTCATGATCAATTCATCTTAGGGTCTTTAACAAGTCTTCGGGTTCACATGATGGCAAAAGTAGTCTCCGGGTAAGTCTTCTTCGGTTCACAAGGCATAAAGGTCTTCGGGTGTATTTTAGTTGAAGATGGTCACTTTCTTGTTTCAACATGTACATTTAAAAAAATTAATGATCCACTAAAATATTATTTATTATATATATAATATAATAAATTAAATGTAATAATCCAATAAGAAATCTAATAATTTTTTTTAATAATCCAATAAAAAAATTTTAAAAAATAGTTAAAAGAAAATAATAAAATAATAATATAATATTTATTAATATATAGATATTATATATTAAAAATAAAATTAACTGATATATAATAATCAGATAAAAAAAATTAATCCAATAAAATTAAAATTAAAAAAAGAATTAATATATAATAGTTCAATAAAATTAAAAAGAAAGAAGAATTAATATATAATAATTCAATAAATTAAAAAAAGAATTGTATAAATGGTCCTTGCAATTTGGTAAAAAGAGGTAACTGCAAAAATGGTCTATGAGGGTAAAATTGTCATTTTAAAAAAATTAACAGCCAAATGTTAAAGTTAACGAAATAGAGACCAAAACCAAAGCTAAACCACCAAATAAAACATTTTTTGCTAATAAACTTTTTTCGGACCTTACCTAAAGAAATTGGCAAACCATATGGACCATTTTTACAATTTTGTCTTCAAACAATGATAATGAATTTTTGGAACACATTTGAGAATTATTAAATTTGAGATTTTGATCATCATGATGAGCTTGTAAATTGGAATTTGAGGACGAAATTGAAGATATATTAAAACAAGTAGTGGTGGAAACGTCCGGGGGTGGAGGACTTCATGTATAACATTATAACAACAATTGCAATAATGATTTAAGCAAACACAACCAACATATATATAATTGAAAAAGTTACATCATTGTATGAATTACATGTTTCCAAATCAATTACAATATGTTGACAAAATGTGAAAAGTTTGACGCCTTAACGTCCCATCCGCAAAAGCACTTGGTTACATGTTTAGTGATTTCCTGAGAATACAAGTTGTTTGAAAAAGTGTCAACACAAAGGTTGGTGAGTTCATAAGTATTTGTAGACGGTTTATGAAAAGCTTTTTCCTGAAAAGTAGTGTTTGTTCCAGAAAAATCCAATATTTTTCTTTATGAAGTTATGTGGTCCTAATTCCCAGAACCAAAAATAAACAAGTATTTCCCATACTTAATGATATAACCGTGGTTTTAAATCGGCATAAAACCCTTTTTGATTATAAAAATTCCCGTAAACTTTATGAGTTGTTAACTTCTTAAGTGAGTCGCTATAACCATACTATGACTGAATGAACCTGCCACGACGTTTCTCAGGCGTCGTGAAACTGATATGACATTTGTCACCACAGACCTGCCGGTCTAGCTGTTGCATGCAACTCAGGTGTGGGGTGTCTAACCCAATATAGATCTATACACAACTATCACGTTCTCCGTACAAGAGACTCTGGATGTATCTACCAGCAATTTAGATCCCGCACTCGGACGTACAGAAAGAGAATGTCTCACCATTTAAGTTAACAAGTTTACGTGTGGTGTGCGTGAATGTAAAACCTTTTTGTATGAATGTACCCTTTTTGTATAAGTGTGTTATGTGATGAATTATAAACTATATTTATTATAGTTTATCAAAACAAGGGTAAAACTGGTAATGTACATAAACTATACTTAACATAGTTTATTCAAATGTTTGTATGTAATAGGTGTACTTTGATTGTAACAAATTGTTATTTCTATGCTTTGTCTAGAAAAATCCATTTGTTAACTGATGTATGTCTACAAACCAAGTCAATATTGCCATATATTGCAATAACATATAATCACATGAAGTTATACACCTTGCTCAACATGTTACAAGGTGAAATGAAATTAATAGTATTTTTCTGTTGATAACATTTTCTATCATTGTTATTAGAAAATTTGTAGAAAAATCATCAAAGGTCCAAATCAGAATCCAAAAATTTTGGGAGTTTGGAAAATGAGTCTAGTTTCTCCACAATTTTTCTCATGATTTTTAATGACCTCTATCTTGTGTGAACAAGTCAATAATCACAGACTGGTCCGGATTAATGTTTGAAATGATAGACAGTTTTGTAAAAATCACCATAAATCGTAGAAAAAAATCGTGTGGAGATGTGCAAGTAGTCATTTTAAAGCTAAGAACTGGAACTACTTGCACCTAAAACAGTTTTGAAAACTAAAGTGTTTAAATTGTCCAAAACAATCCGTGAAAGGAGTCCAACTTTTCTGATGAAGGTTGTTAGAAAAGTTTAGTTATATTTTTGGTGTTTTAACTTGTATCCCCCCCCCCCCCACCTAAAAACTTAAGAAAACATGAAAATGTAGGGGTATGAACTCACCTTGAGTGATTTCAGTAGATGATTGTTGAAGAATGGGAGTGTTCAACTCAAGAACACTTGAAGATGCCTTGAAGATTTTTGAGAATCTAACATTAAAGTGATGGAGTTTGTGTAAGCAAGCGATGATTGGACTAGAATGAAGTGTAATAATCTTATGGAGGATGTTAATACTTACCAAAGGTAGAAGAAAAGCTTGGAGAATGGCCTTGAATCTTGAATTTTAGGGAGAGGAGATGAGAGAAAATGAAGTTTGATCTTGATGGAAGAATGAGAGAAAATTAAGAGAAGTTAGGAGAGAGGATGGGTGTTCCAGCCTTATGGACGTGGGGAGGGCTGGTAAATGAGTGGAAAGGACATTGAAATGATCTAAGTAAGGTGGGGAGGTGTGGCTGGTCATAGAGTGGGTGTGGGGGTGGTTGCTTGTGTCATAAGGTAAGGCAAAGTCGACACTCAACCTTTGTACTTCACCCACTCATTTCATGGATAATATTGATATTAAAAATGTGGGAATTAATGATTTATGGGCTTTTAATTGTTAAAATAAAGTTTTGTGTGAAAATCTGACGTTAAAACAATTAAAAACGAAGCTAAAATGAAGTTGTAGTCGAAAACCGGGAAGAAATGAGCTTCCCTGCGAGACCTCTCGGTCCTGGCCGAGGTTCGGTCCCTTCTGATCATGGGCCGAAGGCGAAATGGAGCGAAATGGAGAGAAGGGAGTAAGACGCGAAATGGAGCGAAATGGACCGAAGGGGAGGGTTCGATCGCTTATGCGAGGTTCGGTCCGAAGGGAGGGTTCGCTTCTGATGTCTTCGCTTCTGACAAGTTCGGTTCCTAAGAGGGGTTTCGGGTCCTTAAGAGGGTTCGGCTCCTTAAGAGGGGTTTCGGGTCCTTAAGAGGGGTTTCGGGTCCTTAAGTCTATTTTATCCGTTTTTACCCCGTTTTAAGTGGTTTTTGACCCGGTTAAGGGTCGGGATGGCCCGAAAGACTACAAAAAGTTTAAGGAACTTTTGAGAGAGATTTGGGAGAGATTTCACATATTTGGAGAGATTTGACATTCTTGGAGAGATTTGAGAGAGATTTGACATTCTTGGAGAGATTTCACATACGAAGAGAGATTTGGGAGATATTTGACATTCTTGGAGAGATTTCACATACAAAGAGAGATTTGGGAGAGATTTGACATTCTTGGAAAGATTTGGGAGATATTTGACATTCTTGGAGAGATTTCACATACGAAGAGAGATTTGGGAGAGATTTGACATTCTTAGAGAGATTTGGGAGAGATTTATAGATAAGAAGAGATATAGTGAAAATGATTGAGAGAGGTTTCACGTGTGACATTTGTGAGTGTTTGGTTCAGCAATGCAAGGTCCGTAAACCCCGTTAAGCCAGGTTTTAGGATCTTACACACTCCCGAAGAGTATGCATCATTGTTTTATCGTTTTTGTTCGTTGTTTAGCACTAAGGCTAAGGAAAATTAAACACACAAATTTTCCAAGTGATGTTTTCTCATTAAAATAGTGAGTTATACAGTAATTACATCACACAAACCCTAATATACAAGGTTTAATCTAGTTGACCGGTTTGACTCGATGACTTTGTTCGACTTTGACTTGACCCGAAATTGACTATTTTCACATCATCCCCCCGTTACAAGGAATTTCGTCCCGAAATTTACATTCTGACAGGGACTTCAAGAGTTTTGGAAGAGATGCGGGTATTTTTGTTTCATTTGATCTTTGCGTTCCTAGGTGAACTCAGGTCCTCGTTTCGCGTTCCAGCGAACCTTCACTATGGGAATATGACTTTGTTTCGTTCTTTTGACCTTCCGATCCATGATCTCAACTGGTTCTTCCACGAAATGGAGACTCTCATTAATTTCAATTTCGTCGAGAGGTATCACGAGAGTCTCGTCGGACACGCACTTTTTCAAGTTGGATACGTGAAAGGTAGGGTGTATGTTATTAAGTTCTTGTGGTAATCGGAGTTTGTACGCCACAGGACCGATCCTGGCAAGGATTTCAAACGGTCTGATGTACCTCGAGTTTAGTTTCCCACGTTTACCGAAACATATCATTCCTTTCCAAGGGGAAACTTTTAGTAGTACTCGATCTACGACCTGGAATTCTAAAGGTTTGCGTCGCTTGTCTGCGTAACTCTTTTGTCGATCACGAGATGCCTTTAGTCTTTCCCGAATTTGAACAATCTTTTATGTGGTCTCCCTTATGATTTCAGGACCAGTAAGGGATTTATTAGGGACTTTCCCCCTAGCTAGTTGAGTGTCCCCTACTTCTGCCCAACACATGGGTGATCAACACTTGCATCCATAAAGAGCTTCGAATGGAGCGAGTTTAATGCAAGTGTGATAACTGTTATTGTAGGAGAATTCAATCAGCGGTAAATGGGTATCCCATGCCTTTCCAAAGTCTGTCACACAAGCTCTCACCATGTCTTCTAATGTCTGTATGGTGCGCTAGCTTTGCACGTCGGTTTGTGGATGGTAGGCCGTACTCATGTCTAGCCTAGTTCCCAAAGATTTCTGTAGGGACTGCCAAAATCGCGAGGTGAATCTACTATTTCGGTCTGAGATAATGGATATTGGTACACCATGCAGTTGCACAATCTCCTTGATGTACGTCCTGGTTAGCTTCTCCATCTTGTCGGTTTCCTTTATTGGCAGGAAGTGCGCAGACTTGGTCAATCTGTCTACGATTACCCATATGTTATCAAGCCTGCCTGAAGTCTTAGGTAGCTTGGTTATGAAGTCCATGGTTAGACGTTCCCACTTCCATTCCGGTATATCAGGCTGTTGTAGTAGTCCTGAGGGTTTCTGGTATTCCACCTTAACCTTGGCGCAAGTCAGACACTTTCCCACATAAGTCGCAATCTTGGCTTTCATGTTCGGCCACTAGTAGAACTTTTTGAGGTCAAGATACATCTTGTCCGAACCTGGATGGATGGAATATCGAGTCTTGTGTGCTTCATTCATGACGATGTCTCGGAACCCACCAAACTTTGGCGTCCAGATCCGATTCATGAGATAACGTGCTCCATCATCCCTAACTTCTAAGTTTTTATCCATCCCTCTTAATGCCTCACCTGTCACATTTTCAGGTTTCAAGGCTTCTAGTTGGGCTTCCTTGATTTGTGTGGCCAGGTGGGAATGGATGGTCATGGTGAAGGATTTTACTCGGCGGCCTGAATATTCGTTTCTGCTCAGAGCATCGGCCACTACATTGGCCTTGCCCGGATGATAGCGAATTTTGCACTCGTAGTTGTTCAGCAGCTCTACCCATCTTCTTTGTCGCATGTTGAGCTCTTTTTGATTGAGAATATGCTGAAGACTTTTGTGATCGGTGAAGATAGTGCACTTTGTGCCGTAGAGGTAGTGCCTCCAGATCTTTAAGGCGAGCACTATCGCTCCCAGTTCAAGGTCGTGGGTAGTGTAATTAACTTCGTGTGTCTTAAGTTGTCTTGACGCGTAGGCGATGACTTTCCCTCTCTGCATGAGCACACATCCGAGGACTTGATTTGAAGCATCGCAATAAACCACAAAGTCATCCATTCCTTCTGGAAAAGACAAGACCGGTGTGCTACATAGGGCTTGTTTTAACGTTTGGAAGGCGGCTTCTTGTTTATCTCCCCACTTAAACATCACACCTTTGAGTCAAGGTGGTGAGTGGTTTTGCGATCTTGGAGAAGTTTTGGATGAATCTTCGGTAGTACCCAACGAGTCCTAAGAATTGTCGGATTTCTGTCGGCGTTGTGGGTGCTGGCCAGGTTTCGATTGATTTGATCTTTGAGGGATCCACATGTATCCCTTTTTCTCTAACTACGTGGCCAAGGAATCCCACTTCTCGGAGCCAAAATTCACACTTTGAAAACTTAGCGTAAAGCTTCTCGGCTCTTAGAGTCTCTAGTATTAGGTGTTGTCTGTGCTCTTCTTCGCTCCTTGAATAGACCAAGATATCATCGATGAACACGATCACAAATTTATCTAGGAAGGGTCGACACACTCGGTTCATTAGATCCATGAATACCGCAGGCGCGTTTGTTAATCCAAATGGCATCACTACAAATTCGTAGTGTCCATAGCGAGTTCTGAATGTCGTCTTAGGGATATCTTCTTCTTGAACTCGCAATTGATGGTAACCCGACCTCAAGTCGATTTTTGAAAAGTAGCTTGCTCCCTGAAGTTGGTCGAAATGGTCGTCGATTTGGGGTAGGGGATATCGATTCTTGATGGTAAGTTTTTTCAACTCTCTATAATCGATGCACATGCGAAAGGATCCATCCTTCTTTTTCACAAATAGAACTGGTGCTCCCCATGGTGAAAAGCTCGGTCTGATGAATCCTTTTCTTAATAGCTCGCTCAATTGACTAGACAGCTCTTGCATTTCTGCCGGTGCGAGGCGATATGGTGCTTTAGCTACGGGGGTAGCACCGGGAACCAAGTCTATTCGGAATTCGACTTGTCGTGCGAGCGGTACACCTGGCAGATCTTCTGGGAATACGTTGGGGAAGTTGCACACTTCTGGAATGTCTTTGATGTCCTTTACCCCTTGATTCTTATCTACGACGTGGGCTAAGAAGGCATGGTATTCCTTTCAGAGATACTTTTGAGCCTTGACGTAAGAAATGATTTGTAGGTTAGTATTGGGTTTATCGTCGTAGACGAGAAGAGTTTCGTCATTTGGCAGATTGAGGCGGACGACCCTTTCGTAACATAAAATGTCGGCACGATTAGGACTTAACCAATCCATACCAATGATGATGTCGAAACTTTTTATGGTGACTGGCATTAAATTGATTTTGAACGAATGGTTGTCTAGAGTGAGAGTACACCCTACGTAAATATCATTAGCGCGCTCAACCTTTCCGTTTGCCATTTCTACGACGTATGAATCTTTTAATGACTGGGGATTTTGCTTAAGTATATGTTTGAATTGGTGGCTCACGAAACTCCTTTCTGCTCCACAATCGAAAAGTACGCATGTATAAGAGTTATTGAGGAGGAACGTACCGGTAACCACCATAGGATCCTTGACTGCTTCCCTGTGTCCCATTGTCAGGACTCTCCCTACACCACCAACTGTAACGACCCAAATTTCACGTCCAAAAATTTCATTTTAAAAACATTACTTTAGAGAAACATTAATTGTTAAAAAACATTGATTGATCAAACCATAACAAAACGTAAGCCATGTCTAAAAATCAAATCATACAATCATCATAATATCAGAGTATAAATCCCAGAGAATCTCGTAAGTGCGGAAATCCGTGTGTGTGTATGATGTGCCGCTACCGCGCCGGCTCCTTCCCCTTCGACGAAGAGGTACCTGAAACCAAAACCATAAACTGTAAGCACAAAGCTTAGTGAGTTCCCCCCATCGTACCACATATCATACAAACAATTAACACGCATACTGCCAGGCTATTCTGGGGTGCCTGACTACCCGGTACGGCCGTTCTGGGGTGCCGTCCTACCCGTGTCAACCCATTCTGGGGTGCTGACTACCCATGTCAAGCCATTCTGAGATGCTGACTACTCGTGTCAAGCCATTCTGGGATGCTGACTACCCGTGTCAAGCCATTCTGGGGTGCTGACTACCCGTCGGTCCTAACAACCGAACACAGGGACTGATCCCCTCATACTACCCCTATCGCATATAACATAACAAGCCAGCATGCAAACATATCATCACATACTGTCAGACGTATCTGTGGTGTCTGACTACCCTTCCGTCCTAACAACCGAACTCGACTACTATCACATACAACATATCATGCTAGCATATAACATATCAGGTAGTAGCAACCTAGATGATATCACAAAGACAATCATCTATCATACGTCTCCTACTGGTGGGTCGGCATTGTGGCCTTAGACCCACTACTACAGGAAGGTAACTCACCTCGAATAGGCTGCTGGTCTGTGTGGGAACTGGCTGTCTACTGCTGCTGCTAACGTCCCTCGACTGTAATTCCCACAAAACGATCAGTCAAACACGCTAGATGTTCTTAGGATAAAATGACCCTTTTACCCCTCACCAAGTCAAAGACCAGGTCAAAGTCAACTTCCAGTTGACTGGACTCGCCGAGTCCAGAGAGCAACTCGCCGACTCTCTCTCTCGCTGATCCGGTCCCACTCACCAGGTCCCTCTTTCACTCACGGAGTCACCCCAGACTCGCTATCCGGGACTTTGGGGCTGACTCGAGTACCAACTCGCCGAGTCCTGCGAGCAACTCGCCGAGTTCCTCGAGCAGGTCCTCTGCTTGCTTCCAATCCACACCAAAACACCCCATTCGAGGGTTTGGGGGTTTCGGGACTACGTTATACAGTTAATTCCGAGCACAGGTACGAAGGGTTGAGCCTTTGACGCTTAAACCCCTCGTGTTCTGTGGATGTTCATATTACTCGCCGAGTTTGAAGAACTACTCGGCGAGTTCCAGGCAATCTTCATAGGACTCGCCGAGTTTGTTCATCCAACTCGCCGAGTCGACGACCATCTTCATAGAACTCGCCGAGTTCCACCTTGGGACTCGCTGAGTCCTTCGACCCACTTCCTGAGTAGGCCAGATCTAGGACATGCAACACTTCCAGACCACAGATCCATGGTCCTAGGGTTCATTTACCACGTAAAGTTGTAAACTTTACGTGCATGCATGGCCCTATGAGCTCAAACATGCACTTCCAAGCTATACAAGAGGTCCTATGCTCATTGGGGACTTCCACTACCTCAACCACAAAGACTTTATGCTACTAAGAAGTCCAAAAGGTCCACATCCGAAGTTCTTGCAGAACATTAGCCATAAACACATAGAGATTTAGGTTTTTAGGGCTTAAAACCTCTTTTCTTAGGGACAAAAAGGGGACTAACGAGCTAAAGATCAAGTTAGGGTCTTTTCTACCTGAATGGAGGCCTTTCACAGAGTAGATTCTGGATCTCCTTCCCTTCTTGCACTCTTCAATCTTCTACTTCTTCTCCCAAGCCCCAAAACACCTTCAAAATGTTAACAATCACCCACAAGGACACAAAGGAGGCTAGGGTTTCATTCTACAGGTCTCTGGGAGCGCTAAGGGAAGTGGAGGCTGGGTTAGATCGATTAAATAGGGTGCAAACACCCAGGTTAGGGTTTAAGTCCAAACAGGGTCTACTCGCTGAGTCCATCAGACCTACTTGCCGAGTAGACCGAGTAAATCCCACGTCTAGTCCCGCTTCTACTCGGCGAGTCAGTCCCTCAACTCGCCGAGTCCCAGGCTAATTATGCAAAATAAAGAGATTTAATAATCACGAATACATACCAGGAATCAGGTGCTACACCAACATTAGGAGTTTGTGCTTTGGGGCAGTTTTTCCTAAAGTGTCCTGCTTCACCACATCCATAGCAGGTTTGGCTTGCCCCCGCATTGGCAACTTGGTTGTTCGGTCGTGCTGGCACTTTACAGAAACGAGCGATATGCCCTTTCTTGTCGCAGTTTTTGCAGTGCATTTCCCGACAAGCACCATTGTGGTGGTAGTTGCACTTGTTGCACTTGGGGAGATTTCCAGCATATTGCTTCTGTGGTGCTGGAGTGGTAGTAGTAGTGGAAGCACGGACAGCAACGGTCTGTTGCTTCTTTGCGGGGTCCAGTGCCGGTTGCTTCTTTTTATGGTTCCAGAACTTCCTCTTGTTGTTTCCTCCATTCGCTTGGTTGGTGGTGGTGATCACGGTACCACGGCTGGCCCTGTGATCGATAAGTTGCTGTGCCAATTCCTTGGCACTCTCAAAGGTAGTAGGTTTCGAGGCCAGTACACTATCACGAATCTGGGATGATAGCCCCCAAAGGTATCATTCTACCTTTTTCTCCTCTGGAGTGACCATTGCGGGACAGAGGAGTGCTAGGTCATTGAATCGGGCGGTATAAGCTTCGAGATCCGTCCCCAACATCTTGAGGTTCCAAAGTTCCTATTCTAGTTTCTGCACTTCGATTATTGGGCAATATTCCTTCACCATCAAAGCTTTTAAATCCTCTCAGCTTATGGAGTTAGCCACTGCAGGAGTAAGCGACTTAACTCTGCCGTTCCACCAAGTGAGATCTCTTCCAATGAAAGTGAATGTCGCGTACTTGACTTTGCTCGCTTCGGGGCAAGCACAAATTTCGAAGACTGCTTTGGTTCTCTCGAACCATTGCATTAGTGCGATGACGCCCCCACTTCCATTGAAAGAATCAGGTTTGCCATTTGTGAAGTCCTTGTAAGTGCATTCCTTTGTGCGCCCCGAACTGTCACCCTGATTAGAGGGTGTAGCACCAGATCCAGAACCACCATTGCCATTAGTGCCGATTTGTGACATAGCTGCCGCCACAGCTGCTGTTACTGTAGCCTGGAACATTACTAGGTCAAATTGTGGTGGCGGCGGCGGAGGAGGTGGTGCTGCACTACTGGAAGGTCTTGGTCTTTTCCTTGGTGGCATAACTCTGTCATAATGGAAAGTCGGTAAGGTTTCGATAGTAATAATGAGTCGAGTGTTAGTGGTTTCATTTCAATTGTATTATATCCCGAGTTTATTACTTTAGCAGGTAATTCATCGAAAAGTTTATGTAATTAAACTTATGAATTAAATAGTGTTGACCCAAGCAGAGTCATGTGTTTGGTTCATGTCAACATCCAATGAAGTAAAATACATGCCAAATTCATTGATAACTTGTTAGTACATATTGTTTTGAGAAAATTTGACCTTACAAGGGTCTACATTACATCATAATAAAAGATAAAGTTTTGGCAGTACAAAAGTCCCTTTGTCTAGTGTGATCACTTAGTCGCGGGGTCAAACTATTCCCAATAAAGAGTAGCACCAACGCATACTTGAAATCCTGGATTTATAACAAAAATGAGCCGTGCAAACACTACTCGCGGCGGGTGGCATCTGGTCCATGGTGGCCCTGAGATGAGGTCGAGGCTCCCTGAAGCTCCGCAATCCGGCGTTCGACCGCGATCACTCTCTCCTCGAGAGCTGCGTGCCTCTCCTGGTACTCCCTTACCTCTGCTCAAGCCGTGGTAAGGTCCTCGATGAGTTGGTCCACTGGATAGAAGTCCCTCTCCAAATCTCGGGTGCGTGCATCGGTGGCTGCCGTAATAGCGCTGAGATTTCGAACCTGGTCTGTCGTTTCCCTACTCTGGTCCCCCAAGTTCGTGAAGTGTTGGACCATGATAGGGAGAGCTCCGTCAGCCGGTCCCCCATGGTTGAGGTCATAGTAACCTCGTTGGTCGCCATATGGTGACCGTTGGCGTTGTTGTCGGCTCCATGTCTCAATCATGGTTTCCCAACGGGGCTCAGGCCCGTTGTGGCCAAAGCGGTTTGCAGGCACCCTGGCGATGTAAGGAGGGTTGAAGACTTCCTCCTCTGGTTCTTCTTCGCTTTCATCCTCATCCATGTCTACCTCGTCGTCTTCCTCTTCTTCTTCTTCGTCTACTTCCACTTCTTCTTCTTCGGGTTCCTCTTCAGGATCCTCTTCAATCAACTCTTCGGGCTCTTCTTCAATCCAGCCGGCATTTCCCTATTTGGAAAAGTATGGGTCTCCTGGTAAGTGGAATCCTGCCATGTCGTCTGCGCGAGAATAGGGGTGTAAGAAGCAGATAGCAGTTAATAATAATAACATTGCGCTATAGCAACATACAAATACTCCTATAGTATTTTAAATGTTTAGATTTGGTTCTTAGAGCATTCATTGTAGGGTGGAGTTAGGTTATTAGATTTGTTTCCCCTACGATTATCCCCCGGTATGAGTAAGTCACTTTTCGAACAAATATAGTTGATCAGGCTATATCCTTCCCAGAACTGATTACTCATACCAAGGCATACCCGTAGCGTTCAACTCCTCTTCTTTTAGTTTATGTTCTTCTAGTTATGACACTACGCGAGTATGTAATGCATGTAGGTATACTTTTAAACAAGAACTATTTATTTTCTAAAAGTATAACCCATTAAAATGTTTTAAAATCAGAGACTTTTAGTCCCAAATGTGTTTATAGTTTGTATATCCCATGTTGTTTGATATACTTAATTCACTATAAAACGTGCTTTGATACCAATCTGTCACACCCCCAAACCAAGGATGGCGGAAACGTTCGGGGGTGGAGGACTTCATGTATAGCATTATAACAACAATTGCAATAATGATTTAAGCAAACACAACCAACATATATATAATTGAAAAAGTTACATCATTGTATGAATTACATGTTTCCAAATCAATTACAATATGTTGACAAAATGTGAAAAGTTTGACGCTTTAACGTCCCATCCGCAAAAGCACTTGGTTACCTGTTTAGTGATTTCCTGAGAATACAAGTTGTTTGAAAAAGTGTCAACACAAAGGTTGGTGAGTTCATAAGTATTTGTAGACGGTTTATGAAAAGCTTTTTCCTGTAAAAGTAATGTTTGTTCCAGAAAAATCCAATATTTTCCTTTATAAAGTTATGTGGTCCTAATTCCTAGAACCAAAAATAAACAAGTATTTCCCATACTTAATGATATAACCGTGTTTTTAAATCGGCATAAAACCCTTTTTGATCATAAAAATTCCCGTAAACTTTATGAGTTGTTAACTTCCTAAGTGAGTCGCTATAACCATACTATGACTGAATGAACCTGCCACGACGTTTCTCAGGCGTCGTGAAACTGATATGACATTTGTCACCACAGACCTGCCGGTCTAGCTGTTGCATGCAACTCAGGTGTGGGGTGTCTAACCCAATATAGATCTATACACAACTATCACGTTCTCTGTACAAGAGACTCTGGATATATCTACCAGGAATTTAGATCCCGCACTCGGACGTACGGAAAGAGAATGTTTCACCATTTAAGTTAACAAGTTTACGTGTGGTGTGCGTGAATGTAAAACCTTTTTGTATGAATGTACCTTTTTGTATAAGTGTGTTATGTGATGAATCATAAACTATATCTATTATAGTTTATCAAAACAAGGGTAAAAGTGGTAATGTACATAAACTATACTTAACATAGTTTATTCAAATGTTTGTATGTAATAGGTGTACTTTGATTGTAACAAATTGTTATTTCTATGCTTTGTCTAGAAAAATCCATTTGTTAACTGATGTATGTCTACAAACCAAGACAATATTGCCATATATTGCAATAACATATAATCACATGAAGTTATACACCTTGCTCAACATGTTACAAGGTGAAATGAAATTAATAGTATTTTTCTGTTGATAACATTTTCTATCATTGTTATTAGAAAATTTTTAGAAAAATCATCAAAGGTCCAAATCAGAATCCAAAAATTTTGGGAGTTTGGAAAATGAGTATAGTTTCTCCACAATTTTTCTCATGATTTTTAATGACCTCTATCTTGTGTGAACAAGTCAATAATCACAGACTGGTCCGGATTAATGTTTGAAATGATAGACAGTTTCGTAAAAATCACCATAAATCGTTGAAAAAAATCGTGTGGAGATGTGCAAGTAGTCATTTTAAAGCTAATAACTGGAACTACTTGCACCTAAAACAGTTTTGAAAACTAAAGTGTTTAAGTTGTCCAAAACAGTCCGTGAATGGAGTCCAACTTTTCTGATGAAGGCTGTTAGAAAAGTTTAGTTATATTCTTGGTGTTTTAACTTGTATCCCCCCCCCCCCTAAAAACTTAAGAAAACATGAAAATGTAGGGGTATGAACTCACCTTGAGTGATTTCAGTAGATGATTGTTGAAGAATGGGAGTGTTCAACTCAAGAACACTTGAAGATGCCTTGAAGATTTTTGAGAATCTAACATTAACGTGATGGAGTTTGTGTAAGCAAACGATGATTGGAGTAGAATGAAGTGTAATAATCTTATGGAGGATGTTAATACTTACCAAAGGTAGAAGAAAAGCTTGGAGAATGTCCTTGAATCTCGAATTTTAGGGAGAGGAGATGAGAGAAAATGAAGTTTGATCTTGATGGAAGAATGAGAGAAAATTAAGAGAAGTTAGGAGAGAGGATGGGTGTTCCAGCCTTATGGACGTGGGGAAGGCTAGTAAATGAGTGGAAAGAACATTGAAGTGACCTAGGTAAGGTGGGGAGGTGTGGCTGGTCATAGAGTGGGTGTGGGGGTGGTTGCTTGTGTCATAAGGTAAGGCAAAGTCGACACTCAACCTTTGTACTTCACCCACTCATTTCTTGGATAATATTGATATTAAAAACGTGGGAATTAATGATTTATGGGCTTTTAATTGTTAAAATAAAGTTTTGGGTGAAAATCTGACGTTAAAACAATTAAAAACGAAGCTAAAATGAAGTTGTAGTCGAAAACCGGGAAGAAATGAGCTTCCCTGCGAGACCTCTCGGTCCTGGCCGAGGTTCGGTCCCTTCTGATCATGGGCCGAAGGCGAAATGGAGCGAAATGGAGCAAAGGGAGTAAGACGTGAAATGGAGCGAAATGGACCGAAGGTTCGATCCGAAGGGGAGGGTTCGGTCCCTTATGCGGGGTTCGGTCCGTAGGGAGGGTTCGCTTCTGATGCCTTCGCTTCTAACAAGTTCGGTTCCTAAGAGGGGTTTCGGGTCCTTAAGAGGGTTCAGCTCCTTAAGAGGGGTTTCGGGTCCTTAAGAGGGGTTTCGGGTCCTTAAGTCTATTTTATCCGTTTTTACCCCGTTTTAAGTGGTTTTTGACCCGGTTAAGGGTCGGGATGGCCCGAAAGACTACAAAAAGTTTAAGGAACTTTTGAAAGAGATTTGGGAGAGATTTCACATACTTGGAGAGATTTGGGAGAGATTGGACATTCTTGGAGAGATTTGACATTCTTGGAGAGATTTCACATACGAAGAGAGATTTGGGAGAGATTTGACATTCTTGGAGAGATTTAGGAGATATTTGACATTCTTGGAGATATTTCACATACGAAGAGAGATTTAGGATAGATTTGACATTCTTGGAGAGATTTCACATACGAAGAGAGATTTGGGAGATATTTGACATTCTTGGATAGATTTGGGAGAGATTTGACATTCTTGGAGAGATTTCACATACGAAGAGAGATTTGGGAGAGATTTGACATTCTTGGAGAGATTTTGGAGATATTTGACATTCTTGGAGAGATTTCACATACGAAGAGAGATTTGGGAGAGATTTGACATTCTTGGAGAGATTTTACATACGAAGAGAGATTTGGGAGAGATTTCTAGATAAGAAGAGATACAATGAAAATGATTGAGAGAGGTTTCGCGTGTGACATTTGTGAGTGTTTGGCTCCGCAACGCAAGGTTCGTAAACCCCGTTAAGCCAAGTTTTAGGATCTTACGAACTCCCGATGAGTATGCAACATTGTTTTGTCGTTTTTGTTCATTGTTTAGCACCAAGGCTAAGGAAAATTAAACACACAAATTTTCCAAGTGATGTTTTCTCATTAAAATAGTGAGTGATACCGTAATTACATAACACAAACCCTAATATACAAGGTTTAATCTAGTTGACCGGTTTGACTTGATGACTTTGTTCGTCTTTGACTTGACCCGAAATTGACTATTGTCACAGATGATGATGATGAAGCCTCCTTGCTGGACCAACACTCTAGAACACCTTCTTCTTCTTCTTTTAGTCACTAAAACATCAAGATGGATTCGAAACCACCAAGAGGGATGAGGGTTAGGGTTTTATGTGTTGGATGGAGGTCGAGGCTGAGAAATGAACCCTAAAACCGATTTAAAGGGACTTAAATAGGTAGAAAACCCTAAAATTTGGTGGGCTTGGGTTGCATCGTTCCTCACATTGTGAGCTCCTACTGCTCACATTGTGAGCTCAGTCCCGGACAGGAATCTTTATGCATCCTACCTCAAATCGTAAGCCTTTTTGTCTTACATCGTGAGGATCCTTTTTCTCCAAAACTCAACCTTTTGACTCCTTGAAGCCGCGGTTCGATTCATCTAGGAGAACGGGTGTTACATACTCAATGCTCGAATTCAGCTTGGTTTGTGCTTTTTAGGAGTTCTCATTAACTTCAGCTAACTAGTAAGCGAATATGGTAAGTTACATATTATTAAGACTGAATAATTTTAGAAGGTGAGGTTTTAAACCTATTATGCAACTCTTGTTGAATTCCAAGCATTATAGTGTGAGACCTTTCATTCGAAGAATTATCTGGTGTTGGTGATGTGTAATTGTATTCGTGATCTTGTTAGAGGGTGTTAGTGAGAGTTCTTTCTGCAGCTAATGGTGGAGAGTGGTATGGTGATTGCCCTAGGATATGCCTAGTAAGAGATTTAGTGCTAGGAGCCTTGTTTTGTTGAGGGTTGTATGTATGGTTAAGGAGGTGACTTGGAGCATTCAGAGTGGTCCTTAAGGAAAGTACGGATAAATGTGGAAGGTAGTATGGGCCCTAAATACTGGAAGTAGAGGATTAGTACTCGAGTTAAGGAAATATGTGATGATACCAAGAAGCTTATAGAGTATAGGACTCCTCGATATATGTATATGTATGCTCTGATGGTTTATGTGGTCTAATTTCAATATGGTGGATTTGGCAGTGGTTCGGTTTCAGGCTCTAGAGTCGGACAATTAGATGATCAGATGCAGGAGTTCATTTCGTCTGAGATTACCCGCATCAAACTTGAGCATACTCATGTGATCTTTGGTACGATCAAGGAGGGTATCATGGAGGTTTTGGAGGAGTGCTTGGGCTCTTTCTGTTTTGAGATGGTTGTGTTGATAGGAGTTCACATGCTGACCTTCTATGAGTTTCGGGAATGTGGGGCTCCGGAGTACTTCGAGGAGAAGGACCTAATCACGAGTAGATGATGGTTAGCGGATTTCGCTAATGCCTTCTGCACTAGTAGTTGTCCAGATGGGGGTAAAGGTCATACTTTCTTCCTATATTCTCAAAGATAGAGATCGAGATTGGTGGGAGACGGTTGGATGTGTCGTAGGGGACGAGGCGGTTGATTCGATGACATGGGATGATTTTGTAACGAGATGTCGAGCTGACTTTACACCGATGATTAAGGGAGCTTCTACAAAAACATTACAAGAAGATTTTTGTTTCCCTTAAATGTCCCTTTAGGAAAGGACTTGGCATTTTGTTGTTGGCTCACAAAAATGTCATTAGTTGGTTACGTTTATGCACATATCTTTTTATGCATGTCTGTGTTGTTTATTTTATGCAATTATTATGTGTGATTGATAACTTAGTTTTTCACATGCTAAAAGAATTTTGGACAAAATAAACATCACATGGAGTTTGGGTTTTAAAAATTGGACATAAGATGTAACAAATTATTATTTTAAAATAAAACCCGGTTTTATAAAATCGTTAATAGTTGCAAATTTTGAAATACTTCATTATAAGTTTTAAAATGGTGATTTTTATAACTTATACAAACTCCAAATATATAAGTAATAAAGTGAAGTTTTAATAAAGATATAAAAAGTTCAAATGCGTTCAAACTTAATACCAGTTATTAAAATTGAATTGCGTCAAATTATATGAACACTAGCTTTTATATAGAACCTTTAAAAGTGATTTTCTTTTGAAAATTGATACCATGGTTTATTATATGCATGTAATAACCATGATATCATATGTTTTTAAACTAGAATTATAAAACATATAAAGACCCTTTTTACAAACCTCAAATCTATGCAATCCTTTTGAATAACACTCGTACATCACTTGTATGCACTAGTGGGATAAAGGATACCTAACCGCTTAGTGTTATCTTTTGATGGTCGGGATGTCTTCACGATTTCTAAAACCAAGTTATAGGCCGATTACACAAGTTTTTTTTAAATTGGATGTTTTGATCGGTAATCTTTTATGATAAAGGATACCTAAGCAAGAGAGTTTCGAGGCATAGATGAGATAAAACATGTCTAATTAAATTTGTTATTAGCGATCCCATAAAGCTAGGAATTATATAGCAAGATATAATTGATAATCGATATCTACCGGGTTGAATTCAAATGGATGTGATAAAGGATACCTAACCATTTATTTGTTTTGCAATTTGGATCCTAGACTTTGATAATTAATGTTTTTGGAAACCAAAAGGGTATTAATTATTGAAGATTAGATATTGAGAATACTAAATGAATTTTGTGAAAATTTTGTAGTAAAATAATCCATCCTCAATATCATGAATTGTCATTTTCTTTAATGACTTAATGAAACAATCACATTCACTAGATACAAATTCAATGAATGGGTTCATGTCTTAAGAGACGATCTCATGAGAGATGTGAAATTGTATATACTTAAAGGTCCTAGTCCTAAACTATTTGCTTTGAACAATAAACCTGAACATGATACCTAGTAAAGGCATCAATGTGATGCTAAAGATGCTTCTAACATCAAGCTAGGAATAGTTATTCATGACTTCTAGAAAGTCTTGGATAATTTAAACATATATCTAATGATATAACAGGTTAAGCAATATCCCAATAAATACAGTGATATTTTATTTAAAGCTAGTTTAAACATCGAAATAATGCAAGGGTAAAAGAATCACCTTGTGTGATCCAGGAGGCCCATGTTTTAAGGACTGAACACCTTTAAGCCTAAGAAATCTACTAAAGCCCACATAGATGGATCTTGTTTCTTTTGTGAAGAAACTAGACACTGGAAGAGGATTTACTCCTCTTATTTGGAAAGAAAGTCTGGAAGAGACTAGTACTTCCAGAATCTACTAGATAGAACTCAAACTTTTCATGTAACACTTAGGTACTTAAATGTTAATCTAGTATTTGTAAATGGCTTGCAGATATTTACTGAAGAGTAACCAAGCTGAGCACAATCAAGTAGAAACTACACTCTCGGAGTATAGTTTATTATTTATGCTTAGAATATAAATTACTTGCACTACAAGAAAAATAGCCTTTTACGACGCGCAAACCACGACACTCATTGATTTATGTTACGCAATGGAGAGTGACGTTAAAAAAGTGTCATCTCTTCAGAAAATTTAAGGATTTAGGTCACGCATTATTGCGTGCCTTTAAATTAGTGTCAAAAGAAAAAAAATAAAAAACACGGAGAGCGCTGTACCTTAAATGCGCGCCCTCTATATGTGTCGCTTTATAATTTTAAGGAACGCGCGTTCCTTAGTTACAAGCGGGAAAAGAAAAGCCAAAAAATTAGAAAAGCCCGCTACCCTCCCTGCCCTAAGCATTTTCACGCATCTTTCATTCTCCTCACACTGTTGTGCAACTTCTCAATCAAAGATCGAAGGTTACGATTTCATCTCCATCTCTCGACTTCATCATCTCAATCAAGAAAAAGGGCTTCTGATTTCCATTCATCTATTTCATCGTTGCTGTAATTTCACCTTCTTCATCTCTCTGCTGTTATTGAGAATACTCGCCAATAGTTTTCTTATTCCCCACTCGATGTTGAAATTTTCAGAAAAAGCCCTAATTAAGTATTATACTCTCAAGTCTCAATATTAGAATCCAAATATTAATTCTCGTTTGTTTCTTATTCCCCACAGATAAAAAGAAAAAGGGGAATTAGAATGACGAAGGTAGCGGGAGTTTTGGTCCGGTGGTCGTGGTTCATCTATCGAGAAAGGAAGATGTGAACGCAAGCAACCATGGTGGTCGATGATGGAAATCAATCGAGAAAGGGGAAGCACCTCTGGTGCGGGATCGATTTGACAAAAAGAGAAGGGAGAAGCAGCGACGCTTCTCTTGTCTGCCACAGCTTGGGGGGGAGGTGCTCCGGTGGTCTCCTTGGCTGTTCTTCCTTGTCGCCAGCAGATTACATTTAGGGAGGGGACTCAACTAGTCCGATGGAGTAGGACAAGTAACGGCTGGTAGATCAGGATGATCGATCTATTCATGAGGAGGAGGAGGAAATTATTGGTTCCCGGTGAGCCTTCCTTGGCTTCTTAGACTCCGTCATCGGTAGAAATCGGAGGACCTTTGGGGTTTGGACAGATCGAAGGAAGAAGAATGAAGAAGTGGTGGTCTTTGGTGATTGAAGGTAAATGGATGGGGTTTTCTTGAACCTCACAGGTCGTATTCTTTCTTAGATTTAATGCTTTCCATGAATCTTTTTTGGTGATTCCAACACACACATAAATCAGCATTCTCTCAAATTTCTTTGAAAATCCAATTGTTTACTTGAACTTCCTTCTAATTAAAGCCATTGGTAGAAGCCTTTCATCAGCTCGAATCTTAGTATCTTTCCATCCATAGTCTGTAATACTAATACAAACGCAAACATAACACTCCTTTCTGTTTTCCAATTTCCACAATGGTTTCTTCTCAATTAACTGCTTTAATTGAAAACAAGCCATTCAAATCCTCCAAGAACTATTTCCAATTCCCAAAAAACCCTCCCAATGAAACATCAGATACTCTTGAATTGGACTTTTCTGATACATTTGGTATTCTCCCACTGCCAGCTGGCAATTCTGAAATTCCAAGCGATGACCCTGTGGTCATTTACAGCCGTTCACATTCTTTAGTGGGTCCCACGCCATGTGTAAGCCACTTGCTGTATACTGTATAATTCAAACTTGTAACAAATTCTGTGAATTAATCAAAAACCCTTTGTGTGAATTTTGTAGGTATTGGCTCTTATTATGTTATTAATTAAAACATAAAGTTTTTTCACAATATGCTCTCTGTATACAAAGAATGTGCTAAACTGTCATAACTTGTTACATCAAGCATTTTCATTCTAATTATTTTTATTCATAAACCAATTTAGATATAAGTAAATTATTGTAAAAATTTCAGGTAGACATGGTAGTTCTTACAGATGGCAGCCGTATTCTTGGGCTTGGTGATCTTGGGGTTCAGGGAATGGCCATACTTATTGGAAAGCTCGATATGTATGTTGCTGCTGCTGGTATCAATCCTCAAAGAGTATGCTTTTTTTTTAAATCACAACTTCAATTTATATGCTATACTACTTGATCAAACACATTCCCTTTGACACTCCCGTGTGAAAAGAAATTATAAGATGTTTAATGGAGTGTTTGGTTTGTGAATGAAATTGGACAGATTAGGAATATAAGATTCCATTATGAGACCTTTTTGGTTGCCAAATGGATGGAATTCAATCCCATTTCTTTCATTTGATATATATTTCAGTAAGTAAACATTAAAAAAAAAGTTTCATTTATATATGAACCAAGCAAAAGAATGAAATTGAATTCCATTCCATTCCAGTTTTTGTCAACTAAACATGTGACAAATTACAATTCCTTTTAATGGATTCATCCCCTCAAATAATATTCTATGAACCAAACGAAAACGTGGTGTACATTCTCACTAATACATTTGGTCTGCATTGCAGATCCTTCCTATCATGCTTGATGTTGGAACTAACAATCAACAGCTACTAGATAATCCCCTTTGTAAGTGGATAAGTGTACACAAACTCATTGTATAGCATCTTTAACTTTACCCACAAGTTAATATTATTTTAATTAAATGATTTCTTTTTTAACTATATTTACTTTGACAGATATAGGACTACGACAACCTAGATTAGAAGGGGATGAATATATATCGGTAGTGGATGATTAATGGAAGCTCTTCATGCACATTGGCCAAAGGCTATTGTCCAGGTTCATTTTTTTAAAAGCTTTCAAATGTTTGGTTTTTTATGTATGTTGAATTTATATGAAATCTTTTATGATTGTCCATGTTAAATTAGTTTGAAGACTTTCAATTCAAGTGGGCTTTTGAAACTCTTGAAAGATACTGGAAGAAGATCTGCATGTTCAATGATGGCATACAGGTTAGAATCTGTCTAATGCTTATGCTCCTTGATTTGAAACATCAAGTTATTGTTTGGTATGATGGAGTCAAGGAAGGAATGGAATGGTTCATTCCACCGGAACGAAAAAAAAAATTCATGTTTGTTTTGCCTGATGGAATGATGGAATGGAATGGGTGATTCCTCCACTTGTTCTTCTTTGCAGGGAACTGCTGGTGTTGCATTGGCTGGATTACTTGGAACTGTTAGGGCACAAGGTCGCCCTTTATCAGACTTTGCAAACCAAAAAATTGTCGTTGTTGGTGCTGGAAGGTACTTCACACCCTCATTTCTCCTTATATATATATATATATATATATATATATATATATATATATATATATATTATGAACTTTAACTTACATTCTGTATGGTTTTCAGTGCAGGGCTTGGTGTTCTTAAAGTGGCCTATCAGGCGGCTGCAAGGATGGCAGGATCAGAAGCAAAACCTCAATTTTTCCTACTTGATAAAGACGTATGATTTTACGAAAATGCCCTCGTCCAACTTACCATCTTATTCTGTTTCTATTATTTTTCAGTGAACTAATAGTTTGAATAGAAAATAAAAAGGGGAAACGTAAGTGCGTTGCTATTATGAATATAAAGTTTTAAATTTTTTTTGGATGCAAGGTTTGATCACAAAGGAGAGAGGTTGTATTGACTCAGCAGCTGCACCATTTGCCAAAGATATTGGAGAGGTTGAAAGTTTAGGTCTCCATGAGGGATCTTATCTTCTTGAAGTGGTACGTTACATCTATTTTTGGAATAATTGTGTTTTTTTAGTTAATTATATGAAAAAAAATTTTGAAAAGAAAAAAAAAGTTATATACTTTGCAAATGGGGATGCCAATTTTATGGTGTTTTGCAGGTCAAAAAGGTCAAACCTCATGTTCTTCTTGGTTTATCTGGAGTTGGAGGTGTTTTCAATGAGCATGTATGTATTCTTTTTTTGGTTTAATAAGTACAGTATAATTTTCTGTACTTTTTTGCTGATAGAAACCGTGAAGCTTCTGTTGGGCCACACATTATTAACCACTTATTTCTGTTTCCTCTTAAATCAAGGTAGTCTATGGGTATTTTTTTTATGTGAAGCTCGTCTTTTTTGCAATGATAGTCTATGGGTATTTTTTTATGTGAAGTTCGTCTTTTTTTAACTTTTGACTTTTATATTTTTGCATTGTGTGGTTATAATTTGTTTCAGACATCAGGAATCTTAAAGCAAAATGAAGTGAATTCCAAAAGTAGTACAAAGATGGAATCACCTATTCCGATTCCAATAACCTCTTATTTTTGTCATTAGTTAAAATTTTCAGATATTAATATGAAGTGTTTTATAATTGGTTAATGTATAAAATGAGTTTGGTTTCAGGTTGATGCTAATTTGAAGGATGCAGTTGAGAAAGAGGTTGGTAGGATAAGAGGTTTGGTTGGATTAGCTTTTTCCACAGCACAGAAGGTTAGGGACAGGTCTATATTTTTTTTCTTGATTAAGTCTTGTTTTTGTTAAGTAAACAAGAAACATAAACTAAAAGGTCTATATTTTGTTTCTTGATTGGTTTGATGCAACAGCTTCTTTACCTTTTGTCCATGTAGGATCCACCAGGAACAGGAAAAACACAAACAATTTTTGGGCTTCTTAGTGCCATATTACATACCAACTGAGTATCTAAGTCTCTTAACTTTGTAAGACATTGATTACTTGAGGGTATTTTTAGTAACATTGTAAGAGATTGATTACTTGAGGGTACTTATGGTATATAATGTTATATTCTTTTGTTAAAATGGTCCTTAGTGCAATGAATTATCTTTATTGTTTATGGTATTTTATTTTGTATTATGAGACTTTTAATGTGTTATTTAATTTGAAAATTAGTAAATCTATCAAAAAAGTATTTTATTTCTATTACGAGAAATTAAATGCAAATTTAATATAAAAATTAATAAATATATACTTTTTTTTAAACATTTAAATTTACGATACGCAAAAATGTGTGTCATCTTCATTTATGACATGGCCTTTCTTGACAGGGGCTTTCTTGATACGCATTGCGTGTCATTAACACGCGCGTCGTAAGGTTACGACACGTGAATGCGTGTCGTCTTCCTTTATGACAGGGCCTTCCTTGATACGCATTGCGTGTCGTAAACGCGCGTCGTAATTGCGCATCGTAAATGAGCGTCGTAAATGCGCGTCGTCTATAGATGACGCGCAAAAGCGCGTTATCTCTCTTTATGACAGGGCCTTCCTTGACATGCATTTGCGCGTCGTCTGAGCGTTTTACGACGCGCAATGAGCGTCGTAAAAGGCCTTTTTTCTAGTAGTGTTGTGATGTAAAACAATATTTGTTTTGGAACAAAATATGTTTTAATTTAGCATGTTTAAATTTATGTCTTAGTTATTTTATTCAAATGTTTGATCATTTATTTAATCGCTTGTCATAAAGATAATATTCATATTCTGAAATGATTAACTTCTATTTATGAGACTAGATCTCATAATAGAATTATGAAGCAAATATCAAAATTTTATAAATAAAATTAAGTTTTATATGCAAACACTTTCGACTTAAACTTGTTTGAAAACAAACTCATCTTTGACATTGTTATCTTTATTATATAAATGACATTCACATATTCCAACTTCAAGAAAGGGATCTTTGAAGGCAAATAACGTAGTTTATTTGACATATGTGAACCTTATTTATATGTAAATGATTCCTAATGATATTTTTCACTAAGGTGTAGAGAAAATAGTTAAGGAACTATACACTTTGGTGTATGACTTCCTTCCTAATGAATGTTTGAGAGTAAGCACAAGATACCAAATCAACTTTGTTAACAACTATAGTAGTTTTAATTATATTTTATGTTGTAAAGCATAATGGTGAAATATTTGTTGAATGTCTCAAATGTTGTGATACAAACCGGTAAGAACCATCTAAGGTCTTGATGATAATTGAGGATGAATTAAATCATACCTGCTATGATTTACTTTTTAATCGGTAGAAATTCCTCCTTTAATCTTTTTGGAATAATACTTTAATCACTATTAATTGTATCTTGAATACTAATACCAACTAATATGTAGATTAAACATTTTATAAGATTTAGTATGGAAGGGATCCATCCTCATCTTACTTAATGTTTTATGGATTTGAAGCCGATGTTTGACTAAAGCAACTAAACCTAAAATCTAATAAATACATGTTTGTGTAATAATCTAAATGTGGCTTAGATTATCATATGTAAACCCACAAAGAATAAGTTATTTTATTCTTGTGAAAGTTAAGTTAGTAGAAAGCAAGCTTCTAATTAAAAAGCAAGTAAGAGGTACATGGAACTTAAAGCAGCTCAAAAACCATAACCTTATGTAGTAATAGTTGGCACTAGTTTTAACAAGGATTGTTAAAATTGAATAATAGCTATTCACAAACACAAATTGTTTGCATTAGTGGTAGAAATCATCTATGACTTGAGAAATGTGGAATCTCTCATTGAGGAGCTTTTATTGATGGTTTCTGGAAAATCCAACAAATACCAAGATGCAATGCCAGATCTTGAATCTGATAAATGAATTAGAGTCATGAGCATGAGATGTAATCCATGTATGATATTCAAGAATGGGCTTGATTAGAATTTCTCCCTATAGCAAGGCTAGAAGGAGTAAATAATTCTTCTAGAAAGAATAAATTACATGGATAACCATACACATTTAAAGCAAGACTTGTAGTAAAATGATTTTCTCATAGTCATGTTATTGACTATGGTCCTCATCATAGTCATGACATTGACTGTGATTAAACCTTTTTCACATGTAGCTATGATTAGATCAACAAGGATATTATTTGCTATGAATTCATATTCTTAATATGAGATATAGTAAATAGATTTCAAGAAAGGCCGCTTTTTTAAATAGACATCTACAGGAAGATATCTATATAGATTAGCCTAGAGGTTTTCTTAATCCATGTTATCCTAACAAAATGTGTAGAGCTTGAGATCTTCTTTTGGATATAAAGCAAATATCTCAATGTTACAATCATCATTTTATGTATAACCACAAGGTATGGTTTTATATCAAAATAATTAGAACATGTGTGTTTACTAAGAACTAATGGGAGCATAGTGAAATTCCTAATCTTGTACGAATGAGATATACTTAATCATTTGAAATCACATTCTAACTAAGCAAGGTCGTTTTCACCTTGACTCAGAAAGCATATCTAAAGTGAAAGACTTAGGAAGGAGAAGATACATTCTTGGAATGTAAAATCTATAACGGATAAATAAAATGAATGTTAAAAGTTTCATGTCCTTATACATATACTGGCAATATCTTGAAAGGGATCAAGACACAAGATTCTTTTGGAGAATTCTTGGCATTGTCATGTGGCATCATTTTTGAGCTAGCCTCAAAAGTACACAGCTCATAGGTTTGAACTAGATAAAATGATTTATATTATATTTTATTGGCAAATGAATTCCTCATTGACGCCATATTATGTATAAGACAAGGTATTTGATCATGCCGTAAGCATTTCATATGATACTAATTGAATACATGGTTAAGTCACTGGATGACTAAGAGAGCATTCTAAGAACTAAGAGAATGTATATGAGACAATCAGTTTAGAAAGGATCTTTATGGAAAGAACTACACAAGATGCTAATTTCTAAACATATATAAATAATTATGAATTATAATTGGATTTTGACTTCATTATGGAATAAAAGGTAAGTCTTGTTGGAATGAGGTCCAAGAAAAACATAATGACACAATATACTACAAAATAAGAATACACTACTTTAGAAGTTTAATTCAAATATGATTGGATGAATGAGATCATTGAAAAGCTATGTTGATCTCTGCCATTCAAGGATGACATAGAAATATTTGTGACTTAAAGAGTATACTTAATCAAGCTAAGAGACTCTATATCACAAAAGAACACCAATCATATTCTCCAAGATATTTAACTATACTTAGCGTAAAGTTAAGTAAGGAGATGATAATATTCACAGTATTAACAAAAATTGAAATTTGTCAGATCCATTGATAAAGTCATTCTTTTGAGCTAAGTATGAATGGTCACACTCCAGCTATAGGACTTTATTGTTCTAGAAATAGATTTTGATTTGGATTTGGTATTTGGATATTGGAACATCATAACAAAAACTATTAGATAATGTTATGAAATAATGGGATATAGTCACTACATTAATACTTGTTGTGTTCTATATTAACATGTTTAATCCATGAATAATGTTATTATTCTAAAGGTTCATAGTCGGTTATAATTGTGGGAGAAATTATGATGTAAGACTAATATTAATTGGATTGGTTGACTCTCACTAGATGAAAGTAGGCAAGTGGTTGAAACCATGTTTCATAGGTACTTGTCAGAGAACTAGTATTGAAATGACCCGCATCAAGATCGTCTCATGGATCGCTGTTATGAATGATACTTGATTAAAAGGTACTATCTTTCTATACTTAACACCTGAGATACATAGTGCGACTTGAGTGTATGGAGTACTATGCTTCAATATGGTCAAATTCTGTTCCTTGACCGGGCAGTTATAAAAGCCATTTTTCAAGTAGGGTGTGAACTATGCAAGAGGCTTATGTAGTCAAGATGGGATGTGTTCCTCTTATGTGTTGAGAGTTAGACATCTAAGGCGCCTTACCAAAAGTTGAACAACTAACGAGATTGATCACGATCCGATTCTCATGTTCAACATGATGTCTGTAGCAAAGGGATAACTGATAAATTTACCTTACACACTAACTGTAGCTTTGAGGTTTTTGGGAATTGTGCGTTGATAGAATAGCACAAACAGTCGTATGGACTTAGGGGCAGTGAAATGTTGCTAGACGTTCACCACTGTCTATATGAGACTTGCACAAGTGGGATATTGAAAGATCTTGAATGCTCAAGAGTCATATTAAAGTGATATTGCTAAATAACATATGATACTAATGAGTCACACTAACAACAACTTGATACAATTGATTATTTACTAGAAATTGATTTTCATAAATATTCAATGAAACTCTTATAATTAAATTAGAAATTATTTGTTCCTAGGAAATAATAATTTTCATTAGCATCTAATATTACATAATCCGTATGGAATGAATTAATAATTCATGTACAACATTTTGGAACATAAGGCTTTTTGTCTTTTACGTAAATGTTAAGGTTTATATTTTATAAACTTGGGTTTTATATAATATACAATCTTCTTCTCTTTTTGTGTACAAATGTCGAAGATTGTACTTTAAGGGACATTGAATGATGTTTTGACTTAAAGTAATAAGGGGCATAGGAGACAAGCTTACATGAATAGACACACTTATGACAAGGGGGGACAAGGTTGTCTAAAGGTCTTAATGGTTAAACACCTTTGGAACATGTACATTCTTTAAATAGCTAAAGTCTTGCACTCTTAGGGTGTTCCCCTTCAAGCCATGGCCGAGAGTATATTCCCTTTCCTCCTCCTTTCTATTGCTTTGAACACTTTAAGATTTGATGCTTGCATTTTGATCTCTTTGAACCATAATTGGGTTTGGTTCAAAGCTTAAGAGTTTTATACAAAGAACTGGCATTCTACATCAAGTTGAGTCATTGTTGGTGTCTCAAAGGTTCCACATTTTTCATCAACTTCCAAGCCTCCCAAGAGGACCCAAAGAACTAAAAAGGTTGTTATTCCTTCATCCTTCCTTTGGTTGGTGTTTAATCTTTCTAAAACTTGCAAGAAGATCCTTGGTGGGTATAAAGTATTTACGTTGTTTCAAAATTAAAGTCTTCCGTTACCATATTTTTCTAGTTTTATGAAACTATTTTTGAAGTAAAACCCAACACGTGTATCATATGTATATGCTGACAAAGGGATACTAGACTGTGTACAATACATATTTTTGGGATTCAACATGCTGATTACTTATTTTTGTATTTCCAGACGACAAAAATGATGACGTGTTATTATTATTTTCTTTTGCAGGGTGCTTCAAATGGTATCAGTATTTGCACATAGAATTTATGTTTCTAATTAGGGTATGTGCTTATATGAAGTCGAAAGTACAAAGAAACTAAGTAAAATCAGAAACTATTGTAACAGAACAAGGAAGACATTCATCTCAGAAACTATTGTTCAGAAATCAAAAATAATAAGCAAACAATTCAATGATATTATTCTCAAACTAGGGTTTATTCTGAGGTTTTAGTGTTAAAGTAGAAAGGTTCGAGATGTTACTTCTCAAGATATAATAGAGTTAAGTGACTGTTGTCAGATGGAGATGACAAAGAATCAGATTGCAAATCGGTGGCAATGACAACGGCGTGACCGGTAGGGCAGTGGCAAGTCGGCGAGTGGTGAAACGAGGATGGAAATGGTGAGGCGGCGAGTTGATTTCTTGAGCGGAGCAGCCATAATTGATCACTGTTTGCTTTGATTTCTCGTAGTGTTGATGATTTGGAATGATCATACGAGCTTTGAGGGTATACTAACTCTAATTATATAATCGTATTAGGTGGAAATAAGAAGTTACATTACTAATTATGCTTGATATACATACATATATATATATATATATATATATATATATATATATATATATATATATATATATATATATATATGATCTTTGTTAATTATTTATCCAAAATTTCACTAGATCATTGGTTTTCAGCATGGTTAGCAATGGAGAGACCCAAGTTTGATTCTTTTCGTATGTGTTTTTTATTAATAAAAATTCTCTTAGTAGGTAATACTTTAAAAACCTTAGGCCTCTTTTTATTGTAATTGGAATCCACATTACAGAAATAGCACTTGCATTCTTCTTTGCTATTCACAAATCATTCAAGTTGTAAAATCGTCCTTCAACTCTTTTAGTTTTTTTGTTACACAAATGGTCCTTCAACTCTTTTTATTTTTTTTTTAAAAACCATTTAGACACTTATTTCATTTAAAATTTTGGTGTTTTCTAGCTATTATCATGCATAACATTCCTTTATATATATATATATATATATATATATATATATATATATATATATATATATATATATATATATATATATGAGATTTTCTTCCATGCATCATTTTTAAATATATAATAACTATTATTCGTAGGTTAGCAAACAAAAATAATGCTAACATATCGGTTAGACAGGTCATTCTTCAGGTTTTTTTTAGAGTATTCACCAAAATATGATTTTTTTTTCCAAACACTCTCACTTTTTGTTTTTTTTACTCACACCAAAGTGGAAATTTTTCAAATTGGTTCGACTGTTCGGGGTTTTTCCCCTGCTTTGTCATTAGTTATTTTGCACTAACCTAATGGTTTATTGGTTTTAATATTTAACTCACATCCTTTAAACCTGCTTCAATTTTTTCATACTATATAGTGCTCATGTACTTGTCGACATAACATCATTGTATTATTGTTTGATATTACTAACTTCTCCTTATAATATTAACAGATAAAAATCATTTTAATTTACTCATTAAAATACGACATAAAATTACGACATACATTTTTGTCTGTCGTGAATCATTGATATTTTACAATATATGACATAAATTTTATGACAGACTTTTATGTCAGTAATCAAAGTGTTGTATGTCGTAATTCGTCAGTCAAGAAAAGCCTTTTTTTAGTTGTGCATATATATATATATATATATATATATATATATATATATATATATATATATATATATATATATATATATATAAGCTTAGGTACTCAACCCCACCATAATATATCTTTTCATTTGATATATTCATTATAATGTTCTTAAACTTCAATCCCTAACTTGATTTACTTTCAAGATTTTTTTGAAATTTCATTATGATCTCCTCTTAAATCACATCTTTTTGCCGAACACTTACTAGACTATATATATGATAGTTGAAATGAAAATTATGTAAGAGCAAGATAATTGTGAAATTTATAAAAATCTTGGAAGTAAATAAAGTTAGAAGTTAAATGTTACATGTAATTATAAATAATTAAAATTTCTTAACTATGATAAATAAGGTATTATAAGAGTTTATTTGGCATTTAAATTAAGTGAAAGGGGTTAAATGCCATAAAAGTAACACTGAAATGAAAAGTAATTAAACAAAACTGGATAAATGTAAGGTAGGAAAATTAAGGGGGTTAAATGTAGATTTTCATAAAGTTTCACATTAATAAAAAAAAAATGAAAAGCATGAGATTTGAAATGGGAAAGCACTAGCTATAAAATTCTTTATTGTTACACAATCAAAAGAATGATGCAGCCAATCTAATTAATAAAAAGATATCGCGTGCTATGATTCGAATAGTGATAAATTGGTTCTAAGGGCTGGCGATTTACCATGTAATTTAGAATCAATTTGTTTATAATATTTAGCAATGTTAATTTATATGCACATATCACGTGAAACATGAATGAAGCCATGCTACATACTCCACCACAAGAACCGGTGCAAGCTAATCACCATGTACACCTTAATAAAATCCGGTCAAACCAAATACCAAATAAGGACTTAGTAACTAAAACATAAAATATGAAATCACAAATTTCAAAAACTTTAGCCATGCACAAACCGATAAACCCAATAAATTACTATGTTCTCCCTTAATTTTTTAGGTACATGTGCCATACTAATAGCCAATTGGTGTTGTATCTAATGTGTTTATTTTCCATCATATTTATAAGGTACTAGATATGCAAATATCGATTGTATTGTTTTATTGAGTTGTAGATGAGATGGTGATTGATCCTATAATTGGGCTTGATTAGGTATATCCTTGATACGCCCCCGCAAGATGGATTAGGTGTCTAAACCCATAACTATTTTGGTATGTACTTGACCCGGTTATGAGAATGGTCCTTTTGGGTTGCCTTCACCATAGCAACTGATAGGATAAATTATAGAGAAAGAGGATTAATTATGGTTTATTAATATATTATAAGTTTAATATATTAATTGAGAAATCATATTGTTTAATTAGTATTGATCAAGAATTAATTTGGAATTAATTTGGTGATCAAAAGAGACTAATTAAATTTTCATGGACTGATTATGTAAATCAGTAATAGTTGTAGTTTGGGCTACTGGATCCTATTGGCATAGGATGGACGAAAATCTACGGGGAGCCCATAGAATTTCGTCCAAGGCATGCGATATGGGGATCCATGTGTTGCTTAGGGCCTAAGCAACGAAATTAGGGTTTCCATGTTGTAAACCCTTGGAGCCTTAAGTATAAAAGGAACCCCAAGGCTCCCCAAAAATGTCCCTAACCCTTCTAAGAGAACCCTTGTACATTTTGGAAGGCTCCTCCTCCCTCTCTTGTTCTTCCTTGTTGCTAGTGGTGTTTGTGATACCATTAGAGGTGCAACACTTGGGACACTAAGCTGTCAGAAGTCAAAATCAAGAAGGATTGTGATTTTTTTGCTACATAACAATCAAGGTAAACTCTCTAACCCTAATCATATGTGATTTTCGGATTTGTATGCTAGTAATTAGGGTTTATGCTTTGATATTCAATGTTGTATGTTAAAACTAGAAAAACCTAGATCAAAGCAATTAGGGTTGCATGTACACCATATGATTAATGTTATGCTCATAATCGAACAGTGGTATCAGAGCCTAGGTTGTTTTTCTATTGAATAGATGCAAAAGCGGACTGCCAAAGATAAGAAAAATCGAAGTTTTTAGCTGTCTGACTGCCTGACTCGCGGAGACCATGTAGGGACTCGACGAGTTGGATGAACTCGCCGAGCTCCATAGTGGACTCGACGAGTCCAGGGTGCTGGTGTCAGGATTTTTGATTTTCTGGCTAGATAATAATGAGGATAACTACCATAACTCGTTTTTCTTGCCTAAAATCGATTTTTTATGATTGGTATGGATATCCATATCAAAATTGGTGGATTTGGTTAAATATGGATAGTATTGGATTATTATGGTTCAAATATTTAACCTGGTAAGTTTGAAAAAGTTTTAAATTACACCCTTTAGGTTTTATAGTTTAAATTTGAACTGAAAAAGTTTTAGTTTTGAAATATAAATAGTTGAACCCTAATATTATGAAAGGTTTCAAAATGTGTCCTCAAGTTTTGGAATTTGAAAATTGACTAAAAGTTTAATTTTGAAATATTAAATTCTAAAACCCTAGTATTTTGAATAGTTCAAATTACACCCTTATGGTTTTATTAAATTAATTAAATGTTTAATTAAAGGAGAGAATTAATAAATCCATAATAATATTGTTTAAGATTAATCAAATTAAAAAGTCTAATTTATTAATAGTTTAAACCAAATAGTATTTTAAAAGTGTAAAATACAGCCTTATACTATAAAAAATTAAAAGTCTAATATATTATATATATGTATACGTAAAGAGTCAGTCTTACCGTTAGTAGGCCTCATTCACGAAGTTTGTCTATAAGGGGTGTTTAAGGAAGCAGTTTGTAAAATGACCACCATTAGGTATCCACTTTTACCTACCGCACTCTTGACTAGTGGAGGATCGTTAGCCAAACGGGTAGGATAGGATACCACCTTCCATTAATAGTATAATGAAATACGAAGTAACTAAACGCTTATATAAATTCCCAAATCTTAGTTACTTTAGGAAAAATGTGAATTTGGTGCTATCCATGAAATTGCACATTGCACCTTGTTGGTCGTTAGTGGAGCGTGTGTGGTTAACCGGCACACTAATATGGGACCAATGAAGGCTGGCAATGGGTTTCTCATAAGATTATCATTGATCAATGGAGCGTGTGTGGTTAACCAACACATTGATTGGGTGGTAGTTGACATCGAGAGTACCAAGCTAATTTGCATGGTTATTCACACCTTGTTTGTGATCCTCGGCATCCCAGTCACAAAAATGAAGGGCATAATCTAGATTAAACATGCCATTGAAAAGTTCAATGAATCTCAAAAGATCTAGGAGTTTCAATTCATTTAAAACCTAATTTTCCTTTTCATTTTTCATCGTGGAAATTGGTAAATCGTTATTTACCTACTTTCAAATGTTCTTCAAATTGGATTATGACATCCCTCTTCCAATTTGTAGAATGTTGTGTTGGATCCTAGCCTTAATATTTCATTTGGGTGACATATTAAGGATTGAATCAACTAACTTGAATTTCTCCCTTTTGTAGATGTCAAAATCTAACTATGGTCTTCCTAAATCGTTTGGAAAAAGCTTTCCACTTGAATATGACGTTCCACGATTGGATCATGTAAATGGATATCATGCTTCACTTCCTCCACCTCCTCCAATTATTCTCACTAACCCACAAGTTAGAAGACTTGAAAAGTTCAAGGTCACTCAAGCCCTGTTGGCTAGCACACACGAAAATGGAAAATCTGTGTGTTCACACGTCTTAAAGATAAAGTCACGCACTGATAGGTTGGGAATGTTGGGTGTCGATGTCTCTGGGAAGTTGGCTGTTGACTGGGTTCTTCATTCACTTCCTGAAACATATATGTAACACTGTAAATTTTCAACAAAATTTTCATTTAAAAATAGCATAGTTTTCATAAAATATTGTATAAAAATCTTGTTTATTCAATTTACAAAGCACCACTCCATTAATAATCCACAATCCTCATAACTCTTTCTCTGGTGTGTACAATAAAGTTGGTGTCATCCCGCGATCCTGAGAAACCTGGAACACATAACACATACATGGTAAGCACAAAGCTTAGTGAGTTCCCCAAAATACCACATACAACAAATTCGCCACTCAAGGCTATACTCTATAAGACCCTCCGGTCAATGTGTCTCAGCGGGACCCTCCAGTCACATAGCTCGTTGGACCCTCTGGTCCGGTCTAGCTCGTTGGACCCTCCGGTCCGATCTGGTTGAGGACCCTCTGGCCTCACAAATCGTTGGACCCTCTTGTCTGGTCTATAAAGCTCCGCATGGCATAAATCACAAGGAAATAATGCACAACATAAAACATAAGGCAGGATAACATAATACTCAATGTAAGCACATAAGATCTTTCGGTCACACATAACTACCACTCAAGGTAAAGTATAGTGAGAAGACTCACCTGACAAGCACCAAGTAAAGACCTCACTCCCGAATCTCGAACTAGCCTCCGCCTAACACAAGGAATAAATATCTCTAACTGATACTCTAATCACAACTCTAATTACCGAAGGCTATTCTTTCTCTCGTTAACTTTTTTGAAGTTGATAAAAGACCATTTTACCCCTCCATGGTCGCTACTACTCATGTTGACCAAAACCCCAAAGTCAACGGAAGTCAAACTCGAGTTAACAGTCCATGTTTAACCCGACTTGCTAAGTACACCCTTGCGACTCGTTGAGTCCACTTATTTTCCTCAGAAGTCTCGTGACAGTCCAGCTCAGCTCATTGAGTTGACCCCCAACTCGTCGAGCTATCGCATGATTCAGCTCTTCGGGACAAACCCCAACTAACTTGTCGAGTCGGCTCATCGACTCGACGAGTTCATTCAGACCAAATGTTCATTCAGACGATTTCAATCAGATCTATTACTCCAAACACTAGATCTATCATCCCACGGCTCAATAATCATGTAAAGTTTCGATCTTTACGTTCATACATGAGGCTATAGCTCCAAAATGCTACTATATGCATTTCATGAAGGATTTAGTTCGTCAACCCTCATTTGAACAACTAAAGTTGGGACATCTAGACTCTAAGGACCTTAGGAGGTCCAGATCTGAGGTTTCCAACCTCAACCCATGTCTCATTCAACTCATAGATTCAAGTGGATGGAAGTAAAGCCCTAAAACTCCCAAAATGAGATCTAGCACAAGGAATGAGCAAGATGAGGACTTTGTACCTTCTTTTAGTAGTTGAAACACTCAATACCACAGATACACTGCCTTCCTTTGTTCCCCATCATGAAGCTCTTCATCCTTCTTCATAGAATGCACCAAGATCGCCCAAAATGATTACACACTCACTTCACCAAGGTTAGAATTTGTTTAAGGCTTTCTCTCAAGCTCTCAAGGGAAAGTGTGGCCGCAAATGAAGGCCATAAGGACCTTTAAATGGGTCACAAACCCAGACTATTAGGGTTTCTTTGCCCAGTACCTACTCGGCAAGTCCCTCCTCTGACTCGTCGAGTCCACTCATTAAATCCGCGCGATCAACTCGACTCGACTTGGCGAGTTGGTCCCGCAACTCGTCGAGTCCCTCCTTCAATCCCAAGATTAACATACACAATAATGTCTCTGAAAATCTGGATGTTACAATTCTCCCCCACTTGAATTAGATTTCTCCCTTGAAATCGCTCCTCAACAACAAACAGATCTAATCCAATAACCGAACAGTACCATTAAAAGGATCTCATAACACACAACTATCTTCCTCTCTGGACACCTGAATCAAAACAGGAACTCCTCCTTGGAAAAGGACATACCCATCTGCCACTACGCTACTCCTTCTGATTCTCAAGAATCTGGAAACTCTAATAGCCTGACACACAGCCAGACCGCCCTCTCAAGATATCACCACATTATTCGCTCCTCAAATAACAAACCCCGATAACTCTCTGCCCCTCTGATTCTCTAGTGGGGATTGATAAAAACAAGACCATGCCCAAAACTGGCTACCAATCACTCATCCCAGACATGATAAACAATCCTGATCGTATACCAAGGAATGAAAGGATCCCAAATGAGCACTCAACTCATGACTCATGATCCATAACCCATGCGTACCCAAATTATCTACTTCCCTTTGGTTGTGAAACCCCTACTCAATTCAGAATACAACGACTCCCGACAAATATGGAGACCCCAGTCTCGCCTCTGGTTCGACCACCAGGCTGCCACAACTCAAATATTAGGGCTTCCCAAGCCTAAAACTCTTCTGCGTCATGCTCTGAATAGAGAGTACTTCATTACAACATTATATCGCTGACTAGGGGGTACTACGGCTCCCCTCAGTATCACAACAATCTATTACTGAGTAGTGAGTACTACGGCTCCCCGTAGCATCACCACAATCTCTTACATGAATAATGAGTACTACGGCTCCCCTTAGTATCACCATAACCCTCACTGAATATTGAGTACTACGACTCCCCGTAGCATCACCACAACCTCTTACTGAATAGTGAGTACTACGGCTCCTCGTAGTATCACCACAATCCTCACTGAATAGTGAGTACTACGGCTCCACGTAGCATCACCACAACCTCTTACTGAATAGTGAGTACTACGACTCCCCGTAGTATCACCACAACACTCACTGAATAGTGAGTACTACGGCTCCCCGTAGTATCACCACAACCCTTCGCACTAAATCAATGAAACGGAAGCTCCCCGCAGTCTTATCGCACTTGCTCTTACCACTTCACAATCTCATCGTCAGCTCGACGCCACCCTGCAATCCTTAACTTATGTTAGAAATACTAGTATTAAAGAGAATGAAATGTTTCATTAAATGTTACATGTCATTGTAAATAATTAAAATTTCTATATTATAAGAGTTTATTTGGCATTTAAATTAAATCAAAGGGGTTAAATGCCATAAAAGTAAGACTTAAATGAAAAGTAATTAAACACAATCGGATCAATGTAAAGTAGGAAAATGATGGGGGGTTAAATGTGGATTTTCATAAAGTATCACATTATCAAAAAAATAAATAAATAAGTAAATGAAAACCATGATAAATATGGAATATGCAAAAAACTTCAGGGACAAAAAATGTAAATGTATATTTGAAATGGGAAAACTCTAGCTATAAAATTCTTTATTATTATACCAACAAAAGAATGATGTAGTCAATCTAATTAATAATACGATATCGGGTGCTATGATTCGAATAGTGATAAATTGGTTCTAAGGGCTGGCCATTTACCATGTAACCTAGAATCAATTTGATTATAATCTTTAGCAGTGTTAATTTATATACACATATCACATGAAACATGAATGAAGCCATGCTACATACTCCAATGAAATCGTTAAATGGGATTCAACCGAATGTCGTTGGGCGTCTGACTTCGTGGTTGACAACAAATTCTCCGTAAGTATGTTACGTGAACGGATTGAATTGACAAATCATGTAGCGTGCGATGGACCATTTGAGTGGTGTAAGGTGGTACCATTCAGGATTTGTTGCTTCATATGGAGAGCGAAGCTGGGTAGGATACCATCATCGGTTGAGTTAAGTCAGGAGGATTGCAGTTACTTCGATCATATGTGGTTCATGTAATCTTGAGGAGGAGTCAAGTGATCACATTTTGATATCATGTCCACTGGCGAAAACTGTGATGGATTCAATTCTAGCTTGGTGTGAAATCAAATATGGATGTTTTCAATCGGTGAAAGATGTGTTACTTTTCATATCGCGATGGTCACGTTGCAAAAAGAAAAGAAGCTTGTTGAATGCAATATTTTACGGGGTTTTGTGGGGTATTTGGATTGACAGAAACAAAAGAGTTTTCAATAACATCCCCTTCGTTCCGGCAAATACGGTGGCACGAATTAAGTCGACAATGTTCATTTGGTGTAAGCATAGAGGCTCGATCAAAAACATAGACCGGAGAGTTTGGAACTTAAATGCTTTTCTTTGCTTGTAATTTATGCTTTTCATTTTTTTTTGTACTCTTTCCCCAGCATGGTCTTGATGTGGGTGTTTTAATATATTTGTCGTTTCCAAATATATATATATATATATATATATATATATATATATATATATATATATATATATATATATATATATATATATATATATATATATATATATATATATATATACTCCACTTCAAGAACCGGTCCAAGCTAATGACCACGTACACCTCAATAAAATCTGGTCAAACCAAATACCAAATAATGACTTATTAACTAAAACATAAAATATGAAATAACAAAATTCAAAAACTTTAGCCATGCACAGACCGATAAACCCAACATATTAATGTGCTCCCCCTTAAGCTTTTATGTACATGCATGTGCCATACTAATAGCCAATTGGTGTCGTATCTAAGGAGTTTATTTTCCATAGTATTTATAAGGTAGTAGACTGTTCCATTTGACCGCATTAGTAGTTATCTTTTGCACAAATGATTATCATGTTTCTATCTTTGTGGATGGGTTAAATAATTGTTGGTTTTCCCCATTGACATATAAGTTATTGCCATAATTACTTCAATGCATGGTCTTAAAAACAATCTGCAAGAAAGTTTAGATTGTTGTTAGATCTATCCAATTCAATTACATTATATTGACTTGTTCAGAAAGGGTTGGAAATGGAATGATCAGGTTCATTTGATTCTGTTATGTTACGATTGACTGATTCAGGGTTGATCTATGGAGGCCTAGGCGAAGCCCCAAGGTCAGACGAGCAAAACCTCTTGATTTTTTCATTCGTTTTGCAAGAGTTGAGTTGAAATTCCAAGTAAATCTGCTATGTTCAGAACAGAGTGTGTAATTTCATGCTGGTGTTGAGAGTTGAGACCATGACATGAGGCTTACAGAGTGTCACACGATTAGAGAAAGTGCTTAGATTGATGGGATCGATTCTTTTTGTTTTGGTGCCATTCTGACAAGGTGATTGTGGTGGGTATATAAATATGAAACTAAATAGCCATCTTCATTAGGTTGTCAACTGGGAACCGGAATGTGAATGCATGCTAGCAAGACATGAAAGGTGTTGCATGAAGAGAAGGGTTTTGTTTGGTTGCCAATGATGACTTGCCTCCAATGCTTCTTCTTCTCAAAAGGTTTTATTTGTTTGCTTGTTTGTTTGTTTGTTTGGTTATCAGGCAGTCTTCTTGGCTAATCAGACAATCTCTTCTCTCTCATGCCGACCCTTGTTTCATAAAAGATATTTCTACATTTTGACAACAAACGAACTCAATGAATGTATGGTTACCTTACCCTCTCCTACACGCACTAAAGGTGAGAGTTTTGTTGTTAGTGTTTGTTAAATTGTAGAACGTTGGTTAGCATGGTAATTAATATATGCTCCCTTGGTGGGAGAATTGGAGATTAAAATCCATTAATTCATGACCTTGGTCATGTGCATATGCATGCCCATATATGGTCAGATTTTCCCGTCGATCTTTACAAATCGCGTAACATTATCGAATGAAGGTCCTTAATTTGCATCTATCTTTACATGTTTGTCTTGAGGCCTATCGGTGGCAAATTGGTTCCAACGTGTTTCCCAAAAGTAGCCAGAGAAGTATGGTTTCCCGTTTTATGTTCCAAATTAACATAGGCCTCACCTCTCATGCTTTGAGACTCCAAACAAGTTGACATAATAATTGTATGAGGTTATAATCCTCCCTAAAATTTTTTGCCACATGTCCCTTTCTACTTCATTTGGACACATGACATTTTGTAGAATTTTTTAATTTTTTATTTTCCACTTGTCATTTTATTGTATTTTTCATTTTAATAAATTAAAATTCCACATTTAATATGTTAGGTATTTATTAAAAAGAGTTTATACATGTAATGTATTCAATACATTAAATCCTCATTAATTTTAATAATTCAAATTTTTTCTTATTTTTCTTATAAATTCAAACTCTTCAAATTGTTAAAATTTCATATTTAATTTTTTTTAAAATAAACTCATGTAATATATGAGTCTGATCACACCTATATATATATATATATATATATATATATATATATATATATATATATATATATATATATATATATATATATGGCTAGCTACATTAGTAGGGGGATCGATAAAAAGAGCTCAAAAAGTTTCTTAATTCTCACTCAACCCATAGATATGATCTTAAGTTAACACCTGGATCGAGTTATTATAGCAAACTATCAGTTATAAAAAGAACATGAGTATCTAATCTAATACAATTAATACAACGTAATAAAAATACAACCAGCTGTGCTAGTCCTCCTACAAAACACCAAATTAAATATAGATGGAATAATTTATATTATTCTGTATCAAAAGTTAATTAATTAGTATGTCAAAAAAATATATGATTCATGTACGTACCGAAATCTCAAAAAATACATGCATTTATTAGTTATTTGCATGAATATGTGTGTGTGCTATACGAATATTAGGTATGTATTTTTATGTAATATGTAAAGTTGTGAAGTTTTTGGTTATTTTTAAGGAAAGTACGTAGGATGTACACAACAGAATGCATGCATGCATGTTTAGTAGTATAAAAACGTCACGACAGGCTGTCTAGCTACAGCTTCACTACAAGATTAAAGACCATGGGTGGACATGAAACTGTTAACTGTGTACAAAAAAGCATTCCTTGACTTCATATTACGTACGGAATCGTAATAAAACCTATAATGTCGACGTCGTGAAGAAAGCAACCTCGATCCACCAAGTACAAAAACGAGTAGCAAATAGTAGCATGCATGCATGGCTAGTAGTGGAGATTGGGCTACCTAGTAGCTACGATTCACTATATATGATAGACTTTGCGGGATGCCTCCGGCGTACAGTACTCCATTCCCAAATTCCAAGCAAGGAGTTTCAAGTGCTCTCCAATTCCCAATACATTTTCTGCACATAAAATCCCCACAGTGGTCATCCAGGCAAAATATGGTAACCACTCTCCACATTGCAAGCAGAAGTCAAACTTTTGTGGTGGCGGACGCGGACCCGGCGGGGATGGTGGGGGTGATCTCAGTGGGGGTGGCTGCCATCTATATGGGCCGCCCGGATGTGACCACTCGACTGCTTGGTCGACACACAAATGTCTATCAATGTTGCAATGCTCTGGGTGCTCAATCTGTCTTGCCATTTCAGGGTATAGCAATTCGGGCAAAATGCTATTAGGCAGGGAGTCAACAATGAGTAACCACGAATCCAATGACGGCAGTAAGAACAATACTCGAAACGCGGTTGTGGTGGTTGTGGTGGACGTGGAGGAGGAGGCGGCAGATGGACCGGACGAGGAGGATCGGGACGCGGTTGGCGCAGGAAGAGCTGCCGCGGTTGCAGAGGAGCCCGACGACGAGGAGGCTGTGGTTGGCGCCGAGGAGGCGGCAGCACAGGAGGAGGATGTGGGAATAATTAAGAAATTAGTTTTGAAATGGTCTTATGTCATGTTTTTTTTTTGTGTTTTGAATAATTCAAAGCCATGTTGGCAGTAGAGTCCTAGTCTTATGCAAGTAGGAGTAGTTGGAGTCTTTTTAGCATAATTCTCAGTTTAAATAGTTCTGTAGTAGGCACGTTGAATGTACTCTTTTTCCCTTTCATTTCAGTGAATAAAAAGCTTCCATTGTTGAAGTATTGTGCTATGTTTTTTATTTGTTACTATTCCATTGTTAAATAGAGGTTGCAGGCTTGTGTAAAGCCAACAGTAGGTATCAGAGCACACCTGGTACATGCCCAAGTATCAACCTAGAGAAGAAGAGATGGAAGGCAGTGGCAACAATGGGAATGGTGACAAAGACGGGCAAATCACCCTGCACTACCCGATGTTGACAAGAAGCAATTACAGTGCGTGGGCAATCAAGATGAGGGTTTTTATGTTGGCCTAGGGTGTTTGGGATGCAGTAGAACCCAGAACTGCTAACACCCTTGTTGAAGCAAAGAAGGACAATATGGCCTTGGCTGCCATTTATCAGGGGATACCTGAGGATTTGCTGATGGCATTGGCGAAGAAGAAGACTGCTAAAGAAGCCTGCGAAGCTCTAAAAGTCATGTTTGTAGGATTCAAACACTCAAAGTTGAACTTGAAGCCATGAGTATGAAGGAAAAGGAAAGCATTGATGATTTCACCGAAAAAATCATCAACATAGTCAGCACACTACGAACCTTGGGTGATAAGGTAGAAGAATCTCAAGTTGTGAAGAAATTATTGAGGGCGGTTTCGTCCAAATTTCTTCAGATTGCCTCGACACTCGAGCAATTTGGAGACTTGGAGTCAATGTCCGTTGAAGAGGTGATCGGGAGACTTAAGGCGTATGAAGAACGGATGAAGAGCTCATGTGAAAGCGATGATCGGAAACTCTTGTTGACTCACAAGGAGTGGTCCGATAGAAACAAAAAGAAATCAGAAGGTGACTCAAAAAAAGAGCAAGTCGAAGTGGTTTCAGTGGTTCACGTGGCGGTCGTGGCAGAGGAAGAGGAAGAAACGGAGGAGGCCGTGGTGGTCACGGTGGCAGAAGCGGAACCCATCACCAAAAAGGAAGTAATCGTACTGCATCAAGTAGCCATGACAAGAGTGACATTTAATGCTATAACTGCCAGGAGTATGGACATTATGCATCTGAATGCAAGAATCCTCGAAAGGAACGAAGCCATGAGAATAATCTGGTCCAAGAACTTCATGATGACGAGCCTGCCCTGCTGCTGGCAACATACGAAGATGAGAGATTTGTATTCTTGAATGAAGAAAACCTTAGCCCTCAATTGAGAACCCATGGAAATCCAAAGAAGTTATCCAACACATGGTACCTGGATATAGGTGCCAGTAATCATATGACTGGAGACAAATCCAAATTCAAAAACTTGAATGAATCAATTCATGGTTTCGTGAAATTTGGGAACGAGTCTAAAGTAAGGATTGAAGGCAAAGGATCAGTTGTATTCAGATGCAAAGATGGTGGTCAACGAAGGATGAATGAAGTTTACTACATCCCTGATCTGTGTAGTAATATAATCAGCTTGGGCCAACTAGCTGAGGGTGGAGATGAAATAAGGATCAAAAATCCATTTTTGTGGGTCAAAGATTTAAAGGGAAAGTTGTTGATGAAGGTTAGAAGGTCATCAAATCGCCTTTATAAGATAGAACTGCAAGAAACAAAAGGCATATGTTTGACTGCTGAAATTGATGACCAGTCATGCTTATGGCACAAACGAATGGGGCATGTAAACTTTAATTCAATGAAGTTGATGATTGATAAGAAGATGATCGAAGGTGTGCCACAAATAAAGATTCCCTCACAACTGTGTGAAGGCTGTTTGGTGGGAAAACAAGCAAGAGATCCATTTCCAGCTCAAACGAAATTCAGGGCAAACAAGAAGTTGGAGTTGATCTATGGTGATTTATGTGGGCTAGTTACTCCTCCAACACCTTTCGGTAATAGATATTTCATGTTGAGGGTTGATGATTTTAGTAGAGTGATGTGGGTGTACTTGTTGAAGTCTAAAGATGAAGCTCTACAAGTGTTCAAGAACTTTAGAAGCAAGGTAGAAACTGAAGCAGGGGAGAAAGTGAAAGTGTTAAGAACCGATCGTGGAGGAGAGTTCTTATCAAAGGAATTCACGAAGTACTGTGAAGAAACTGGGCTGAAGAGACAGTACACGTCCCCTACTCTCCACAGCAAAATGGAGTTTGTAGAGAGACGTAATCGGACTGTATTGGAGATGGTGAGGTGCAACTTACAGACAATGTCTGTGCCCAATGCATTGTGGGGAGAAGCTGTATCATACTCCGTTTATGTCTTGAACAGAGCTCACATGAAAGCCTTGAAGAATATGACTCCCTATGAAGCATGGTCTGGGAGAAAGCCACAAATAGCGCATCTCAGGGTGTTCGGTTGTGTAGCCCACATGAAAATTGTCAAAGGGCATTTGAAGAAACTAGAAGATAGAAGTATGCCCCTGGTTCATCTTGGAATTGAAAAAGGCTCGAAAGCATACAGGCTTCTGGACCCAGATTCAGGGAAAGTCTACGTGAGTCGAGATGTTGTATTCGAAGAAGAACGAAATTGGGTATGGGAGAAAAGTCAAAGGATCAAAGCGACACCTGGAGTATCTTTTACAATTGAAGGATTTGATTTAGATGGTGATGTCCTTTAAGATGAGGAAGAATGGGCGCCGGACACACCAGGTCAAGCAACTGGATCGGATCAAGGAAGTGGGTCATTTTCTAATTGGCCCAATAGTGAGCAGTCACATATGCCGGGTTACCCACAATCAGGACCACCGGGTAGTCCGATATCGCCAAATACCCCATATACCCCACTCGCACAAGGTGATCCCATTACGATCGACTCATCGCCTCAGGCAGCGACTCTGAGCACCGCTTCTAGCTCTACGAGTGGTGGAGCTCCAAAAAGGTTCAGGCTTCTTTTTCTGATTTGTACGAAAGCAAGCAAGAAATTGTTGTACCCCCTAAAGACCTTATGTTGATACGAAGCGATGAAGAACCTACATCATACCTTGAGGCTAGTAAGAAAAAGGAGTGGCAAGAGGCGATGGATGCTGAATTAGCCTCAATCGAAAAAAATAATACCTGGAAATTGGTCGATCTTCCAAAGAATCGTAAGGCTATTGGCTTGAAGTGGGTCTTCAAGTTGAAAAAGGATCCAAGTGGAAGAATAGTCAAGCACAAAGCCAGAATTGCAGCGAAGGGGTACGTCTAGAGGCACGGGGTCGATTACGATGAGGTATTTGCCCCTGTAGCCAGAATTGACACAATACGCCTCATTCTAGCCCTAGCAGGTTCAAACGGGTGGAAGGTTCACCATCTGGATGTCAAATCGGCATTCCTAAATGGAAATCTAGAAGAGGAAGTTTACGTGAATCAACCTGATGGCTATCAGAAGAAGGGCGAAACTCACAAGGTGTACAAACTCTCCAAAGCCCTTTATGGGCTCAAACAAGCTCCCAGGGCTTGGAATGCTTGCCTGGATCGACATCTGAAGAACATTGGATTCATAAGGTGTGCCCATGAATACTCTGTCTACACCAAGAGGTATGATGAACATGTCTTGATTGTAGGAGTGTATGTAGATGACTTATTTGTCACAGGAAGCTGCCCTAAAAGTGTTCAGTTGTTCAAGAAAGAGATGAACTCCAAGTTTGAAATGAGTGATTTGGGATTCCTAACCCACTACTTGGGAATTGAAGTAAGTCAAAAGGAAGATGGGATCACACTGAAACAGGAGTCCTATGCCAAGAATCTGCTTGCCAAAACAGGTATGCAAAATTGTAATCCCACAAAGACTCCCATGGAACAAAAGCTGAAGCTTAAGAAAGAAGATAAATCTGAATTGGTGAATCCCACAGAATATAGAAGTATAGTTGGTGGGTTGCGGTACGTAACTCATACTAGGCCAGATATAACCTTTGCTGTGGGAATTGTAAGTCAGTTCATGGAGAAGCCAACCATGAATCACTTACAAGCAGTGAAGGGCATTTTGAGGTACATATAGGGCACTCTGAATTTTGGTTTGAAGTACTCAAAAGGAAAGGAAAGTGTCACACTAAAAGGGTACACAGACAGTGATCTAGCTAATGATGTCAATGATCGAAGAAGCACAGGAGGGATGTTATTCTACATGAATGAGAACTTGGTTACATGGGCCTCACAAAAGCAAAGGTGTGTGGCACTCTCCACCTGTGAAGCAGAATTTATGGCTGCCACCATGGCAACCTGTCAATGAATTTGGCTCAGGAGATTACCCAGTGAGATAACCGGACAGAAGTTGCCACCTGTTGAATTGAAGGTTGACAACAAATCTGCACTAGATTTAATGAAAAACCCTGTCTTCCACGGGAGGAGCAAGCACATAGATATCTGGTTCCACTTTATCCGAGAATGTGTTGAGAATGGGGACATTTTGGTCTCTCATGTCTGCAGCAAGGAGCAGAAAGCAGATGTCCTGACCAAGTCACTGGGAAAACTAAAGTTTGAGGAGATGCGAAGTCTCCTTGGAGTAATGAAGGTATGATTTCTGAAATAGGGAGGACAATGTTGGAATAATTCAGAAATTAGTTTTGAAATGGTCTTATGTCATGGTTTTTTTTTTTTTTTATTTATTTATTTTTTTTTTTTTTGTGTTTTGAATAATTCAAAGCCATGTTGGCAGTAGAGTCCTAATCTTATGCAAGTAGGGGTAGTTGGAGTCTTTTTAGCATAATTCTCAGTTTAAATAGTTCTACAGTAGGCACGTTGAATGTACTCTTTTTCCCTTCCATTTCAGTGAATAAAAAGCTTCCAGTTTTGAAGTATTGTGCTCTGTTTTTTCTTTGTTACTATTCCATTGTTAAATAGAGGTTGCAGGCTTGTGTAAAGCCATCAGAGGAGGCTGCTGCGGGAAGAGCTGCAGTGGATGCAGAGGGAGCGGAGGACGTTGCTCCGGGAAGAGCTGCAGTGGATGCAGAGGGAGCGGCGGCACCGGAGGAGGCGGCCGCTGTGGATGGCATGGAGGAGCAGGGTGATGCGGTTGCCGCGGGAAGAGCTCCGGTGGATGTAGAGGGACCGGCCACACAGGCTGCGGGTGGTACCGCCATGGCTGATGAGGAGGCCGACCGAGCTCCGGTGGACAAGGGTGCCTCCCTCCTATAAAATGAAAGAGTTCAATTAGTAAATTTATAACCAATTGTGGAAATCAGGACATATATTATGCATTATGAACATCAATACATCGATTAATTAAGAACATAACAAGAAACTACGCATTTATCATCATCTATTGTTTATAACAAGCTATGACAATAATTAAATTTTATCATCAAGAAGAACTTAATTGTCGATAAACATCATGTTAATTAGAATTAGAATAGATAATATATGCCAAGAACAAGTCATATCTAACGCTAGAGTTCAAACTTCATCACGATTACGCATTCATTGTTGAAATAAGATTGTTAGGGAGAAATTCATTATCAGCATCGATTAATTAAGAACATGACAAGAAAGTACGCGTTTATCATCATCATCATCATCAGATACAATACCAATACTTACCAATTTGTCATCCATATCAATGAATCAATACATAAACAATCCTAATTTTTGATAATTAAAAAGTAATAACACTCACGAATTGCCAAGAACTCAAGTAATATTAGCCCTTATCTCAATTATGAACGTCGATCGATAATATGATCAATCTAAAAAATAACGAACAAGTTCCAACTTCATTATTACGCATTGGAATCGGTTCATCCAAAAGAAAGATTTACGCATTAAATTAATAAACAACCATGTCTAACAACATCATAACAATTAAGAACAGACCAAATTCAGAAACAAACACACGTGGAATCTAAATCGAATCGAATGGAACTTCAGTTTCACACAAACAGAAAGAAACCCATTATCTAATGAACGCCGAATTCAAGCATTTTGTGTTAATCACTTATGACTTAACATCAGAGCGACCAAAAACCCATTATCGAATCAAACTGTACAATGATCTAAACACTCAGCATCAGCAAAACTGAGAAAATATGTGCAATCCAATCGAATCAAAATCAAGAACACATACCTGATGAACCCGAATTCCTACCATATGGATGCATTTCCTATTAAATTTCGTAAAGTAGCGATGATATCGTTAAGGTGTAAACGAATTATGGATCGAGTAACAAACTAACAATGGACTGAACGTAATGATTTATAATTGGGGAAAACAGAGGTACCAAAAACCCTCTTGCTTTAGGCGGGATTTAAACGGCTATTGCGTCGATAATGTTAAAAGGATCCAAAAAAACAAGGGTGAAATCACATAAAAACCCTCAAAGTTCGCGTACGTAATTTTGGGCTACTTCGATTGAAAATTTCTGTCATTAACCGACCAAACAAATATCAACTAGAAATATGTCAAATTATCTCATTAATACCTTAAAATAAATACTTAATGTGTCTCTTAAAATATTTAAATAAATCTTTATGAGTATTTTAATGATATATACCTTACAAATTATTTAGAAAATTTAAAATTTTGAATAAGAATTTCAAGTAACTCGATCCAACCCAAACAAACATAACCTTTACTTGTTTGATTCATGATCCAAAACCGGAAAACCGATAATTATTCAAATTTGTTGATATGTAGGAACCGAGAACCAAACCAAATTACATATGTGGTTCCCATTCGGTTTAAGTTACGGTTAGGTTACAATAGGTATTTGCTCACACTACCCTCTTCTTTTGGTTATTTTTGTCACAATCCATGTAATTATTGGCCACCCGTTTATTTATGTTTTTAAAATGAATCTGATTTCATTTCTGAACGTTACTTAAAACATAAGTTTGTAATAAAATAAGTTTTGGTTAAAGACGCATAGATGGTAGAACCATGTAAACAATTCATACCAAGTGTTAGTCATGATGTCTGAAAGAATGTTTCCAAGACTCGATAAAAGTTGGCATACTTCTTGCGTAAGTGTGAAAAAAATCATCACGTAATAAACGATGGGATACAACTTCCATTCATTGAACTTGACTTACAATAGTAAGTGTAACGTATACAATGTCATATCATCACTTTTTTCTCTATTAAACTCCTCATTAAATCTCCCTTAGTGATGGCCTTAAGAGTGTATGTCCATAACTGACGAGTTTCATTGATGTTGCCTCAACTTGGTTTTACTGTGTCCATGACGTGTAAATCAAGAATGTGAAGGAAATGAATGAATATGAAAATAAAAATAAACATACATACTACTTGATTTAATATCATCATTGCAACATGCACATATATCTGACACCTATAAATAGACTCCATAAGGTATGATTTTGCGATCATTTGTTCTCTTGTGTATAGCCATAGCCGGAATTCTCATCCATCTCCTCTCTCCTCTAAATTGTTCCTTAGTTTCTAGGGTTTGAGTGTGAGTCATTAGACGCGACCATAACTTTGGTGCTAGCTTTCTGAAGTAGATATGAGGATTCAAGAGTGTTACATACAATTGTAAGACTAAAGGTTTGTAATCTTATCTATGGTTTTTAGGGCCGGCCCATGGACATGGGCAAGCTGGGCCAGCGCCCTGGGCCCCAAATGCCAAATGGCCCCCATTTTACACTTCTTCTATTAGTTATATAGTAACAACCATTAATTTCAAGCCTATTAAACTAATTATTTAAATCCCAATTGCGCCAATCCAAAAGAGGAAGCGAGATAATAGGCCTGGCGTGCAATGAGTGATATCCGACTTCCAAGACGTCATAACTCTTCAATATTCGATTTCTATGGAAATTAAATACAAACATCTTCTCCAATTAAAGAAGCATCGATTATTCGATTTCTTCTTTTTCTTATTTAAATTTCAAGTGGATCGATTTCTTCTCCATCTTTTTTGATTTTTTAATGTTTTGATTTTGTCCAAGTTGTTTCTCATCCTTTTCAGTTTTTATCCTATCATACATGGATACTAGAATCAATAGTGAATCGAGAGTCTTATTGCTGTTTGCTTCTCCTTCTTTTCACGATTTCTAACAACTGAATCTCGATTCTTGCCCTTGTTATTTTCAATTTGCAAGTTTTCTTTTTTCTGAAATAGCATTATAGCACCAGACCACCAAGAATCGAGAGTAACAAACTTGTACTCATCTATTGATTTAACTATTGAAGCGCAACTTTATTAATGTGTTTTTCTTCGTTCATTTGATTGTATTGAAATAGCACATTTGTATATAATTTGAAATTGTTAATTTTCAGGTACTGAAAAATGTTGAGAGATAGATGTAGCAGAATAGGATAAATAAGCGATAAAATACTACCATTGAAGAAAAAGAGAAGGACATCCTGAAGCATGGTATATGTTTTTTTTAATGCGTATGTACGCCACATGTTTGATAAACTGCCTAGGAGACTTATGAGATTTATAGAGTTAAGGTTTTGGTTGTGTGTTTGATGTTTGTATAATAGTTTAGCATATTGATTTCTTAATTTGCAGTCATGACTCAAAATTTCGATCCTAATAATGATGGAAGGTTAAGACTACTTTTCCATCTAAACTTATTTCTTGTTCAGTGCTTAAAGTGTTGTACAGGGGCAATTGAAGTTATTGTTGCTTAAAATGTTATTTTTAATACCTTGATGACCACATTTTAGAGATTAATGTTTATTGACATTTATGATTCTTATGTTTTTTCTAAGATTTATCTACACTACATGAATACATTTTCATTTTTTTAGTTGTGTTTGCTAGCTGTAATGTAATATCCTTTATTGTTCAAAAAAGACTATTTTTTAAAAATTTAAAGGGCCTCGTTCTTTGTATTTGCCCCGGGCCTTAAACCGGCTTGGATTGACCCTGATGGTTTTCGATCTATGCTAGGGTTTAAGATTGTTTCAATAGTATGTTGTTATAATGCGTAAAGACATATATCTCTAGGTTGCATGTGCCCGTACTTAGATTTTATGATAATTCTATTATGCAAATAACTTTAATATAGCATAGAAACTCATCAGTGGTATCACAGCCTAGATTTTCTTGCTTTTTCGACTTTGAGGATAATTACATGATAGTTAATAAGTTATCTTAAACATTTAAAATCTGAACTTTAATTATGTAGCGGGCTAAATCCTAAATTTGAAAATCAAGGAAGATAAGTATGAAATTAACATTATGTAGTTAATAGTTTAATTAAGATAATTATAATCTATATTATTAATCTAAATCAATTGAATATTAATAATTTAAAATTTAAATTAATTGATTAGTTTCAAACCTTGTAATTTTAAAATGTTCAAAATACATCCTTATATATTATAAGTGTATATGTCACTATATGTATAAGATAAATAATCTATCAATCAAACCAATAAAAACGCATTGTTTCTTTGTGTTGTGGTTTGTCATTTGCCGAAAGGGATCTGATATGACATCAATCACGTTAAAAGTATAACATAAAGTACTAGAACATACTTCACTATTTTTTATTCATTTTGTAGGCATTATGGAGAATGGAACTTGGAGCTCGGAGCATGGGGCTTTGGAGTATGAAGAGAAGATGGACCGGTCATGCCATGGAAGAAAACATAAAGACATAACTGGGGTCATTGTTACATTATCATCATAGCAAAGGACTACGCTTGAAACACGATTCGTGTCACACCGACACGGGTCGTGTTTGTCCTTTCTCATCATATATTTGAGCAACATGACCCGTGGTGAAGCTAGAGTGAAGAAGGAGCCAACAGTGAATACTTATTGACTTTTAGCAAAAAGCATGGGCCATGCTAAAAACATATGGTCAAGATCAAGACACATAACCACGCCAAAACCACATGGGGAAAAGTCATCGCCATGCTAAAAACGCGTGGTCTCATGGAGTGAACGCGAACAGTTAATTGTGGTGCTAAGTTGGAGGAGATTGACACTTTCATTCAGAGACGGTTTTGGGAGCTTTCTTTGGCGGTTTTGGGGAGATTTTTGGGAATTCTTGAAGGCTACTAATCATTGCAAACACTTTTGATTTCCAGTTGTAAGCATTAAACATTTCAATTCCATTTTTATTCTTGTTTGATTTGTTCTTAGCCATGTGTGGCTAAGAAACACTAAATTCTAGTTCTTGTTCAAAACATGTGGATTGGTTGACTTCAAGCAAACGGTTTGATGTTTGATTTGTGATTCTATTCTAGTGATTATGTTTTTTTTTTAAACTAGAATCCTTGAATTTGATTTGTGTTTGATTGGCTACTTTCATGAATTGAATTTTTGTGTAGTTAATTAACTTTAAGGGCACCTAATTGTTCTACTAAGTTAATAACTGGTAGCAAACAATAAGTTTTCTTATTGTAAAACATATATCACATGTTTTCACACTTCCGAGAGTATGAGAAGAAATGAACATTTTTGGGAAGCCTGTACAAAACTTAATGCAGTTTTTCGATACAATCTAAGAGCGTGTTTAGGTTGAATTAGTAAAGTTAGGTCTAGTCAATGTGCGTGTTTTGGTTCGATAATTCCGCAAGCGAGAGGTATTAGAGTGTGTCAATATCTTTTAGTACCAACTTAGAATAGCAATCATGAATTACACTAAGTCATAATCAAGTTGAACAACAACATTGAGAACTAGAACTAGAACAATTCAATCAAATTGTTTACAAGTTTATTTCATTTTATGCATGTTTTTAAAATAGATTGTTATTTTATTATTTTACTTTTGCAAAGAAAACCCCCTTTTGTGATCAAAGTACCTTGTGCAAAGAGGTATAGAATTTTATCTTGTGTCTCTATGGTTCGACCCTGCTTTCTTTGTATTACTTTTTAGTGCATTAAAGCTGTGTATTTGGAGTATATTGTACCCTTATTATTTGTTGGGTTTAACACACCTAACACATGATCATTTCAATATATATCTTTCTGAAATCCAACAACCAAGCCAATTTGACCATTCTAGACACCTCTCTCGTAAGTAGATCAATTAGTATAACGACTTAGATTTACTGATAAATCTTATATATAGATTCATTGTTGGGTCAAATATTTGTATAGATTTGATGATGCAAAATATATACATTATAGTTTTAGTTTACGATATACTGATGGAAGTTCATATGTTGAAGACTGAAGATCATCCCCTGGTGACTGAAAAACCCTGAAAACCTTATCAACGCCAAAGGCATGAAGACACCATCTACTGAAAACTTGTTAGTGTGTCCATGCGATGATGGTCATACAATAATGACACACTAATCAGGTGAGATCAAGGGTGACTCCCAACGGAAGCCTCACTCTAAGTACCATACCAATCTAAAAACATACATATTGGTATCGCATTTGTAACGACCCAAAAATCAAGGACCAAAAAATTCATTTTTAATATAGCTAACACATAGATACCATTTATTTCAAACATATCAAATCATCATTAAGTAAAACATTTATCAGAGTCCATCCCAAAATCTTTCATTGCGGAAATCATCGGTGTGTGCACTGCGATCAATCCGAGCCCTTCATTTCCAAATCGATGAAACCTGAAACCGAAACTATAAACCGTAAGCACAAAGCTTAGTGAGTCCCCCTGAGCAGACCCCACACACGCAATCCACATAACACATATCAAATTAGCTATAAAGGCTATCTCTACCGTTATCATATATCAATTAGCTATAAAAGCTATCTCTACCATATATATGAGACAATATCTTGAAATGGATCAAGGCACAAGATTCTTTTGGAGAATTCTTGGCATTGTCATGTGGCATCATTTTTGATCTAGCCTCAAAAGTACATAGCTCATAGGTTTGAACTAGATAAAATGATTTATATTCTATTTGATTTGCAAATGAATTCATCGTTTACGCCATATTATGCATAGGACATGGTATTTGATCATGCCGTAAGCATGTCATAGGATACTAACTGAATACATAGTTAAGTCACTGGATGACTAAGAGAGCATTCTAAGAGTACTTTATAAGAACTAAGAGAATGTATATGAGACAATCAATTTAGAAAGGATCTTTATGGAAAGAGCTACACAAGATGTTAATTTCTAAACATATATAATTAATTATGAATTATAATTGAATTTTGACTTCATTATGGAATAAAAGGTAAGTCTTGTTGCAATGAGGTCCAAGAAAAACATAATGACACAATACACTACAAAATAAGAATACACTACTTTAGAAGTTTAATTCAAATATGATTGGATGAATCAGGTCATTGAAAAGCTATGTTGACCTCTGCCATTCAAGGATCACATAGAAATCTTTGTGACTTAGAGAGTGTACTTAATCAAGCTAAGAGACTTTATATCACAAAAGAACACCAATCATATTCTCCAAGATATTTAACGATACTTAGCATAAAGTTAAGCATGGAGATGATAATATTCAAAGAATTCAAAAAAATTGAAATTTGTCAGATCCATTGATAAAGTCATTCTTTTCAGCTAAGTATGAATGGTCACACTTCAGCTATAGAACTTTATTGTTCTAGAAATGGATTTTGATTTGGATTTGGTATTTGGATATTGGAATATCATAACCACAACTATTAGCTAATGATATGATTTAATGAGATATAGTCACCACATTAATACTTGTTGTGTTTTATATTAACATGTTTAGTCCATGAATAATGTTATTATTCTAAAGGTTCATAGTCGGTTATAATTGTGGGAGAAATTATGAAGTAAGACTAATATGAGTTGGATTGGTTGACTCTCACTAGATGAAAGTAGGCAAGTGGTTGTAACCAAGTTTCATAGGTACTTGTCAGAGAACAAATATTGAAATGACCCGCATCAAGATCGTCTCATGGATCGCTGTCATGAATGATACTTGATTAAAAGGTACTATCTTTGTATACGTAACACCTGAGATACATAGTAGGACTTGAGTGTATGGAGTACTATGCTTCGATATAGTCAAATTTTGTTCATTGACCGGGCGGTTATAAAAGCCATTTTCAAGTATGGTGTGAACTATGCAAGAGGCTTATGTAGTCAAGATGGGATTTGTTCCTCTTATGTTTTGAGAGTTAGACATCTAAGGCGCCTTACCAAAAGTTGAACAACTAATGAGATTGATCGCGGTCCGAATCTCTTGTTCAACATGATGTCTGAAGCAAAGGGATAACTGATAAACTTACCTTACACACCAAATGTAACTTTGAGGTTTTTGGGAATTAGGCGTTGATAGAATAGCACAAACAGTCGTATGGTCTTAGGGGCATTGAAATGTTGCTAGACGTTCACCACTATCTATAAGAGTCTTGCGCAAGTGGGATAATTAAAGATGTTGAATGCTCAAGAGTCTTATTAAAGTGATATTGCTAGATAACATATGATACTAATGGGTCACACAAACAATAACTTGATACAATTGATTATTTATTAGAAATTGATTCTAATAAATATTCAATCAAACTCTTATAATTAAATTGGAAATTATTTATTTCTAGGAAATAATAATTTTCATTAGCAAGTAATATTACATAATTCATATGGTATGAATTAATCAGTCATGTACAACATTTTGGATGATAAGGCTTTTTGTATTTTACCTAAATGTTAAGGTTTATATTTTATAAACTTGGGTTTTATATAATATACAATCTTCTTCTGTTTTTGTGTACAAATTTCGAAGATTGTACTTTAAGGGACATTGAATGATGTTTTGACTTAAAGTAATAAGAGGCATGGGAGATAAGCTTACTTGAATGGACACACTTATGACAAGGGGGACAAGGTTGTCTAAATGTCTTAATGGTTAAACAACTTTAGATCATGTACATTCTTTAAATAGCTAAAGTCTTGCACTCTTGGGGTGTACCCCTTCAAGCCATAGCCGAGAGTATCTTCCCTCTGTTCCTCCCTTCTATTGCTTTGAATACTTGAAGGTTTGATGCTTGCATTTTGATCTATTTGAACCATACTTGGGTTTGGTTCAAAGCTTAAGAGTTTTATACAAAGAACTAGCATTCTACATCAAGTTGAGTCATTGTTGGTGTCTCAAAGGTTCCACATTCTTCATCAATTTCCATGCCTCCCAAGAGGACCCAAAGAACTAAAAAGGTTGTTATTTTTTCATCCTTCCTTTGGTAGGTGTTTAATCATTCTACAACTTGCAAGAAGATCCTTGGTGGGTATAAAATGTTAATGTTATTTCAAAATTAAAGTCTTTCGTTGCCAGATTTTTCTAGTTTTATGAAACTATTTTTGAACTAAAACCCAACATGTGTATCATATGTATATGCTAACAAACGGATACTAGACTATGTACAATACTTATTTTTGGGATTCAACATGCTAATTACTTATTTTTGTATTTCCAGACGACAAAAATGATGACGTGTTATTACTATTTTCTTTTGCAGGGTGCTTCCAATGGTATCAATATTTTCACATAAAATTTATGTTTCTGATTAGGGTATGTGCTTATATGAAGTCGAAACTACAAAGAAACTAAGTAAAACCAGAAACTATTGTAACAGAACAGGGAAGACATTCAGCTCAGAAGTTATTGTTTAGAAATCAGAAATAATAAGCAAACAATTCAATGATATTATTCTCAAACTAGGGTTTATTCTAAGGTTTTAGTGTTAAAGTAGAAAGGTTTGAGATGTTACTTCGCAAGATAAAATACAGTTGAGTGACTGTTTTCAGATGGCGATGACGAAGAATCAGATTGCAAATTGGTGGCAATGACAATGGCATGACCGGTAGGGCAGTGGCAAGTAGGCGAGTTGTGAAACGAGGATGGAAATGGTGAGGCGGCGAGTTGATTTCTTGAGCGGAGCAGCCCTGATCGATCGTTGTTTGCTTTGATTTTTCGTGGTGTTGATGATCTTGAATGATCATACGAGCTTTGAGGGTATACTAACTCTAATCGTATAATCGTATAAGGTGGAAATAAGAAGCCCACCAGAAATGGAGAGACCCAGGTTTAATTCTTTTCATATATTTTTTATTAATAAAAGTGTTCTTAGTAGGTAATACTTTAAAAACCTTAGGCCTCATTTTATTGAAATTGGAATCCACATTACAAAAATAGCCCTTGCATTCTTCTGTGCTATTTACAAATCATTCAAGTTGTAAAAAATCGACCTTCAACTCTTTTAGTTTTTTTGTTACAAAAATGGTCCTTCAACTCTTTTTACTTTTTTTACAAACCATTTAGACACTTATTTCATTTAAAATTTTGGTGTTTTCTAGCTATTATCATGCATAACATTCCTTTATATATATATATATATATATATATATATATATATATATATATATATATATATATATACACACACACACACACACACGAGATTTTGTGCCATGCATCATTTTTTAATATATAATAACTATTATTCATAGGTTAGCAAACAAAAATAACGCTAACATATCGTTTAGACAGGTCATTCTTCAGGTTTTTTTTAGAGTATTCACCAAAATATGATTTTTTTTTCCAAACACTCTCTCTTTTTGTTTTTTTCCTCACACCAAAATGGAGCTCTTTCAAATTGGTTCGCCTGTTCGGGTTTTTTCCCCTGCTTTGTCATTAGTTTTTTTGCACTAACCTAGTGGTTTATTGGTTTTAATACTTAACTCACATCCTTTAAACCAACTTCAATTTTTTTTTCATACTATATAGTGCTCATGTACTTGTCGACATAACATCATTTTACTATTGTTTGCACTACAAATAAAATGACATATAGTGGCATACATTTTTAGTGGCATATGGTTAATGTACCACTATATCATGGTTTTTAGTGACACTTATTATATGCCACTAAAAAATTAATACATTTAATGGCACTTAATCTTTTGTATCACTAAATTTCATAGTTATTAGTGGCATAATGATTTGATATACCACTAAAACTTTTTATTATTAAAAATATCGTATAAATAATTCTTATAATAACTAAAATTTTTAATTATAATATTAACAATTTATTTTATATTTCTCATTTAAATATGTTATTACATATTTATGGAAATTTATTATGTTAATACTTTTAAATTTTGATTTTGTGGTATTAATTTTGAAAACTTACAAAACTACCACCAAGTTGATCCACAACAGCAACAAATACTGGCAAAGCTTTCTACAAATTGCAATAAATAATATTAAGTTATTAAAAGATATTTACATTTTTGTTAATAATTTTAATATTAAGTATTTAAATGTTATCACTTGACTTGCAACAAGTAAAAGAGCACTGGAATTTTCCTTGTTTGCAAAAATCAATTTATTGCCACCCGATATGCCACATAGATTTGTATTGACAGGGCATTAAACCCCAATAGTGTCAGGTGAAGAACCCTAAATCATTTATATTTTATACAAATTAACTAAAAAATTAAAGTAGATGATGTATGAGAAATTTTATAAAAATCTGCCACCCTTTCTTTTCTCAATTTCTCTTCTATTATTAAATCCTCCCGATAAATTAAAATCTCCTGATAAAACTAAAAACCAGTACGCAAAACGAAAGCCAAATCTCACTCTCCCACTCCTAACGATGATCTGAACGCACTATCACCACCCTCTATTCGTTGACGCCAGACGCCGTCGTCGGCCTATAGGTTCTTCAGCGATCATCACCACTTCCTAGATAGCCGCCACTTCCTCGATCATCGCCGCTGGATCCTCAATCGCCGCCGCTTCCTCTATCGCCAAAGCTTCCTCGATTGTTGACGCTTCCTAAATAGCTGCCCTTTCCACTATTGTCGTCGCTAATTTTGTTATTAGGTGCTCAAAAGAAGGTAAGGGGCTATACTCAAAAGACCGAGACATGGAACATGAGTAGCTCCCAAAAAATAGTAGTGACATTTAATAGGTTCGGAAAACCGGTAGGAGATGAAGGAAATGAACTCGTACAATATCTTGGGACCCTTGTGAGGATGGCTAATCATGTCGGAATAGATTATGATGATTGGAGGAAGATCCCTATACAGAAGAAAGAAGATATGTATTCTATGGTTAAGGTGTGTATCTATTAATCAAAATTATGGTGTATTTATATTTACATGTAAGCTTTATTTGTAGGCCAAGTTTGTTATTCATCCGGTTGAAACAAGTGAAATCAAGAAATGGATCCTTTTTAGCATGGGGAAAAAGTGGAGGACTTGGAAAGGTTCACTAAAAGCACGTGCATATGATTCAAGTCTTACAATCGATCAAATTGTGGCACAACAAACTGAGAAAGATAACAGGGTGAACCCAACTCAGTTTAAAAAACTTGTTACTCATTGGTTTACTCCAGAATATCAGGTGATATATTTAGTTTCTTACATAAACTAAGGAATTTATCATTTTACTCATTAGTTACCCTTAATGGCTAATCATGCTTTTATTTCATTGAATCCCTACTTTCACCTTTTAGTTAAAACAATTTTACACTAAAAATAGAAAGTACGTTTCTATTGTGGGTAAAAGATAATGTAAATTTATGGAAAATAATAAAAAAAGTTAGTTACCCTTAATGGCCTAGCATGTTTTTTATTCATTGAATCCCTACTTTTACTTTTTAGTTAAAACAATTACACTAAAAAATAGAAAGTACATTGCTATTGTGGGTAAAAGATAAAGTAAATTTATGGAAAATAATTTTGTAGAGCATGTGTGATTTGAGGAGAAAGAGCCGTGCAAAGATGGAAGAGCCCCATGTTTCTGGGACAAAATCATTTGCTCGACTTGCTCACGAAGAGGTATTATTATATTTTATTATTTTGACTTATATTATCGTCTTTTTTTTTTTTAAATTATTTATTTTCATCAAACATAACTACATCTTGTTATAGGCATTGAAAAATGGTGTATACCCAACACGAGGACAAATATATGTAAAAACCCGCACTCGTAAAAATGGAAATATCGTGAATGAAAAAGTCGCTCAAGTTATGGTAATGATTTCCCTAGACATTATATATACATGTTTTTAATCATATCAAGTCATATACTATTTGTTTCGTTTTAAACCTTGTAATTTGTCCCACTTTCAAAGTAGGTTGCTATATTATGTTGCTATTCATTTGAAAGTGGGACAATAACAGTGGATGAGAAATACTTGTCATGTTTTTCGTATGTTGCTATAATGTAGACTTCCCTACAAGCCATTGCAAGTGATTCCTCAAATACCCAAGGATCAAATACCCTAGGATCTGTAGATGATTTTTCAAATGATGACTACTGTAAAGTTAAAGGTCCTGAAAAAAGAGGGTATATCAGATGTGTTGGAAGGATGCCTACCGTAAAAGAGAAGGTTGTTTCTTGTTCTAATGATCCGAGTGTCGAACAACTAAAAACTATGGTGAACGTTATGGCAAATATCATCCAAGAACATATCCCAAATGCAAACTTGTCTGGAATTCTTAGCAATATGAACATACAGGTACATATGTCATCTATAATTGCATTGTTCCTATTCAATTACCCTATGAACGAAAAAAACATTCATTAAAATTAGTCCATTATCATATTTCCAATTGGACTCAAGAATGACCACTTTTGCCCTTCTGAATATTCTTCTTGGTGTACATTTGTACAAGACTAGTAGAAGATATCTAGAATTGGACATTAATGTTACATGTTTTCATTAATTTGTTTCAGATGCCAGGCAACACTTCTACATGTCCACGTAACTCTAATTCAGTTAACCAGAGAGCATCTTCTGAAAGTCATCATAATGATGGTAATCATTTTTATGAGCTTTTGTCTTTCCTTTGTTCTTATAAATATAGTTTATTTGTGTTGAGTGTTATATTATTTATTTTCTAAACTAAGCCTTGTTTCACTAGATTCTGGATTATCTTTGTTTTTTGACAGGGAATTGCTAGCATTGATTCTAGAGTATGAGATAACACAATTTATTCAACCTATCATGTCTTTGTTTTTTTGTTTTATTTTATTTTTATATGTATATTTGAACTTTTTCTCATTACTTTATGTTTAGCATTTACTTAAACATATTTGATATTCCCTTAGATATTCGATTCAAAAAGTTAAAAAAAAATATTGATGAAAAATAATAAAATTTTGATTATTTGTAATGTGCTACAATTTAATTATTCATTTTATTTTATATTATAGATGAAATTGTATTGTGGAAAATAAAATTGTCACTAAAATCTTAAAATATCTAATTATACGATAGCATGAATTTTTTAAATCACATGAGCTTTTAATGGCACAAAATATATGCCACAAAAAATTTTCTTCTACTGTGACACATAAAAAATGCCACTATTTTTTATTGTGGTAAATAAATAAGTGCCACTAAAATTTTAAAATGTGTAACTAAAAGCAACACAAATTATTAAATCAAATCAGATTTAGTGGCACAAAATATGTGCCACAAAAGAAATTTGTTTTACCGTGACAAATAAAAAAATGCCACTGAAAGCCTAAAAACTGCAGCAGCAAAAACAAAAAGTGCCACTAAAAGGTTTTAGTGGGAGCGTTTCTAGTGGCATTTATTAAGTGTGCCGCTGATTCTTTGAGAAGCCTTTAGTGGCATTTTTTTGGACTTTTAGTGGCACTTTTTGTGTGCCACTAAATGACATATTTTTTGTAGTGTTGATATCACTAACTTTTCCTTATAATATAAAAATCATTATAATTTACTCTTTAAAATACGACATACATTTTTTTCTGTCGTAAATCACTGATATTTTACGATAGATAACATAAATTTTATGACAGACTTTTATGTCTGTCTTCAAAGTGTTGTATGTTGTATTTCGTCTATTAAGAAAAGTCTTTTTTTCTAGTCGTGCATATATATATATATATATATATATATATATATATATATATATATATATATATATATATATATATATATATATATATATATATATATATATATATATATATATATATATAAGCTTAGGTACCAAAACCCACCATAATATATCTTTTCATTTGATATATTCATTATAATGTTCTTAAACTTCAATTCCTAACTTGATTTACTTTCAAGATTTTTTTCAAATTTCATTATTATCTCCTCTTAAATCACATCTTTTTACTGAGCACATACTAGACTATATATATTATAGTTGAAATGAAAATTACGTAAGAGCAAGATAATTGCGAAATTTCTAAAAATCCTGGAAGTAAATCAAGTTAGAAGTTAAATGTTACATGTAATTATAAATAATTAAAATTTCTTAACTATGATAAATAAGGTATTATAATAGTTTATTTGGCATTTAAATTAAGTCAAAGGGGATAAATGCCATAAAAGTAGGGGTGTTCGTTTGGATGGATCGGTTCGATCCGATCCAATTAAGTAAATCAAAATTGATTTTGGTTTTAAAAATATGGATCCAAATAGTCCAAACTAAATTCAAATCTGATCCGATTCGATCCAATTACAATTCGGTTGAATCGGTTTTTATAATTCGGTTTTCAAAAACCATAACATTTTAAAATGACATAGAATTATAATATGATCTAATTTTACAAAAGAAGCAAAAACAAATTATTTACTTGTGATTTAAAATTTATAAACAACCACTAAGAAGACATATTATATTTTATTATTTATTAGATAAAAAACTTTTGACAGAAAGTACATATTAATGTCTTTTATTAGGTATAACCTTTTGAAATTATTTAAAAAAATAAATAATTATAGATATATTGAAAATAAATACATAACAAATTGTTATTCGGTTTTTTTGGACTATTCGGTTCTTATTTTATAAAGCAAAACCAATCCGAAATCCAAAATAATAATTCGGTTTTGTTAAAAACCAATAAAAAAATCCGAATATCCGAACCAAATAGTCCAATCCAAATTGTCCAATTGGCCAATTCGGTTTTATCCAAATAGTGAACAGCCCTACATAAAAGTAACACTGAAATGAAAAGTAATTAAACAAAACTGGATAAATGAAAGGTAGGAAAATTAAGGGTTTGAAATGTGGATTTTCATAAAGTATCACATTATTAAAAAAAATGAAAACCATGATAAAATATGGAAGACGGGAAAAACTTCAGGGACAAAAAATGTAAATGTTTTTTTTGAAATGGGAAAGCACTAGCAATAAAATTCTTTATTGTTATACGATCAAAAGAATGATGCAACCAATCTAATTAATAAAAAAGATATAGCGTGCAAGCTAACGACCATGTGCAAGCGATTTACCATGTAATCTAAAATCAATTTGTTTATAATCTTTAGCAATGTTAATTTATATACACATATCACGTGAAACATGAATGAAGCCATGCTAACGGTGCAAGCTAACGACCATGTGCAAGCTAACGACCATGTACACCTCAATAAAATCCGGTCAAACCAAATACCAAATAAGGACTTATTAACTAAAACATAAAATATGAAATCACAAAATTCAAAAACGTTAGCCATGCACAAACCGATAAAACAAACAAATTAATGTGCTCTCGCTTAATTTTTTAGGTACATGTGCCGTACTAATAGACAATTGGTGCCGTATCTAAGGTGTTTATTTTCCATCGTATTTATAAGGTACTATATATGAAAATATCGATTGTATTGTTTTATTGAGTATAACACGATACATATGTATAATATTTTACAAGAGTCAGTTTACAATTAAGAGACTATATATGGAATGTATGAGCCATAGATGAGATGATGATTGATCCTATAATATGGCTTGATTAGGTATATCCTTGATACCCCCCCCCCCCCCCCCCCCCCCCGGCAAGATGGATTAGGTGTCTAAATCCATAACTATTTTGGTGTGTACTTGACCCGATTATGAGCATGGTCCTTTTAGGTTACCTTCACCATAGCAACTAATAGGATGAATTATAGAGAAAGAGGATTAATTATGGTTTTTTAATATATTATAAGTATAATATATTAATTGAGAAATCATATTATTTAATAAGTATTGATCAATAATTAATTTGGAATTAATTTGCTAATCAAAAGAGACTAATTAAATTATCAGGGACTGATTATGTAAATCAGTAATAGTTATAGTTTGGGCTACTGGATCCTATTGGCATAGGATGGACGAAAATCTATGGGGAGCCCATAGAATTTCGTCCAAGGCGTGCCATATAGGGATCCATGTGTTGCTTAGGGCCTAAGCAAGGGAATTAGGGTTTCCAAGTTGTAAACCCTAGGAGCCTTAACTATAAAAGGAACCCCAAGGCTCCCCAAAAACGTCCCTAACCCTTCTAAGAGAACCCTTGGACGTTTTGGAAGCCTCTTCCTCCCTCTCTTATTCTTCTTTGTTGCTAGTGGTGTTTGTGACTCCATTAGAGGTGCAACACTTGGGGCACTAAGCTTTCAGAAGTCAAAATCAAGAAGGATTGTGATTGTTATTGCTACATAACAATCAAGGTAAACTCTCTAACCCTAATCATATGTGATTTTCAGATTTGTATGTTAGTAATTAGGGTTTATGCTTTGATATTTAATGTTGTATGTTCAAACTAGAATAACCTAGATCAAAGCAATTAGGGTTGCATGTACACCATATGATTGATGTTATGCTCATAACTGAACAGTGGTATCAGAGCCTAGGTCGTTTTTCTATTGAATAGAAGCAAAGTGGACTGCCAAAGATCAGAAAATCGAAGGTTTTAGCTGTCTGACTGGCTGACTCGCGGAGTCCATGTAGGGACTCGACGAGTTGGATGAACTCGCCGAGTTCCAAAGTGTACTCGACGAGTTCAGGGTGCTGGTGCCGGGATTTTCAATTTTCTAGCCATATTTTAATGAGGATAACTACCATAACTCGTTTTGCTTGCCTAAAATCGATTTTTTATGATTGGTATGGATATCCTTATCAAAATTGGTGGATTTGGTTAAATATGGATACTATAGGATTATTATGGTTCAAATATTTAACCTGGTAAGTTTGAAAAAGTTTTAAATTATACCCTTTAGGTTTTATAGTTTAACTTTGATCTTAAAAAGTTTTAGTTTTGAAATATAAATAGTTGAACCCAAATATTCTGAAAAGTTTCAAAATGTGTCCCATTACAAGTTTAATTTTGAAATATTAAATTCTAAAACCCTAGTATTTTGAATAGTTCAAATTACACCCTTATGGTTTTATTAAATTAATTAAATGTTTAACTAAAGGAGAGAATTAATAAATCCATAATAATATTGTTTAAGATTAATCAAATTAAAAAGTCTAATTTATTAATAGTTTAAACCAAATAGTATTTTAAAAGTGTAAAATACAACCTTATACTATAAAAATTAAAAGTCTAATATATTATATATGTATACGTAAAGAGTCAGTCTTACCGTTAGTAGGCCTCATTCACGAAGTTGGTCTATAAGGGGTGTTTAAGGAAGCGGTTTGTAAAATGACCGACATTAGGTATCCACTCTTACCCACCGCACTCTTGACTAGTGGAGGGTCATTAGCCGAACGGGTAGGATAGGATACCACCTTCCATTAAAAGTATAATGAAATACGAAGTAACTAAACGCTTATATAAATTCCCAAATATTAGTCACTTTAGTAAAGATGTGAAGTTGGTGCTAATCCATGAAATTGCACATTGCACCTTGTTGGTCGTTAGTGGAGCGTGTGTGGTTAACCGGCACACTAATATGGGACCAATTAAGGATGGCAATGGGTTTCTCGTAAGATTATCATTGATCAATGGAGCGTGTGTGGTTAACCAACGCATTGATTGGGTGGTAGTTGACATCGATAGTAGCAAACTAATTTGCATGGTTATTTACTTGTTTGTGATCCTCGGCATCCCAGTCACAAACATGAAGGGCATAATCGATATTAAACATGCCATTGAAAAGTTTAATGAATCTCAAAAGATCTAGGAGTTTCAATTCATTTAAAACCTAATTTTGCTTTTCGTTTTTCATGGTGGAAATTGGTAAATTGTCATTTACCTACCTTCAAATGTTTTGAAAATTGGATTACGGCTCCCTCTTCCAATTTGTAGAATGTTGTGTTGGATCCTAGCATTAATATTTCATTTGGGTGACATATTAAGGATTGAATCAACTAACTTGAATTTCTCCCTTTTGTAGATGTCAAAATCTAACTATGGTCTTCCTAAATCATTTGGAAAAAGCTTTCCACTTGAAGATGATGTTCCACGATTGGATCATGGAAATGGATATCATGCTTCACTTCCTCCACCTCCTCCAAGTATTATCCCTGACCCACAAGTTAGAAAACTTGAAAAGTTCAAGGTCACTCAAGCCCTGTTGCTTAGCAAACACGAAAATGGAAAATATGTGTGTGCATGTGTCTTAAAGATGAAGTCACACATTGATAGGTTGGGAATTTTGGGTGTCGATGAAGTTGGCTGTTGAGTGGGTTCTTCGATTACTTCCTGAAACATCTAGTGAGTTCATTAGAGTACTATATGATGGACCACGACGCGACCCTCATTGATCTTACCTATTTGCTTATTGATGCTGAATCAACAATGATTTGGCACACTAGAAAGGCAAATTTGATTGGTAGATCTACTTCCCAAGCTGCCATGGACAGAGGAAATGACGTGGATATCCCATAAATGGTTTCTTCTCCTAAAGGAAAGAAATTGGGCATGGTCAAAAGTTTTGATCATAAGAGGAAAGCCAGTTCTGGAATAGTTCCATGTATAAATGCCAAAGAGTCCATTTGTTTCTACTGCGAAGACAAGGGACATTGGTTACCAAGTTGCCCTATTTACCTGAGAGATCTGAAAGATGGGAGAGTCAAGATGTATGGCTCTGCTGCAAGTAAATCCACTATCTAACTCTATTAAGTTTCTGTTTGTAGATTCTTAATACATGATTTGATAAGATTTCATTTTGATGTTTTGTGGGAACGAAGAAAAGAAATGAAGCTTCAAAGAAGAGCGAGTTGAGTCTGATGGCGAAGAAATGGATTTCGATCACATGGTTCGATGATCAGATTTTTGAGCTGCTACTTAGGAGTTATGATAGATTTCTTAAGAATAATTAGTAGCATAGTTTTCATTTGTACTTGAGTAGTAAGGACAATTTTTTATGCACTTTTATAAATAAAATAAATTTTGTTTTGTCTTATTTATATATCCTTTCAATGGTAGTAGTGAAATTTGATGTTTATATGTTTCTATTGAAATATGGATGTGATTCTTAGTTATGTTATTTATGGAAATATCGAAAATTTGCCAAATAAGGAATGATTTTTATCGCCCAAGTTTCAATTGAGAAACTTGGAATCACATAACTAGTATTGTATAATGAATGAGAACCTTCGTATTTAAAAAATTAAGACTAATTCTTTGTTCACATATGGATGTGAGTCATGTGAAGGACTAGGGTATCTAGTACATATAGTTGTGCACTAGTCAAGTCCACTACAAAGAACGATAAGGCTATTCGTCATGATTTACTAAAAGTTTAGTAAATATGGTTATGCTTAAAAGTTTAAGTGTGATTCTGATTCATTGGAAAAGTTTCAATGAATAGCAGAACGAATAATAAGAATTAATTAGGTAGAAAGATAAAAGTTTCTCCAATCTGAAAAGAAGGGAGAGTACCTTTGCATCATGTTTTATGTTCGTCTTGGTGATTACAGAACCATATCACAATTGATCCTCTAAAGACACCTTAGTGCAGTTGTATGACTAAGAAGAGGAATCGGGAATTGCTAATATGGTTAAATCAAAAGAGGAATCATATTTCATTCCAAAAAGGTCAAGTCTTAGAGTCATACTCCAAGATTGTGTGTTGAGTGATATGTCTTAAGTAACACATTGTAAAATGTAGAGTAGAAATGGTTCTCACTCTTGCACATTTTGAAATTGGTAAGTTATGATGTCTTGGATAAGACAAAGACCAACTAAGACCAATTTTATGTGGTGTTTTTGTCTTAATAAGAATCCGCACTAACTCTTGAATATTTGTTTATCGCGAAATGTCTCTTGACAACATAATCTTATATGTCAAGAGGTCAGTGGGTGTCTTAGAGATCTTGAAAAAGATTTTATGAACTAATCAAGAGTAAACCTATCGCTTTGACATATTCTTATTTTTGTACCATTCCTAACAAGTTAACTATGCATGTGAGTTCTACGAGTCCTCATTTTACTGCGTAAAAGCAAAGAACCTGTATCAGTGAAAGTTCATTGAAAAGTGTGGGTGAGTTGCTCAACGACTTGGAAGACATGGTAGGCCCTCGTGCTGCCAAGTGGCAAGAGATCGAGATTGAACAAGTTCGATCCATAAGACTTTGGATTTGTCACAATAATTGTCTTGCGATTATGGTTATGACGAATTCACATGGATAGGAACACGTACATAAAATCTAGTGACAGGGTTTCTCTCCGCTTCATGAAAATGATTATTAGGAAACGCTTTCACTAAGAAGATTTTAAGAAGATAGCATTATGTAATTTGCATTTCTCGAATTCAATTATGATTACGGCATCCCTCTTCAGAGTTCGAATTGTGAGAAATGGCAAAAGGATCTAAACATTTGGGCCTTATTGCTATAATTAAGTTCTTAAATTTTTTAGACACACATATGAGTTATCTTTGGAAAGGTGTATGAGTTTGAGAAGCTTAGATAAAGTACTCATCAAATCATCTCATATTAGAAATATGAACTTTGGTTAAGGAAGTCGATAAGTATTGATTTCTAGAAGTCCAGCTGATTTCTGAATACATGTCAAAGCTGGCGGGAGCAGAAGTGTTATGCTGGTAAGGAAATAATTATCATGTTAGTGGGAGCATGATTATTATGTTAATTATTGAGAGTTAACAATATTAATTATAGAAAACAAAAGTTTCAATTCGCAAAGTCGCAAAGGTTAAAAAGTTGTTTTACTATAATTAAGGGCGAAAATATTATACTTCATTTCAAATCTAAAAGCTTAGATCAAGAAATTTTAATCAAATTTAGTCAAAGGACATATATGAATGTTATGTTGAAAAGGTTCGACGTAAGAAAATTCTATATATGGCAATATTATAGCAAGAGACCGGGAAAGTACCATGTCTTTATGTAAGACATTATGAGTCGTATCCCATCCGCTTCGGATATAGGATCGATTGCATATGTTGTAATATTCATCTAATATGTCTATTCCAAATGCCTACGGCATTAAGAGGGAAATGGACCAGAACCGGATATGACTAAAATTAGTTAAACAACTGTCAAAGACGATCTAAGGTTCGCCAAGGATTGGTCGCTTGTGGGTAGTTGGAAGTATGGTAAGGGATGGAACATATCGACATTATTATGAACAGATAGGATTCTATTTAGAACGAGTTGCATATGGTAAATATGGAAATGTTTCCATAAATGGGAGTTGGATGTTAAGAATCTATGTGTAGATTAGAAACTTTTATGCGAGAAGGATGTTCAACGGAATGTACTTTGAGTATGAGACTTCATGTCTATAGAGTTGTCTTGTAACAATCTCCAATAGAGCACTTTGTAATTTCATTCGCAAAGTCTTGGTGACTTTGGTGCTATGACATTACAAAAGGATCATTGCATAAAATATTAGAATCTAACTTATTCTAATAGTGGCAAGAATTTGGTATTCTTATACTACTAATAGGGATTAGGAATTGTGAAATGAGCATCGTTTGAAATGTGTTCAAATTGATATATTTCACAAAGTAAGGACAACAGGTAAACATAGTGTGCATGCTAGCAGCATAATACAACTATTGTTACTGACTCAAGTAATAAGTTCATTAACTGAAACATTATACAATGAATAATGTGTAATCGATATGGTGACTAAATAATAAGTCTTTTATTTATACTCAAAAGTTTTGAGGCCATATTGGATTCTATCATTCTCGTGTTTCACTTTGCATATTTTGACTACCCGAATAACAAGATTATTCAAACCATCCACAGTCGATAAATACTTTGGAAGTAGGTATTGAAGCTAGACTGTCATGAATCCGACTGTAGGATTGTCTAAAGCGTTTAGACATAGCAAAATTTTTCTACAGTGTTCATGAGTACTCCTGTAATAAGATTACAGTATTGGATTAAACCCACGCTTACTTGAATCACTTCATGGATTTTATCACGTGTGATTATGAGATGATAATATCTTATATTCTTGAAACAAAGAGATATGAGTTGTTGTTTACGAGTCAGGTTGCGCATTGATAATATGTAAACGCACCAATAACTTGGTGTTATAGAACGTATTGTTGTGTGTGATTTGATGAGTAAATAATGCAAGCATATGAGTCGATGTTTATCCGTTCCTTTTACCCTAAGAGGATAGAAGCGATATATGTGGGCCCCTCGATGATTTAGTGATGACACCTTAAGCGCTTGGCCAAGCCTGGACTAAGTTGATGTGTTCAATTGTAGTCTGTTTTCAGTCGTCATAAATTGGAAATCAGGAAACAACACAAAGACAGAGATAATGATTATAATCCATGTCTCATGTAGGGCCGATCCAGACGGTGGACAACCCGGGCGACCGCCTAGGGCCCACGACTCTAGGGGGGCCAAAATTTATGGGTTATGTAGTGTGTGTGTGTATATATATATATATATATATATATATATATATAAGAAAATTATTATCTAAATGATTTTTAGGGCCTAAAGTTGAATGAAACTCAAATTAGCTCAAAAGATAAACAACTTAGTTTGCTTGTTAGTGCTAATTGAACACGTCTATACTAAAGAGTACATGCTATTTTTTTTAATCTTTATTATTTTGTTTTTATGGGGCCCTTATTCTCTTTTTGCCCCGGGCCCTATATATGTTTGGACCGTCCCTCCCTATTAGGTTATTATGACGGGCCTTTATTTAAGGCTTTTGTTATGTATCTCTAGAAACCCTAATCTTTTTCTATTTATAATACTTTATTTCATCTTTGTTATGTACAAACTTCTTTGATAACAAAATTCTTTTTATTCATGGTATGAGAACATTTTGTGTCCATGCATGTCCTCATTTGATGTTTGCTGAAAGCTTCACTTTTGGCACTGGTCGATTAAACTAGGTTAGATTTTTGCTCTTGTTTCGTTGGGTATTGTGATATAATTGTCATTGTGTGTTTTATATTTTGTATACCCATTTTGCTGCTTGTTTGTATTTTATAATTTGTTAAAAGATTCAATTGTTTATAGTGCTTTTCATTTTGTTAAATTTGTTTAAACCTGCAACGTTATTGTTATGCTTTGTTGATAAAATTGAAATTAAGCTAGCTTCCTGGTGATCTGGTACATGAACCCACGCACAGCGCAATCCCTTGGCATTATATTATATGTATCAGTAATGACATCAATATTTGATGAGGACGTTACATTGCTAATTTGATTAGTTGAAAAGTTAGGGTATATAACTAATTGCTAAATAACTGCAGATCCTATTCTAACAAATGATGGTAACCAAGTTCTGATCTCCATCTTGTAGATTCTTTACTGGTCTTTTTGATTACATAGCAAACTAGTATATGCATCACAATGGAAGCTTCTAACAGAAACCTGAAAATAGCTCTAGAACAAACATATTGGGCTCCTACAAACCTCACAACGTCACCAGAAGGAGAGGAGAAGTTGATGCAGAAGATGCAAATCTCTATTGAGAAACTAAAGAAGTCTGGATTCTTTGCTGCTTTTCTAAATCAAATCTGTAACTATGAAGCTTCATTCCATTTCCATAGGGTTACGGAATCAGAACACTATTTAAAGATGGTCATTTAGGGAATTGGAAGCATTGAATCATCTAAATCCTCTGAATTGCAGCTTAGCCTTGCGATCCTGATGAAAAAAGAAGTGGATTGGATCGAAGATGTTGAAGTTTTCAATCCGATTATTTCTTTGACATAATTAAAAGTTATTGAGGAACTCAGTTGTTGTGTTCTTTCGGATAATGAGTGGTGCCAGAGAGAAGCTGTGAACCCGATTCTTTTTTTCATGACACGTTGTCAAGTAACGCTATTTGAAAATCTCCTAAAGACCAACTAGAGACATGGTATGTTGAACCGAATTATTACACTTGGCAATAGTTTTAAGCACCAGAAGAACTATAGGTTGAAGCATTTCTGTGCCATACAACCATTCACCAAAGAGTTTGAGATTTCTAACCTTTCGGAAGCATATATAAGAGCCTTTGGGGGATTGAGTTGGCATTTCTTTAGAGTTGGTTGTGAGGCCAACCTCAAACTAACATGTTGATACTTTTCTAGTGGAGTAACATATTATATGTGGTTTTTATTGTTGCCTATATAATTTCTTACATGTTCGTTCTTTTGGCCACGCTATAGATAGTTACAAAATTTGTATGCCAAATGTGAGGTGTGATAAAAAAATTCCGTGGAATAAGAAATATGAAATAATTAGTTATGAAATATATTGGATATTAGATCAAAATGAGTATGGATTACATTGAGCTTTATTCTGTTCAATGGATTGCCACATCGTCTTTCTAAAATCCATTTAAGTTTATAACTTTTTTTTTTCCTTCAATGCACTGATTAAACTGTACAAAGTCCATACACATTGAATGTCAAGGACACCTAAACTTGCAACCTCATTCAACTTTCCCATTAAACGAACCATTGTGGATGCTCTAATAATAAATCTACTCATATTAATCATTTAATAGGTGGTCATAGAGTTTGGATCAGGTATGGTTGACTAGTTGATGTTTTGTATCTCGTTTTTGAAATTTTTATATGACTGACTTTAAATATTTTTATGAATTGATTATTATTTTTTCACCAACCAAACATTTTTTAGTCAGACACTAGCAAGATGTTAGCTAAAGAAAAAAAACTAAGAAAATAAAGATAAAAAAACTTGGGGTTTGAATCCACTTACTCCCAGGAGATAAAATACATATACAATTTATCAGTTGAAGGACCAACCATTCATCTCGTAGGTGATTCGATCAAGACTACAAGAGCAAGGGCAAATTCGGAATTGCAAAAGTGCACAACATTTTCTTTATGATACTCAAATATATGAAATGTGTTACATCATTAGATGAGATGCATACTGATATGTGCATGTTAATAATACAGAGGATTGATGTTGATCAAATATTTGCAGGAATTGCAAAACAATAGTCATACATAGAGCTTGGACAACAAATTCTTTTCTTTGCAGGTGACTATCTCTATCTTCTGGGATATGCATCTCACAACCATTTGTTTCTATTACAAGATTACTGCATCTCACAAACAAATGTATTACCTGTTGAACAACAGGATGGCATGAAAAACTACATATATGATGTTATTGTAAATGTATGGAATTCTATAGGTCTATTTTAGATTCTGCTTATGTTATATTCTCATAATTTAAACTAGATCAAATTTTTTTTTTCAAACTTTCGAGTAGTAAGTGATCTTTTCGCCAAGAAAGATTGTATGTTAACGGGTAGAGAAAGCTAAGGTGGGCTCACTCTATTATGATCTTTTTTACTTGGCTGTCACCAGTCTCATGGAAGACAAATACAGTGCTGCAGTTGCAGTTATTTTCGCCATTGTTGTCCCATTGGTTCTTTCTTCCATGTTCCTGGGGGAGAAGAAGGTGAAGCAAAGAGGTGTTCCTAGTGAACTTGGTGGTGAGGTAGGTTTTGCCTCTCATGCTGCAGGTAGTGGTGGTAAATGATGTTTGTTCTTGATTCTTATTGTAATGCTCTTTGTTATTCATTAGACTTGTAATGCTCTAAAAAGTTTGCAACTTAAGTATAATGGTAGATAAAGACAAGCATATGTTTGTTGGAAAATGTTGATCAAGAAGAGTCTTATGCCAATTTAGATCTTGTTCATAGCTTAGTTTAGTTTTTTCTCTGTATGTTTATGATATTGGTTGTTAGGTTGAGAGAGAATTACAGCCATGGATTCCAACTGTATGTATCTCATGTGAAGCTTTTGTTAGAACTATTAATATCAGGGATTTCAAGTTTTTCATATTTGTTGTATGTAATTAGTTTGTAAATTTTTGTTACAACTTCTGTTGATTTGATTTATCTTTCCATGGAGCAATTATTTATATGACATAAAATTTTATGCAACGGATTGTAGTTTTTGTATATGATATTTTATTTTATATTATAAGACATTAAATACAAATTTAATTTGAAAATTCGTAAATCTATAAATAATATTTTTTTTTAAACAGCGACTTTAATGATACGCAATACGTGTCGTAAATGCGCTTCGTAAATAGACGACGCGCAAAAGCGTGTCTTCTCTCGATATGACAGGGCCTTCCTTAACACACATTTGCGTGTCATCTGAGCATTTTACGACACACATTACGTGTCGTAAAAGGCTGTTTTTTTTGTAGTGGTTTGTGATTTCTAACCTTTCGGAAGCATATATTAGAGCCTTTGGGGGATTGAGTGGGCATTTTTTTAGCGTTGGTTGTGAGGCCAACCTCAAACTAACATGTTGATACTTTTCTAGTGGAGTAACATATTATATGTCGTTTTTATTGTTGCCTATGTAATTTCTTACATGTTCGTTCTTTTGGCCACGCTATTGATAGTTACAAAATTTGTATGCCAAATGTGAGGTGTGATAAAAAAAATTCAGTGGAATAAGAAATATGAAATAACTAGTTATGAAATATATTGGATATTAGATCAAAATCAGTATTCACATCATCTATCTAAAATCCATATAACTTTATAATTTTTTTTCCTTCAACTCACTGATTAAACTCTACAAAGTCTAAATACATTGAATGTCAAGGACACCTAAACTTGCAACTCCATTCAACTTTACCATTAAACGAACCATTGTGGATGCTCTAATAATAAATCTACTCATATTAATCATTTAATAGGTGGTCATAGAGTTTGGATCAGGTATGGTTGACTAGTTGATGTTTTGTATCTCGTTTTTGAAATTTTTATACGACTGACGTTGAATATTTTTATGAATTTGATTATTATTTTTAGACCAACCAAACATTTATTAGCCGGACACTAGCAAGATGTTAGCTAAAGAAAAAAAAACTAAGAAAATAAAGATTAAAAAAAACTTGGGGTTTGAATCCACTTACTCCCAAGAGATATAAAAACATGTTACAATGAGCAACAATAAAAAAAAAATAAACCTTTGTGTTATAAAATATGATCAAATAACAAGATAAATTATAAAGTATAGAAAGAAATGAGAGTAGAGAGAACTTTTATTCTAGTACTTGTGATGAAATAATCAAACTTTACAATACATAATATTCATAATTTATACTAGACAAAGAAGATGAAAGGTGATGTATGATATAAATGCACATTATAGTGGTGCATAACTACACTCATAAAACTCATAATAATGTTTGCTATAATGCTCACTAATTATGGAGAGTAATGGGGGAATATTGAGAATCCAATAGTCATTCGCTATATAATAATTAATAACACTTCCCACTTGAATGACGATTGTATCATGCCTCGTTAAAACCTTGGTAAAACCTCATGGGAAAAACCCTTTATTAAAGAAAAAAAGTACATGATTAATAGTAGATATTGGAAACAATTGCCTCGTTAAACACCTTTCTAAGAAAACCCAATGGGAAAAACATAGCTAAGGAAAAGAGTACAATATGTTTCCAACTCCCCCTGATTAGCACATCACTTAATTTTCTTGAAGCACCGCATAGCAATGTTTCGTACCATCTTTTCAAATTTCGATGTAGGAAGTGCTTTAGTAAACCAATTAGGAAAGTTGTTACCAGATTGAATTTTCTAGATGTGGATGTCATACTCTTTTTGAAGATCATGAGTGAAAAAAAAACTTTGGTGATATATGATTGGTTCTGTCTCCTTTGATAAATCCTTCCTTGAATGGAGTTATACAAGTTGTATCATCTTCATATAGTACGCTTGGAACATCCCTGTTAGAAGTTAGACCACAATTCTTGCAAATGTGTTGAGTTAAATTTCTTAACCAAATACATTCATGACTTGCCTTATAAATTGCTATAATCTCTGCATGGTTAGAATAAGAAGCAACTAAATTTTGTTTAGCAAAATGACAAGAAATTACGTTACCTCCACAAGTGAATAAATAACATGTTTGGGATCGAGCTTTGTGTGGATCAAATAAATATCCCGCATCTGCATAACTAATTAACTTCACATTTTATGAATTTGATTAGTATAAATTCATATCTATTGTACCTCAAAGATATCAAAGAATGTGTTTGACTCTATTTTAGTATCTTCTTGTTGGACAAGAACTATATCTTTCTAATAAGTTTATGAAAAAAGATTTATCAGGTCTTGTATTAATAGTAAGATATATTAGTGCACCAATAGCACTAAGATATAGTTCTTCGGGAACAAGATGATTTTCATGTTTTTTATGATGCTGAAATTGGTCCTTTTTGGCATCTAAGTGCCTTACCACCTTCGGGTTACTCATGGATGTGAGTTATTCATATAAAACCTTTTTAGCACCTTTTTTAGATATTAATGTACAAAAACCCATTTTTGTGTGTTTAATTTGAAGAAACAAATAGAATTTCATCTTACCAAGATCTTTCATTTCAAAATTTTCTTTCAAACAAGAAGTGGCATTTTCTAATTCTCTGGGAGTTCTAATTATGTTCAAATCATCTACAATAACATCAATTATGATAAATTCTTATATGGATCTTTTTATGAATACACATGGGCTTAATGGATCATTTTTATAGTATTCTTCAACATGAATGCACTAAAATAATTGAAGCACATACAACCAGATTGTTTCAATCTATACAAAGATAATTTTAATTTTACCAAATATACTTCACGAGAATTAGAATTTTGTGCTTCTGGCACCTTAAACCCTTCTGGGATTTTCATATAAATATCATTCTCAAGTGAACCATATAAATAGGCAATAACTACATCCATCAGATGCATCTCCAATTTTTCATGTGTTGCCAGACTTATTAGATAACAGAATGTAATTGCATCAACCACAGGAGAGTATGTTTCTTCATAATCAATTTCGGGCCTTTGGGTAAAACCTTGTGCAACAAGTCTTGCTTTATATCTCATAACTTCATTCTTCTCGCATATTTTGCACACAAATACCCATTTGTGTCCCACTGGTCTTACTCCGTTTGGTGTACGGTCTACAGGTCCAAAAACTTTTCGTTGAGTAAGAGAATTAAGCTCTTTGTTAATTGTATCTTTCCATTTTGGCCAATCTTTTCTATTTCTACATTCATCTATAGATTTAGGTTCAAGATCCTCATTTTCTTCCATAATCTCGCACGCAACATGATATGAAAAATTATCATTGACGTCTATCTTATTTTGGTTCCATCTTATTCCGGTCATGACATAATTTATTGAGATCTCTTCATTTTCATAATTTTTAGGTACCCTGATTTCTTTTGTTATGTCATTGGGCTCTTCTCAAGCTTCATTAATCTTTTCAAACGATTATGTTTTCTCTTTTGGACCATCAATTATATTTGCTCCCTTTTGTTTACAAGGATTTTTATCTTTGGAACCGGTTGGTATTCTACGCTTCAGGCGTGCCTTTGATTCATTTGTAGTTGTATTTTGTCCTTCTAGGATATAAATTCTAACTGGAGCATTTACAGCTGGTAAATGAGACTTTGTTATTTTCTTAGGGCAGTAAATGCGTATGGCAATTGATTTGCTATATTTTGTAAATGAATTATCTTTTTCACTTCAAGTTCACATTGACTTGAACGAGGATCTAAAACTGAAAGTGAAAATTCATTCCAAGATATTTTATTCTCCAGCTTCTTTATTTCTCCCCCTAATGTTGGAACAACTGATTCATCAAAATAACAATCGTTAAATCTAGTTGTAAATAAATCTCCAGTTGATGGTTCTAAATATTTTACTTTAGATGGAGATTCATATCCAACATAAATTCTCATTCTTCTTTGAGGATCCATTTTTGTGCGGTGAGGTGGAGAAATGGGTACATAAATTGCACACCAAACGTCCTTAGATGGGAAATATTTGGTGCATGGCCGCAAACCAGTTGAATAGGGGAGAACTTATGATAACTAGTTGGCCTGATGCGTATAAGTGATGCCGCATGTAAAATTGTATGCCCACATATCAATGTAGGAAGTTTAGAATGCATTAGTAATGGTCTTGCAATTAATTAAAGGCGTTTGATTAACGACTCAGCTAAACCATTTTGTGTATGAACATATGCAACAGGATGTTCAATAGTTATCCCAATCGACATGCAATAGTCATTAAAAGCTTGTGATGTAAATTCTCCAGCATTTTCAAGTCGAATTTTCTTAATTGGGTAATCGGGAAAATGTGTCCTTAGGCGGATTATTTGTGCAAGTAATCTTGCAAAAGCGAGATTACGGCTAGATAACAAGCACACGTGTGACCATATAGTTGACGCGTCAATTAAAACCATAAAATATCTAAATGGTCCACATGGTGGATGAATTGGTCCACATATATCCCCTTTGAATTTTTTTTTCTAACACTACGACTTTCATACCCAACTCTGTTCAATGATGGATGGGAAATAAATTTTTCCTTGAGAGCATGCAACATAAGACAATTCATTATCTTGAAAAATCTTCTGGTTTTTCAAGGAATGACCATTTGAACTTTCAATTATTTTGCGCATCATAATTGATCCGGGATGGCCCAACCGGTCATGCAAAACTTTGTAGATGTTATCATACCTTTTATTTTCAATAGCATGAGATTCAATCATTCTAATATTTGTATAATACAATCCGGAGGACAATACGGGTAATTTTTCCAAAAGACTTCTCTTACCCGATATCATTTTTGTAATATTGAGATAATTTTTATTACCATCATTAGTTGTTTCAATATGATATCCGTTAGACCGAATATCCTTAAAACTTAATAAATTTCTTGATGATTTTAATGAAAATAATGCATCACCAATTGTAATTATTGTCACTTGTGGTAATACTATATTCGCTCTTCCGGAGCCTTCAATCTTGGTGATTTAGACAAAAATAATGCATCACTAATTTGTATTTAGTGTCCCTTGTTGTAATATTATATTCGCTCTTCCGGAGCCTTCAATCATTTTTGCATTACCTGTTATTATATTAACATTTGTTTCTCTAATTGATAAGTAAGCAAAATACTTTTCATTATTAAAAATGTTATGTGTTATTGCATTGTCTGCAAGAAATATATCTTCATTATTTCTTTTGCGAATATCCATATTTCTTTTCAATAAATAAATAAAACATAAGAAACATTCGACTTAGAGAAATAAATTCATATTTTATTAATTTGGGAAGATTGTGACAACATCATTTCTCATGAAATTAATATGACATAAAAACATAATAAATGTCATGAAACAAAACTACACATTATTCTGATCAATCACCATCCATATCACCACTTGTCCCTTTTGGGTAGACAAGAAAATCGGCAACATCCAAATGTGTCATTTCTAGTTGATCTTCATGAATATCACTTTGAATAAAATTTGTTTTGATATTTTATTTTTCTTCAGATTTTAGATAAGTTTGATAAAGATCAACAAAATGCTTTGGTAAGCGGCATGTACAAGACTAATGACCGGTCATTCCACATCAGTGACAAACATTTGCAACTTTCTTTCTTTTTTGCCTTCACCACCTTATCATTAGGATGTGGATTTTTGCTATTTTCCAACTTCTGGTGGTTACTTGTAATCTTGTTATTTTTATGATAATTATGATAACCTCCACGACCTCGGTTAGACCCATGACTATTATGATTATATGATGATGCATTCACTTCAGGGAATGCACTAGAACCGGTCGGGATTGATTGCTGATTTTTCATCAATAACTTATTTTTAATTTGTTTAGCCACAAGAAGACATGAGATTAATTCAGATTCTTTTTTTAAAATTTTCTCACGATATTGCTGCTACAGGAGCATGTTGGTGGCATGGAAAATAAAGAAAGTTTTCTCTAGCATAATATAGTTTTCCGTAGTGAAAATACTAATCAAAATAAAGACTTGTATCTTATGGAATTTTTAGTTAATAAATTTCATACAATAATATGTAATCATTGTACATGTGAAATTATAAAAAATACATACCTGAAAACAACTAGAGCGATAAAGAGTTAGAGCTCTATGGTAGAGTCGTGCTGATAACGTGTTATAAAATATGATCAAATAACAAGATAAATTATAAAGTAAAGAAAGAAATGAGAGTAGAGAAAACGTTTATTCCAATACTTGTGATGAAATAATCAAACTTTACAATACATAATATTCATTATTTATACTAGACAAAGAAGATGAAAGGTGATGTATGATATGAATGCACATTATAGTGGTGCATAACTACACTCATAAAACTCATAATAATGTCTGCTATAATGCTCATTAATTATGGAGAGTAATGAGGGAATATGGAGAATCCAATAGTCATTCACTAAATAATAATTCATAACACTTACTTAATTATAGTGACGAGTTTTTATCTTGACAATAGTATTTTGAAATTTTATTTATAAAGCCCTTGTAGTTTCTAACTTAATTACCAAAACAACGTGATTAACTTTATATTTGTTTTACTCTTTTACTTTGAGTTTCAAAATTTTTTTGCTTATATCCTTATAAATATTTATAATTATGTTTATATTCTTGTAAAACTTCAAATTATATATATATATATATATATATATATATATATATATATATATATATATATATAGGGTTAGGTTATTTTGTTTCTTACATATATTGTGTGCTAGAATGCACCAACATGAATTTACTAAATTAAATAATTATTTAATTAAATAAATATAGTTATTAAATGATTTCCATAATTATATGTATATTAAATGATATCCAAGATTATAATTCTCTTTTTATGGAAACAAATTAAATCCGTCATTAATGTCAGCAATAACATTCTTTCAGAATGAATTCGCATCTAGGTTTTTATATATGAATTCGTATTTTGTTTCAGGACTCACTAACTTAAAATACAATAAAGTTGCATTGAATATAAAGAACGAGAGTGTATTCTAGAATACACTCTCATTCTTCTAGATATGAATTCATTCTCAAAGAATATTATTGTTGACATTAATGACGAATTTAATTAGTTTCCATAAAAATGAGTTATAAATATGGATAACATTTAATATATACATATAATTAATACTAAATTCCTATTGGTGCACTGTTGCACACAATAGATGTGAGAAAACATTTGAACATCTCTCTCTCTCTCTCTCTCTCTCTATATATATATATATATATATATATATATATATATATGTTTAGGTTATTATATTCTAACTAATTATTTTGTGAATGTATGAATGATCTAGGCCAATCATTTTACTTATTTTAAGAAAGTGATTAACACATATTATTGAATTAAATATAATTGAAAAATATTATCTAATTTTACTAGAAGAGTATTTTAGTCAATTAATATAGATTTAATAAAGGAAATTTGCATATTTCGACACTCGGTTCTAGAACCAAGAAGTCTGTCAAAAGAAGGAAATACTAAATTAAATAAATATATAAATAGAGACCTATCTTAACATAGAAGTCACTTTTTCATAACCATGTGGGTCAAAAAATGTATTTGCTGAATCAAGACATATCTTATCATATTGTCACTTATGTACTAGGAGTCCATGACCATCCCATGTCAATTAGCCGTATCCGCATTGCAAGAAGAATTATTTTGAAAAAGGCACAATATGATAGTACATTATACATACTAAACTACATATGACATGAATACCAACAACCACATCATGTTTGCATTTTCAAGATTACCGTTACGTCAATGTAACGTCTTAAATATACGGTCCAAAAATTTCGTTTTCAAATCACTAATAAAATCATAATATTCAAACTATTTCATTCATAGACAAAATCGTTAAGTCAAATCAGAGTGACATCTCAAAACATGTCAATTTTATCAAAGTGAAACATCCTAGGCTAAAAACCAATGGTGTGTGTCATGCGATCACCCCGAGCTCTTCCCTGAGAGTACCTGAAACCAAAACTGAAAATCGTAAGCACGAAGCTTACTGAGTTCCACAATCTACTACATACCATACACATAACTACATACTGGGCCCCCGCCCGCTACATCGGGACTTGCCCGACATCGGACTCGCTCCGGCGTTGGGCCCCGCCCGACATCAGACCCCACCTAGCATCGAGCCTCGCTCGGTATATTGTTATGTCTCTCTTAGGCCCCGCCTGTCTCTCTGTGTCACGCCCGCTATACACATACAATCAAATAACATGCTAATGCATAAAAGAACATAATCTAACTGTACTCCTGCCCTAAGGCCTCGTCTAACTTGGGTATCACCCCTGTCATGCTTACTGATGGGTTATGGAACGCTGTCCACACCCCTGCTACCAGTGAGATACGGGCCCCCGTCCACACTCACTCTTCTCCTACCACGGCCTCGCCCCAACTCGACTAATATAGAGATATGGAACCCCATCCATTCTCAACTAGTGATGAGGTACAGGTCCTCGCCCACCCTCACCTCTCTACTCGGCACATACAAGTATCACAAAGACAACAAGTATAATCTAACATGCAACCTATGACCTCGGGTCAGCCCCGACATCAGACCCTAGTCCGAAAACATACTACCATATAAACTTTCCTCGGGCTTGCCCCGGCATCGGACCCCGGTCCGAAACCTATTGCACCGACACATACAAAAATCACAAAACCTCTAGCATATCAGGGGCGGATGCAGGAATAACTAGTAGTAGTTGCAAAAAAAAATCCGATAAAATAAAATCACATAGACCTGGAAAAGGGGTTCGTGTTGGGTCGGGTTTGTGTCGGGTCGATCAAGATTAACAAACCCATGACTTGTGTATAAGGAAAGGGTAAACTTGAGAGTGAGAAATGGCTATCAAATTAGAGAAATAAAAATAAGGAAAATTAGTCCAATACTTAGATGCAAGTTATCAACAAGTGAACAGAAGCTTTAATAGGCAAATCATATAGTATATTTTTACTTTCCAAGTAAGGGAAAATGACTTGAAAAGCAGGGTCAGGATGTTTCAGTTTTATCATATATTTATATTTTTTATTTTATAAGGGAAATCATATATGTATATTTTTACTTTCCAAGTGAACAAAAGCTTTTATAAGGATAAATATGTTTCATTTTTATCATAATGCAATCCAGCTCCAAGACTAGCCGAAAGCTATATCAAGTAGATGTGTTAAAGTCCATGTATCAAGCTCTTTGTTAAGCAGCAATATTGGAATCTATATGATTTTTGAGTACAAGTTGTTTATTTCAATTAAAAAGAAAAAAAAAGAAAACAGACCCTAAAGCAGGGGCAGTTTGGTCAAGCTTGAGTATCATTACAAACAAGCAAAGCAGTCAACATGACTTGCTTTTATTAAGAAAATCTTGATGATGTTGCAATATAAGAAAGTCAAGAAACTGTATATAGGGGCAGTTTGGTCACAAACTGTTAAAGCAGGGGATATTGGTTTTGTGCGAATAAAGGGGCAATCAGTCAATTTATCCATTAACACCACCTTAATTGACTGTTAAATCGATGTCACCAAGGCTGTGGAAATCCATTTCACAAAAGATGCCCTGTCCAATAATTTTTTATTAACCCTAAAACATCTAAAAAGGTAAACCCCAACTACATTAAAGTTCAACACTAGAACATTAAAAACGAAATTTTTGTTTCGGCTATGGTGGAGATATACCTAGTGCTTAGATGAATTCTGGTGGGTGGTGGTGGTGCTTCTTCTCTACTGATGGTACAGGGTAGTCGTTTTTCGTCTCTCTCCATGACGATGTTCGTATTTGCATATTAAAGTGCGAGAAAGAAAGAAATCGTGTACCTGTGTTGTGGTCTCTTTGATATTGGAGAGGGAGAAAGATATCCAAAAATTTTAGAACCGAAAATGCGCCAAAATTTTGAGAATTGAAAAGCCACCTAAATTAATTTTGTGAAAACTTTTGAGATCTGGAATTGACGTGAAATCAGAAAGAATTTTTGCTGAGAGTGGGACTTGAACCCAAGACATCTAAGAAAAAAGGCAGACACGTTAAACCAACTCAGCTATTCAACTTTTGATAATTTATCTAAACTATATTAATATAATCATTTTTTTGTAGGTGTACACTAATAGAAAAAAAAATCGAAATTTTTTGCACTACGTCCAGAAAAACTAGGTGTTGCCGGTGCCACTATAGGCACCATAGTAAATCCGCCCCTGCAGCATAATGACACTCCTCGGGCCCTATTTTGGTTAAAAACTCTGGTTTGGGGATTAATTAAATCAATACAATAATTATGCATGGATAAAAGTAAGGGCAATGTTGCCGGAAATTTTGGAGGAATCCGACAAACATGCTGGAGAGGAAACCACCGATCATAATAATTAATTAACGATTGTTTTTTATTTTGAAAAGAAAATTTGTTATATATTTCTCTCAGCCAATCATCTGAAAGAGTTTATTAATACACTAAGTGATTGTTAACATGGATCCACAGCGCAATGCCTCGATAGTGTATTATATCTATCAGTATTAACTGTAAGCATATATTGGGCTTGCTTACCTATTAGATTATTATGTCGGGCCTTTATTTAAGGCTTTTGTTATGTATCTCTAGAAACCCTAATCTTTTTGTATTTATAATTCTTTATTTCATCTTTGATAACAAAATTCTATTTATTCATGGTATGAGAACCTTTTGTGTCCATGCATGTCCTGATTTGATGTTTGCTGAAAGCTTCACTTTTGGCACTGGTCGATCGACCTAGGTTAGATTTTTGCTCTTGTTTCGTTGGGATTGTGATATAATTGTCATTGTGTGTGTTTTATATTTTGTATATACCCGTTTTGCTGCTTGTTTGTATTTTATATTTTGTTAAAAGATTCAATTGTTTATAGTGCTTTTTATTTTGTTAAATCTGTTTAAACTTGCAACGTTATTGTTATGCTTTGTTGATAAAATTGAAATTAAGCTGGCTTCCTGGTGATCCGGAACATGAACCCACGCACAGCGCAATCCCTTGGCATTATATTATATGTATCAGTATTGACATCAACATTTGATGAGGATGTTACATTGCTAATTCGATTTGTTGAAAAGTTAGGGTATATAACTAATTGCTAAATAACTGCAGATCCTATTCTAACAAATGATGGTAACCAAGTTCTGATCTCCATCTTGCAGATTCTTTACTGATCTTTTTGATTACATAGCAAACTAGTATATGCATCACAATGGAAGCTTCTAACAGAAACCTGAAAATAGCTCCAGAACAAACATATTGGGCTCCTACAAACCTCACAATGACACCAGAAGGAGAAGAGAAGTTGATGCAGAAGATGCAAATCTCTATTGAGAAACTAAAGAAGTCTGGATTCTTTGCTGCTTTTCTAAATCAAATCCGTAACTCTGAAGCTTCATTCCATTTCCATAGGGTTACGGAATCAGAACACAAGTTAAAGATGGTCATTTATGGAATTGGAAGCATTGAATCATCTAAATCCTCTGAAGTACAGCTTAGCCTTGCGATCCTGATGAAAAAAGAAGTGGATTGGATCGGAGATGTGGAAGTTTTCGATCCGATTATTTCTTTGACAGAATTGAAAGTTATTGAGGAACTCGGTTGTTGTGTTCTTTCAGTTAATGAGTGGTGCCAGAGAGAAGTTGTGAACCCGATTCTTTTTTTCATGCCACGTTGTCGAGTAACGCTATTTGAAAATCTCCTAAAGACCAACTGGAGACATGGTATGTTGAACCGAATTATTATACTTGGCAATAGTTTTAAGCACCATGGTATGTTGAACCGAATTATTACACTTGGCAATAGTTTTAAGCACCAGAAGAACTATAGGTTGAAGCATTTCTGTGCCATACAACCATTCACCAAAGAGTTTGAGATTTCTAACCTTTCGGAAGCATATATAGGAGCCTTTGGGGGATTGAGTTGGCATTTCTTTAGCGTTGGTTGTGAGGCCAACCTCAAACTAACATGTTGATACTTTTCTAGTGGAGTAACATATTATATGTGGTTTTTATTGTTGCCTATATAATTTCTTACATGTTCGTTCTTTTGGCCACGCTATAGATAGTTACAAAATTTGTATGCCAAATGTGAGGTGTGATAAAAAAAATTCCGTGGAATAAGAACTATGAAATAATTAGTTATGAAATATATTGGATATTAGATCAAAATCAGTATGGATTACATTGAACTTTTAAAGTTCAATAGATTACCACATCGTCTTTCTAAAATCCATATAACTTTATAACTTTTTTTCCTTCAATGCACTGTTTAAACTCTACAAAGTCCATATACATTGAATGTCAAGGACACCTAAACTTGCAACCTTATTCAACTTTCCCATTAAACGAACCATTGTGGATGCTTTGATAATAAATCTACTCATATTAATCATTTAATAGGTGGTCATAGAGTTTGGATCAGGTATGGTTGACTAGTTGATGTTTTGTATCTCGTTTTTGAAATTTTTATACGACTGACGTTAAATATTTTTATGTATTTGATTATTATTTTTCGACCAACCAAACATTTATTAGCCGGACACTGGCAAGATGTTAGCTAAAGAAAAAAAAAACTAAGAAAATAAAGATAAAAAAAAGTTGGGGTTTGAATCTACTTACTCCCAAGAGATAAAATGACCATATTTACAAAAAAAAAAAAAAAAAAAAAAAAAAAAAAAAAAAAAAAAAACATCTTAACAGATAGATTTATTAGTCGAAGGACCAACTATTCATAAAAGTAAAACCTCAAGGATGAAGTTTTATGGGTGATTCTTAGGCTTAGGGTTGCCACCCTTGGTGCTATTTGAGTCCCTAAGACATAAAGTTGTCATCTTGAAGGTCTTAATGGGTGCATGCATAAGTTAAAGTCACTTTCATGGAAGTAAAATGTCATTTTTGGATTTTGGGCTTGTCTGGGGCATGCAAAGTCACCAAGTCAGTGACTTTATGGGTTTAGACGTTATTTGGGACTTAGATCTGAGTTTGGGACGTAAAGTCTTCATGTATTATGCACTTAATGGATTTTGGACATAAGTTGTTTGTACGCTGGGAGTACTATGTTGTACATTGGGAGTACTATGTTGTCCGCTGCGCGTACAACTCTTCGCCAAGTACGCTAAGCGTACAAAAGAGGTACGTTGGGTGTACGCTCTCAGGAAGACTTGGGCCTTAACGGACATTGGACCTTTGGGCCCTAATGGTTGTGGGCCTACATTTACTAGTTCTTGGGCCGAATATAGAAATGGACTTCACTTTTGTGGGCCTCGGTTTGGGCCAATGTAACGTCTGTGTTTCTGGGCTTGTCATTAATATTGATAATAGTCTAAGTTAACATTTGTAACCTGTTTTAAAATAATAAGAGTTGTATTATTTGAGTATTATGTGTTTTGTGCTTAATTGTGTGTCTTAATTTAATTAACAATAAAAATAAGCGTCAAAATGAAATGTTAGATAAAGCCGATATCTATGGATAATGTTGTAGTAGTTGAAACGAGGTTTCCGAATATAAAAAGAATGCGGAAATCTAAGTTATAACGAAGAAGTTATGATTTGTCGAAGTTTCGCGACAGAACCGGCATGACGCTGAATGACGTAAAATATGAAATTAAGATAGAGCGATATTTAGCCCAAGTGATCTAAACGAATGTTGTATAGTTCGTTAAACTGGGAGCGTACATATAAAGAATGCCCAAATCTGACTTCGTATGAGAAAATTATGATTTTTCTAAGTTTCAGCTTAGCACTATGCAGCCCGAAACTCGAATTCGAGATCGAGTAATTGTTGGTCGAAACAATCTAAACGAGAATCGAAGATCTCATTAATAGTAGTGCATTGGTGAAAAGACTACGAAAACGGACGTCATATGAAGAAGTTATGAATTTATAACGAAGTTTTTTTTCCCTGCCTACTAAAAATAAATAATAAAAAAATAAATTCAAAATTAGCCGACGGAGTCTAAACGAAAGTTGAAGAGCATAGTCTCACCTACGCGTGGATATAAAGAACGTCGAAAACAGAGTTTGTATGAAGAAGATATGAATTTCTAAAGTTTGTAAATGATTAATATTTATTAATTAATCTTTAATTCGGATATATATCCGAAGGAGTCACCAATCTGATCCGAACTAAGCCCGATGTAGTTGAGTATACCCAGCGTACACTGAAGCGTGACCCGCCTCGCACTCGAGTGCTCCGATGACGCATGCAGTGACGTTTCGCAGTACGCCCTGCGTAGAGCATTACGCCCAACGTAATGCGAGGCTTCGGCCTCTATAAAAGGCATGCGAGGGCAGCCGGCTTCTTTTGCCAAAATCTCTTCTCTCTCCCCCGTTTTGCATCGTTTTGCATGCAACTTATATCCCGAAGCCCTGGTATCATTCCCGAGCCCCGAAGCAAGTCCCGAAGCCCTGAAGATCCCGAGAAGTGCAATTCCTGAGCCGAAGCTCTGCCTGCGAGAAGCCCGATTTTTGTGAAGATCTTCCAGATCTACCGAAGGATACTACTTCTACAAGTCGTAGTGTTGTCCAATCATCTTCTGATCAAGTGAGTGTGTTGTTACTTTCTTCTAACACATAATTATGAAGTATTTTATACAAAATATGTGTTATGTGTATATTTTGTTGTTATATGTGTGAATGTATATTCACTTTCTTCTATCTCATTGATATGATTTATTCTCTATGAAATACGTGTTATGTGTATGTGTCTCATCTGTTGTTTGGAATATGTATTGAATGAGAATGCTATACAGGTTTTAAACTATGTATAAAAATATATATTTTTATCTACTAATATGTTGGGTAGAACATGGGTAGATAGTTGATGTGTGATAAACAGATGAGAGACCTCGTTGTTGTTGTTGTTGTTGTTGTTGTTGATCTAGTTATTCAGCGGAGTATGGATAACGACCACAGACTCTTTCTAGACAGTCCTGTGGAACGCTAGCATGCTCATAACCTGTAGGTGTTGTGAACGATGTGTTCACCGGTGTACTCTATCCCCCTCATGGTTGCCTTTAGGACATCTACTATTGAGGAAACCCCTTTGCAGTAATGTCCGTACCGATGAAAATCCTAGATTAGGTCCCTTGAGATAGATATTGTTTTAGGGACGTAAAGTGAGGATAACGGGAATGGGTAATCGGGTTATTGTTGGATTGTTGGTGAAATGAAATATAATTATTTATTGTTGGTTGAAAACCCTATATGCTCACCAGGATCCCAAGCCTGACCCACTCAGTTTTGTTGTATTACAAGTAGTGGCGCGAGAGCATAAGTTGGATGACTTATCAAGATCTTTTGATATTAGATCAGCTGTTATATGTAACTGTTGTATGGTCTATCTTTTGTTGTTTATGTTTTTGGTCTGTTTATCGGAACATGACATCCCGAATATTGTTTTATAATGAAAATGCATCTCTTAATGAAATGTTTTAATAAACTTGATTTTATCATATTTTGTTTTGGGAACAAATTCCGCAACTCTTTTAAATCAAAATGATTTACTCTGAAATTATTTTAAAAAGCATAAATGAAACCGGTCTTTTTTGGCCATGATTTTGGGGATGTCACAGCCAGTTCCTGGACTGGGTTGTTATGGGCCTTCGTGGGCCAACTAGAAACAGGATTATGGACCAGGGAAATTATTGGGCTTTTGGACAAGACCCATATAGAGGTTTGGGCCCAATTTGGAAAATTGGGCCACTGATGGATTTATGGACATTATAATGTTGGGCTTTTGTTTTGGCTTTAGGCCTTAGTTTTGGATCATACTGGGCTATGGGTAGAATGGTCATTTTACCCCCATATATGGATTAAGGTTATGGTATTGGAACCCAATTATTAATTGGGTATTGTTTAATGTTGGCAGTTCGGGAATCTGTCAACCAGTAGTTGGAGTTTTATCCGCGGGACTTCAGCAGTGCCAGGTGAGTTGTCCTCACTATACTAAAGGGTCTAGGGCACCAAGGCCGGCCCATTGGATTTGATATCCTAGTAGTTATTGATATGTTGAGTATGAGTTAGTGATGCATGCTAGTTGCTATGCTAGTTAGGTAGATCTGTAGGACTACATATGTTGTTATGTGGTTATCTGTATGCGCATTAGTTGGGATATATGTTGACAAGTTATGTGGGATGGGTTGAGGTGATACTGCTTTGTGCGATAACCAAGAAACCCGGGAGCATTCCAGATACGAGCTGAGGGTGACTCGTACTGTGGGCTCGGTGGCAAACCAGATGTGAGTCGTGGGCCCGGAAGGCAATCCAGACTCACACTGTAGGCCCAGATGTAATTTATGATTCCTGGGAACTCTGATAATGTTAACATTTTGAAAACCATCTCAAAAGAGATTCTGATTTTTAAATAACATTTTGGAAGCATCAGTGTTTTTAAATATTTCTATAGATAAAGGGTTGTTTTGAAAAGTTTAAATTTTACTGAAATTTTATGGATGTTACAACTCATGTATTAATGATTTGAAGTTATGAGCATCGCATATAATTCTAGATAATAAATAAAAGTTCAATTAAAAAGAAAAGGGCAAATGCAATCTATAATTTGTTCCCTCTTGAATTTTTTTTGTCAAAACTTGGGGCATATGTAATTCTATGCACCATTATTAAAATTTGCACATTTTTTAAATCACGCTTTGTTAACTTGCAAATAAAAAATGGAAAAGATTGACATTTCTCAAGAAATGAATATTCTATTGGAAACATCTAATAAAGTAACTCCTCTCGGTGGTTCACAAACCGAATGTAAGCAATGAAAAACATCTAGTTTGTTATCGCCTAAAAGTACCGGCTAATAGATGAAACTTCTATACCTTTCCAATAATGCACAGTAAAAAATGTGAAATATGCAAGAAAAAATAAACTAAAAGTTTCAACTTTCGACACTCAGTTCTGGAACCAAGAAGTCTGTCAAAAGAAGGAAATACTAAATTAAATAAATATATAAATAGACACCTATCTTAACATAGAAGTCACTTTTTCATAACCATGTGGGTCAAAAAAATGTATTTGCCGAATCAAGACATATCTTATCATAGTGTCACTTATGTACCAGGAGTCCATGACCATCCCATGACAATTAACGGTATCCGCATTGCAAAAAGAATTATTTTGAAAAAGGCACAATATAATAGTACAATATACATACTAAACTACATATGACATGAATACCAACAACCACATCATGTTTGCATTTTCAAGATTAGAGTTACTTCAATGTAACGTCTTAAAAATTACAGTCCGAAAATTTTGTTTTCAAATCATTAATAAAATCATAATATTCAAACCATTTCATTCATAGACAAAATTGTTAAGTCAAATCAGAGTGACATCTCAAAACATGTCAATTTTATCAGAGTGAAACATCCTAGGCTAAAAACCAATGGTGTGTGTCATGCGATCATCCCGAGCTCTTCCCTCCGCTACTGAGAGTAGCTGAAACCAAAACTGCCCCCGCCTGCTGCATCGGGACTTGCCCGACATCGGACTCGCTCCAGCATTGGGTCCCGCCCAACATCAGGCCCCACCTGGCATCGAGCCCCGCTCGGTATATTGATATGTCTCTCTTAGGCCTCGTTTGTCTCTGGGCCTTATCCGCTATACACATACAATCAAATAACATGCTAATACATAAAAGAACATAATCTAACTGTACTCCTGCCCTAAGGCCTCGTCTAACTTGGGCATCGCCTCCATGCTTATTGATAAGTTATGGAACCCTGTCCACACCCCTGCTACCAGTGAGATACAGGCCCCTGTCCACACTCACTCCTCTCCTACCACAGCCTCGCCCCTACTCGACTAACATAGAGATATAGAACCCCATCCATACTCAACTAGTGATGAGGTACAGGTCCTCGCCCACCTCACCTCCCTACCAGGTACATACAAATAACACAAAGACAACAAGTATAATCTAACATGCAACCTATGACCTTTATCGGATCTGCCCCAGCATCGGACCCTAGTCCGGAAACATACTACCATATAAACTTACCTCGGGCTTGCCCCGTCATCGGACCCCGGTCCGAAACCTATCGCACCGACACATGCAAAAATCACAAAACCTCTAGCATATTGACACTCCTCGGGCCCATTTTTATTAAAAACTCTGGTTTGGGGATTAATTAAATCAATACAATAATTATGCATGGATAAAAGTAAGGGCAATTTTGCCGGAATTTTTGGAGGAATCCGATAAACATGCTGGAGAGGAAACCACCGATCATAATAATTAATTAACGTTGTTTTGTATTTTGAAAAGAGAAATTGTTATATATTTCTCTCAGCCAATCATCTGAAAGAGTTTATTAATACACTAAGTGATTGTGAAAATGGATCCACAGCGCAATGCCTGGATAGTATATTATATCTCTCAGTATTAACTGTAAGCATATATTGGGCTAGCTTACTTATTAGGTTATTATGTCGGGCCTTTATTTAAGGCTTTTGTTATGTATCTCTAGAAACCCTAATCATTTTCTATTTATAATTCTTTATTTCATCTTTGTTATGTACAAACTTCTTTGATAACAAAATTCTATTTATTCATGGTATGAGAACCTTTTGTGTCCATGCATGTCCTGATTTGATGTTTGCTGAAAGCTTCACTTTTGGCACTGGTCGATCGACCTAGGTTAGATTTTTGCTCTTGTTTCGTTGGGTATTGTGATATAATTGTCATTTTGTGTGTTTTATATTTTGTATATCCGTTTTGCTGCTTGTTTGTATTTTATATGTTAAAATATTCAATTGTTTATAGTGCTTTTCATTTTGTTAAATCTGTTTAAACTTGCAACATTATTGTTATGCTTTGTTGATAAAATTGAAATTAAACTAGCTTCCTCGTGATCCGGAACATGAACCCACGCACAGCGCAATCCCTTGGCATTATATTATATGTATCAGTATTGACATCAATATTTGATTCGGATGTTACATTGCTAATTCGATTTGTTGAAAAGTTAGGGTATATAACTAATTGCTAAATAACTGCAGATCCTATTCTAACAAATGATGGTAACCAAGTTCTGATCTCCATCTTGCAGATTCTTTACTGATCTTTTTGATTACATAGCAAACTAGTATATGCATCACAATGGAAGCTTCTAACAGAAACCTGAAAATAGCTCCAGAACAAACATATTGGGCTCCTACAAACCTCACAACGACACCAGAAGGAGAAGAGAAGTTGACGCAGAAGATGCAAATCTCTATTGAGAAACTAAAGAAGTCTGGATTCTTTGCTGCTTTTCTAAATCAAATCCGTAACTCTGAAGCTTCATTCCATTTCCATAGGGTTACGGAATCAGAACACAAGTTAAAGATGGTCATTTACGGAATTGGAAGCATTGAATCATCTAAATCCTCTGAATTACAGCTTAGCCTTGCGATCCTGATGAAAAAAGAAGTGGATTGGATCGGAGATGTTGAAGTTTTCGATCCGATTATTTCTTTGACAGAATTGAAAGTTATTGAGGAACTCGGTTGTTGTGTTCTTTCAGTTAATGAGTGGTGCCAGAGAGAAGCTGTGAACCCGATTCTTTTTTTCATGCCACGTTGTCGAGTAACGCTATTTGAAAATCTCCTAAAGACCAACTGGAGACATGGTATGTTGAACCGAATTATTATACTTGGCAATAGTTTTAAGCACCAGAAGAACTATAGGTTGAAGCATTTATGTGCCATACAACCAATCACCAAAGAGTTTGAGATTTCTAACCTTTCGGAAGCATATATTAGAGCCTTTGGGGGATTGAGTTGGCATTTTTTTAGCGTTGGTTGTGAGGCCAACCTCAATCTAACATGTTTGATACTTTTCTAGTGGAATAACATATTATATTTTTTTTTTATTGTTGCCTATGTAATTTCTTACATGTTCGTTCTTTTGGCCACGCTATCGATAGTTACAAAATTTATATGCCAAATGTGATGTGTGATAAAAACAAATTCAGTGGAATAAGAAATATGAAATAATTAGTTATGAAATATATTGGATATTAGATCAAAATCAATATGGATTACATTGAACTTTATTGAGTTGGATTGTCACATTGTCTTTCTAAAATCCATATAACTTTATAACTTTTTTTCCTTCAATGCACTGATTAAACTCTACAAAGTCCATACACATTGAATGTCAAGGACACTTAAACTTGCAACCTCATTCAACTTTCTCATTAAACGAACCATTGTGGATGCTCTAATAATAAATCTACTCATATTAATCATTTAATACGTGGTCATAGAGTTTGGATCAGGTATGGTTGACTAGTTGATGTTTTGTATCTTGTTTTTGAAATTTTTATACGACTGACGTTAAATATTTTTATGTATTTGATTATTATTTTTCGACCAACCAAACATTTATTAGCCGGACACCGGCAAGATGTTAGCTTAAAAAAAAAAAAATAAGAAAATAAAGATAAAAAAAACTTGGGGTTTGAATCCACTTACTCCCAAGAGATAAAACACATATACAATTTATCTGTTGAAGGACCAACCGTTCATCTCGTAGGTGATTCGATCCAGACTACAAGAGGAAGGGCAAGTTCGGGATTGCAAACATGGACGAAGCTTGCTTAGGGCAAGGGGGGATTGTGCCCCCCCCCCCCCCCCCCCTGAAATTTTTTTGTTTGAAATAGCCCTTCCACTTTAGTTTATATACATATTTAGACTAAAAATAAAAAATTTATGTTGTGGCCCCTTGCTCTCTGATTTTCATGTATATTATACTTTTGGCCCCTCAAAATAAATGTCCAAACTCCATCACTGATTGCAAAAGTGCTCAACATTTTCTTTATGATACTCAATATATGAAATGTGTTACATCATCATATGAGATGCATACTGATATGTGCATGTTAATAATATAGAGGATTGAGGTTGATCAAATATTTGTAGGAATTGCAAAACAATAGACATACACAGAGCTTGGACACCAAATTCTTTTCTTTACAGGTGACTATCTCTATCTTCTGGGATATGCATCTCACAACCATTTGTTTCTATTACAAGATTACTGCATCTCACAAACAAATGTATTACCTGTTTTAACAACAGGATGGCATGAAAAACTACATATATGATGTTATTGTAAAGGTATGGAATTCTATAGGTCTATTTTAGATTCTCCTTATGTTATATTCTCAGAATTTAAATTAGATCAACTTTTTTTTTCAAACTTTCGAGTAGTAAGTGATCTTTTCGCCAATAAAGATTGTATGTTAACCGGTAGAGAAAGCTAAGGTGGGCTCACTCTATTATGATCTTTTTTACTCGGCTGTCACCAGTCTCATGGAAGACAAATACAGTGTTGCAGTTGCAGTTATTTTCGCCATTGTTGTCCCATTGGTTCTTTCTTCCATGTTCCTGGGGGAGAAGAAGGTGAAACAAAGAGGTGTTCCTATTGAAGTTGGTGGTGATGCAGGTTTTGCCTCTCATGCTGCAGGTAGTGGTGGTAAATGATGTTTGTTCTCGATTCTTATTGTAATGCTCTTTGTTATTCATTAGACTTGGAATGCTCTAAAAATCTACAACTTAACTATAATGGTAGATAAAGACAAGCATATGTTTGTTGGAAAATGTTGATCAAGAAGAGTCTTATGCCAATTTAGATCTTGTTCATAGCTTAGTTTAGTTTTTTCTCTGTATGTTTATGATATTAGTTGTTAGGTTGAGAGAGAATTACAGCCATGGATTCCAACTGTATGTATCTCATGTGAAGCTTTTGTTAGAACTATTAATCTCAGGGATTTCAAGTTTTTCATATTTCTTGTATTTAATTAGTTTGTAAATTTTTGTTACAACTTCTATTAATTTGATTTATCTTTCCATGGAACGATTATTTGTATGACATTAAATTTTATGCAACGGGTTGTAGTTTTTGTATATGATATTTTATTTTTTATTATGAGACATTAAATACAAATTTAATTTGAAAATTAGTAAATCTATAAATAATATTCTTTTTAAGTTTTTAAACAGCGACTTTAATGATACGCAATACGTGTCGTAAATGCACGTCGTAAATAAACGACGCGCAAAAGCGTGTTGTCTCTCGTTATGACAGGGCCTTCCTTGACACGCATTTGCACGTCGTCTGAGCGTTTTACGACACACATTACGTGTCGTAAAATGCTGCTTTTCTAGTAGTGGTTTGAGATTTCTAACCTTTCGGAAGCATATATTAGAGCCTCTGGGGGATTGAGTTGGCATTTTTTAAGAGTTGGTTGTGAGGCCAACCTCAAACTAACATGTTGATACTTTTCTAATGGAGTAACATATTATATGTCGTTTTTATTGTTGCCTATGTAATTTCTTACATATTCGTTCTTTTGGCCACGCTATCAATAGTTATGAAATATATTGGATATTAGATCAAAATCAGTATCCACGTCATCTTTCTAAAATTCATATAACTTTATAACTTTTTTTCCTTCAACGCACTGTTTAAACTCTACAAAGTCCAAATACATTGAATGTCAAGGACACCTAAACTTGCAACTTCATTCAACTTTCCCATTAAACGAACCATTGTGGATGCTCTAATAATAAATCTACTCATATTAATCATTTAATAGGTGGTCATAGAGTTTGGATCAGGTATGGTTGACTAGTTGATGCTTTGTATCTCGTTTTTGAAACTTTTATACGATTAACGTTAAATATTTTTATGAATTTGATTATTATTTTTCGACCAACCAAACATTTATTAGCCGGACACTAACAAGATGTTAGCTAAAGAAAAAAAAAACTAAGAAAATAAAGATAAAAAAAACTTGGGGTTTGAATCCACTTACTCCCAAGAGATATAAAAACGTGTTACAACGAGCAACAATCAAAAAAAAAAAAAACTTAGTTAATTATAGTGACGTGTTTTTATCTTAACAATAGTATTTTGAAATTTTATTTATAAAGCCCTTCTGGTTTCTAACTTAATTACCGAAACAACGTGATTAACTTTATATTGGTTTTACTCTTTTACTTTGAATTTCAAATTTTTTTGCTTATATCCTTATAAATATTTATAATTATGTTTGTATTCTTGTAAAATTCAAATTATATATATATACATATATATATATATATATATATATATATATATATATATATATATATATATATATATATATATATATATACTAGTAGTGTACCCGCGCTAAGCGGCGGGGCACGTAAGTTATTTCAGTGGTATGTTTCCTTTACACAAATGTTATGTTACAAAAGAAAGTACATGTCGAAGACAATATAATCAAACTATGGTGTTATTTGTTACATGATACATCAAATAACCAATAAAAAGAAACTGGTCAAGACGGCACAAAATATGAAATATTTAAGTTGTTGAAACAAAAATAAGAGAATTATATAAGATTACATAAAATATGAAAATGTGTAATAACACATGATTGATTATACATTATTAATCGTGCAATATTTCTTTATACACCACATTTGCTGTATAAACCCAATCACCTTTTGAATTTTCATTAGGCTTCACTAATACTTTTGTATTGCAACATGAAAGCCCTCTGGACAATGCAACATAAAGCTGTCCATGAGAGAATACTGGGTCTGGAAGATAGATACCTACATTTGGAATTGTTTGTCCCTGAGCTTTATTGATTGTCATTGCAAAACCCAATTGAATAAGAAACTGTTTCCTCTTCAGCTTGAATGAGAACATATCATCATCAGAGGGATATAAATGAATCGTAGGCAAAAATATCATTTTTCCAGCATGTTGACCAACAGTTATTTCTGCATCAATAACATTTTGCTGAAAGCTTTTGCATATCAATCGGGTGTCATTACACAACCCATTTGTTGGGTCAATATATGTAAATCATCTAAATTTTCAGGCCGAGCATATAATGTATGCCAACTTTGTTTTGGTTCATTTAGTTGGAAAGTTATATTAACTTAAGAATGTGTTTTTATCTCTTTTCAAATGATTACCTTTAATTATGTTTATATAATCTTATTCAAGTGTGAATAAAACATGAATAAATAATGAATGAATGAATAAGGAACATATGTTATATCAACTATTGATCAATTTATGCCGATTAGGATGAGATGAGACTAAATATTTCATCCAAAAAGTTATAGAATTACAAAAAATAGGTTTAATTATTTTAGTTAACTTTGATGACTATTTTTCAAAATTAAAAAAACGCATAGGTAATAATTAAATTTCAGATATCTTTATAAAATAGAAAATACACTTCGACTCCAAATAGAAAATAACCACTTGAGGCTTGAACAAAAACTATTTTTCTTTAGTCAAATATTTTGAGATTATTTTAATTAGTTTTGAAAAAAAAATTAGTTTGTTTTTTATTATTATTTGAAGTGTCTATAGTTGGAAGGATGAAACTTTATAATGATTTTTTAGAGTTCCTTTTACACAGACAAAAGAGTGGAACCACATATCACAATTGAGCTTTTATTATTTAAAGTGTCTATAGATGTAAGGATGAAACTATAATGAATATTTTTGTTATTACATTGTAACTATACTTGCATGCTCTTTTCAACGTATTCAGGCTCGTGTGTATCAAAAAAGTAACCTCTAGCAACATACATGTATCTCTCAAACTCACAACCTAATGATCATATAGACTTTAATTCGAACCAATGGTGCAAAACACAATCTCCAATGGGAGCTAATCATTCAATCATAATATATGCTAGGGGTTGGCAATTTGTGAGTAAGCCAACCAAAGAAGCCAATCTTTTATGAGAAACTATTGAAGCAAAGAACTATCTGAAAACTATAAAATTCAGATCTGAATAAATGTAAACAACCATATAATCCCAGGAAACAAAAACTCAAAACCAAACTCATACCATATTGTCACTTGAATAGGACATGAAGGAATCATAGTCTCTATTGCTAAGTGCTAAAAGTTTTATAGTAGAATGAAAATAGAAGTAGGATGTTATAATAAACAGATAAATGAAAGTACATTGCCATTTCTTGCATTTTGCTCTTAAGATAAATTTATGATCATGAGAAAAAGTATCAAACGAATGAGGTCAAACATTATTTAGGGGGGGAAGTAAGTAGATATGGAATAAACCTAAGAGGTTATTGGGGATTAAAGTCCATAGGCATGACATTTGATCCCTGCTTGAACAACCGAACCATAGTTTTGGAAGATTGTATGGTGAGTATCCAATGGGAGGATATTCGAACTATGCTTTTTTAATCGTTTGCAATCACAATACAAAGTCTATTAGAAAGTTTTCCCAAATAAGCTAAAAAATAAAAACACAAATCAAAGATTAAGCTTCAAGGAACTACAATTGTTGATCATTTGCAAGGATAAGATATTTTTTTTAAAAGATACCGGATTCAAAAAAAATTAGGTGAACTTTCGTTTCAACATAAACAATGACAGACCCAAATTTCAACATGTATATTGAAATCAGCACGAAAGCAAAAGTATAGGCCTGAGACATTTAAAAGCTAACATAAAATACAAAAGGTATAGATCTAATGTTGCACATCTGATTTATCCGGCATAAGTTGACTAATCAAATAACTCGAGAAAAATTGGATCCTAAACCATTTTGAAATAACATTTTAGGTACTTACCATTGTGGACGCATTTGAGGGGTGAAATTTTGAAATCAATACTTGAAGGCTGGAGCTATGAAACATGTAAATTAAAGCTTTATGAGGATCTCTTACCTATTGTAGAGTCCAAATACTCTACTCCTACATTCATTTCACATCATACCATGTACACAACTTCATTTGACCACCATCTGTCCTACATCCGGATATTTACAACTCATTTTATACAACAGTTTTAATTATTAAATAAACAATCAAACTTTTCTCTTGCCCTTACATTATCTTATTTCATCCATTTATCTTTTTTTTAGAGCTTAATATGAACCTTAACCTTGAAATGGTCTAAAAACCTTATTAACATAACCACAAAAGAAATTATCAAAAGATGGACATCGATAGATCATTTATGGTCGGATCTACAAAAAGAAATAAATATCTTAACAACCACCTAAAAAGATTGTTAATAGACATCATGTTAGTCAAGTAAGTGTTATAAAGAAAGAGCCCTTAGTACATGCGTTCATAAAAACTTTCAAGTAAGATATGGGTGAATAAATTAGGAAAAGATAATGAAACAAAAAGATGAAGAAAGCTTCTGAAGCCATACCAGATGACTACATGGTTATTGGGCATTCCCAAACCCCTCAGATGGATTTTGGTTTGTCGTTCCTTTCCAAGCATTACCTAAATCATGAGAAAATAAAAAACATGAGCAAATAGATATGGTAATACATATAAGTTCGATCTAAATTAAAAAAATATGAGAAAGGGAAAAAGGCTTACATAGAAAGGAGCAAAAAAAAACATACCCAAAATTGTTCTACAAAGGAACACAAAACAAAAACTTATAAAATTGATGATAAATACAAATCAAAACAGGGAAAGCAAATGCAATGAAAAAGATTGGAAAGGTAAAAAAAAAATCAAACCTAGTGGCTGATTTGACCCATTCCTACACTCTGGATTGAAATTCAAAATAATACAAGTTTTCATTTAGAACTCGTAATAAGTAGGGGGAAAATTCAAACAAAACGAAGCACCATATTTTTCGTCCCTGTTCTTGTTCCTCTTCATGACTTTGATTTCATTCTTATATCTCCATTCGTTTTCATTCCAACACCTCCATTTGGTGTCGGCTAGAAACAATTGGAGTAATGGAGGTGAGTGATCGGTGGCTATTCGATGGTGGCAAGGAAAGAGATCCGGTGGTGGATGTAAGATGACGATAAAGATGGTGGGCAGCTTATGATGGTGACCGGCGGTGAGGGTACGACTGATGGTTGGTGTTTTAGGGCTCGTAGAGGTTTAGGGAGACTTATATTTAGAGAAAGCCAAAATTAAGAGAAATATTTTCTGATTGATTAGGATTCAATATGCTCAATCTGGGAATAAGGAGGGCTAAGTCAAAAACCTTCAGTTTGTTGCAAGAAATACTTCCAATGAGGCAAATTAATCAACATTGGGGTTAGATTGCAATGTTTTCTAAAATCAATTTAAAAACCCACCCATGTAGTTTGAAAAATAGTTCTGCAATAGATCAATATAAGTTTCATATAAAAAATAAACCAAATCAAAACCGACCAAAGCTGTAGAAATTGATGAAAAAGAAAAAAACACATATATAGAGGGTTAGGGTTATCAGAAGTTAGTACCGGAAACCTACATTCCAGATATTATAAAAACGATTGTTTCTTTTATTCATTTATCCAAACCGGAGATTCAACACAGGTTACTGGACTAAGAAACATATAAGAGGGTTAGGGTTAGAAATCATATAAAAGAAAGATGAAGAACAAAATAAATCATACTGTACATTAACCTAATGGGAGGACGGTATGCGTAGTGGCTTGATGACGCTCTTGGGGAAAACTAATCCTCTTTTGTTCTGATGATGATCTTGGTGTTTCGAACACTCACTGAAGAAATTTATTAATCCAAAAGGGTAAACATTTATTAGTCGTGGTCTGGTAGTATTAATAGAAGGTCGATCTAGGTTTCCTGGATTGAGAGAGGTGGGAGAAGAACACCAACATGATGGTGAATGATCTGATGGCGGTGGGCTTTATAGCAGGGAAGAGCAACAAAGGGACGTAGACTTCAAATTTGGAAAATGGAATCAAACATGCGACATTTAAGGATATTTGTAGAAGCCTATTGGGTTGAAATTTTGAATGCATCCGGATACCATTAGGAAATGGGAAGGAGTCAAAGTTGAACATATTTTGGGAGAATTATAAGGGTTTAAATCGTAAGACTAAGTTATAAAATAATATTATTTTATTCATGATTGGTTGTACTTTAAGCTTAGAGACTTGAACGTCTTAAAAATATTATTATTATATTAAACTTATTTATAGAAATAGTGAGACTTCTTTTATAAGATAGTAAAGATATATATATATATATATATATATATATATATATATATATATATATATATATATATATAGTCTTGGATTATTATATTCTAACTAATTATTTTGTAAATATATGACTGATATGGGCCAATCATTTTACTTATTTAAAGAAAGTGATTAATACATCTTATTGAATTAAATATAATTGAAAAATATCATCTAATTTTACTAGAAAGGTATTTTAGTCAATTAATATAGACTTAATAAATGAAATTTGCATATTTTAAGGGATCATAGATTCTATTAATTTTAAAAATCCGATTTTACGAATTATAAGGTTTTTAATTTGGACATTCTGACAGAATATGTTTGAGTATGTTCAAAAATAAAAATATTCTTGAACCATAAAATAATAAAAATATTCTTGAACATATTTCTTGATCACGACTTTAAAAATTTCTTGTAGAATAACAAAATTTTCGAACCATCAATTGAAGAATTAAAACAAAAATTACGTTAATTCTTATAGAATACATGTAACAATTGTTAAGAATTACATTTATTGTAAAAGATTAAAACTAAAAAACTTTCAAATCGGAAAAAAAAACATCGAAAACTAATAAATACACTAATAAATTCTAAAAGAATAATGTTGTTAAGAAACACTTTCAATTTTGTTGTGCGTTCTTCAAGCATCAACTTCTGTGAAAACAAATCCAATTGTAATTTAGAATCTAATAACGCATTAGCAAATGATAAATAAAAAACTATATTCCTTTTGAAAATTATGCGGACTTGTTAACTGCACCAAACCAATAACCAAAAATTGTAGAACATGTATAATCAATGAGAAAATATCCATATTCAATTCCAACAGAATTAGAATTTGTGTTTCCATTCCGATAGAATTTGAATTCGTGATTCCATTCTGATAGAATTGGAATTGTATAAAATACACAACTACTAAGGGATTACTAGAAAGTAGTTTCATAAGTTGATGGACAAATATATGAATCATATATAGAAAGGAGGAGTAAAATTTGTGACAACTTGGATGCCATAAAACTCCAAACCAATAATAATTTTGTAAAACTTCGCAGGTCTAAATTAATGGAAAGTAGAATATAATTCAATTTATAAGAATATCATCACAACTTATCAAAAACATATTATCCTTTTTATCACAAAAGTCAAACTAAAAAAAGGGTTCAAAAAATATTCAAAATTATACAAGAACACCAACAATTACTACTCTAATAGCATATTTGTTCAAAATTCACAAACAAAATAGATGATACCTCATATTAAGATGATGATTATTGAACACAATTAGTCCACTATATTTACTAGGCTTACTTGGCGTCAATTAGGTTTAGAAAATAAAAAAAAAAGTGATGTTACCTTAGATTAAGAACAAGATTCATGATCACATCTGGTTGCCAGCAAAATTCTAATAGCGCATTCAAATTAGTTCTCGATGACACACATATATGAAAGCAAAATTCCAATAGCCCATATGAAGGGGCTGATGTATACAAGAAGGTCGTGATATGGTGGATTAAAGGAGATGCATCCAGAGGGGTTGTCATATAGGAGTGGCGGTGAAGGGTGGCAGTTTGTGGAGATGACAACAAGGCTGCGAAGACCTCTTTTGGTGTATGTGGAGGTGTGTGGCGATAGTGAGCGACGTGCGATGGATTAGACATGGTGGACAGATGACGTCGATGAGTAATTGTTGATGGCGATCGAAGATGAAGATGGCAATCAATTTTTGTAGAACTCAAGATCGATTTTGTAGTCTATTCCAATTCGGCAGATCGGGCAAGATTTGGTTTTTAGATAGAGAGGGGAACGACTCTAGATATAAAGTTGGAGAAATTAGGTTAAAAGTCAATACCATGATTATAGTGATTATTTTTGGAAGTTATTAATCAAATTACTAAATTACCCTTATTTATTTAATTAATTATTTAATTTTTTATTTAATTTTGATTAGCCCACATTTATGCATACAATCACACAATAATTACTTTAAACACTTGAACCTATCTCTCTCTCTCTCTCTCTCTCTCTCTATATATATATATATATATATATATATATATATATATATATTCACTATCTTATATAAGAAATCTTACTATTTCTAAAAATAGATTGAATATAATAATAATAATTTTTTTAAACGTTCAAGTCTCTAAACGTAAAATACAACTAACTATTATTATAATAATATGAAATTTATAAACAAAACGTTTTTCATATAAATTCTACATTTGAATACTAATGAATCCGGAAATTTGACCGGATTTCCCTTATATATCGATGCATAAATTTTGAACCACCGTTTAATTTATTAATTGGGTGAATTGATTCCTAATATATCTACAAAATTTATAGGATTATGGCTGGCTTTCCCGGATCTTTCAGCCACAGTAAAACTACAAACTACATTTCTCCATCTAAACAAAATTTCCCTTAAGCCTCCAGTCGTAACCATAGATGACCACCACCTCCACCATTTTCGTTGTCGTGCTACCATAGAAATCTTCTTTCCCTGCTAAGTGGTCGTCCCCTCCTTCTCACAAACTGCCTCCCTCCAGATGCCATAAAGATACTGCGTTGTGACATCTCTAGCCACCTGCATCACCACGCTCTGGACGATTCTTTTTCTCCCCCCTCATAGAAACCCTAATCATTTGAAAGCCTCATCCGGAGGTTAACGGTTGATGAGTTTCTGTACCGAAGTCACGTCAATTCGAAGGTTAAAGACCCAAAACCAAATTATTCTCTTAACACCACTATCCATCGCCTTTATTACTATCACGAGACACCACCATCATCAGAGATCACCAACACCATTATACCACCAACAATATCTCTATCTAAACCACCACACCACCAATACAACTCTTCCCATCTCTCTATCGCTTAAAAACCATGACCAAAACCACCATTACTCACTCTTCGTCTTCTCTTTTCGTCCCTATATAATTCCCCTAAACGCCATCGTCTCCATCAACCACCAATCAGACCACCTCTGTCTTTCTCTTTGTGATTTTTATTCATAGACACATTAAAATCAAATTCTTTTCGTGAATCTGGATCAGATAAAGTTGTTCTCGCCATTTCCTGATTTGGATCTCCCCCCCCCCCCCCTCACAACCACATGTTTCCCATAAAAAAAAAGTGACACACGTTAGTCCGCCAAACCAACCTTTCCTTCTACACATCTGAGACTCACGCCAAGTCATCTCCTGTCCTTTTAAATATTGCATGTTTTAACTTTTATCTACTTGTAATTATTGATTTATGGCGTAATGCTGATTTCTTTTAGAAATGGATGAGTTTTATGTTCTTTTTTACATAATTTATTTTCCTTTTTTTCCTACAGATCCACACTTCTTGATAGGGTAATTATGGAAAAGAAGGTATGGTTGTTAAATGAACAATATATGTATGGATTCCTGAAATTGTTCTTTTGATTGGCTTCTGATAGTTATTTGAAAGGTTGGTCTGGAAATAAAGAATGTTATGGAATCTCTTGGGTGTTTAACACGTATATTCTTGAATATTAGAGAACATTATATGGTTGACAGATGTTTAGAGGTTTCTGCCTTTTCTTATTTTCCAGGTGCTAAGTGCTTCAAATGCAAATACAACCGTAGAGCCTTTGACTATGGAAAATGGGCAAAAAGGTGGGAAATGTTACTCATAGGGTATGTATGCATATCACATATGAAGAGATATGGTTATGGTTATGAATTATTTATACACCATAGGAGCTTTGATGTTTTATAATGCATCAACTAATATTTATTACACTGTTTTCTATAGGTTTATAGCGGTGTATTAAGAAAGAACAGAAAATTTGAAACAGAGGACACAAAGATAAAATTGTCGTGTTGAGGTAAACATTTTCTAGCATGTCATTTTGTTTGGTAATGTTCTACATGCTTTATAATCTTTGTTAGATTAATAACTGAAATTGTCTAATTTTCTATTGATATTTCCTATCACAGTTGGTCAAAGATATGCTTGATATCTAAGACTCAAAAAAGGTACACTTGGTATTTTCTAGACATTCGTTGGTCCAAGACATGCTTTGACTTTTTACTGAAATTATTAAGATATAATTAGTTTAGTCTTTAGATTCAGGTAATAGTTGTACATTTCTGAACTTTTAAACTATGAAACTAACACGCACAGGTCTTGCCGGGTGAAACAAAGTTTCCAGTTTTGGTTAACTAAACAACTAAAATCTTTAGGTTTTTGGTTTGACTGCGGTTCACATTTATTCTCATGAACGGTTTACCAAAAAACCCAATTTTATCTTTTTTTTTTATTTTTTATTTGGATGCTTAGTGTAGTTAGGGCCGCCGCCGCCATCACCACCACCGTCTGTCATCACTACCACTGCTCCCGTCCCGCTACCGCCATCGCCCCCACCCACACTCTATCACCGCTACCGTTTTCTAAAAATGAAAACCAGTAGAAAGATACACATCTAAACACGTTTTCTAATTTTCTAAAATTGAAAATGAAAACTGAATATGTTTTAACTACACGTTTTTTCTAAATTTTTCAATGAAAAATGAAAACCGAAAAAGGAAAACAAAAAACGGAGAATAAAAACTGTTTTTTCCGTAATTAAACGCAACCCTAATTGCCGAATGAAACTATTCGCCGCCGCCGCTTTGCGCGGATAGACGACTAGTTTGTGTGTGTGTGTGTCTATATATATATATATATATATATATATATATATATATATATATATAGAGAGAGAGAGAGAGAGAGAGAGAGAGAGAGACTAGCCGTTTACCCACATGCAAGCGATGAGTGTGAATAGTATTCTTAGAAATTAGTTTGTAGAGGAGATTTTGCAAATGATATATTATTATTTTGTGGATATTTTCTGTTTTTCAATTCATTTTCTTTCGAAATCTTGAGACCTTTCTATTTTTCAAACAATATTCTTTATATATATATATATATATATATATATATATATATATATATATATATATATATATATATATATATATATATATATATATAGTTTAATCATATTTAGTGTATTTATAAAATTAAAAACAATAATTTTAAACTAGATTATAAATAAACAACTATAATACTCATTTACAATTCCTATGATAATCGAATTCCACATTCACAATACGAATATCCTGATTTTGTCGCTTTATATTTTACATAATCGATTAGCAAAACCGATGATTCCATATTCTTAATAGATTGTTAAACAATATATTTCAAATCCTACAATTGACTTATGAGACATGTGATTATTCTCTTCAAAACATTTTTTGTGTTCCTCTTGTTCTCCGGTTATAGATAAAATCACGAAAAATATAATATCAATGCAGGTGTCAATATTTTGTAACAATTTATGAAGTAAATAGGTCGAGAAAAGCAATGTGGGAGAAGGATAATATGGTAATGCTACAAGTTAATTATTTCTTAATAACATAAAATCAATTAAAAGATAGTGTTTTTAATTTATAAAATATGATTAAATTTAGTATTTGGGTATATATGTGAATTTATTGGTATTTTATCAGGATATATAGTAATTTGAAGTATTATATATATATATATATATATATATATATATATATATATATATATATATATATATATATATATATATAAAAGAATATGGATGGAATTATTCCAAAAATTGATGCTACAAATAGGATTCAAAATATTTGCTTTTAACTATTTTGCATATTTGTCGAAATTTATATTTTCTACAAAAAATATTTGTTTTCTTAATTTTACAAATTGTTTATATTTCATACAAGATAACATTCAACATGATGACAATAAATAATAATAATAATAACAATAAAAATAAGTTCAACTAATTCGTTGTTTGCAAAACACTAGAATCTCATCCACATGTCACTATTCGTTTTATTAAAATTATTTGTATTAGTAGATAATAGGGAAATCTGCGAAAAAAGTCTCAAAGTTTTGTCTTAGTTTATGATTTAGTCCTAAATTAAATTTCACTTATGAAAAAGGCTAGATTGTCGGTTATTATACTCAGTTTAGCCATAGGAACCGATAATCCTTATAATAGCTGGTTACCCCAACTGGCTCGTCCTTATCACTCTCCACTAATCTCCCCGTCATCTACTCCTCCTCTGTAAAAACCCTTTCTTACCCTCCATCGAAGCAAAACTCTACCACAATGGCATCTTCAAGCTCAGTGGGAAGCAGGAGCAATATCCACTCACGAAGGCAAGCATTAAGGGCAACATGCTTTTGTAAAGACCCCATTGGTAAGTGGACATAATGAGGCCAACAAATGTTGGCAGGAGGTTCATCGAATGCCCGTATTTTCGGGTAAGTATCCCCTAATCCTATTTAATTACATCTCAAATCTCTTCCAATTAGGTTTTATTTCCTATATAACAGGATGAGGAAAAAGATTGCAAGTATTTTGCTTGGGTCAATCCCCCATTACCAAAAAAAATTGGTACATAAACATGTTGATGGATTTTCACAATAATGGCATTCAAGTAGACAATGAGTTCGAGAAAGAATTTGTGGAAGAAGCTGTGGATTTTCACGGCAATGGCATTCAAGAGGTTCTTGTACAAGGTGAAGATGAAAAATGGAAGATTGGGTTTTTTTGTGTTTGTTGGTGATTGTGTGGATTACGTTGAAGTAGTTTTAAGTTGTTGTAAAACTTTTAAATGACAGTTGGATGTAAGTTGTATGTTGTTGAATGAAAAATTGGTTTATGGATACCTACTGTTTGAGCAATGTACAAATATAAGTGTATGATGTGAGCAAATGAAGGATGTTTTTCAATATAACATAATGACCAAAATGTAACTTATACATCAACAAAACATACCAAAATCTGCCATAGTGTTAACAATATAACCATATTGTATATTGTTTACAAAAGAAAGGGCATATTAACAAATTTACCAACAAGGCTTCCTAACATCTTTGCCCAAATAGCCCATATAATTGCTTAAATCCTAACCAATCTAATCCAAAGTAAAAGATTTTTTTTGAGCCATTCCTATTCCTTTCTTGTCAACCACAATTTTCTTCAACATGTTTTCAATGATCCGTTCAAAATGTTTTCTTGTTCTAACTCTGACTTGAGTTCTAACCCTAACTTGAGTATCATCAACTCCCTCTTCATCATCCTCAGCTCCATCTTCATCATTGTCCACCTATGATTCTTCAACTCCATCTTCATAGTCACTCTCCTCCTTGTTTTAATCATTGTCCTCATGTGTTTCTGGTACATGTTCACTCACAAAATTCACATCCTTGCATGGGAAAAAATACAAGTTAGATATGTTATTGAAAAATAAAATTCACTCTCAATGTTATAAAATATACCTTTATAGCTTGTTTGGATTGGTGAAGCAAAGAATCAAATCCTTTAAGTTGTGATTGGGTGATATTAAGACACAAAAGGATTTCTGCTTCCCTGTATTTTGACTCTCTAAGGTAACTCAAATCATGTAGTATTTGATCCAGATCAGTCATATCAAGACCATTACATTCATCATCAATCTTAACATTTGCTTCCTATGTTTCTGGTAAATGTTCACTGTCAACAGTAGGTGCTGTTTGGGTGACAAATTGACTCTCAACAATAGGTGTTGTTTGGGTGACAAATTGAGTCTCAATCCCATGTTCTTTTTTCCTAAAACTTTCACCTTCTTCATAAACACTGGTAGACCCTCTTCCACCACTTCTATCCCTCTTCTACCACCTCTTCCACCACCTCTTCCACCTCTTCTACCACCTCTTCCACCACCTCTCCCAAGTCTTGTGTAATTGGTCAATTCTGGATTCAACCTTGGCCTTCCTATTTTCTTCTTACGCTTTGGTGTTGGTTTGACTGAGGGATTCTTGCAAGACACTTTATTGTGCCCCATTTGCATACAATTATGACATTAGACGGTTCTACCTTTAGAGGAGACTTGGGAGAACCTGTCTTGATGCTCAGAGACATGCATTTTCCTTTTTATACAAGGCCTTCCTGGCATCCTTCTTTCAACAGGTGGTAGTGGTTTGGTGTAAGGTGTTGGTTCCCACATATTACTTCCATTAACAGGAAGGATGTTAGACTCATAAGTACCTAAGAACTTGTCCTTACCAAACCATGTGCTGATGAATCTAGTTGGATCCTGTTGCGTGTAAATTATGGTTGCTTGGGCATGGACACAAGGGATCCCAGACAACTCCTAAAGTCGACATGTACAATACATCCCCTCTAAGTTCACTCCATATGAGTGGAAGCCATTTCTCACTTCAAAAGCATTCAAACCACTAGGATGAACATACCAACTCCTGCAAACACATTAACAGTTTTAATTAGTATACATATTAAATCTCAATACTAAACTCATACATTGTCTTAATTTTATAATACTTACTTGATATCAAAAGCAAACTCATCCATTTTCTTAATAGGTCCTGGAAACACATTATTCACCCATTTACGTGCTTCTTGCTTCAATTTAAATAACCTTTCCATCATATATAGTCTAATATCCTCAAGCATGGCCACCAAAGGCTTCTTTCTGGCATCAAGTATGATGGCATTAAAACACTCTACCATTCCATTTTCAACAGCCTCACATGCCATTCCACCTTTAAAAAATGCCCCGCACCATGATTTAGGCTCCATTGCCATCAAATGATCATAAGCAGCAGGATTGACTTCTCTGATCTTCTCCGTATTCAATTTGAAGTCTCCTTCAACAGTTGACTTGGAAACTGTCCAAAACATATTCTTGAACTCTATACCACTGAAGACCTTTATGAAATTTGCATACACATGTCTTGCACATTGTCTGTGCTCCACATATGGCAATACAACATTTACAGCTTCCAAAAGACCCTATGAATTACATTAAAAATTTTCATTAGTAACTGCTTGATACATGTATAAATGAAATGAAAAAAAAGAGATAATCGAAAACATTACCTTGTGTTGATCAGAAATAACACACAAATCCAAGCCTCCTTGTAATTCCAAGTCATCATGTAATATTTCTAAGAACCACTGCCATTTGGGCTTGTTCTCAATTTCAACTATTGCCCAAGCAATGGGATACACATGGTTATTTTCATCCTTCCCTATGGCAGTTAGCAGCTCACCTTTATATTGTCCTTTCAAAAAACTCCCATCAAAAAACTCCCATCCTTCCCTATGGCAGTTAGCAGCTCACCTTTATATCTACATTAGCTTGAGGAGTTGATCTGAAATGACGCCTAACATCAAAGTAGTGAAGCAATCTATAAAATGTAAGTTGAACACATGGAGGGATTTGTAAAAGATGAGCATCTTTAAGTACAATGTTGAAGATATCTGAAATATTTGTAGTGAGCAACCCATAATGCTTTCAACAATCTTGTGCAAGTATCCATCTACAAAGTGAGTTCCCTTCAAGCCATTACTGAACTTATGCATTTAGTTTTCCAAGTTCTTCCATAATGGAGTTGAACTTACGAACTTGGTTTTGACTCCCAACATGGTAAGATAGAACTTTCAATTTTGATTTACGAAACTTGTCATGATAAATTATTTATCTCTCTCGTGACATAAATCCTAGCTATTTCCTGCTATTAGGGTAACCGAAAAATGACTTCACTTTAATTCACTAAGAATATACCAATTTAGTTAAGACGTTATACACTAAATCCAACAGTCTCCAACTTGGATAAGTTGGCAACTACAATTTCAAGTATAACTCTTTGCATAAATAGTAAAGGGTAATTTCCACACTTTAAAACTCTATTTAAAGAAGCCATTAGCCCTAAGATAAGTGATCAGATATCCATTCGTTCCTCCTGATATCGTACGGAGATGAGACATAGATATGAATCAATCTGATGGTCTAAGATTCTGCTCATGGATTTCCTGATTTGTGATGACATCATTAGACTACAATTTGAACTCCTCAACTTAGTCTCGGTTGGGCCAATGTCAACATCAAATCACCGTGGGCCACAAAGATATCACTTTTCCTTAATAGGAAAAAGAAATGATTAAACTTTGACTACATCATCATACCTTTTACTCATCATACCATACATGGAAATACACTATATAAATCCAGTTACAGATGTGTTGATGCAAACCAATGCACATCAAATTTGCAAACTATGACTGAGATATTTTTGCTTTAAGAATAGAAGACATTATCGTCTTAGAATTACTCTTGATTGAATCCATGAAGTAATCTATAAGCGTGGGTTTTACCAAATTTACCAATACTAAAAATCCCCATTTTCTATTTACTCACGAATATTGCAGCAATCCCTACGCAATATCCAATCACCATGGACAATCTACAAATATTTGATGAAAATGTTCAATCAATACTTACTCATAAAGTATGACTCACTGTGGCATTTTGAATAAATTTATATTTAGGAAGTAAAGCATGCAAAGTGACACATAAGAATAAATTAATACTTAGTCATTATGCTAGCCAAACTTAAGGATAAACATTATACCTAGTTGTCACTCTATCATAATATCCTATCAAAGAATTTCAACACAGTGATAATTATATATATATATATATATATATATATATATATATATATATATATATATATATATATATATATCAGTATAATTATGTAAGAGAATCATATTAAAGGAGAACTAAAGAGAAGAATAAAAGATCAATAATCATAATTTAAGCAATTAAGTTCAACAAACCTCGGGCCTATAATCATTAAATCTTAAGTGAGTGGAAAAGATATGTATAGATCTATACATGATTGACACCCCTACCTACGGTTGCTAGCTACAAACCTGACGACAATTTCACAATAGGCTTAACTTTCTAATCTATTTCACAACGTCTGATGAAGCTTTAGGCAGGGAAAATATCAAGTCAAAAGCTTGATTATTGGAACTCATTGTAACAATGTCCATCAGTGAGTTAATCTAACATATAAGAAACAAACAATACGATGGGTAATACATCTGTATGAAAGATATATTAATAATAAATCCAGTATAAAGATAAACAACTCATTGGCTGTCAATATATCTTAAGTAAGAAAAGTACAATATAGGAGAATGATAGGAGAAACACTCAACAAACTTAGAGTGCAAGGGATTATGATACTAATCATATTCATAAAAAAATCCTATAATAAATCATTATAAAGAGTTCTCTCAATAAATCTATAAAAACTTGGGAACTCACCAAAATTATGTTGAATTTTTCAAATCTCATGTATTCCTAACGAATCATAAGGTGAAAAGGTCATTGCAAGGAAGGACAAAACGCATGGAACTAGACAGCTATTTTTGTAATAGTTAATTTAATCATTGTTAATTAATAAAAAGTATCATGAGTTGTTTGATTAATGCTCTGTGATTTAGGTAATCTATGTACTGTCGCACATCTCAATATTTCCGTCGTCGGCCTAGGGTGTGACATTTTGGTACCCTTTACCTCTAGATATGCAACAATTTTTGTATCACCTTGGGTATGCCTTCCCTGAGGTCTTTAGGAGTGCTCAAAATCGGGATAAAGAATTATTGCGAGAAAATAATATGCATGACTCATTACCAAAGCATGCCAATCCTATTCTTCCATTAGCTAATATTAGAAGAAAAGCAAAGGCAAACCATAAATGGCATGCATCTTATCTTCAAGATTGTTAAGAATTTTCATTATACTCTTAGCTATATTTAACTAGTTGTTTTGCTATATTTACGTGTTTTAATTGTATGACTTGTATATTTTATTTAGGGTTTGAAATTTAGGGGTGATCAAAAACCGCACCACAATTAAAATTAACCGCAAAAACCGCATTAACCGCAACCGATTAACTGAAACCGCAATAAAAACCGATGGTAATGTTTTTTGTTTTTCAAAAACCACAAATTTGTGGAGCGGTGCAGTTATTAGTTTTTAAAAACCATAAAAAAAAAAATCACATCTCACCGCATATATTATATACAATTTTTTATTAATAATTATTAATATATTAAATACTAAAAATAAGACAAGTTTTATGGATGAAAGACGATAAAATTCTAAAATACAAAAGTGTTTGTTTTTTCTTATGTTTAACTTTGGAAAATGGTGAAATTTGACAATTTTAAGATATTTATTGTTAATTACTAGTGATTTAACGTTTTTAAGATATTAGTTGTTTGTAATTTAAGCTAATTGTCTTATACCTTATGGTTTTTTATTATTACAAGTAATATCTTTAAACTCTTAAAACTGTTTGAACTCCTAAGTATGATTAAAAACCACATAAAATAATCGCACCAAATCCATGCGGTTAATAATCGAAACACAAAAAAACAAAACCGCACCGCAAAAATAACTGCCTAACCGCACCAAACGGTTTTGAAAATAGATTAACCGAATTTGCGGTTAGTGGTGAGGTTTTTGCCAGTAACCGTACCGAACCGCACTGCGCTAACCCCTAGTTTGAATTATTGTTTTATAACTTTTTTAATAAAAAAATAATATTTTGCTCAAACGTGTTCCTATTTACACCCAAACGTTTAGTATTCGACCCTGCAGATTTAAACACTGTTACTTCCATATATTGTAGTTAACTAGGCAAATGCCCGCGCGTTGCGCAGAAACACTTATATAGTTGAAGTCTTTACAAATATATGATTTTTTGAATATAACAATAACGTTGTTGTTAAATTTGATATAATAATTTCTATATACTATATTGATATAATATATTGATTATTTTGAATTATATGATCATATATATATTTATTATAACTTCATGATCTCAATCGTTTGAATGACTTCTACCCGCGAGTTACACATGAATAAAATTAAATATAATATATGATTTGATGTTATTTATAGTTGTTTTTATTGTTAATTAATTTTTTAAAATTTATTTGCTTAATGTTTTAATTTTTATCATTATCATTATTTAAAACATCAAACATTGTTTTTTTATTTTAAAGCTAACAATATAATCATTTATATAGAGTTGTTTTAACTATTGTTATTGTAAGTTATTTTAAGCTAGTTATTTTGAAACTTTTAACGATTATAAAAATATATTTAAGAAAATATTTTAGTTAAATTGAAATTACAATTTAGTTTTTGCTTTTATCGCTACAATTTCTCACTTTTAACTATTTACAAAATATTCTTTAGTTTTTTTAAATAGAATTGAAATTTATATTTGAGTTGACATTGTAATGCGCAGAAACACCTATATAGTTGAAGTCTTTACAAATATATATATTTTTAAATATAACACTAACGTTGCTTTTAAATTTGATATAATAATTCGTATATTAATTTGATATAATATATTGACTATTTTGAATTATATGATAATATATAAATATATTATAACGTCATAATCTCAATCGTTTGAATAACTTCTACTCGCGAGTTACACATCAATAAAATTAAATATTATATATGGATTAATATTATTTATAGTTATTATTTTTAACTAATTTTTTAAAATATATTTGCTTAATGTTTTAATTTCTATCATTATAATAATTTAAAACATCAAACAATATTTTTTAATTTTAAAGGTAACAATATAATCATTTATATAGAGTTATTTTTAACTATTGTTATTATAAGTTATTTTAAGCTATATATTTGAAATTTTTTAACGATTATATAAATATACTTAGGAAATATTTTAGTTAAACTGATATTACAATTTAGTTTTTTGCATTTATCACTATAATTTATCACTTTTAACTATTTATAAAATATTATTTGGTTTTTTAGTGAAACTGAAATTTATATTTAAGTTGACACTGTAATGTTATATTTAAATTAACAATTTAAGTATTTTGTCCAAACTGTTCAAAAACTGTAGCTTTAAACTGATAATGGTTTACATGTAACAACATTTTAAATCTAATAAATTAAGTATAATATGTTAAAATTTAAAGAAATAACTTTATAAATAGAAGTAAAGATATTATTTTAAAATTGAAATTTAGTCTATTTATGATTACGCTTTAGGTTTGATATTTATTTAACCTTATTAACCAACTTACAATCATTATTAGAAAGACACTACAGTTTATCACTTTTAACTATTTGTAAAATAATATTTGGGTTGTTTAAGTTAAATAAAATTTATATTTAAGTTGAGCCTATAATGTTATATTTTAATTAATAATGTAAGTATTTTATACAAATTGTTTAAAAATTATACCTTTAAAATGATAATGGTTTACATCCAACAATATATTAAAACTAATAAATTAAGTATAATATGTTTAAAAATTAAAAACATAATTTTATAAGTAGAATTAAAGATATTATTTTAATATCTTTATTTAGTTAATATATGAATACACTTTAGATTTGATATTTATTTAACCTAATTACCAAATTATAATTATTTTTATAAAGAAATTGAAAATATATGGGAGTTTCAAATGAATGTGGTAAAAGGAAAAAAGAATGGGGGTTTCAAATGCATAAGATTCAAGAAAAAATGTTAGCTTTATAAGTATGTATGATGTCATACATAAGTAAATTTATAACAACGCATCTATTCTTTTACCTACGTACATAACAGGTTGTTTACATATAAAATTATTTTTATCCGTACATGTTTTATGACACATGTTACCAACACTTTATAAGGATATTCCATGTCATTGGACATCTCACGATTATAGTTCACATCATCATCCATGTTATCAACTATGTAAAAGTCTACGTCATCATCAATGTCATTTTCTAAACTGTGTATAATACATACATATTGAGGGTTTGAGTTCGCATTTTTTTAGCCTTTGGTTGTGAGGCCAACCTGGAATTAATATGTTGATAGTTTTCTAGTGGAGTAACATATTCTATGTCGTTTTTATTGTTGCGTATGTAATTTTTTACATGTTCGGTCTTTTGGCTACATTATCGATAGTTACAAAATTTGTATGCCAAATGTGAGGTGTGATAAAAAATTCAGTGGAATAAGAAATATTAAACAAGTAGTTATGAAGTATATGGGATATTAGATCAAAATCAGTATGAATTACAGGCAACCATAATGTATTTAACTTTATAGAGTTCAATGGATTGCCACATCATCCTTTTAAAATCCATATAACTTGATTATTTATTTTGCTACAATGCATTAAACTCTACAAATTCTAAATCCGTTGAATGTTAAGGAAACCTAAACTTGCAATGTCGTTCAACTTTCCCATTGAACGGACTCCTGTGGATGCTCTAATAGATCTACTCATTTTAATTATTTAATTGGTGATCAAAGAATTCGATCAGGTATGGTTGACTAGCTAATGTTATGTATCTCGTTTTTTAAATTTTTATATAACTAATGTTAAATTCTTTTATGAATTGTATTATTATTTTTCGACCAACCAAACATTTATTAGACGGACACTTGCAAGATGTTAGCCGAAAAAAATAAAAAAAATAAAATTAAAAATAAAAAAAATGTAGGGTTTGAATCCACTTAATCCGAAGGGATATTAAACTTGTTGCAACGGGCAGCAATCATAGAAGAAAAACCTTAATTAATGATGGTGATGAGTTTTTATCTCGATAATGGCATTTTGAAAATTTATTTAAAAGACCTCGATAGTTTCTAATTTAATTACAAAAACAATGTGATTAACTTTATAGTGGGTTTAAAATGTATTTTGTAACATCTTGTTTCCGTCCATCTTTGGGCCGATGGTCGGAAGTCCATTGTGTAAGGCTGTGGGCCTTAATGAGGCAAAGTTTAGTCCTTGTGGTGAGGGTAATGTTGGTTAAGAGATTTAACCCTTGAATTGTGTTTTGTGCCAAAGGGTAAAAAGGGAAAAATCATAGGTTGGGTTCTTGAATGAAGTATGGATTTTTGTTCGAGAAGTTTTTAGTCCAGTATAATTATATGATATTATAGAGCTCTTCAATAACTTTCCGTGGATATAAAGAACAGCGAAAACGAAGTTGGAACGAAGAAGTTACGAGAGTTTGAAGTTAGGCGATTTCTGGGTCAATCGCGTACACAAGGCGTACGAGGATTACGCAGGGCGTACTAGGGAATGCCTAGTATGTTGGGCGTACTCAACATGTTCGTTGGGCGTACTAGGACATCCCTAGTATGTTGGGCGTAAATTAAGTACGTAGGGCGTACGCGATCAGTGCCTAAACCCTATTTCCGTGGTTTGAGCCTTATTTAAGCTCATTAACTCACCCAAACCCATTCCATTCTCAGCCTCCACCTCTCTAACACCCTCATTTGAAACCCTAACCCTAGATTGAGTTTTGTGAGCAAAAAGAAGGTGTTTTTAATCGCTTTGGAGTGTTCTCGATGCACTTTGGAGAAGAAGGAACTCATGGAAGAAGTGTTGGTTGCATTGGAGCTTGTAGATCCAGACTTTGGTCACCTTGGTCTTTTTTCTAGAGGTATAAAGGTTGAATCTTGATTATGAAATTGTTAGATCTAGCTAGTTTTGAGTATCATGAGCTTTTGGTCACTTTAAGTGCATAAAGTTTAGATCTTGAAAGTTTGTGACCTTGTGTAACACCCCAAGTTCAGAAACAAGAGTTCAGGGGCTTAAAGTGTACATTGAGGAAGCTACTCAACGAGTAGGTGCGATTACTTGTCGAGTCGGAGTGGTTTTTGGTCGCGAGTTAAGTGACCAACTCACCGAGTCGGCGGCTGGACTCGACGAGTTGGTGCTGGGAAGAGAAAACCCTAATCTTAAGGTTTGCACCCTATTTAAAGGACCTTAAGTCATCACCTCAGCCTCCTTGTTACCCCTTGAGAGCCAGAAAATCCTAAAATCGTGTGTGAGCCTTTGGAGAGAGCTTGGATTCTTTGGAAGAAGGTTCTAGGAAAGGAGGCTTGCAAAACAAGTGCATAACATCAAGGGACTCGTATAGATCCAGAATCTACTTCAGTTTGGGCACATTTTTTAGGTAACAAGTTGTTACCTTGATCCTTTCCTTTCTAGATCAACTTATGGATGGATTTAGGGCCATTTTAGTATGATTAAGATCCATTTTGGGTTATGGGTCTAGATCTGGGGTTGCAACTTCAGATCTAGACTTGCCTTGGTCCAGGAAATCATAAAGCATCAGCCCTTGGTTTGGCTGTGAAGCATTCTTGCCTTAAACCCTAGCCCTAGCTTGTTTTGGGCCAATAGCACCTTGTACTCACGTAAAGTTGGCAGCTTTACATGAGAGTCATGCCCTAGGAGGATGGATCTACAGTTTGGAGCCTCTGCATGGCTCAAAAAGTGACTGTATTGATGAGGGACTGAAGTGACTCGGCGAGTCTCATGGGTTGACTCGGCGATTCATATGATGATGGACATGGACTCGACGAGTTGGATGAACAACTCAGCGAGTCTGTTGAAGATTCTCGTGGACGCGGCGAGTCATAGCACAGAACCCCCAACCTCTTCTGGTTAAGACTCAGATCAGTGAGTTGAGTGGTGACTCAGTGAGTTGGACATGATAGGACTCGGAGATTGATGGACTCGACGAGTCATGGGGTGACTTGGCGAGTCGAGTCGTGATATGAGAGTTTTCTGAGTTAGGAGCTCGGCGAGTCAATGGTTTGACTCGGCGAGTAGGGTCAATCAGGAAGGTTGACTTTGGGCCAGGACTTTGACTTTGACCCGTTTGACCTTCAAGAGTATTATGGTAATTTAAATATTTATGTCAATGGATCATTGATGGCTATAGGTGTTGGAGTGTAGGGTAGTGCTTCGGGATTGTGCTTTTGTGGTGCGGTTCGACAGTTTCAAGATGAGTTATCCTCACTATACTCAAAGGTCTAAGGCACCAAGGTCGGCCCTTTGATTTGTATTTGAGATAGTTACACTGTGATCTGATTGCTATGTATCCTAGTAGATATGATGGTTGTTATGCTAGTATGATTGGTTAGATCAGTAATTTGGTAGAGTGGAAGCGGTTATGCTTCGTGACCTATAGTTAGGTCTGACTGTCTGTATGCTAGTAGCAGATTACCTATTATATGTGCACTTGATTGTTTGCTAGTTGTGGGCTATTCCATCCTGAGGATGATAGGACCCTAGTATGTCGGTTTAGACTACTGTATGGTTATCTGATATTAGTGCACATGTCTGATTAATAGTATATGGGCAATCCAACCTGATGGTTGTGGGCCAGGAGTATTCCATCCCGGTAGGATGATTGGACTCATAGTAGGTGGGCATTCCAACCCGATGGTTGAGGGACCGGGGTATTCCATCCCGATGGATGATTGGACCCATAGCAGTTAGAATAGATGTAGGAGTGTGGGCATTCCAACCCGATGGTTGTGGGCCAGGAGTATTCCATCTCGGTAGGATGATTGGACTCATAGTAGGTAGTGCATTCCAACCCGATGGTTGTGGGCCAGGAGTATTCCATCTCGGTAGGATGATTGGACTCATAGTAGCTTGGCATTCCATCCCAATGGTTGAGGGCCTGGGGTATTCCATCCTGAGGGATGATTGGACCCATAGTAGTTGTTGTTTTATGTATAGGTGTCCGGGCATTCCAACCCGATGGTTGTGGGCTGAGAGTATTCCATCCTGGTAGGATGATTGGACTCATAGTATGTTGGCATTCCAACCCGAAGGTTGAGGGCCAGGGGTATTCCAACCAGATGGTTGATTGGGCCCATAGTATGTTGTTCATTGTTGTATGTGTATGGTTATGTGTGTATGGGTATTTTAGGGGAACTCACTAAGCTTTTGGGCTTACAGTTTCAGTTTATTGTTTCAGGTACATCAGGAGATCGGGGCGAGGCAAAGGCATGATCGTAGCGATCCTCATATTTCATGATTTTGTGATTTGGTTATGGGGATACTCTGATGTTTAAACTGTTTGAAAACAAGTTGTAATAACTTAATGGTTTTTGAATGGATTAAAATGTTTTAAATTGGCGCAATTTTTATTAGTGTTACACCTTATTATGGATAAAGTTGGGAACTTTGAGATCTGAAGGTTGGAGACTTGGACTTAATGGATTAAGTTGAAAAATATGCACCTTTGGGTCCCTTTGAGACATAAAGACTAGATCTTGTTTGTTGGACCATTATAATGGATCAAGATTGAAACTTTATCCCATATGGAGCTTTTAGGAAACATAAAAATATGATCTTGGCATTTCTATCCCTTCCATGCAAGAGTTGTAGTGTCATATTGGGTTAAGAACATAAGGTTTTGTTCATTAAGCACTTAATAGCCATGCAAAGTCATAAAGTTGGAACCGAAGCCAGTAAGTAGAACCCAAATTACCTTACAGTTATTTAATATTATGATATGTTAGAACTGATGGGTTTTGAGCATTCTAACACTTCCTAAGTGTACATGCAACCCTAATAACCTTGGATCTATGTTTGTCTAATTATCATGCAAAGTTGAATTCCAAGGTTATATTCCTATCTAGCATACATGGGGAACAGTTTTAACTTGAATGAAAGATAGAATAACATACCTTGATGTTGCTTATGATCCTTGAAACCTTGTGAGCCTAGCACCCCAAGTGTGATGCCTCAAATGCTTCACACAACACCTAATGCTCTTGGAAAGATTTTTGAGAGAATACACACTTCTTTAAAATCGGCCTAGCCCTCTTGTTTCATATGTGTAGCCGATTTTGGTGGAGAATGGGATTCTTATATAGTGTTGACACATCTAGGGTTACACCATGTAAACCCTAACGTGTCATGACTCTTCATTTCCATGACCCATGGGTTTGTAACTCCCATGGAGCATCTTATGGGTGGAACCCAACTTGATAATCCATGGAGCCTCTTAGCCCACTATACAAGATATGAATGATTTACATAATCAACCCATATATTTAATTAGTTATCTTTTGATCACTTAATTAATTCTAAATTAATTCTTGATCAAACTAATTAAATAATATTATTAATATATAAGAACTTATAATATATTAATAATCTCCAAGTGTTATTTCTCTCATTTAGTCTATCCAATTGCATGGTGCCATGCAACCCAAATGGACCATGCCGGGTCGGGTCAAGTACTGACCAGAATTAGCTATGGACTTAGATACCTTATCCAACAAGAACTTCATGCTAGCGATAGGCTAAGGATATTCATGACTTGTATGATAGAATTTCCTGATTATATAATGCCTGATAGCCTAGGGTTCTTTCTTATATGAAATGGACATCATTATTATGGTCACTTAGTGTGTGCATCATAGTTGTACATAACAAAGATTCTATAGTCTGAGAATGTTTGATTTATCTTTATTTCATGTCCTTGTCTGATTAAGTGCTTAGAGTAGAGTCAGTTATTCAACTATCTATGCGACCCAGCGTTATGTATGATTAGCATGCATGGGTGGTTGTGGGGTTGGTGGAAGTTTCATAAGTGGGTGCAGTTCATAGCAAGTCAGTGTGAGGAATTATTAGCCACTCTTGATAGAGTGAGGTCAGGATGAATGCGTATCCTAGATGCTTGAGCTTAGAGGTCGGAAATCTTGTATGAGGATCTGCTCAGGATTTTATGTTTCGAGAGATTCCTTTAAATGTCTGTTGTTTGAACTTTTAGATTTGCATGCTAATATGGATTTTAGATGATTGGATAATAGCCTAAATAGACGGTATACTGGTTAGACTTTCTGATGCCCGAATGCTGCTTACTTTGTGCTTTGTATACCTCTTACTGATATGATTTAACTATTAAGTGAATACGTGAAGTCAAATGTTGTAAAGGTTAAATAATGTCAGAGTGATGAATTTAACTCTACTTCCATCTCTCTTTTGAGTCTCATAGTTGTAGGGTTGAGTCTTTTACTCGAAGGATTATCTAAGCTTTGTGGCATGTGATTGTACTCATGAGGTAGCTAGTTAGCTGACATTGGTGGGAGTTCTTCATCAGTTGATGGTAGGGTGGGGTGAGGAATCCAAGGAGAGCCTAGGAAGTATTTTAGATTGGTTGTTTCGTTGTTAAGAAGGTATTGTGTGTATTATTATGAGTAGGTCTTAAAGGACCTGAGGTGATTCTTGAGGAAAGTATCGATAGGTGTGGAAGGTAATATTGGACCCATACTATTGGAAGCATACGATTCATACTCGAATCGAGGAGAGTTTTGGGGATTCTAAGGGTTGTTCGGGGAAGATAGCATGGTTTGATACCATGATTCGTGGCAGTGGATCCGTATCTCTCGATCAATTGATTATGGTTGCTCAGGCATGAGGATGGGTTTAGAAATTGTTTTGGGCCTCAGTGGCGATGTCGATTTGGGTTGAATGGTGCAGACCTATATGAGTTTGTAGTTTTAAGGCCACTATTGGATAAGGTATCTAAGTCCATAACTATATTTGGTATGTACTTGACCTGACCCGGCATGGTCTATTTGGGTTGCATGGCATCATGCATTTGGATAAACTAAAATGAGAGAAATAACACTTATGGTTTATTAATATATTATAAGTTCTAATATATTAATAATATTATTTAATTAGTATTGATCAAGAATTAATTAAGTGATCAAAAGATGACTAATTAAATATATGGGTTGATTGTGTAAATCATCCATACTTTTATAGTGGACTAGATGCTCCATGGATTATCAAGTTGGGCTAATGTCCATAGGATGCTCCATGGATGTTCCATGGGAGTTACAAACCCATGGGTCATGGAAATGAAGAGTCATGTCACATTAGGGTTTACATGGTGTAACCCTAAATGTAACATACTATATAAAGGATATGAAGCTCACCAAAATCGGGTACTAGAAGCAACATATAGGGCAAGCCGATTTCTAAAGTGTGACATTCTCTCTAAAAGTTTATGCCAAGAGCATTTGGTGTTGTGTGAAACATTTGAGGCATCACACTTGGGGTGCTAGGCTCTCAAGGGTTTCAAGGAATCAAATCAACTACAAGGTATGTAATGTTGGATTAGTGTCTAAGTCCATAACTATTTTGGTATGTACTTGACCCGATGGTGCATGGTCCTTTTGGGTTGCCTTCACCAAAGCAACTTGATTGGAGAAATAAATAAAGAGAGAGAGGTTATTATGATTTATTAATATGTTATAAGGATAATATATTAAAGGAGAAATCATATTTGTTTAATTAATATTGGTCAATAATTAATTAAGAATTAATTTTGTGATCAAGTGTAATTAATTAAACTAGAGGGGCTGAATTGTAATTATGTGATAGTTACAAAATAAGGTAAGGATTATCTTATATATATGGTGAACGAATTTGAGGTGTAAATCCCTTAGAATTTGACTAGGATAAGGATTTCTAGGACTTATCTTATGGTTGCTTGGTGGACAAGCAACTAGATAAGGATAAGGACTAAAACCCTAATCTTTACACCTATATAAACCCCCTAAGGCTTGTGAATTCGGCCAAGCCTTCCCAAGAAGTCCTAAGGACGAATTCCTACCTCTATCCTCTCTCTTTATACCTTCTCCACTTGCTTATGGTGTTTGTAAGCCATTAGAGGAGTGACATTTGTGACTCTAAGCCTTCCAAAGTCAATTCAAGGAGGAATTGGGATTGTTATTACTACATAACAATCAAGGTAATATCATAAACCTAATTATATGTTAATATTGATTTCCATATGCTAGAATTAGGGTTTATAGTCTTGGATTCAAAGTATGTACAATAGAGAAACCTAGATCCAAGCATTAGGGTTTGTATGAGCACATAGGATGTCTTATGACCAAAACCCATCAGTGGTATCAGAGCCTTGATTGGTTTCTATTGTATTGATGCTTGATATGTTTGAAAATTTCGAATTTTGTGTTTATGGAGGCTGGACTCGCCGAGTCCAAGGTGACTCGACGAGTCCATGCCTGACTCGGCGACTTGGCTCGTCAGATGGAGGGTACTTCGGGATTTCTTGCTGTTTTTGCTTATGGATAGTTACCTTATCATGTTAGAACATTATTAATCCGATTATATGATATATTTGACTATAATTTTGATCTAATTGAAGATATTTATCAATTAATAAGATAATTGTTTCCTTAAAAGATAATTGATTAATTATTTTGAGTAAATTGATAAATTGTTTTGCAAGAAATCATTAAATAAATCAAATATGGATAATTATGTGATTAAATGTTAATTTGAATTATTTGTTATTTGATCCTTGATGCTATGAAAAGTTTCATATTTTGCCCTTTAAGTTTTATAGTTTAAATTTGAACCCCAAAAGTTTGTTGTTTTGAAATTTAAATAGTTGAAACCCTAATGTTTTGAAAAAGATTTCAAAACTTGCCCTCAAGTTTTGGAATTTAAATTTTGATTAAATGGTTTAATTTTGATGTATATTTAAATTCTAAACCCTAATGTGTTGAAATGTTTCAAAACTTTCCCTCAAGTTTTGGAATTTAAAAGTTGATTAAAAGTTTAATTAGGAATGTTAAATTCTAAAACCCTTGCATAGTTTTGAAAAGGTTCAAATCACACCCTTATGGTTTTATTAATTAATTAAGGTGTATAATTAAAAGAAGTTTAATAAATCCATAAAAGTTTAGGTCTACAATTTAATTGAATTAAAAGTATAATTGTTAAATTAGACCACCTAGTATTTTAAAAGTATAAAAATACACCCTATACTATATATAAGATTAAAGGTCTAACATTATATATATGTATGAGTAAAAGTTAGTCTTACCGTTAGTAGGCCTCATTCACGAAGCTAGTCTATAAGGGGTGTTTAAGGAAATTGCCTATAAAATGGCGATTGAATGGGTATCCACTCTTACCCACCGCACTCTTGACTAGTGGAGGGTCGTTAGCCGAACGGGTAGGATAGGACGAAACCTTCCATTATAAGTATAATGAATTATAAAAGTAACTAAATGTTTTTCAAAATTCCCAATCTTAGTTACTTAGGCAAAAGTGAATTGATGCAATTCCATGAAATTACACTTTGTGCCCTTGCGAAGACGTTAGTGGAGCGTGTGTGGTTTACCGGCACACTAAATGGGTCTAAGCAAAGGTAGCAAAGGGTGACTCAATGTTTGTCATAGTTCGGTGGAGCGTGTGTGGTTTACCGGCACATCGAATAAGTGACTGTAACATGTGAGGGCACCATGTAGTTTGCATGGTTATTCACACCCGCTTTGTGATCCTCGGCATCCCAGTCACAAACAAGAGGGGCATATCGAGATTTAAACATGCCATTGAAAGTTCAATGTATCTCAAAGGATCTAGGAGTTTTCATAGATTTAAAACTTAAATTCTTTTTCGTTTTTCGTGGTGGAAATTAGTGAATCGTCATTCACTTACCTTCAAATATTCTGCAATTAGGGTTACGGCATCCCTCTCCCGAGTTGTAGAATATTGTGTTGGGTCCTAGCCTTAGTATCTCATTTGGGTGATTTACTAAGGACTCAATCTATCAACTAACTTGAATTTGTTTTTCTCCCGTTTTGTAGATGTCAAAGTTCGACAACTATGGTCTTCCCAAATCTCGTGGAACAAGCATTCCACATGAAGATGATATTCCACGATTCAATCGAGGAACAAGAAATCATGCTTCACTTCCTCCTCCTCCTCCTATTGTTCTCCCCAACCCACAAGATCAAAGAATTGAAAGGTTCAATATCACTAAAGCCCTATTGGAAATGAAACATGAAGATGGTAAACCCGTGTGTGCCCACGTTCTAGGAATGAAATCACACATTGATAGGTTGATAATGTTGGGTGTGTCATTCCCAGATGAGTTGGCTGTGAATTGGGTTTTGCAGTCACTTCCTAAATCATATAATGAGTTCAAAAGAAAGTATTATATGATGAATCATGACGACAACCTCATTGACCTAACTTACATGCTCATTGCTGCTGAATCAGAAATGATTTGGCGAAGCAATGGAGCGTATGTGTTGGGAAAGTCAACCGACCATGCTTCCGAGGACGTTCTAGGAGAACCGACCTGCGTTTACTGCCAAAAGAAAGGGCGTTGGATACAAGTCTGCCCAAAGAGCCTGAAGAGTCCAGAAGATGGGAGAGTCAAAGAGTATGGCTGCGCTTCAGGTAAAATCCACTATATAACTCCATTAAGTTCCTATTCATTAATTCTTAATACATAATGTAATAAGATTGCATTTGAATGTTTTACAGGATCGGTGAAAAGAAAGGAAGCTTGGTGAAAGAGCAAGATGAATCTAATCACAAGGAATGGATCTTGATCGCATGAACTTGAAGATTAGATTTTGAGCTTAGATAGTTATGATAGAGTTGTTAGAAATTTTCTTTTGAAATACATAGTTTTCAATGGATTTTGCATTGTAAGGACAAATGTTTTCCACTGCTTTTATAAATAAAATAAATTTTCGTTTGACTTATTTATTTATTTATTTATTTCCTTGCAATGAAATCGTTATGAAAATTGGTGTTTGCATATTTCTACAACAAATGGATATGATTCTTATTTATGGTGTTTATGGAAAAGTCGAGAATTTACCAAATAGGGAGAGTTTCTCATCGCCCAAAGTTTCAATTGGACAGAAATTTGGAATCACGCAACTTGGTTGCACGATGAATGAGAAATTTCATATTTGGAAATTAGACAAATTCATTGACAAAGTGTCAAGTGAAGGACTAAGAGATCGAGCACACAATGTTGCGTGTTGATCAAGACCACCATAAGAGTAACAATGATATTCGTCATGATTTACTAAAGGTTTAGTAAATATGATTATACTTACAAGATTAAGTGTAATTCTGAATTGATTAAAGGGTTTAGATCAATAGCAGAACGAATAAGAAGAATCAAGTAGGCAGAAAGATAAAAGTTTCTCCAAGATGGGAGAGTACCTTTTATGCTTTATGATAGGTCTTGATGATTAAGAACCATACCTCAATTGATCCTCTAAGTGAGTCTTAGTACAATTGTATGTCTAAGAAGAGGAATCAAGAATTGAAGAAATGGTTAAATCAATAAGTCAATCACACTTCGTTCCAATAACAAGTCTTAAAGTTAAGATTGTGACATTGAGTGAAAGGTATTAAGAAGGTTTGTAACTTTCATTAAATGTGGAAAGTTGTGATGTCTTGGATAAGACAAAGACCAACTAGGACCAATTTATGAAGTGTTTTGATAAAAGCTACACTAACTCTTGAATATTTGTTTGTCAAGAAATGGTTTTTGACAAGAGAATCATATATGTCAAGGAGTCAGTGGGAGTCTTAATAGTCTTGAAAGGTTTCAAGAACAAAATCAAATAAACCTTATCGATCATCACTGGCACACGAGTTGAGGTTTACAACCTATCGTGTTGACATTATTTTGATTCTATGCCAATCCAATCGAGTTAATTATGCATGTGAGTTCTATGAGTTCTCATTTTGAACGCATAAAAGGCAAAGCACCTTAATCAATGAAAGGTACATTGATAGGAAAGGGTGAGCTGCTTAACTACTTGGAAGACATGGTGGGTAGCTGTGCTACCATAAAGGCAAGATATCGAGATCAAGAAAGTTCGATCCATAAGAGTTTGAATTTGTCGTAAACTTTGGTTTTGACAAATTCACATGGATAGGAACAAATACACTGTTTAAATCTAAGTGTCATAAGATTTCCTCCTTCATGAAAATGATTGTGAGGAAATGCTTTCACTAAGACAGATTTTAAGAAGATAGTGATTGTAAAATTGCATTCTCGAATTCAATTATGGTTACGGCATCCCTTTCCATAATTTGAATTGTGAGGTTTGGAAATTAGTCTTAATTGTTTAGACACACATATGAACTATCGAAGGCAAATGTGTATAAGTTCAAGAAACCTTGATAAAAGATTATCAAAGCACTAAGTATTAGAAACATGAACTTAAGAAATTCAATAAGCATTGTTTTTCTGAAAGTTAAGATGTTTATGAATACATGTCGAAGCTAGTGGGAGCATAAGTGTTATGTTTTATAATAATCATCAAGATAGTGGGAGCATAAAAGTTATGATTGCATGATTATTAAGGAAAGTATTGCAAGGTTAGCAATATTAATTATAGAAAACAAGAGTCATACTTTGCAAAGTCGCAATAGTTGAAGAGTTGTTTTGCTATAATTAAGGGAGAGAATATTATGCTTCATTTCAAATCTAAAGGTTTAGGTTGAGAAATGTTAATAAAATTTAGTCAAAGGTACAAAGTGTGTTCTTAAAATTTCGATTATGATTACGGCATCCCTCTTCACTATTCGAATTTTGAGAATATAGCAAATAAAACATTATGCGTCGTGTCCCATACGCTTCGGGTATAGGATCGATTGCAAATGCTTTAATGGTTGACCATTCTAAAATTTTCCAAATGTCTAGCGCATTAAGAGGGAAAAAGGACAAGAATTGGTTTTGACTAAAACAATTAAACAACTATCAAAGGACAATCCAAAGTTCGACGATGATTGGTCGCTTGGGAGTAGTTGGAAGTATAGTATTGGAAAATATGGAAATGTTTTCATATTGGATGGACCATATCAACATCATTACGAATAGATAAGATTCTATTAAGAATGAGTTGTCATATGGAACATATGGAAGTGTGTCCATATTGGGAATTGAATATTAAAAATCTATGACTAGATTAGAAACTTCTATGCAAAAGGATGTTCAAAGAAAGTACTTTGAGTGAGAGACATCACATCTATGGAATTGTCTTGTAACAATCTCCGATAGAAGACTTTGTAATATCATTGGCAATAGTCTTTGTGACTTTGGTGCAGTGACATTACAAAAGGATCATTGCATAAAGTGTTAGAATCTAGCATATTCTATAAGTGGCAAATATTTGATATTCTTTCACTTATGAAAAGGATTTGGAGTTTTGAAATGAGAATGATTGGAAATGTGTTCAATGTGATCTATTTCACAAAGTAAGAACCATAGGTAAACATTGTGTGCATGCTAGGAACATGGGACAAGTGTTATAATTCAAGTAAGAAGTTGATTACCCGAAACTACAAATAATGAGTAATCAATATGGTGATAAATAAAAGGTGTTTTATTTATGCTCAAAGGGTTGAGGCCATATGGGATTAGTATTATTCTTGTGTTTCACATTTGCATGTTTTGACTTCCAGAATAATTGAGTTTATTAAGAATAATCAAACTATTCAAACGGGCCACAGTCGTTCATATGTTGGAAGTAGATATGAATGAAGACTGTCGTGAATTAGTGTGTGGATTGTCTAAAAGAGTATTAGACATAAGCAAATGTTTGCTGCGACGTTCATGAGTGCTTATGAATGTGATTTGAGCATTGGATTAAACCCACGCTCACTTGGATCACTCCATGAATTGTATCACGAGTGATTGGTGAGACGATAACATCTTATATTCTTGAAACCGAGATGTGTGAGTTGTATCTTGCGAATCGGTTGCACATTGATAATATGTAAACGCACCAGTAACTTGGTGTTATAAAACATAATGTTGTGTGTGATTCGGTGCGTGAGTGCAAGCAAGCATTGTATCAAAGTTTATCCGTTCCTTTTATTCAAAGTAGGATAAAAGCGATATCTTTGGGCCCCTCGATGGTTTAGTGATGACAAACGTAAATGCTCGGCCGGGCTAGGGCTAATTTGATTTGTTCAATTAGTCAGTCGTCATAAATCGGGAATCGAGATATAGTACAAAGAGAATGATTTGAAATCATATCTCATATGATATCTAGAATGGAGGAATATATGATCCCTTATCTAAGGACACGTGTATTTGATATGATCAGAGTTGACAGCGACTTTGGAAAGCTACGATTGCAGATCGGGATCCGAAGTCATACACATAATAGTTGTTAGACTTATCCAATTGGGAGACTGTTGGATTAGTGTCTAAGTCCATAACTATTTTGGTATGTACTTGACCCGATGGTGCATGGTCCTTTTGGGTTGCCTTCACCAAAGCAACTTGATTGGAGAAATAAATAAAGAGAGAGAGGTTATTATGATTTATTAATATGTTATAAGGATAATATATTAAAGGAGAAATCATATTTGTTTAATTAATATTGGTCAATAATTAATTAAGAATTAATTTTGTGATCAAGTGTAATTAATTAAACTAGAGGGGCTGAATTGTAATTATGTGATAGTTACAAAATAAGGTAAGGATTATCTTATATATATGGTGAACGAATTTGAGGTGTAAATCCCTTAGAATTTGACTAGGATAAGGATTTCTAGGACTTATCTTATGGTTGCTTGGTGGACAAGCAACTAGATAAGGATAAGGACTAAAACCCTAATCTTTACACCTATATAAACCCCCTAAGGCTTGTGAATTCGGCCAAGCCTTCCCAAGAAGTCCTAAGGACGAATTCCTACCTCTATCCTCTCTCTTTATACCTTCTCCACTTGCTTATGGTGTTTGTAAGCCATTAGAGGAGTGACATTTGTGACTCTAAGCCTTCCAAAGTCAATTCAAGGAGGAATTGGGATTGTTATTACTACATAACAATCAAGGTAATATCATAAACCTAATTATATGTTAATATTGATTTCCATATGCTAGAATTAGGGTTTATAGTCTTGGATTCAAAGTATGTACAATAGAGAAACCTAGATCCAAGCATTAGGGTTTGTATGAGCACATAGGATGTCTTATGACCAAAACCCATCATGTAATTCTAGCCATCTTTTATGTTAAAAGTTCCCCATGTATGCTAGATAGGTTTATGAACCTTGGAAATCATATTTTGCATGTAATTTAGACAAACATAGATCCAAGGTTTTCTAGGGTTGCATGTATACTTAGGGGTGTTAGAATGCTCATAACCCATCAGTGGTATCAGAGCCTAGGTTTGTTTGTTGATACTTGATGCTAAATAGTGTAAAAATCGAATTTTTTAAGTTGTCTGCACAGGGGACTCGACAAGTCCATGGGGGACTCGACGAGACCAAGTGAAACTGCAACGAACTCGGCGAGTCAATTCATGTACTTGAGAAGTTGGCCAGGCAGAGTGCAGAATTTCGATTTTTGCTGCTGGAAATGGACTAGAAACATTACCCTAAATTGTTTTGGTGTTATAAAACTTGTTTTAGATGGTGCAATGGTTGTTCTAATCCATTTTCAATGGCTAATATCAAAATTACATGATTATATGTGTTCATATGTTCTTGAAATTTTGATATGAATATTCATGTTCTTATGAGTTCTTATAGATTATATGAATTACTTGTTTAATGCTTAATTCATGATCTTTATGTGTTTTAATGGAGTCCATAACTTGTCCTCAAGTTATGGATAACCAAAAGTCACTTGTATTAAACTCATTAAAAGAACACATAAGTTACAAAAATGAAGAGTCTTCATTTTAATAACTCATAAGTTACGAATTGAATAGTTTTGTTAAGTTACAAAAGTTGCCCTCAAGTTTTGGAACATGTAAAGTTATCTTAATAAACTTTAGTTCCAACCCCTAGATTTTTAAAACTTAAAAAATCAACCCTTATATTTTATAATATTATAAGTTAATAATATATATATATATATATATATATATATATATATATATATATATATATATATATATATATAAAAGATCAAGTCGTCTTACCGTTAGTAGGCCTCATTCATGAAGCCGGTCTATAAGGAGGCATGAGGTTGCTACCTACAAAATGGCAGCTTAATGGGTGTCCACTCTCACCCACCGCTTCCTTGATCGGTGGTGGGTCGTTAGCCGAACTGGTAGGACAAGGACTTATAAAATTCACATTAAAAGTATAATGATTGTTATAAAGTAACTAAATGTTTTATTAAATTCCCAATCTTAGTTACTTTAGGAAAATGTGAATAAGGTGCTAATCCATGAAACTACACTTTACACTTTGTTTTAGTCGTTAGTGGAGCGTGTGTGGTTAACTGGCACACTAACTTGGACTTAGCAAGGTAGGTAAAGGGTGACTTAAGGTTTATTATAGGTTGGTGGAGCGCATGTGGTTAACCGGCACATCGATTGAGTGATAAACATTAAGGGTACCAAGTGATTTGCATGGTTACTTCACACCTCGTTTTGTGATCCTCGGTATCCCTGTCACAAAACTTGGAGGGCACACTTGAGATTGAAACACGCATTTGAAAAGTTCAATGGATCTCAAAAAGAATCTAGGAATTTCTAAGAACCAATTAAAACCTAATATTTATATTTTGTTTTTCATGGTCGAAATTGGTGAATCGTCATTTACCTACCTTTCAAATATGTTATAGCTTAGATTACGGCATCCCTCTTCTAATTTATGATATATTGTGATTGGATCCTAGCCTTAATATTACATTTGGGTGTTTTATTAAGGACTATCTTTATATCTAAACTAAATTTGTTCTCTTACAAAACCGAATCTGGCTCAAACCTTACAGGCTCCTTTTCCCTCATGAACCTATGTGGGAGGTGTTGGATATAGTGTCTAAGTCCATAACTATATTTGGTATGTACTTGACCCGACCCGGCATGGTCCATTTGGGTTGCACTTCACCCGAACAATTTATGGATAATATTTGAGAATAGTACAAGTTATGATTTATTAATATATTATAAGTTCTAATATATTAATATAAGATCATATTATTTAATTAGAAGTGATCTATAATTAATCTAGGATTAATTTAGAGATCAAAGATATTACTAATTAAATATGGGCTTCTATATTTATATAGTGTGGGCTAGTGCTTATTTAGAATGGGCTAGGCTTGCATGGAAAAAGTCCATGGATACTTCATGGAGCTTTAACCCATGGATCTCATGGAAATGAAGAGACATGGGTATTAGGGTTTACGTGGATGTAACCCTAATCCATCACACTATATAAAGGAGGCTTTGGTTCTTGAAATCACACTAGTTGACACTTGTTGAGGTGAGGGCCGATTTCAAGATAGTAGTGACTATTCTCTCAAAGTTCCAAGTTTGTGGTGATTTGTGATTTCCACTTGAGGCATTCACACTATTGGTGCTAGGCTCTAAAACTCCAAGCAATCAACTACAACTTCAAGGTAAGTATTTCTACTAGCTTTATTTGATTCATGTTCCCCATGCCATGCTAGTTAGGATATGAACCTTGGAAAAATAATTATTTGCATGTATCTTAGAAAAACATAGATCCAAGGTTTATTAGGGTTGCATGTACACTTAGGAAGTGTTAGAATGCTCAAAACCCAACAGGAGGGTCATCTTCGATGGTTCCAACTTTATGGATTAGATCCGGAAAATTAGGATGGTGACTCGCTACGAGGACAAGGAATATGTCCTCGATAAGGAGCTAAAGGAGGTCGATGAGTACACTGCTACTCCCCAGGAGATCGCTGACTTTCGGACTCATGAAAGAGATGCCACCAAAGTGGCATGCATCATGATGGCCACCATGACAGTTGAACTTTAGAAGTCCTATGAGGACTACTACCCTTTTGAGATGCACCAAGATATGATGGAAATATACCATCAGAGTGCTCTTCAAGAGCGGTATGAAATAATCTCCTCCATGATAACAATCAGAATGAAGGATGGAGAATCCGTCACGACCCACATGCAGAAAATGCAAAGGTATGTGGATCGTCTACTGAAGCTTAATGTGAACTTTCCCGAGGAGCTAGCAATAGATATTATTTTGCACTCCTCACCCTCGTGTTATGATCAATTCTGCATGACATACCACATGAATAAGGAAGAAGTCACACTCAACAAACTTCAAGGACTTCTAATGACCGTAGAAACAGGTCTTAAAGGTAAGTCAGTTGTTAACACTCCTACTCCTACTCCAAACTCCGCCCCTGTCATGGAAATCGGGAAAGGTAGAGGGAAGAAGAGGAAGAGCCATTCGAAAGGTACCAAGGGTAAGACCCTTGATGGCTCCTCTTTAAGTGGAACCAAGAAAGGTTTCGTCACTCCTTCTTCTGACCCAAAAGCAGCTGAATTCTTCTATTGCCATGAAAAGTCTCATTGGAAGCGGAACTGACCAAAGTACCTACAAGATGTGAAGGATGGGAAAGTCAAACCCAACCATGCAGGTATTTACACTATTCTATCTAATAACTCACCCTATTCTAACTCTTGGGTCCTCGATACTAGTTGTGGTATTCATATTTGTTCTGATTTGCAAGGACTAAGAAGAAGTGAGAATGTGGAGCATGGAAAGATAAACTTGATCATGGGGAATTGGAAAGCTTCACCTGTCACCAAAATTGACACCTCCCAGGACACCACAGTTGAATGGTGTGGCTGAGAGGCGTAATCAAACGTTATTGGATATGGTTTGTTCCATGATGAGTCGAGCTTCGCTACCAATCTCATTCTAGGGGTATGCCTTAGAGACTGCCGCCAATATCCTCAATCTGGTCCCTACAAAGAAAGTTGCCAAAACTCCTCATGAGATGTGGACTAGTAAAGTTCCCAAACTAGACCACATTAAGATTTGGGGTTGCGAGGCTTTCGTGAGGCGCAAGACTCATGATAAGCTCAAACCTCGAAGTGAGAGGTTTATTTTCATCGGCTACCCACAAAAATCCTTTGGTTACCTCTTCTACAGACATAGTGAGAATGTGGTCTTTATAGAAAGGAGGGGTGTCTTTAGAGAGAGAGAGAGGGAGAGAGAGAGAGAGAGAGAGAGAGAGTTCATAAGCCAAGGAAATAGTGGGAGGCAAATTGACCTTGAAGAAATTCAAGAGTCAAGTGATAAAGGAACTTCAAACCCTAGCACTCAACCTGAGGAGGCAACTCCTATTGAGCCAATTGACGAGTCTGTACCTCTGAGGCATTCCACAAGGGTTAAGAATGCACCTGAGCACTACTATGGTTTCCATATTACTGCGAAAGGTGAGACACTTATCAGTGATGAGACATTGGTAAGTCTGGATGAACCTAACAGTTACGTAGAAGCCATGTCAGGCCCCGAGTCTGCTAAATGGAAAGAGGCAGTGGATAGCGAGATATAGTCCATGTATAACAATCAAGTTTGGAACTTGGTTGACAATGTACCAGGTCGTAAGATAGTTGGGTGCAAATGGATCTTTAAGAATAAGACCGATATGGATGGTAATGTACACACTTATAAGGCGCGACTGGTTGCAAAGGGATTTTCTCAAACTCCGGGAGTTGATTATGATGAGACCTTTTCACCAGTTGCAAAGATTAAGTCCATTAGGGTTCTGCTAGCCATTGTTGCATTTCATGATTATGAAATATGGCAAATGGATATCAAAAACACCTTCCTTAATGGAAGTTTGGCTGAGGATGTTTACATGAGTCGGCCAAAGGCTTTTGTTAGTACATAATACCCTAATAGAGTGTGTGAGCTCGAGAAATCCATTTATGGATTGAAACAGGCACCTCGCAAATGGAATCTTTGCTTCGATGAGAAATTCAAAGAGTTTGGATTTTCGATGAGTGAAGATGAATCTTGTATCTATGTCAAGGCTAGTGGGAGTATAGTTAGCTTTTCGGTACTGTATGTGGATGACATACTACTCATAGGAAATGACATCCCAACCTTGCAGGAAGTGAAGTCCTGGCTTGGGAAGTGTTTCTCTATGAAAGACCTAGGAGAAGTTGCCTATATTCTAGGGATAAGGATTCTGAGAGACCGAAGTAAAAGACTAATTGGACTTAGTCAGAGTACCCATTTGGATAAGGTGATGAAAAGGTTCAACATGCAAGATTCCAAGAAATGAGAGTTACCCATCCAGAGTAACGCCAGACTGAGTAAAACTCAGAGCCTGAGTACTGAGGCTGAGATAGCAGAAATGAGTCGAGTACCTTATGCTTCTGCAGTAGGCTCGATCATGTTTGCTATGACCCACACTCGTACTGATGTGGCCTTTGTGTTGAGAGAAAAACTTGGAGACACGCTTGAACAAAATTTAGAACAAGTATATTGGGAATAGTTAATCTCAAAGGATCTAAAAGCTCAACAATAATATAGTTAGATAGTTAGAGAGTTAGTTGTGGAAAGTAAAGAAATATAAATGACAGCAATTGTTATATCAAGAATACACTTAAGCTGATTCGTAACAAGGAATGCAATCACTCCGAGTTAATAAGGAAGATCAAACTTAGTGATTAAGTCTTAAAGACTTGCTCCGGAGAGAGGTTATAATCAGATATGCTTTAGTAACAATTGAGAGTAAGAAGAATAGAAAGATAGAGAAATGAAGAAGATAACTTGGAGAAATGTTTTCAGAATAATACGCAAGTTATCAGTGATTGAGTGTAGAGGTTGTTAATACAAGAGAATAAGTCGCTATTTATAGAGACTCTGAACTATTCTAGACTACAACTCTATAAGAAGCTATGCAAGGCATACTGGATAATAGAGTGTATTACATAAAAGACAATAAATAATCTAGATAAGTAGACTGCGGTAGCAAAAGACTGATTGCGGTTGCTGATGAAGGACTGACTCCGGGTGTTGGATTGGCTGTGGGTGCTGAACCGTTGCGGTAGAGAGATGGTTGCGGTAGCTGAGTTCAAGAGGGTCACTTTTATGATTCAATAATTTCCCCTAAGCGACCTCTTTAACTCCGGTTCAGCTATCAAGTTTGAGAAACTTGATCAAAATCCACCAGAACTTCCTGACATTTTCCAGCCATGTGATTCTTCTCGAAATTTCAAACTTGACTTCTGCAGTAGTATGCTTCGATTTTTCAAATGCGGTCCGGTAGATGTCAAGTTTTTTCTTGGGCAAGCGGTGCATGGCATTCATCGGAATGAAGTATTTGACGTTGTCAGTCTTTCGTTTGAATATGATTCCAAGTTCAGGGAAGTTGTTGCGCCTAGTGATCTTTCTTCGAAGCCTTCGGTAGGCATTGGCACAGGTTCAAGTGGTGGGAGATCAATCTTCTTGATGATGGTGGGGTAGATATCCGCATCTATTTTGGAAAAGTCACAGACTGTATCCCTCAGAAAATAGTTGGCTTTTTCAAGCGCTATTTGCATCTTAGGGTGCTTTTCTGCCTTGTTCTGGAACACCCTGGCAATAAGGAAGATTTCTTCCGGATTCATGCAAGGGAAGTCTGCCTGGGTGCGGATGTAGTCATGCTCCCTTCTGGTGAGAGTATACTGGATGAAATCAGCCTTCATGAACTTCCGCATCTTGTAGTTCTTGACTGCGGATGGTCTATCGTTAGACCATATATTCTCAATGGAGGAGCCATGCTTGGCATAAAATTGGTTAAGTCTTTCAAACTCCATTGGCAGTCGTTTGTGAGCAGGAAGGCTGCAGTCAAATGACTCAAATACAGCAAAGTACTTGGCATTTAGAGAAATTGGAATATCCCAGTATCCATCAGCAGGGGGTTCAGCATATGTGAGGTGCGGGGTGTAGTCTTCATCCAATAGCCTGCGGTGCGGATTGACCCATGAGTTAATTAAAGACTCATCTATCATAGTGTCGAATCCGCATTCTCTCCAGATAAGTTCAGCAAGTTTGGCCGCCTTCCAATCATGCTTTCTTTGGGCTGTGGCAGGGGAGTCTGTTGAGCTTGCGGATGACATGTTCTCCTCAAGATTTTTGAAGTGAGGAGGAGTCTCAGGCTTTTTGGGAGTATCTTTTGGAGGTGAAGTGTGGGGAGATGGAGTATGTTGTGATGGTTGCGGTGTTGGAATTTTTTTAGTGGTGAGAAGGTGACTCTGATGGATAGATGTATCAGAGTGGTGGACTTGCTCTTCTTCTTCACTTCCCCCTCTTGAGGAATGCAACGGAGGTGCTTCCTCAGGCCATTGCTTAAGTCCATCCACCTTGGCACAGACTTCTTGAAACTGAGCTTTGATAGCCTCTGCCAATTGGGAATTGTTTGGATTGGAGGAGTTGAAGAGCAGCTTGTGAATTTCTTTGGTAAGCCGGAGGATCTCAGGGCCATGGAAGTTGGAGGTAAGGGATTTCTGCAGTTTGTTGATGGTTGCGTGAAGAACAGAGATAGTGGACTCATAAGCAGTATGAGTCTCATCTATCACTTTCTGAGACTGAGCAGCTTGATCCGTGATGGCTGCTTGAAGATCCTTTTTGATTGTGGTCACCTCAGTAATGAGGCGTTCTGCTGCAGCCATGAAGTCCTTATGGTCAGCCTTGCGGTTGTTATCAAGGGACCGGATCCCCATCTCTACTTTGAGAGAGATACGTTCAACAGCCATACGCTCCTTTGTCTCCAGTCGTTCACTTCTTTCAATCAATGACTACGGTCCTGGAGTGTCTTCAGGTTGAGGTTGAGTGGGTTTTTAACCGTAACCAAGATTTGCTCTACTTTGGCTTGAAGGCTCATGAACTGCTTCCGGGTGACAACATTCTTCTTCTTCTTTTTCTTCTCTTTAGGCTTGGAAGTTGAATGCTGAGAACCACTGGGCTCCTCTTCTTCTTCAAGCATCATCAGGTCGTCATCTGAAAGTGTCGGTTTGTTGAACTCTTGGATGTCTTCATCATCAAGACCGAAGGTAAGGGCTGAGCTGAGTTCGATTGCAGGCCCTTCGTCTTGTGATGGGTTGACTGTAGGAGTGGGAGATGGAATAGGAGTTGGAGTAGGAGGAACTTTGGAGGTAACCTTCACAAAAGAACAACTCATGAAATCTTCAATCGATTCTCTTTATTCTGTTCATGGAATCTCAATTGTAATCTATCAATTTTGATTTTCTATTGCAGGTTTTTTTGCGTTGAACATCGATCGTACAAGTCTCACGAATGCTCAAACGCGGATCACAACAATAGAAAAGTTTTGGTTTGCGAAATATGTTTGATGACGATCGAGATTCCATTAAACAAAAAAAGAGAAGAAAAGGAGAACATTTTGATTTTGGAAAAGAATCAGAGATCTAGAAATTGTGATGCGAACAAGAAGAAGAAACCAATGTGTATTGTTTGATTGTGATTGAAAAATTGAAGCAAAAAAGATTTAAATCATACAATATGATTCTTCGTTTAGTTGATTGTGTTTGTGTACACTTAGTCAAGGATTGTAAATGAGCATTGGAAGTCGTCGGAATCTGGTGGAGAGTGAAGAGGATGAGTCGTCGAAATCTATTGGAGAGAGAGAGAGAGAGAGATTGTGTGTGTTTTATTATTTTTTAATTATTTAAATAGATAAAGAATAAAAAAAATACATAAGGGTATTACAGTAATTTCAGTTTTTCGAGGGACCAAAATCACAATCAAACATGGTCAAAAGGACCAACAATCCAAAAAATTCGTGGTTTGGACTAAAACCCCAAAAAAATACATATCTCATAGACCATATTAGAAATCACACTATCTTTTAGTAATGGTTCGATTATAATGCTTCAATTATATTTGTTGGTTCGGTTTTGGTGTGGTTTTCTATTAATATGTTCACCCTCAATATTTTCTACGTAAGTCTCTTTTGAAATTCAAATCGTCGATCTTAACATGTTATACTAATCTTGCGCAACGCCCGAGTATATAATAAAAAGTAATTCAGCCATATAATAAAAAGTATACTAATCTTAACATGTTATACTAATCTTGCGCACCCCTGGAGATTACGCCTAGTTCTAAGTAACTCAGGCATATAATAAAAAGTATACGTTCAATTAATAAATCCAGGAAGATACATTTGCATTTGATGATAGATAGGAATTGTTTAATACATTCATATGAAAATCACAAACTATATATGGCTCATGGCTTCATTTACCTGTACGAATCTCACAACTTGATGTTCGATTGTTCTTATTCTTTCTCAAGTGTTTGCTTATCTCCTGAACCGTTCTTTCTGATCGACACCAAGGACTGCTTTGCCCAACGCTTCAAATTCATAGGTTTTTTCTCTCTGTCTCTGATATGTCTCGTCTTAGTGATTGCAATGGCGAGATCATTAGGAAACAAAGTCTGCCAAAAAAACGCGTGAAGTAAGGTAGATACAAATAGGACCAACACCATGGTTGATGAGAGAAACGACAGTGTCAATGCAATTCCTTTGCTTTCGACACTCGGATTATATTCTGCGTATTTGATTGCTGCGATTGAAATGGTAGTCATTGGGAACGTGTAAGACCACCAAGCTACTGAAAACCTGCAATATAATGAATCGAATCATCAATTTCAGAAGCAAAACCTCAATTAAGGATTTACTTTTTTACACTATTACCTGAATCCCCAAAAGAAATTGAGTCGTACAACAAGAGAGATATAAAGAAAGAGTGCAATGAAGTAGCAAGTCCTTGCAGACCCATCAAATTCACCATACAGAGCCTCCCAAGCAATACTAGCAGCAGATGGAGCTGCAATAAACATGGAGTAAACAGGATGCAACTCCTTAGGCAAAGCTACACTTGTAGGCAATCTCTGATACAATGTCACAAAAAGCACAAGATAATGAGCAAATCCAACTGCCCAAAGAAACTTCCCTGGTTCTTTCCACCCAACTTTCGCAGCCAAAACTGCTCCAACAAAGTTCCCAACAACCGACAAATGAGAAGAAGGGTTAGCCACTTTACAAAGCCTTCTCTTCCCTCCAGAAAGCCATTGCCCATAGATTTTAAGCTCGAGAAGGAAATAAGGTATCATGAACGCACACCATAACGCTGGGTGAAGTTCCTTTTGAGATATCATAGGTGGAGCCCCTATCGCCAAGAACATGCACACCACCCATGGTGCAAAAAAGAAGTTGATACGAACTGGGTGGAAGTATTCTCTTCTAATCGCTTCAAAGTAGAATATGCATTTCAGAAGGTAAGTAGTAGTGACACATACAAGGACCAATAGTGCCAATATCCAAAGAACAAGGTTAATATATGGTGGAATATGTAAGAACTTGGTGGCTGGGCTGATTGAAAGATTGTGCCATAGTATCGCTTGGCTGCTTAACCCTAGACACATACCAAAACAACCAATTGGGAATCGAAGTAGAAATGGCCATTGTTTGTCTTTTGGTAGAAGAATGTCTTCGGTATCCTGCAAATTAAGAGTGAATGGCAAATAGGTAATTAAAGGGTTTTCGTCTTGATACATTAAGACAAAAATAGTTAATATATACCTTGACTTGATCAAGTTCGGGTCCTGTAAGAGCAGCAAAGTATCGACCAGCAGGAACACTTTTATTAAAGGATTGATCAAGAAGTCCAACACCTTCATCGCCATTCTTCTGAAACTGATCAATCCCACTTTCTTTTCTCAATGGCAACATAAAAGAGTTCTGTTTTCCTAAAGTGGATTTTGTTCTGAACATATTAAAATCTCCTTTCTTGTAATTTGAGTCAACTACTCCATGACTATGAGACGAACCAAACCCTCCAAAACTTCTTCCACTTCTTGGAAGCGTTTTTTGTTCATTCTGTGCTTTGTTAAGCTTGGAGACGCCTGTTTCTAGTGACACTTGCCTGCTGAAACCCCTGTGAATATTATTACTTCTTTTGCCATCTCGAAGCCTGGTCAACTGTGGCCGGTTTGACCGTGGTTTTTCTGCCATTTTAGCACCTTGTTTCACTTCTTCTTCTTCTTCCTCTTCATCTTCTTCATGAAATACTTCATGGATATCGACAAAATGGATATTTGTTGGGTTTTGGGAATTTCGTTCCTTACCCATTTTCTAAAACACCGATTAAACTCAGTTTAGTTGCAATGCAAGCTTTTAGACTAGGCTATTTAGTTGTTTTATAGTTTATAGAATGCATAAAATTTAAAAAGCAAGTCTTATCATATATTTGTAACGTAGAAATGTGGAAGTGCAAGGATGATTTTGTTGTAGTTTCACATGCAATATATGTGTTGATCAACACTGTTTAGGGGGTCACAGGAAGCGGTTAAATTTGTGGTGAGTGTTTGTATTGAATTTAATGGAAAGGAGTCAAAGAGGGGCTTTTTGAAGGGGTATCTCGTGAGACAAGAGGACTGCTGTATTATACAATTTCTATTTTCTTCCAAGAACATATATGTAAAAACAACGTGGATTAATTTAAGCCTTTAGCATATATAGATTATAATAATATTGGAATAAAAAAGAACCAATTAACTAGTACCTCTTTTGAAGGTGAGAAGATTTATCGTCTTCATGATCCATGCCCTCCACCCCATGTGTAGTTAATGGGTGACTACGCCGGCCCTAATTATTATAATTTTTTCATTTTTTTTAAATGCAGTACAATGCCATAAGGAAAAAATATATATACATATATGCCTAAAAGTAAGCTACTATAACTTTAAAAAATTTCAATGTTTTATGTGAAGTTGCTCTAAAAAGAATTGAAAGTACATGTTGTAAAATAAAAAATTTTGAACTGACCAAATTTATAATTTATCTTTTTTCACTTTAATCTATACTCTAATTGACAAAGCATTTGACCAAATTTATAATTTATCTTTTTTCACTTTAATCTATACTCTAATTGACAAACAAATTTATAATTTATCTTTTTTCACTTTAATCTATACTCTAATTGACAAAGCATTTGACCAAATTTATAATTTATCTTTTTTCACTTTAATCTATACTCTAATTGACAAAGCATTTGCTTAGATTTCGAGTCAATTGTAGGTTCCATTCCATCATTTTATCACATATTATATGTTGGCTTATACTTATTGGTATTGTCTCTTTTATGCAGGATTAATGAGGTAAAAAAACTCAAACTTACCTTCCATTCTCAAGGAATAAATACGTTTTTTTTTGTTTTTTTTTTTTTTTTTTTTTTTTTTTTTTTTTTTTTGTATTTCTTTCCCTTTCGTTGATTTGAATGCAAAAATAATTGAGAATATTTGATACAGAATCTTGAACTCCTATTATTTTTCATATAATACATATACGTATACACATCCATGAATCTATCAGATCTTACAAGATTTTAGTAGGGTATGTTCTTTACATCACCTTGCATCAACAAGGTGAGCATGTTAACAAAATCCACTATGATGCAGCAAATATTTTGTACCTGCCCATCCAAAAAAAAAAAAAAAAAAAAAAAAAAAAAACACCTGACCCGTGCAACGCACGGGCTTCTTTCCTAGTTTCCGCTACACTAATTCTCAAAAATTATGTGACCAATTTGTGATTACCCTTTAATAACTTATCTCAAATTTATTTTGAGATATTCACTAATCTTCTATCCTAATAAATAAGTATATTTGATGAGTTTATAAAACTCCTTGATCGATTAGATCTTATAACAGGTAAATCAAGAAAGCAAAAACAGTAAGATAAAGCACAAGAATGAATCTGAATGTGTCGAATGATTCAATTAACTCAATCCTCAGCAGAGCTCGATGAAGAACTTCCGCTGTAGAGGATATTAGGGTTACAAAAGATAAGAACTGTGAACGCTATCAAAATCTCTATCAAAAGCTTACGTTTAAAGATGCATGCAAACATCTATAAATATTAAACCCTTCAAGATAACTCACGGATGGACAGGCCCATATCGGAGACTAAATTGGACTAACTATCGAGCTCAAGACGCAACACTAACTGGACCTAACAATCTCCCCCTTTGCGTCAATTGGAGCGAGACTATCACTTCTTCTTGCTGGGTTCAGCTGCAGGAACCTTCTTAGTGGTATCAAACAGATGAGGGATAAGAGTGAGGATTGTCTGTCCGAAGCGAATGTACCACTGGATCATGTCATCGAAGTACTTCTTGTCATCTGCCGAATTCTGCTTGCAACGATGAATGATTCCTAAAACATGTTCCAGGCATGCAGTGGTGTAGAGATGTTTGTCTGCCAAAGCGAACAGGCATTTTTAGCCTTTGTTTCTGGTAAACATGACAGAATTGCGTTTCGGGTCAATCTTTCCCATCTGCATCATGTTTAGGTCACTGGCAGAGCCAACAGGTGGGATAGTGGGCTTTTTCCTGAAGACACTAGCGATCTCCTGATCCATCTTGGCAACTTCCATTATGTAGCATACAAACATCCTCTTGAAGTGATCAATGATCGGACCATATGCTGCTTCATTTGTGAGGAGGATGTTGTGCAAAATTATCCAATCATGTGGATTCAAATTGGGAAGATCAGCTAGCAAAATGGCATGTTCGGTCTTAGCAGAACCCCTCAGCACCTTGAACCGAACATTCGTAAAGTTCCCTTCTCTAAACGGCTTAAGGACCCGAATGTTGATTATTTTCTGAGCGCTCCAAGTTTGATACTGTGGTTGAGCAGCCCTCAGGTAGAATTCGACGAGATCCCTGTCAACCTTTGGATGAGGATGAGGGAGATCAGCAACGTTATCAAAGGCATGGAAGATGAAGGCCTTTCAGGTGAGTGGCATATCAAACTGTGAATCAACAGAATTAATGTGATCCAGTGAAATCACCGGTTCAAGCCATAGAATGATGGGTGTTTCAATCGCTTCTTTCAGCAGCTTCTCAAGAGTCCACGGAGGAAAAAGGGTTTTCCTGCTCTCAAGAAGATCATGATCCTCTTTCATTTTTCTTTCATATACCTCAGCCTCTCTGGCAACGCGAGCGCTCATATCAGCATCCTTGTCGCGACCTTGCTTCTTTAAGAGATCTGCAATCGTCTCTTTATCGTCATCGCTCTCTTCAGCAATTTTCTTCCCCTTGTCTTTGACACCCGAACCTGAGGCTTGGCCTGTTGGAGGAGGTTCGGTTGTTTTTGTTGCTGTAGAAGTGGGAGGCGGTTGAGATACATTCTCTCCCCCTTGTTTCGGAATGGACACGAACTCAAGGAGCCCTTCAATTTTGCTCAGGAGAGAAAGGGCAGGAGCAAGCTTTTCGGCGAGATCACGCCTGATTGAGTAATTCAGTATTGGATCATGTGCTTCAAGGATGTTGGAAAGGGCGGCGTGGACATCCGAAACACATGAAGACACAATCTCTCTTTCAGATCGAAGAGATTCAATCTCCTTTTGAGAATTAGAGAGTTGAAGATTCTTGACCTTGAGAGCAGTGGTCTTTCGAGCGAGAGCGTCCATGAGGGAGTTCTCGGCAGCTAGATCTTCTTGTAGCTTAGTGAGGCGCTCCTCAATAGTCGCCTTAAACGCTGAGTTGTCAGCAGTGAGAGTTTGACGAAGAGTGGCGAAGGACTGCAGTTCTGAGGCAACTGAGTCCCTTTTCATTTTTCTTTCCCCTTGGAGCGGGCCTATCAGCATCATGGATCGACTTAATCATATCAGGAGTGAGCTCTCTAGGACCAGAGTGACGAAACTCCTTGTATGTTCTAATGATGCGGCTGTTGCTAGGAACGTCTCCAAACATCGACTCAGGGATGGAGCCAATGAACTGTAAATAACCCATTCCATTGAGGAGGCAAGCACGATTTCTTGAACTTGGTGACCGTCGTCAAAACCTCAGTGTATCCCATGTTATAGAACATGGAAAACAAGTGACCCACTGGAATGGATTCAGGGTTAACCCTAGATGAATCGGGTTCAAACCCTAAAAGCGAACATAATCGCTGCTTGGATATGGATGCCTTGTGATCAAGAATGTCGAAGAAAATTCTATCGACAGACTTATCATAATGAGCTGTGGCGAAGATTTGCGATAAACATTCCATTGGAACAGCTTCAACTTTGGTAAGAGCGGGATCAAGCGGCGAATATTTGAGGCATTCGATGATCGGGAACATGAAGGCATCGTAAACGTGTGGAGTAAGATCGATGATTAGACTCTGTTGAGGACGAATCGGCAGAATGTGGGAAGTGGCATGAACAGAAGATGAATCCGCCATTGAAGTGAAGAAGTTGGAAGAGATGATGAACAGTAGAAGGAAGAATGCTTTTCTTGATTTCTTAATTTCTTAGTTTTGGGTGCAGTAAAGAGGTAAATAATGGTCGAAGTTACCTTTTATACTGTGGTGAGAGGAGAGAGAAGAATTTGTTCCAAATCTTCGAGGGAAATACGAAGGGTTTCCTTAGGTGATTGACGCGTGACAGTTTGGAGCCCCGATGACAGGAGAGAGAAATAATTTTCCCGATTCACATGCCTTCCCATCAGGCGCCGTTTGAAAAAAACGGTTCCACTTCGTACGCCTGTCCTTCAAGCGCCATTTAAAAATCAAAGCGATTTGACTCCCAACTGAGTCAGCAGCTTATCCCCTTTTGTGTTAGCTGTCATCATAAAGCAGAATGACCACGTGTAACATAGTGAGCCACAACTCTTAAAAAAATTTCCTTGTAAGTCATGAGACTAGAATTATGGAAAATCGAAAAGATTTTCGTGCTTAGTGTGTAAAAGAAAAAGAAATAAAGCAACACATATGTGGGAAATTGTGATGTCAATAAAGACAAGAAACAATGGATCCCGGGCACGAATCTCTTCCTTCAAAGTCAAGAGAGACCTTAAAGTGTCTGTTCGGTTTCCCGTTGAATTACGATCAGACACTTATTGAGAAGTGTTGAAAGGCTTGTTTTAATCAGGCTAATTTGGGTGGCTTTCGCTTCAGTTCAGAATTCCTGATCTTGACATAAGACAGAAATCTACCGAAGTACTTGTGAGACCAATGTAGTCTGTTGAACAAGTAGGTTTGAAAAGAATTTAAGTAGGAGGGTGAAAATATTTGTAAGTGAAATCTCAAAAAAAATTTAAAACTGGATTCCATGGGAAGAAATATTATGGGATTTAACAATTTCATAGGAATCACACAAAGATAAAATTCGGAGATTTCAAGGTACAGTGTTAAGGCTGAATTCATCAATTCTTTAGTGAAAGCTAGATCAAAGTTAATTGTTCACCGTCAGTGCATAGAAGGTAGTGAATTGTGGGTTTCACTTAGCACGTAGTGGCACGAAGCTAAGATCATGAACACAGAAATTGTGTAACCATAAACCTCAGTGGTAATTTCTGAGAGTCTCAAGGGTTACGTGTATGAGATCGAAATATGATGGAGAAAAATAATTGAGATGGTGTAAAGAAACCAAAGTACCTCTACTATTTAAATAAAGACCAAGCAGAAAACTCTTATCTCATGTGAGAAGAGAGTAAGGTAGCTCATGATTAGAATAAATATAAAAGTCTGATTGGGAAGACAAGGTTTGTATATACCAAGTCAGTAAGGCTGTTATTCAGAATCAGGTGAGGCTTTGGACACATACAACAACATGCTTCTAGGGACACTTAACTAATAAGAGAATTTGCCCACAAATATCTACACATAAAAAAAATATTAACGAACACAAAAATAAAAAATGTTTTTGGAGTTTTTGATTTACAAAATTTTTTTTTTGAATCTAAATTTTGATTTAAAGAAAGAAAAATAAAAATAAAAGAAACAGACAAAAAAAAAATTGGAACCGAACCCGAGCGTTCGGTCTATTTCGGTTGCAAAAAAAATGAAGTTGAAAAAGAAAAGGACTTTGAAAATAAGAGAGATGAAATTGAGAAAAGGATATAAAAGGTTTACAACCAAAGAAACTACCTTTGAGTGATAAGCAAAGATAAGAGAATAGGACCGAACCCGAGCGTTCGGTGCATTTCGGCACACATGTGAACCGAACTCGAACGTTCGGTTCATTTCGCTTCTTACTTTTGGATTTGAGAAGTAGTTTTTGGTACAGACTCCGATTTCATCATTCCTAGCCCTTGTAGAATTTTATTGAAACTCGCTTCAGGAAGAGCTTTTGTGAAGATATCGGCCAGTTGATCAGTGGTGCGAACAAAGTGAATTTCGACGTTTCCATCTTCCACATGATCCTTAATAAAGTGATATCTCAGTGCTATATGCGTTGTCTTGGAGTGTTGCACTGGATTATGACAGATCCTAATTGCACTTTCTGAATCGCAATATAGTGGGATCTTTTTCATATTGAGTCCATAATCACGGAGCTGACTTTGGATCCAAATCACTTGAGATGTACAGGAGGCAGCTGCAATGTACTCTGCTTCGGCTGTAGACAGAGAAACACATGTCTGTTTCTTTGATTGCCAGCTAACCAACTTCCCATCTAGGAATTGGCAGCCTCCTGTGGTGCTTTTCCTGTCTAAACCACATCCTCCAAGGTCTGCATCTGAGTAGGCTTGAACAAAGAAACCTGAATTTGATGGATACCATAGACTGAGGGAGGTGGTTCGTTTCAGATACCGGAGTATGTTTTTCACTGCAAGCATATGAGGTTCACGAGGATTCGCCTGAAACCTAGCACAATAACACACGGAAAACATTATATCAGGCCTGCTAGTAGTGAGATACATCAAGGAACCAATCATCTGGCGGTATAACGTAATATCGACTGCCGGTTTTTCCAAGGATGGTGTGAGCTTGGTGCCGAACGCCATTGGAACTTTGACCTTTGAGTCTCCCCTCATGCCGAATTTAGCAAGAAGAGTTTTGGTGTATGCTTCCTAGCTGGTAAAGATGCCTTCAGGTCCCTGTCTAATATTTAAACCAAGGAAAAAGTTAATCGGACCCATTGAGCTCATTTCAAATTTAGTCTCCATCAGCTTTCTGAATTCAGCTGTTAAGCAAGGATTCGTTGAGCCAAAGATGATATCATCGACGTAGATTTGAACTATCATAAGGTGGTTACCTTCCTTCTTACGAAAGAAGGTTGGGTCAACCGAACCTTGTTTGAATTTTGACATCTTTAAGAACTTAGTTAGCGTTTCATACCATGCCCTAGGTGCTTGTTTCAGACCGTAAACTGCTTTGTCCAGAATATAACAGTGATTTGGGTACTTTTCATTCACAAAACCAGGAGGTTGCTCCACATAAACCGTTTCTTCAAGTTCTCCATTCAAAAAGGCACATTTTACGTCCATTTGGTAGACCTCGAAATTCTTGTGTGCAGCATAGGCCAGAAATATTCGAACAGATTCCAGCCTTGCTACCGGAGCGAAAGTTTCTTCGTAATCAATTCCTTCTTCCTGGCAGTATCCTTTCACCACGAGACGAGCTTTATTTCAAATTACATTACCTTCCTTGTCCATTTTGTTTCTGAATACCCATTTGAGACCAACGACTGAGGCATCTTTAGGAGTTGGAATAAGGCGCCATACTTTGTTTCTTTCAAACTCATTGAGTTCATCTTGCATGGCTTGTACCCAATCGGAATGATCAAGAGTTGTGTTAATAGTCTTTGGCTCAACTTTGGATATGAAAGAATTATACATGCAGAACTCTACTTTGGAGAATAGAGATGATTGCTTTGCCTTCAGTTGGGATCGGGTCAGGACCTTTTCAGAGACATTACCCACTATCTGAGATATAGGATGATCTTTGGTCCATTTAATAAGAGGAGGATAATTTGGATCATAAGATGGATCCAATTCAGCGTTGACCATTTCTTCTATTTCAGATTGACTGTCGTCATCGTAAAACATGTCGGAATTCTCCCCCTCGACTGATGAATCTCTTTGGTATTCAGGTTGGTTCATACCTTCGGGTGCAACAGAACTCGCAGGTGTGGCTGGACTTTCTGGTGCTACAGGACTTTCGGGTGTAGCAGAGCTTTCGGGTGCTACAGGACTTTCGGGTGTAGCAAGGCTTTCGGATGTAGCAGGGCTTTCGGGTGCTATAGGAATAGAATTCTCCCCCTGAAAGTGTGAGTTCGGTTGATTTGAAGAAAATGGATTCTCCCCCTCAACTGAAGTACCCTGCTGAGGAGGTTCGTTTGGAACTTGTTCTCCTTCACCCATTTGTTTGGCTGCATCTTCGACGATTTGCTTCAGATGATCGATTTTGTTGTATGTTGCCCTGGCTTCCGAGAGAGTAGCTTTCTCAGGTTCATCGAATAAGTCCACAAACTGATCGAACAAATTAGCAATCGTGGTCGTGACTTGACCTGTTTGAGAGAAAATCTCTCCAATTGCTTCTTCAGTCATCTTTAGCTTCCTGACGTAGCTATCATCGAAAGTCACATAATAAGTTTCTTCAGTTTTTCTAGAACGCTTATTTAAGACCCGGTATGCTTTTGAAGTAAGAGAATATCCTAGAAAAATTCCTTCATCAGCTTTAACGTCAAACTTGTTACGATGTTCTTTGGAGTTGAAAATGAAACATCGTGAGCCGAACACATGGAAGAATTTTACGTTCGGCTTCCTGTTATTGATGATCTCATAAGGAGTAAGAGAGAAGCGTTTGTTGAGATAAGACCTATTCTGCGTAAAACATGCTGCAACAATAGCATCAGCCCAGAAATATAAGGGAAGAGAAGCGAAACTTAGCATAGTTCGGGCCGCCTCACACAAGGATCGGTTTCGCCTTTCGAAAATTTCGTTCTGTTGAGGCGTGTAGGGGGCTGAGAAGTTGTGACTGGTTCCTTTTTCTACCAAAAAGTCTTCAAATTCTTTGTTCTTAAACTCCAGTCCATTGTCGCTCCTAATGTTGCGAACGACTTTTCTCAGTTGCACTTCAACCTGCTTGATAAACATCTTTAGCTTATAAGTAGCCTCAGATTTGTGCTTCAGAAAGAACACCCATGTAAAACGTGAGAAATCATCAACAATAATAAGAATATACTTGCTACCGCCAATGCTTTCGATTGATGATGGACCACACAAGTCGATGTGAAGCAACTCAAGTGGTTCAACAACTTTTGTGTTTATAATTGATGGGTGACTTTGACGACTTTGTTTCCCCATTTCACATGCAGCGCACAAGTGTTCTCGATCAAACTTGAGCAAGGGAAGACCCCGAACATGACCTCCAGTGACAAGCTTGTTGATGTCTTTGAAGTTGAGATGTGAGAGCCTCCGGTGCCACAACCAGCTTTCTTCAGAATGAGCTTTGGACAAAAGACATATAGTTGGATTTCCTTTGATTGGTTTGAGATTGAGAGGAAACATTTCGCCTTTTCGTTCTGATTTGAGAATGACCTTGTTGGATTTCTTCTCTATAATCTTTGAACCTTCGTCGTCGAATGAAACCTTGAGACTGGTACCGCCCACCAATTGAGATACACTGATGAGATTATGTTGCAACCCTTCAACGTACGCCACCTTTCTTATTGTGAAGTCTCCATTGGTTATCATCCCATAACCCTTTATCGTTCCATAAGAGTTGTTACCGAACTTGACATTCCCACCATTTTGAAGAGATCGAAACTCCCTTAGCTCATCCTTCCTTCCTGTCATGTGACGTGAGCAGCCACTGTCAATGTACCATTCTTCGTTGAACTGCTCGTCACTTATAACCTGCAAAAATTAAGCAGATTTAGGAACCCAAAGTTTCTTGGGTCCACGTGAGCTTTTCACAGGAACAGGAATAGTAAGAGAAACATCAACAAGATATGTTTGTTTTATTAATGTTGTTTCATCTTTTCTTTTAATAGTAAACACTTTGATTTTGTTAGGGTTAGCTACAGACGTTTTGGTTTCAGATTTTGGTGTTTGGGCATCAGACTGCTTTCGGTCTTCCTGGACTGAGGAAATCTTCGATTTTCCTTTCAAGTTCGTTATTGATTTTGAATTTTGTGCAGGAACAGAATTGAGCTTAGAAGAGAATTGAGAATGACAAGAATTAGAAAAAGAGAATTTAGAATGGGAATTTCTTCTTACTTGCGGTTCGAAATGACCCTTTTGTTTATGGTCATTGGAGGGACCGAACCTGGACCTTCGGCAGCTGCTCGATGATGAGCTGAAGTTGGATTTTTGGTTGTTGTTGGCTGGTGGTCTGAAACTTGATCTTTTATTATAAAAGCTTGAAGGACTGAAACTAGGTCTTTGCTTGTTATTACTTGGCGGACTGAAACTCGCTTTTCAGTTGCTGTTGCTTTCGAGACCGAACCTATCCTTTCGGTTCTGTGCTTCATGTGGCCCGAAAGTCTTTTTCTCTAACTTAGAATCTTTATCATGGTAAGAGTAATGAGCATTTTGAGAGCGCTAAAACTGCTTTCGCTCTGAGAGATTCTTTTTGTATCTCAGGTTTCTCTGCTGCTTTTGATTTTTCACATGTTTCGGTTGTCTATGGATATTAGCCTTTTGTTTTAGCTTCTTGACAGGCGGTTCACTCTTCATAGATGAGGTTTCGCTTGTGGAGGTGACTTCTTCTACAAGTATTTATTTTGCGCCACTTGTACTTGGCACATCAAAGTTGTCAGGCTTATTCAACGGCTCTGGTACATATCTTCCTTTGGTTTTCCAGGATGTTCGCTCTGACAGACCAACTGTTTCGTCTGCATTATCTATAGGAGCTGACCAGAAAAACTCATCACAGCCATCTGCGTTATCTTCGTTCACTATGGCAGTGAGTTCGGCTGTTTGATGTTCGGTTACTCCTGTGACTTTATATACCTGATTTGGAGTAGTTCTAACCTTCTGAAACACAAGAGCTTTTTCTTTAAGGGTCGGGGACTTATTTTTGGACAAACGAGCGAATTCCACAAAATTTTCAGAAATTAGATTTTTGTGATTTTCGGGTTCGCTCTTTACAAACTCAGAACAGTCAACTTCAACCTCTACAGAAATTTCACTCATATCATCGTCCTCATTAAGTTCAGATGCGTTTTCAACATCAATTTTATTTTCTGAACTTAAATTGGCACTCAATGAGTCGAATTTTTGTATGGTTTCGGTCCTTAGTTTCAGCTTATCGTTTTCATCCAAAAGATTTTTAAGCATGTCCTTATGGTCTTTGGACTTTATAAAAGATTCTATTTTGTCCAGACCGTACATATAAGTAGGATTCACATCATCGGAAGATACAACACTTTCATAGTTGTATGCTTCAGCATCGATTTCATCCTCCTTAAACTCAAGGAAGGGTAAAATCATGCGATGTATCTTCTGCCCTATTTCACAATTCAGATGCAGTTGAGTAATGTTAGCATAAAGTCTTTTAGCAATCAAACAAAAAACATTCCTTTGTTTTAACGGTTTCAAATTGTCTCTTTGCAAATAAATGCTTTCATTCTTAGACTTAATCAGCTCCGACTCCTTTTGCTCAATCCACATCCTTCGCTCCTCACTCTTGGATGACACCCTGCTTATTTGGTCAGTTAGGTTAGAATTTGTGACCCGTGTTTAAGTTAAACAACTATCCAAATTTGAGATTCTTGAATTTAAGTTATTTAATTCCTTTTCATATGATTTTTGTGGAATTTTGAACGAAATAAAAAGAGATTGTACCTTCTTGATCAGTTCATCAAGTTCACTGATCTGCACATTGAGAGGTTTTGCTGTGAAGCATAAGTCCTCTCGCTCCTTGGCGTCTTCTTTTCCACCATCAGTATTATATCCCCTCATGTGAGATACGTCAGTCACCATCAGACACTTTCCACTGCTTTCACCACCTCTTGCGACATAAGCCTTTCCATGAGAAGGCTTTCTCACCTCATCATCTTCTGAGTTGGTCGACCAAACCTGTACGCCACCAAACTCATCATCCTCTGCCGAACCCTGTACAATAAGAGCATTCATAGAAGGATTAGTAGCAGCTTTCTTCCTTTTAATCTCTTCTAGCTTTTTCATCAGGATTGCCTCTTCATCTTTATCCTCATCTCTCTCCGTCATTTTCTTCAAAACACAATCTTTGGCGTAATGATTCTTTCCTCCACAGTAATAGCAGCTGACACCAGAATCCGCTTCAACCTTCACCTCTTTCTTTGGTTCTTCAGTCTTCGGCTCCTCCCTTACTTTTTCTGAACTGTAGCTTCCCTACCAATTTCGGTTCTTATTGGTAGGAAACCTCTTCTTGATGAACCTTTTTGGATTGGACACCATCATAGCGTAGTCTTCTGAAGTTAGATCGTAGTCCTCCAGGTTCAGAACTTCGTCTTCTACTGCATTCTTACTTTTAGACAGGAGGGCCAAGGACCCCAAGTTTGAGACCACACTCTTCTCTTGCATCACTATCTTTTCTTGGGATTTCAGAATTCCCACCAGTTTTGCCAGCGAATATGATTTGAACTATTCGTGAGCTTTAACTGTAGACACAACAGCTCTCCATTCGGATCTTAAGCCATTCAAAAAGGTAACCTTCTGTTCAATAAGCTTCCTTTCGATATCATGTTTGATCATCTTGCTGAGAAGATGATTGAAGCGATCAAACGTCTGAGTAACGGACTCATCGGAATTTTGCTTGAACTCTCCAAACTCAGACAAAAGCAAGGTCTGAATGGAGTGCTCCAAATCTTCATTTGTGGAATACAGCTCTCGCAGTCGAACCCAGATTTCTTTAGCAGTACTGCAAGAACTCACCAACCTAAACGTGTCAGATTGAAGAGCGAATTGAATCAGTCTCAATGCTTTGATGTTGCACTGAAACTTCTCCTTTTCGTCTTGAGCGACATCTTTCACATCCTTTAACAGATCGTTATACTCCTTCTGAGTTTTAATAATTCTGGATGTTCCTGAATGAGCAAATGGTCCAGACACAATGGCTTCCCATATTAGATACCCATTATCTTCAGATCCGATGACGTAGTCTTCGAAATGATGCGCCCAAACCTCGTAATCTTGAGTGTAAAGAATTGGAATCTTTGTTGTAGATCCAATATTGTTTGAGATGTTGATAGGATTAGTTTGAGAATCGTCCATGCTTGATCGTTTAACCTGTTGCAAGATCAAACTTGTAATATGTAATATTAGGGCAAAACGAATGAATAATGAGATACGTCAATTATGGAGTGACGGCTCAATAAATATCAGTTAATGCGGAATAAACCCTAATCACTTCTTTCACAGAAGAGATGTGTATGAATTACACAGCCTCCTGCTCTGATACCAATTGATGAGTTTATAAAACTCCTTGATCGATTAGATCTTATAACAGGTAAATCAAGAAAGCAAAAACAGTAAGATAAAGCACAAGAATGAATCTGAATGTGTCGAATGATTCAATTAACTCAATCCTCAGCAGAGCTCGATGAAGAACTTTCGCTGTAGAGGATATTAGGGTTACAAAAGATAAGAACTGTGAACGCTATCAAAATCTCTATCAAAAGCTTACGTTTAAGGATGCATGCAAGCATCTATAAATATTAAACCCTACAAGATAACTCACGGATGGACAGGCCCATACCAAAGACTAAACTGGACTAACTATCGAGCTCAAGACGCAACACTAACTGGACCTAACAATATTTTTGTCATGTGGCAGTCTATTAGCCCCCGCTCCCACTCTTTCCCCCAATCGAATTTTCCCACTCATTTTATGAAAGTGAATTACCTGATTTGCCCTTGCGTTCTTTAAGTTGTTCACTTTCGGTAGAATCCTTGATTTTTACAAGTTTGTTACTCTATTGGTTGCAAGATGTAAGAAAAAGGAAAGTCAATAATGATCATTTATTTATAAAATGAAAATTGTCAAATGCTTATCAATTCCTTATTTATGGTAACTTACCTAATCTCTGTTTTAAATGAGAGCTCGTACACAACAACAAGATTTTGCAATACACAACAAATTTTTGCGAATGGACAATTATACCCTTTCATTATTTTACATTTTTTACCCTTGTAGTCTAAAACCCTTTCATTACGTATAACCCATTCCCACGATCACGATAAGATACAGATTCAATTCAATCATCGACCACTGCTTGCTTCACCTTGTTGCCGCCTCCGGCTTGCTCCACCGTCGTCGTCACCTCCGGCTTGCTTCATCGTCTCTGTAGCCTCCGGCTTATCCCACTGCCGTTGTTCATCAACTGCTTCAGGCTTGCTTCATAGGTACGCGCTAATTTTCATTACAAATTGCGATTTTGTTTCTAATTTTGACCGTTTCCTTGTATCAGTGTGTCTCTTATCTTATTTGCAAAAGCACTAAGTTGGAATTGTGAACTAATCTACAATCGTTTCTTCTAAAATCATGAACTGATTTTGATTTGGTTAATTATGGATTCAACTTTCTGATCGTTCCAGTACAATTGCAACCTCAATGCGTCTCTTATCTAGTTTGAAAAAGCATGAATTTGGAACTGTGAACTGATTTGGAATCATTTCCTATATAATCATGAATTGATTTATAATTGCTTAATCATGATTCTTTTTTGTGATTGTCCCTGTACAATATCAATGTTCTAATTTTTTTTTTATAGTTTCTTGCACAATTTTGTATCAGACTTTTGTTATCAAATTTTCGATTATATATCCAGTCTTCAAATCCAAACATCAATGTGAACTGATTTGGAGTGGTGTTCTAGTTTTTTGATCGTTTACTGTACATCTTTATGGCTTCACAACAAGATAACGTTTGGTTACATTTGAGTTCTATTTGATACCTTTTTGGTTTCATTTGAGTTGAATGTTATTTAATTTTAGTGTATGTGTGATTATCTAGCAGATGGGTTCAATAGAGTCAAAAAAGAAAGAGAAAGAAAGAGAAAAGAAACATACATGGATAAACAAGTGTTTCCCCATAGCCTAATCCACCAGGAAAGTCTCTAGCTAAAGCCATAAGTAATTCAACAGTATCTTTAGCAGCCAAGTCTGCAAATGATTTGACTCAGTCCAATGCTAGTTCTCAAGGCACATTGCAATATAATGTCACCGGTTCAAAAAAAAAGTTATATATGGTAGACATAAATATATTTATATAGTCTAAGGGGTAAAGTGTAAAATTTGGTAAAATAGAGAAAAGGGTAGAATTGTCTATTTATTAAAATTTGTTGTGTATTTATAAATCTTGTTATGTACGGATCAACTCCCTTTTTAAATACAGTCTCACGTATCCATAATTAAAAAACCCACGGTTTGTTTCATTCACATTCCAGAGCAAGAACAACAGAATAAAGTAAAAAATATTGAAGTTGCCATGCATTCTTCTCTTTGGTATGATTTAACCGTTTTTTCTGATGAGTTGAAGTAATCGACGTATTCATCTTCCTCTTTTTACTCTTGGCCTTTTAATCGGTGCTATTACACGTATTAACTGCATATTAATAAATAATAACTAAAGAATGTGACAGAAAAATCAACACAACTGAAGTAACTATACTCTAATTTGGGCATTAAAACAGGGACACAACTTAAATAAATATACTCTAATTTTGCTGATAACATTGTTTAGTATATTCAGTTCGATTTCAGATCCATTAAGTTCATACCTAACTAACGTCAAAGAATGATAGATATATTCTCTTTTCTTTTACAAGAGTCAACAACATGCTTATCAAACTTCATTTGAATACAAGGGCAGTCTGGTCATTATTCATTACACAATAATTTTTTTTCCTCAATGAATGAATATATAAATAGGGATCATAATTGTTAGCATATGTATTTTTTGTTTTATTCTTAATACCAGTTAATAGTAATGTCCCATGTACTAATAAGATTGTCACATTGAACCTTTGTAGGAGCTGCATAAATTTGTGACATCAGGTACAAATAGAGTTCATTATTATCATCCTACTTTTAAAAAAATGACTTTTTGGTTTCTTAATTTTTTAATTTCAGTTACAAATTTCCTACTTTAAATCAACATAATTGTTTTCATTTTTCCTTTTTTTTTTTTTAATTCTAACACAATATGTTTTATTTATTAGGGACCATATATCAATATTTATTTTAACTCTCAAATGATACAAAATATTAGTTTTTTTTTTAAAAATCAATAACAGAGGCATAATGGTCATTTATGTTTGTGTTTATATGTATCTGTTTGTGTATGTATATGTATTGTTTGTGCGTGTATATGTATCTGTTTTCATTTTTTTTTTCTTTTTTTTTTTTAAATTCTAACACAATATAATAGTGTTAAATACACAGGGGCATAATGGTAATGTGAAAGTTACAAACAATTGTAATATGCATGAATCAAAGTACATTGTTCTTTACTGGTCATGAATCAAAGTACATTGTTATTTACTGTATTAGTTTAATGCAGCCTATTGTAACTAAATGGTATATGTGTAATTCCATAAACGCCCTTCTTCGTAACATAGTTTTATTGATCTTATATTGATCTATTGCATTATAGTACAATAAAAATCTTATTTATTTATATAGGGACCATATAAGGATGTTTTATTTATCAGTGATCATATATTAATATTTTTTTTCACTGGAATGATATACAATATTAGCTTTTTTATATTTTTTATTTTTACAAAACCACTGGCAGGGGCATAATGGTCATTTATGTTTGTGTGTATATGTATCTGTTTGTGTATATATGTTTCTGTTTGTGTGTGTATATGTATCTGTTTTTGTGTGTATATGTATCACTTTGCCATGTGACATTCTCTTAGCCCCCCTAATCAAAATTTCACGCTTCTTATACAAGAACGAGTGTTGTTGTTGACAAATAAACCAATTATTATGTCAAATAATTGAGGAAAAAATGTAAATTCATTTGTAATGTGTAGATATTAGCATTGTACATTAAGACAAAATAAAATGATCAACCAAATATTAATGTGTATATGATATGCATGTGTGTTTTGTCTGATGTGTGAGTGATGGTAAGTTTATGTTCAAAAACTATACATAAGTCTATAAAAAAAATCAAACACTAAATGTAGTAAGTAAATTCACATACATGATCAGTTTGATGTAAATTCATACTCTCCTGATGTATTAAATGGTCTTAAAGTATCCGGTCTACCAAATCATAAGTTAGTTTTAAAAATTGGTGTTCTAGTAATGTTACTGAGAAATATTGATCAGAAAAACGACTTATGTAATGGCATAAGACTGCATGTGATATCATTGGGCAAATGTGTCATTGAGGCACGTATAATATCTGGAAGTAATATTGGAAACCGGATTTTTATTTCAAGAATGTCTCTAACTCCATCAGGAAAAAAAATTCCTTTCAAATTCACAAGAAGACAGTTTCCTTTGGCTATGTTTTGCAATGACTATTAATTAGAGTCAAGGACAATCGATATCGAATGTTGGTTTGTTTCTCAAAGATCTAGTTTTTTCACTTGGCCAATTGTATGTTGCCTTATTTAGAGTTCAAAGGAGGGAGGGATTAAAAATATTAATTTTAAATAAAAACGGTACACTAACAAATAAACTTCCAGTGTTGTTTATAAAGAGGTTTTTCGCAATTTATAACCAAGTTTTTTGTAGCATCTTTTACTCACTTTTAGTAAATAACACTTCATTTATCATATTGATTGATTTATTTATAATTATGTTTTGTATTTTTTTGTTTTTATTACACTTCATTCCACGGGGTTTAACCTAGTGTGATCATATTTGAAAGTTATTACGTGGATCAATTTGGGCCATATTCAATATTAAGAGGTATGGAAACTCCAAAGGTGAGAGTACGACTTCGAGGACATATGAAACTACACGGATGTATCGACAACTTGCATAAATTAACCTTTATATCTATAGAGCATAATCCATAACGACATCACTTTCAAATATTTTTCCGAATGCTTATTACCCGAATTGTTGAGTTTTGGCTAAATAATAAATAGTGTTTTCGTCCCACATTGCTAGAAGGATGAAACCTTGAGTATAGAAAGTGTTTGTTAACACTTTGATAGAGTGTGAGTATTTTTTGGGAGGCTTGAGAGATTAGTCTATGTGATTGTAACAATTTATCATATACTTGATCGTTCTCTTTGGAGGCTCGTGGTTTTTCTCCGGTATTGGAGTTTCCACATATTTCTTGTGTCCATTTATTTTTCTCTATTACTGTTACTTGGTTAAAACCCGTGAAACCCACGAGTGTAAATTCTAAATAGAATTAAAAGATTGATTATGTAATAAAATAATACATTAATTTAGAAAAACTTATGAATTGTAATATTGTATTTTTTTTAATAAATAATAATATAATTCAATCTATAAGAATACAATACCATTTGCGCTTCTAATTAAAAGTCTATAACTTGATATTTCTTATATATTATCGTCACATTCAATTTTGTTATTTATCTATAGTTATATTTTTAAAAATTGGAAAATTTAATAAAATTGTTAGATTTAAGAAATAAAGAGTAAACTACAAAGGATTTGGTTTAGTTTTTCTTTGACTCAAATAATAAAAACAAAAGGAGTACAATGTTAATAGGAAAATGAGGGTTTGTGATGATAAACCCTACCGGATTGATGACCAAAAGGTTGTGAATAGAATAAAGGTAAGATGATAAACCCACGGTTTGTGAATAGAATAAAACAGTTTAACCAAAAGGTTGTGAATAGAATAAAGGTAAGATGATAAACCCACGGTTTGTGAATAGAATAAAACAGTTTAATAGGAAACTGAGAGTTTGTGATGATAAACCCAACCAGATTGATGACCTAAAGGTTCTAAATGGGCACCATAAAAAACAAAATGACTAAAAGGACCCTATCAAAATAATCCCTTAGTTATTATAGTAGTAGTTGCTAAAAAATACAATAGTAATACCTAGGTGACCACTAAAACCTATTTCCTAAATAAGGGTAAAAATGTCTTTTCATTGGAATTGGGCACCAAAGGTCTGCCTGAAAGACCGATAACAGGGACAACATTGTTAGACACCATGGTTTTACCATCACTTGTGGTAACCTTAAAAGACAGACATGTCCGTTGAGATAAATGTTGGATTACCACAACTCAAACCATTGTTGAACAAAGCAGTACTTAACGTTGTTATGTTTGTACCATACCATTCACTATACACAAGCACCACCTATCAGATTAACACCAAATCTCAGTCAATTAATCGAAGAATGAGAGAGATAGGGAGAAGAAGAGTAATGATTTGAAGATTACCACCTAGAACCCTTTTATAATTCCATTCAGCCTATATATCTTGTAACCAAAAAGCCTATTTGCATTGTAGGAGGAAATGTATCAAACTTGATAAACCTGATAACCAACTATGTATATCAATTAACTTGATTGATGATAAATTTAATAAATAACTTGTAATCACTTTATAAATTTCAAAGTTCCCAATTACTAAAGCAATTAAAGGTTTCAATTTCAAAAATAGCAATTATTGTTGAATTATAAAAAAAAAAAAAAAAAAAAAAAAAAAAAAAAAAAAAAAAAAACTTACATTGAAAATGGAACTCCTAAACAGCTTTCAGCCTTTCACTATACACAAAAATGGAAAAGTGATGATTAATTGTCATCATCACCATTTAACTTTCTAAGATATGATGAAGAGATAGAAAGGTAGTAATAACGGGTGACTTAAGAGAGGCAAATAGGGAGGCTGTAGGTGGTTCTGATGTTCATGATCGACTATATTTTTCTTAAATGGAAATCCAACTGTGTGAAAATAGCGAGGAAGATGGTGATGACAGATGATTCATCTACAAAAAGGTGGAAAGAGTTAGATATTAATGTTCATAAATCATAATATTGAGAAAGAATTGTAGGGTTATGCTTCCGATTTGCTATAATCAGCACATGTAGCTACTTTCTTATTGCATCTAATAAGCCTCCCAAAAAGACGTTTCTAAAGATATCTTGCAAAGGAATTGAGTATCAGATTCTTTGAAAAAAATGCAGAAAACTGAGATTACTGAGATTACAGGGTAACAACCCTGTCATCTAAGACCAAGGAAGTACCAGCAATTACCAACATTAAAAAAAGTTGTTTAAGTCCCAATGAAGCTTCAAGACTTCATATCTATAGAGAAATAAAAAAAAATTATATACACTCGGAACTTGTAGAAACCAATAAAAAGAAAATTGATGTTTGGTTATCTGATTTTCTAGATCTGCCATTTGGATGTATTCTTGAAAACCTTTCATCAACAACTGAATCTATATCTTCGACAATGGAATCAAACCTTCCACATTATTTACTTTGGATGTATTCTATAATAAATTCTCATAAACCTGATGTTAAAAAAAATAACACCAGGTGGATTGGATAAGATCACAGCTAAGGGCAACATTTTTTTAAAAAATAAAATGCTATATTTTTAGACATTTATATAAAAATAAATTATTCATTATTCAACTTTATTTTAGATCACCTGTGATCACAAAATGAGGCCACAAGCAGAAAGTTTGATATTTTTTAAATAACTCCCATATTAGCATTATACTTCCTAAACCGCTAAGTTGAAGACATTCGGAGTCAAAATGACCTCTTTTTTACTCAAAATGACCTTTTTGTCCAATTTGGTCATTTTTACTTTTTTCTTTTTTCGTAATTTACCAACTTAAAACAAATTATTTTTTGTTCAAAATTGTCATTTTAACCATTTTCCCCCTTTTTTTTTGGTCATGTCAACCCAATGTACAGTTTAAAAGTTTGGCTAATATTTATTGTTCTTTAATAATGGGAAAAATACAATAAAATTAAATCAAAAGACCAATATACCCAAATTTCCCCTGCAGCTTCCATTTATGTTTACTTTAAAATTTTAATACTAAGGTCACAAAAAGTTTGAATTTTTTTAATACGTCTCATTTTGGCATTACATTTCCTAAACTGTTAAGTTAAAGAAATTTGGAGTCAAAATAACCTTATTTTGATTCAAAAATACCTTTTCGTAATTTGTCAACTTAAACATAAAAAATAAAAATACATTGATATGAAACAATTAAAACAAAATATATATTTTTTGTTCAAAATTGTCGTTTTGACCCTTTTGTTTCCCCTTTAATTCATGTCAACCCAATGTAAGTTTAAAAGTTAGGCTAATGTTCATTGTTCTTTAATAACAGGAAAAATATGATTAAATAAAAACAATATACCAATATACCTAAATTGCCCCCGCATTCTCCATTTTCGTTTATTTTAAAATTTAATATTGAGAGTACGTTACTATTTCTTGACAGCACCAGTTATAGCGGCCATCTATGATAAAATCAAATGGTATTTCAGATAACCACTAACTCAAATAGGAGCATAGGTTACAAAAATGTAGAAGAATATGAGATAGAAAACCTGAAGGCTTTGTCACACTACCTAGCCAAAGCATACACAAACATACGGTCACATCAGATGCACACCGATTCACTATTTTTTCTAAATGACCATTATACCCCTCCACCCTCCAATTCATAAAAAGTTCTTATGATTGAAAACTGAAATAAATTTGTACTTATGATTCTTTGACAATTTTTGCAACCGATTAAAGTACAATGCTATAATCTAAGAAAACCTCATAAAAATGCTTTATGTTCTTCTTGTCCCCGAGTTTATATTTATTTATCTTTCTTTTAGTCATTATTATCCATCATTAATTTATAAGTAATGAATTTATATTTACAAAAGCAGTAAACATGATAGAAGCTGATTAAAACCCAAATAAGATTATAATGAAATTATAAAAAATAATAAATTGTCCAATGCATTTATTGCTACAGCCCATTATTACCTCACCATTATACATGTAGAAACATTAACATCATTCACTCACGAATTTTATAACTTTTAATAAAAGTAAAACCTTTACCCTTCAAGAAAATTTATCTAGTTGCAAGATTCGTTTATTATGGACCCTTGATACACAAAACCTCTTCTTGGTGCATCATCAGCTTTTAACTTAACTGAATCTCATATGTCACTAACCATCACCAAATAACTATCAATCTGTAAACGAAAACATAAATCCAAAAAATCAAAAGTAAGCTTTCATGAGAATCAGAATCTAATCACTTTCACTCAAAGTGAGTTGGGTGAAAGCCACAACGTGTCGAAGAACTTCAACATGGAGACAAAAGCTTCAAGTGGATTGGAAACACAAAACACAATCATACCTGATGCCAGAAAGAGGATTGGAGGTCTGATGATAAGCATATCTAAAAATATTGAGGATTAGAGAAGAGAAAGCAAGTTTGATGATAATATTGAGCAAAATAGTAGATTTGAAATATGAAACAGAATCACCCCTGATGTCAGATAGAGGATTGGAGAAGAGAAAGGAGGTCTGATGATAAGCATATCTAAACATTAGGGTTGAAACCTATAGGATTACTTTCAGCAAATCGACCAAATAGGGAAATTGACAAAAAAAAATTGGAATGAATTACCTGTATAATGCTAATTTATTCAAGAGTTTCGATGATCCCTCCTTGATTTCTCCTTCCCTGAAGTTCATTGTAACAGAATCTACACCCTGTTACAATGAATAATATAACCATTTGAGAAAAAAACTTAAGTAGAGGTAAACGAATTAAACCTGGTGTGGATCTTCCGGTTGTTCTTTGATCCTGAGAATTTTGGTATGCTCATATACGAATAACCCTTCATATGGATCTACTTCTTCGGCATAATTATTCCTGCGTAGATAAAGCACGAAACGACGACTGAATAATCGAATAACCCCCAAACATACGGTCCTGAAATCGAAAAAATTGACCAAAATTCATCCAAACCCATTCTCTATTCTCTAAAACCACACACATCTACAATACCCCCCTGAAGCTTCCGATCGTTAAAAAAAAAATCAAAAGAGATAAAGAGAGAAGCCTCACCGGTTATTGCGATTTAATTGTTGATTTGGAGATGATACTGTTTCCTGATTTGTTGCTATGTAATTGCTGATTCTTTGGAATGTTAGGTTTTTAGAATTAATGATTTCTTGATATAAATCACGTAGTTGATTCCAAAAAAATTTGAATTTCAAAAGAGAAGAAAAGGAATTAATAGGACATGCGATAGTAGCACAAGGTTGGAATTGGAATTTCAGTTTAATAATATGGGCGGGAAAAAAAGGTGGAAGAGAGTTAAGAAATTGCCACACGGCGAATTTCAAAAAAATTTGAATTTCAAAAGAGAAGAAAAGGAATTAATAGGACATGCGATTATATAGTAGCACAAGGGTGGAATTGGAATTTCAGTTTAATAATATGGGCGGGAAAAAAAGGTGGAAGAGAGTTAAGAAAATGTACTGTTTATTAGAATAGAGGATTGGGAGGTTGTTGGGAGCCTGGGGGATATTTTTCCCAACAAGTGGTATCAGAGCTTCGGGTTTTCGAGGAGGTCTCAGTTTTAGAGATTTGTATTATGCTCTATGCTTGCAGCTTTGTTTGATCTTCCACAACCATAAATGAATCTCTTGGTCGTATTGGAAGGTGTCTCGGTACTCTTCGTCTTAAGCTATGTGGTTACAGTCTGATCTTCCACATTAGAAATGAAGATTCGGTCTGAAGATACGGATACGATGTCAAAATACAATCCCATGAGGTTCGATGTTGAGAAATGTGATGGGAAAATCAACTTTGGTTTGTGGCAAGTTCAAGTCAAAGATTTTTTGATTCAATCTGGGTTACACAAGGCATTAAAGGGGAAACCAGTCCCTATTCCAAGTAAGGATTCAAGCAAAACCAGTAAAATCGATGATGAAGAAAGGGAAGATTTGGATTTGAGGGCGGCAAGTGCAATTCGTTTTTCTCTAGCAAAGAATGTTCTTGCAAATGTGCATGAGATATCAATAACAAAGGATCTTTGGGAGAAACTTGAGCAGTTGTATCAAGGCAAAGGCATCTCGAATTGTTTGTATCTCAAGGAGCAATTCCATACTCTTTGTATGAATGGAGATACAAAAATTTCAGATCATCTAAGTGTTCTTAATAACATCGTGTCAGAACTGGAGGCTATTTGTATAAAGGTTGGAGATGAAGATAAAGCATTGAGGCTCATATTATCTTTGTAATCTTCTTATCTTTGTAATCTTCTTATGAGCATGTGAAGCCCATTCTAAAGTATAGGAAACAGACTCTGAATTATGCAGATGTTACTGGAAAATTCATGTAAGAGGAAAAAAGATTGGATAGTAGCAGTCATGCTTAGTTAGAAGGAACAACTATGATATGCATGAATGATAAGAAGAAGAAGTCACAGGGGATTCTGGTATGCTGGAAGTGTGGACAGTTTGGACATTTCAAAAGTAATTGTCCAGTTGGAGTAGATTTGGCAAAAGGTTCCAATACAAGGGTATCCTCGTTACCGACAGTAATGAATTCCTTTGAAGTCATGTCATCCCAATAGTATGCATGTGCTACCATGAAAAGGGATTTTTTTTGTTAATGGGTTAACAAGTGACACATGGACATTGGATTGACATAAATACAAGATGTGTGGTGAAGAGGATGTTGATGGCTGATGAACTTCTGGGTATGCCAAGCGAGGAAGTCGCACCATAATTTTTCAGCAAGTTTTTCAACACGTGCTAAGGTGATATTCTTAGAATGGTTTATTCTAAGTGGTGATACTCTTTAATGGTGGAGTATGATAATTCTATAGCTTTAAAATTATGTTTTTCTTTAATGGTGGATCGTTCTCTTTGGATGCCCATAATTTTTCTCCGGTTTTGGAGTTTCAACGTATATTCTTTTGTCCAGTTATTTTTCTCTATTATTATTATTATTAGGAGGTTGTTGGGAACCTAGTGGCAGTTTCCCAACAAGAATATATGGTCATCGTCTTTTATTAAATAACAAAGATAAAGTTTTTTTTTTATGGGAAGCATGGAAAACGTACATACCAATTTTGAAGAAATTTATGAAAAGCTACATCATTGTAGATCAAATAAGTGAGACTATTTATGATGTACATGGTTAGACTCGTAAGTATTATCAAAAGACTCTATAATGATTATAACTTATCGCTAAGTAAAAGTCTCTCATACATTTTAGAAATTATAACCCTTACATTTTTTTTGACACAAATTAACACCAATCATGCATCAAGAAATGTCACGATTAAACTAATTGCAAAGCAGAGATAAAACTAAGTAAAAGTGTCATGTAGTTTTAGAACCCTTACATTTTGTTTGATTCGAACCCAAATTAGGTGGTATTTCTCGATAGATATGTTGTGGCTACAGACATGAACTGGCAAAGAGAATACACACATCGATCTTAGAACCAAGGCAACAAAAATAAATTTACTTAACCATTGGGAATGTGCACAAACCTCAAGTTGATTGTATTTTTTTTATTATGGCTGCTCCAACCCATCCATCTAAATGCACAACTCTCAAGACACCAACACGCTCTCTCAAATTAGGTGGCATGTATCCAGATAGTGTTTTCAAATCCATATTCTGCACATTCATGGTAAAAGAACAATGAAGCACAATCACTTTAATTATTTACAACACAAGAATTTGAGTATGTTCGGTAATGAATCGTGAGAGGAAGGTAACTGAAGCAACAATCATGGAAGGCAAAAACTTGATGTACATGTACGATTGTACCCTACTAGGCATAATTCAGCCATATATGAACTCAGGTAATCTAGACACTTAATTGTTGAAGGAAACTCAAAAAAGAAAGAAATAAAGGTTTACTTGATCCTTTTCTTGAGAAATGATAGTATAAACAGCAATAAAAGTTCTGCAAGTTGGAATTTTCAATCGATAGTTAAGAGTTTCAAGCAAGTCCTTTTCCATCTCCAGAATATGTGCTCTTGTGTAAGTGTGGTCAGTCATGTATGCAAGATATTCAGTGTTTGGAGGGGAAATCTATTCATGCTTTCTATATTAATATACTATTAAGGAATGAAAATCTCAAGAAGAAAAACAAGTTCATGATTACAATCATCAATTTTAATCAATCTGACACGGTTTCTTGTAGAAAACTAATTGCACACAACTCAAATTGCAAACTAATCACTTAATTTCTAAAAATAAGGAGAGAATTATTCCTGAGAAGAGCTCCATAGATAAAAACAATTAAGGGGTAGCAAAATACAATAGCGATTGGAAGTTTCTATATTTAGCACAAGAAAGCAACGACAGATCAATCAATGTGAAGAAAGAAAGTATTCGTTCGATCATGAAAACAAAATCAAAAAACGAAACTGGAGACTTACGATGCTAGAAGAAGTGAAGAAACTCCAAGAAGTTGAATTTGTCCCCAGTGGAGATCAATTTGGGATAGGTACAAATCAAAATAAAGTGTTGTTTGTTTTTTCTAAGCGAAAATACTTAAAGTCTGACAATTTGCAACCCTCTGCATTAGAAGAGGTGGATCAAACAGTTGTAATAAGAAATTTGTTTGTTTTTAACGTCTGCAGACTGCTGCAATAAACTAAAATTAAGTATACAATAGTTAAAAATAATTCTAAATCAAAAATTTATTGAGTTTAATCATATGAAAATCAAATATAAATATCATTGTGATGATATTATTTTTAAAGATGTTTATATAAAATAATTAAACATAATATTTGCTAAATAATAATAAATAAAATTATTAATTTACCGAAAAATATGTTCATTTTTATTAAATTTTCGAAGACGATGGTTATTTTTCCGGTTAGTTTCAATAAATATAGTAATTTTAGTGATTGACTTTATAATTTATTAATATTTGGTTATAGACAATGTAACACAAAAAAATATTTATATAAAATTTACCAAATGTTTTTGAAATTATGTAAAATATATTCGAATTTTTTATAATATTCTTTATAATATTATTAAAATAATAAATATGTTGTTGAAAAAAAATTAAACAAATATATGTTGAATAATATAAGTTAAAGTAAAGTGAGAAGTGGTTCGAAGAGGTTGGTCTAGTGTTACGTCACGCATCATACAAACAATATTTTTTAAGTCAGAAGGCTTCTTGAAAACAAAAAGTTGTGAAAGACCAAGGTGGTGTTTGTTTTTTTGTTTGCAGATCTGTGTGGTCACTTTTGTCTGTGTCACGCATGTCACGCAGACCACCCGTAAGCATATGTCATCGCAGATTGTTTGTTTTTCGGAAGTGCACAGACCTAAAAACATTTGCGCGAGGTCTTCATGGGACAAACATGGACCAATGTCTTTTAAGGTCCTCGCAAGCTTTTAAACATAAAATAAATAAATAAATAAAGGTTGATTCTTCTTAACACATTCATGTCTTCCCTCTTTACCCAAAACCCTTTGTCAATCATGTCAATCATCAGTGTACCCGACATCGGAGACGACCTTTCCCTCTTCTGACGTCGGCTATAGCCTTCAACATCGGCACTAGTGAAAGAATGCACGTCATCGTCTGGTAAATCCTTCGGGAGTGTTTGGCTTATCTTTTTGAGAGGCAAATTTTTGGAAAAGATAAAATGTAAAAGATGTTTGGTAGAAGCATTTTAAAAACTACTTTTGGATGGATATAAGAAAAACTGACTTTTTGGAAAAGTTAGGAAAACCTGACTTTTTGTAACTTTTCCAAAAAGTACTTTTGCCTCTCAAAAAGATAAGTCAAACACCCCCTTTGACTCCTGTGCTCGACTCCGACCACAACTCGCCGACGCTGACATCGATATCCGCTCGCCATCGTTGGAGTTATACTCGCCGTCGGAGTCACTCACCACACAATCACCAATGTTGTCGAGCTCTGCTACCACTGGTATATCTTTTTCTGAAAATCATTGATACAGTCGAATTATGGATGGTGAGTCCCCTGTAGAAATAGATATAGGAGATGAAGATACTAGCTAAATAAACAACTAAACAACTGATAATTGAGACAATTTTCTGCTATATTCTCCAATGCAAATTACAAGGTATTTAAAGAAAAGTTTGCAACTAACTAGGAATTGAAGACGTGCAAAGTTACTGGAAGGAAATAGCTAGCATGACATTCCTAAGAAAAGGGAAACGTGGCAACATGCATAATGGAAAAAGAAATCATGAAAATTAGTCTACTGTCCAGATCGTGTATCACTTCATGGGTTTGTATCAATCATCTGAAGCTATTTCCCTGAAAAATCTATTTTCTCTTCTAGGGTTTATTGGTTAAGATGAAATATGAAATCATATGTCTATATTTGTTGAAGTCCCTTCTGTAACTTGAAATCATATGTCTATATTTGCTAAAATCACTTATGTAACCTAAAATAATGTCTATATTTGTTAAAATCATATTTAATTGTTGAATTCTAAAAAAGTGTTGTTCATGTCTGCTGAAACCACTACAAGATTTTCCCCTAAAAATGAAAACATGTTTGCACTTCTGTAATCTCCTCCAGCAAATCCCACATCCGGTCAGCTCCGCCTCTCCGCCAATGTGCTGGTAAGTTTCTCTTCACATTCTGATTTTGTGTTGGTGAAATCGATTATCCTTGTTGAAAATATGGGTTTCATTTGTGAACTACTAATTATATTGCCTTTAAATTGTAGTATTCTGATTTTGTGTTGTTGGCCCTTAAAATTGTAGTCATTAACATACACATTTAGGGATTCTTTTTTGTTGATGATTTCTAAAGATGGCTAAACTATTGTTAATGATGTAGGAATTGTTGACGTCGATGTTGGTAGTATGGTGGATGCATGGTGGCAACAAATGAAGAACATATTCAATCTTGTTGTTTAAAAAATTTGTATGGTTAGTATCCAATTGATTTTGTTTCCACACACATCAACGAAATTGAAGATATTGGAAATTGGTTCTAGTTTAAGTAAATGCTAGTTTGTATAAATGAGATGTAATTTTTACTGATTTAATTCTATATGCTTGAAAATGGTATGTTGCAATTGGTTATAGTTTGTGTAAATATTGAGATTGTGAAATGGCAGATTATCATCTCTTTGAAATGGAACAAATGAATGCTAGTAATTATAATGTTTTGTGTAGCTTGTAGAATTCTTATGGTTTTGATGCTATTTTTCTCATTGCAGGATTGGGTCTTATGCGATTGTCCCTCCTGTTCTTCATAAAAAAATATTGTAAACCTTTTCAACTGGTTCAGTTTTTTGTTGTACTATTCATTTGATAAAAATATTCACCATAATTGATGTTATTCTTTCTATACTTGTGTATGTAGATAGAATTAAAAAGTTAGATGAATAGTTTTATTGTACATATGCTTGGTTTATTTTAATATATAATGCATACAACCCAAAAAATAACAATAATGTTTTAAAAAGTAATTTTTTTAGTGGTACAATGTTACGGTTGTATAGAGTTGTCGGTTGTATTAATTTAATTTAAGTACTGTAAAACTATAATTGATGAAACAGACTTTTATGTTTTCTAAAAATTAATTTTTTTTATAGTCCGCAGATATTAAAAAACAATCTTCTTTTTACAGACTGCAGATGTTTGGACCACCTCTTCTACTACAGATATCTGCAGATATGGTCTGTAGACCACAAACATTTTCTCTAAAAAAACAAACAATACCCAAGTGTTGCACGAGTGCTGCATGACGCAACAAGAAATGGTCAGAAGTGGTTTTTTTGAAAAAAAAAAAAAACAACCCCTAAGATGTTGCGAGAGCCAATGTCTATGGAACAAGCTTAGAATGAATTGCTACTTCGGCTAGCCAATCAATAATAATATCCCTCATGCTCACAGTAGGTCAACTTTCAGGACTCACCATATAATCAACCACCGGTCTTTTCTGGACATCCTCTTAATTCGAAATAAGAACCATAAATATCAATCGGGATCCCAAATAAACCCTAGTAAGGAACCATCGTAATTTAAAAAAAAATTGCTTACTGACATGGAATGATAAGTTTTGAATCGATTTGTGGCATACTCACCAAATCTCGCATCAAGGTCTAGTTGCTCCACCCTTCTTGGCTTCTTCGGCGGTTGTGAATCAGATTCAACATTCTCCAAACGTATTGCGTTCTCCTAGTCATCCATTGAAATGCTAACTAAAGTTTATTGCCAAGAATGAAGGAGATGGCGCGGTGATATGGAGAATTATAACTTTCAAGGTTGGTTATCAATGGTTATGAGTACTAAAGTTGATTGACAAGAATGCAGAAGATGGCGTGGTGATATGGAGAATTATAACTTTTGAGGTTGATTATCAATGGTTATGAGTACATGGCGAGGGAGATATGATATATGTAGAAGAAAACACTTACTCATGAATAATTGGGCGAACAATATGTTGGTTCTATAATTGGCTTGAAGGATGTCTTTTGGTATCCAAGTTATCTTTCTTCAATTCTCATAATAAACAACTGACTTATTAAATTAGGGGGTTTCCTTAAAAAAACAACTTAAAAAAACACACACACACATGCAAATTATCTTTCATTTCATGTTTTTCTATTTTTCTATTTTTCTTTCTTTTTAGATTATTTTTTGTATTATTTGGTTTATAATTATTATTTTTTTTTATTTTTATTAGATAACATATTTTTCTGATTTTAGTTTTCTTTTTATGTCCAATTTCTTTTCAGATTTTTTTTATATTTTTTTTCTAAGTTTTTTGAATTCTATTTTTTCTAATTAAATCAATTATGTTTTTCATTTTTTAAATATTTTTACAACTTTTTCTTTGGTTGGGAAAAATTTTCAATTTTTATAATAAAATTAAATTTTATATAGAATAATTCTAGAAAACCTGAATTATAAGAATCCATCAATTGTTAGGTCTTGTTTGATATGCGTCTGACCGAGTCGGTGAGATATTTTTTACTAGCTCGGTTAACAAAAGGTGTTTGGTAAACCAACTTTAGCGTCTGACTTGAAAAGAAAGATTTGATTCAGTTAGTAGAGATAAAACTATAAATTTGGTTCCTGTGGTATTCAAAAAACTTTGGATAGGGTCCAAAAAGTTTTTGACTTGCATGGAAGGTCCAAAATCAAGAATTTTCTGTGATTTTGGTCCAAAAAAATTGAAAAGACGGTTATGCCATTTTATTTTCTTTTTATTTTCTTTTTTATAATTATTTTAATATTATTTTGATTTTAAAAAAATACAAAAAACAAAAACAATTTGCTACCAACCACCCCACCATACTCTCTCACTCTCTCTCTCTCTCTCTCTCTCTCTCTTTCTTTCTCTCTATCTATCTCTATCTCTCTCTTCATCTATCATCTACAAATCGAGGAAAAAACCCAAATTTTTTACAATTTTGCTACTAGATTATACACATAAGTTGACCCCAAAAAACCAAATTCTTCAATTAATTTCATAGCTTCAAAAACCAATCGAATTCCTCTCGACATGTTCAATAAGGTTAAACTTCTTCTTCTTATCTACCTTTGATGACTGCAACATACTTCAGATTCCTTCTTGGCTGAACAATGAACTCATTCCCGATTCCTTCACTTTTCTCTTTTGATATGTGTTTGTATTTTAGAAGTATTTCATTTCCAGAACCTCAATAAAGGTACTTTTCTTTCATATATTGAAATATCTAAAGGTACTTTTCTTTCAGGTGTTTCATCGAGCACCTGGAGTGCATTGTTTTCCTTTTTCTTTTTCTGATCTAATTAAAAGGATACGATTCCAATTTTCTTTCCTGAGACATCCAATTCAGCAACTAGATGAAAATGTATAGAAATAGGAATACAAAATTAAGGAGTTGGAACTAAAATAAGGGAAAATTGTAAGTGATTTGGATGCATCAATTGTGTCTTCAAAGATGAGGTTGATGGAGAAGCGACTACAGTTTCATCCCACCCTTATTTGATCTTCATTCTTGCAATTAAAGGTGTATTTTTCTTGCTGGTCTTACCCCTCTTTGTGGAAATAAAAAACCCAGAAGATGAGATGATGTAAACTGAAAACCTAGAAGAATATTTAAACCGATGTCGGAGGGGATGAAGCGGTGGCTGAGCGATGTCATCTGATGTCTTGACTCCTATAACCAACACCTCTATTAGCGGGTTTTGTGTAACAACGTAAATTTGCCAAACAATTTTTCACTTTAAAAACATAATTTCATTTATAATATTATCAAATCTCAATGTATCACATGACAACTCCATAAAAACAAATCCCAGGATCACAATACATAAAAACTCTGCAGGTGTGTACAGATCATGCCAACGCCTTTTTGCGATCCTCACGGGTACCTGAAGTACATAACACACAACACGGTAAGCATAAATGCTTAGTGAGTTCCCCAAAATACCACATACAACACATACGCCACTCGAGGCTATAGCACATGACCCTCCGGTCGATGTGTCTCAGTGGGACCCTCCAGTCCCATAGCTCATTGGATCCTCTGGTCCGGTCATAGCTCGTTGGACCCTTCGGACCCTCCGGTCCGGTCTATACAACACATAACATACATATAACATATACATATAATCTCATACATACACATAGGACACAAGACCTTACGGTCTACACATGGATACCACTCTAGGTAATGTATAGTGAGAAGACTCTCCTCGAATGAAGTCGGATAAACTCTCGTGCTCGACGTCCCGACCTAGCCTCCTCCTATCATCCAAAAACATACCTGATTAATACCCCCTCATAGTCTCATCTCTACAGGTTGGGTAGAAGGCCATTCTACCCCTCCCTGAACTCTCCTGAATCAGCTTGACCAAAACCCTAAGGTCAACTGAAGTCAACGGTCAACTTTGACCCGACTCGTCAAGTGCAGATGGGCGACTCGGCGAGTCCATGCGGGTCCTCTGAATCCTTCTAGCCTCCCTTGGCACGTCGAGTCATCCATTCACTCGACGGGTTACTCCTGATACGAATCGTGAGGCAACCTCGACTCGACTCGTCGCGTCCACTTATGAACTCGGCGAGTTGCTTCCATGGCAACACTCAAATGACCTTCTGAGGTTAGATTTGCTTCTCTAACCTATAGATATGACCTTCCCAAACATGCACTACAAGAAAAACAACCTTTTACGATGCGCAATTTACGACACGCGCTGATTAATAATACGCAAAAGTGTGTGCCCTAAAAAAGTTGTCAGATCTTTAGAAATTTGAAGAATTTTGGATGCGCATTTTTGTGTGCCCTTAAATTTGTGTCACAAAAAAAAACACGGAGGGCACTTATTAAAAAGAGCGTGTCGTATAAGCATGTCGTTTTATAAGTTTTTTAGGAAATGCGCGTCTGATAATAACAAAGGGGGGAAACGAAATCCCAAAAGTTAAAAACCCCGCCTTGTGTTCTTTTCTCCCTTGTTTTCACCAGTCGAAAATCCCTTCTCCTTACAAGCCCTACGTTCGATTGACGCAGAAGCAGGTTCGATTCTTCTCTTATATGTTATCTTGAGCTTGATTTTTGATATTACAATAGAATGCAGGGGTTATTTTTTAACTATCCTAAATTCCACAAAATCGCAGGAACCATTCTTGCTAGGGCTTTTTTCAAGAACGAAGCTCCCGGTGGTCTCTGGCCTCTACAACAATCATCGATAATGACTGTGCTTGAATAGTTGAATGTACAGCTTTCTCAACACGCTTTCTTGCTCATCTCTGTCTCTGATTATCCCTCGTGACTTCCACACACAAACACTATCGATCATGAAACATCTTCAAGGTAATCGTCATTCTCCCTCTTATTCTGTATCCTCTTTTGTTATGGCCGAGCAACCTACCGCCTCCACTACCGCCATCACACCCTTCTACTATGCTCTACTTCCATCACTCTATGAGAAAAAACCTAAAACCTTCTACCGCCATCACATCGATGCTTCACCTGCTGAATCAATAGTTACAACAACTACCTCGTCATCCAACGATCCCAAGCAAAACCTAAGCCAAGTCATCAATTCAATTCAGAAAACCCTAGGAACCATCCATCGGCTCTATCTCACTGTCTCTTCCTTCAGCGTTTCCTCCCAACTCCCGCTTCTCCAACGCCTATAAGTTCTTTACCTGTGTATTATCAATTTGATGTATTTTCTAAACACAAGCGTGTTTCAAGATTGCGATACTGACTCGCTATGTCAAATAAATTCTTAATCAAATCATCTACTTTTACTTATGGAATCTGGATAATTGTATTTTCTCTATATGCAGAAACACACTTGTTATGGAGATGGATAATATGGCGAAAGTGGTACCTCTCTCTATCTCTGCACATAAGGTGTTTGGTAAAATGCCCCAAAGAGCTAATTCACGCCACTATGTCATGCCCTCTCCTTGATTATGCTCAATCACTTTTCTATGCGAAGCAGATCATAGTTGGTTTCTCTCTGACCCCTTTGTATCATCATACAATTGATCCTAGGTCTCCCCGTCAATATTTTTTTTCAATATTAATGGAATTTCTTTCCGGTTTACAGACGCATGACAAGTTCTAAATGAAATACCTGAATAGATTGTGTTCACAACTCCTCCCTTTCACTTCTCCTTCCGTCACCTACACCATCGAAAACGGTATCACACGCTCTTAGGTGTAGTTTTTTTTTTTTCAGATTTAATTTTTTATTTTTGGTCTTGTATGTTGTTCTTGGGCTTTTGATTTAATTCTGTGTATCTACTCTGTTTGTTCTAAAATTATCATATTTTAGGTTTCAAATGAATGTTTTTTGGGATTGATGTTTAACCTTCTTGGTGGTGGCTATGGAAACTCTGAAATGAGTTCTGCCCCACAAAAACCTGTTGAAGCTTTTCTCTTCCTCTCTACTCTCAAGCCACCTTTTGTTGTTAATGTTTGGTAAGATGGGGAAATTAGTTTCGAATTTGAAGTTCTGTGATTTTAGCCTAATTGTATTTATATATTGAAGGTTTTATCTTCTTAGCTTAATTTATCTTTTCCTTTAAAATTTAAGAAATTTTCACACGTTTTGATGTTGATTTGATTTAAATGTTGATGATGCTTATATGTGGTCTTGATAACTTGATTGTTGATATATGTTTTCTTTAGCAAAAAGAAGGCAAACTTGGTTTTGACTCCATATTGGGTGTTATATCTATGGTTTAACTTTTGAATCATTAGTCATATGAGTTTGATATATTACATTCCATTATTAGTTTTTTACTCCCTATATTTTATGAGAATTGATTTTTTTTATTTGTGTCTTGTATTATATATTTGAGTTAAAACAACTTAAACATGTAACCAGATTCGTGGTTATTATGTATTTGTATTAGTTGGCTAGTTTTACGAATTTTCTTTTCTATAGAATATATATAATAGCCATATAAATTGTAAAGTTTAAAAGGTAATTTCTTGGCTTCAATGTCTTAAAAACTTCAAAGTTAAAAAAGTAAATATTTTGAAAGTAATAAACAGAGTTCAATGATGCACGGGTTCTCTATTTTTTACTCTTTGATATTAGAGATAATATTGTTGTATTAGTACATGTAAGGGGATGTTTCTCTTTTACTTAATGAGCTTAATGAGTTGAATTGACACTTTACACTTACAACACTTAATAGGAAAAAAGAAACAACCCATAAATATTAAAGCTTATGTTTGTAACTCTGATCATATTGTTTCTTTTAGGAGGGGATGGAAATACCAAATAAATTTTACATGAAAAGAGACAGTAAGTGATATTAGCCTTTTGTTACATCCTTGTTTCATCTGCATTTAAATAATGGGCTGTTGATAGGTAATATACATTATTGGAAGCGAACCTCAGAATGTAAAAAGTACAGTAGCTGAAACAGTACCTCTGGTTACTGCTCATGTCATTGTAGGTTACCTACCTTAATAACATTATTTATAAATTTGGAGTAGTGGGTTTGAGGGTAACTAATCCTTATTACTGTTCTTTTAGTTAAAAAAAGAAGAGACTAAGAAGTTGTGTAATTGTTTTTTAATGCAGGTTTTCGTAAACATGAATACTGCTAGTGCAAGTGAAATAGTGATACAATTTTAATCAGCAATGCTCTGCATACGTGGCGAATACACTTCAAGATAACTGCATATGCACCTAGATCATTACTTCCTTGGTTCCTATCGAAAGGAATCTGGAATCAGAAAGGTTAACAACAGGTTGGATGATGAGTCCGATGAACCGGATGAGAGGAGAATGAAGATGGATGTTAATAATGATAGGCTAAAATGGGGATCAAAAGGAATCTGGAAGTGGTAGTGGTAGGATGATAGTCCATGAGAAAAGTGATTTTGATTCAGAAAATAATGGTGCCAAAGATGCAAAGAGTAGTGGGTATGCAATGGTCGATGATGAATTAGGGTTATCTGTATCATTCAAGAAAGAAGAAGAAGACCTTGGAGAATCCGTCAAGTTGCAAGGTAAAAATGGTGTTTTGATGGAAAATAAACATAAATCAGTGGGTCTTTCACATAGAGATAATACTGAGAATCTTGATGGAAAAGGAATGAGCTTGTCCCATAACATCCATGGAGCTAAAAAAAAGAGAGAACAGCGATGCAATCAAAGTCAAATGCATCCAAGGGTAATAAGGAAGGCAAGATTAAGGTAGCTAATTTCAATGAAAAGCAAATGTTAAGGGAGAAGATTAAAACTTGGGCAGCTGATAGGCCTTGACACATTGTTGAACAAGACACATATTCCATGATAATCAAACTATGAACTGATAAGATAGATTAGGGTTTTCCCATTCATTCGAGAGGAATGGACTCTCCAAGAAGAACAAAGTTCATAACAATATAATTCTTAGCTACCTAAACAATAACCCCTGAAGGGTATACATACTAGACATGACCAAGGAAAGATACACCAAAAAGAGTGGTCCCTCAAACAAACAAGGGACAAAGATAGTGCTCCCAAAATAACCAATAACAGATAAAAAACCCAAAAGGACAAAACTACCCGTGGACCCCAAAACAGACTATAAAAAGACTCGAATAAAGCAATTAAGCTAAAAGCATTTGAGGCTGAGTTGGGGCTTATCAATACCGACAGCCCAAACTTTCTTCTTTTCCTCAAGGTGAACCGAAGAATAAATCCATCTGGTACTCAGTAAATCCCTCAATTTCTTTTGGACAAACTCATGTCTTGTAAGTTCCTCCTTAGTCTCTTCAACATTTAACTCTTCTTCGGTGGTTGAAACTAGTTTCTTCCTTTTATATTCCTTCAACTGTCCAACAGCATGCTCCTCGATTGCAGTATTTGTGATCTCAATTTTTTTGCGATCAAACATCTCACGAGGTTGCAAATACTTCCCCTGAATAAGCTTCTCTATACGTACTCTAAATGTCTCAAAGGTCAAAGAATCAAACTTTCTTTGGTCAATGATAGCTCTTAAGTCAACAATACCCGTCAACAAATGGGACAAGGACGAATCATCATCTAATGGTATATAGCAAGCACACTGAGCAATATCATCATTTTCATTCATCAATATTAAGTCTATCTGACTAGTCTTTGCTGCCATCAAGGGTATCCTAGAAGTCATGGTAGCAGCTGATGACATGATCATTCCTTGATCAGATCGAAGACCAAAACAAACCCTACCTGATAAGGATAAGAACAGGTGAGCTTTAAGATCATCCATTGATACAGAAATATAAACAATACGCATAGGTGTTTCCTTTGCTGCATCAGCTTTTGAATTTTTGACCAATATCTCGACCAGAGCCCATTTCTTCTGTATGATATCCTTGAATATTTCCAACACACCATCAAATTCTACCTCATCTCGTGAACTTCTTATGAACTTCTCCCCATTAGCCAACAACGACTTCTCTTGGTAAATGGTCTTCACAGGTGGAGTCAGTTTCTAATCCCCACAATTCTTTTTAAGTATCTGAGAATAATTACTTTTGAGTAGAAGAATAAGAAAATAAAACTTTTCTAACCTGACAACAACAACGTCGTACGTGCCCCGGTAAAGAAACAGACGAAGGTACATAAAGAGGTTGTCAATTGTGTTATGATCGGCAGAGAAATGGTGGAGGTGTGATATGGTGGTATCTCGCCAGGATGCTGGGCTGACTTTCTCGCTGTAGATTTAATGAGGTACGGGCTTATTTTTTTTATTAATTGTCATACCTGAGTCGAGGTCTATTATCTGATCTGACTTTGACCCCAACACTCTCATTTTGGCCCCATTATTCTTTTTAGGCCCACTACAATTATGGCTTATGTGGAGATGGTGGGGATTTTGATATGCAGGTCAGATTTGAGAAAATTACATAAATGGTCCCCTGTGCTTTCTGATTTTTACCATGTTTAGTCCAAAAGATAACAGATGAATGAGTTTCTTGTATTTCTCTTATTTCAGATGCTTCCGGAAGGTGATTGGCATTGTCCAAATTGTGCATGCAAATATTGCAGTAAAGACAGTGGTAGAACTAGAAGTTCACTTCTTACATGCTGCCTTTGTGAGAAAAAAAAGTAAGTTTTTTATTATTTTAATTTTTTTATGTTTATAATCTTGTTTTTTAGGGTTTTAGGTTTTATTGAAAGACAACTGTTGCTCTTGTAGATAATAACATCCTCAATTGTCTAGAATTTTCAATTAGCTTCAAAAGGTGAAGAAAATTGGTTACTTTCCACTGCTCATCTGCTCACCATCCCCGCTTGTCTTCCGCCACTTTGCTTCCTTTGCACGACCAACATCCGTTCAACTTCACAAACATCATAAGGTAAGTCTGGAACTCCAAAGTCGATTACTTTCCCACTATTTCAATAACTCCATTAGTCTATTACTTTCATGATTAGACTACTTAATTTCTAGATTTGAATGTAGATTCCTTTTTCAGTTGCTTCTCAATATATATATATATATATATATATATATATATATATATATATATATATATATATATATATATATATAATTTCAAGTTTTACTTAGATGTTCGATGTATACATAGTCATTTCATGCCATCTTTGTTAGGCCTTCTTTGTTAATATGATAAATTTGTCTATCTTGTTACTGTTAATTTTGTATAGGAAATATTTTAAATATATATCTGGTTAATCTGTTCAGGCTAGGGAGATGTATCAATCTAAAAATATTTTGTTAAAGGCTCAAGGTATGCCTACCTTATAGAGAAGGAGTTTAACGCATGATGACATCGCAAATCCATTAGAGTAAGAATAATAGTCATGACTGTTCGTCCAAATTTGGAACTTTTTCACATATGGTTTAGTTATTGAATTGTTCTTATACCTTTTTTGTTTATTATTTTAATTTTGTATGATTTCAAATGATTATGATTCATTTATATATTACTGATTCATTTCGTATATTAATAAAAGGAGCTTTTATATTTTTTTAGTCATTATAAATGCTAGTTTGAGACTAAATGATTTGAGATTGATATCCTGTGTCACTAAGAAATCAGGTTAGGGACCGAATGCCATTGTATTTGAGACTAATATCCACTCATTGAAAAATTAGAATAGGAACTGAATGACATTATATGTGAGACTGATATTCAGTTACTAACCAAGCATTTTAAAGACCAAATGAGATAATATTAAAGACTGGTATTCAGTCCTGGAATGATATTATCTAGGGCTAATATGATAAGAGTTGGTCCTCAAAGGAAATACAATGGAGACTGAGAACGATGTTACATAACATAGGGAACACGTTTTTTTATGTTTAGGTACAAGTCAATGCTAAAGATGTTACATAACGTAGGGAACACGTTTTGAGGCTGATGAAGGGATGTGTGGGGATGATGAGGATAGGGAGGCTTTGCAAGAGACCATAAAGAATATGCAAGCCAGTACAGAGCTTGTATTCAGGTCTATTTAAGTTTATATGTTCTCTATGAGCCTATCTTCAATATCGAGTGTTAAAGTCTCTCTTTTGAGGACTACACTTGACAAGAGAAATGATTATAGCTGAAAAGATTATTGTACTTGTTATCATGTGATGCCACTACACCAACCCCCTGGTGATACTTCAACAGAGAGGACAGTACAGATAGATGGATCCAGTGAGCAGATTGAGGCTGCAAAACAGTTGGTTAATGAAGTAATCAGTGAGGTATGTGCAGTTTTACAAGGAGACTAAGCATCAGCTTGGTTTCAGAAACTGTATGATAGATTGCACTTGCTTTTCAGTATACATAGCATCTTTATTCTTATTTGGATAACATAGTATACTTTGATTGCTCAATATGTGAATCCAATGGCTGCATGATTCAAAATGAAAATCTTTAAAATGGGTTTTTTTTAAAGAACTTTCTGCTAATTTAAGACAAATTGGGTATCTTTTAGTTAAAGGTTCTTACACCTCCCATTTATGCCCTTCTTATTTGGTCTGTTATGGACAACCGCCGCCACAACAGTCTTCTAATGCTTCCCCACAAGGTGGTGGCTATGCCCAACCAGCTCCTTATAGTATACTTTGATTGCTCAATAAATAATCTAATGATTTAATTTATGTTTCTCTTTTTAAGGATAAACTAAAGAGGTTCATATGGCCTTCCAGTTGGAGAAATAAAGTTAATCTTGCATTAGGAGATATACATGTTGCAAAGTGTATCAAGTCTGACTACCCATGTGACCCATTGGAGGAAGCTCGAGGTTCTTTACTTCTGTTACAATGTAATAATCCATCTTCACACTTATTTTGTTGTTATGTTTTTTTATTTTTTTTATTTTTTTTGCAGACAATATAGATACTTTGAGCAAGTTCATAGATTTAGAGTCCTTGAGTGGTGTTACTAAGGAAGAGTGGAGACAAGTGAGGTACACATTTAAAAAAATCAGCACAAATCTTGTTTATAGTGAGGCACACATTAGGTTATTAGAACTATTAGTTTGTAAATTTCTGTTACAACTCTACTGCTTTGTTTTATCTTTTTACGGAACGATTATTTGTATGACACTAAATTTTATGCAATGGATTGTATTTTTTGTATATGATATTTTATTTTCTATTATGAGACATTAAATACAAATTTAATTTGAAAATTAGTAAATCTATAATTAATATATTTTTTAAACATTTAAAATTATGATACGCAAAAATGTGTGTCATCTTCATTTATGACATGGCCTTTCTTGACAGGGGCTTTCTTAATACGCTTTGCGTCTCATTAATACGCGCGTCGTAAGGTTACGACACGCGAATGCGTGTCGTCTTCCTTTATGACAAGGGCTTCCATGATACGCATTGCGTGTCGTAAACGTGCGTCGTAATTGCGCGTCCTAAATGCGCGTCGTCTATACACGACGCGCAAAAGCGCGTCGTCTCTCTTTATGATAGGGCCTTCCTTGACGCGCATTTGCGCGTCGTCTGATCCTTTTAGGACGCGCAATGAGCGTCGTAAAAGACTGTTTTTCTAGTAGTGATGATAATCACGTAAAGGTTCAGTCTTGACATTCATGCAACGCACACAAGGCTTTCCTTGGTGAAATGGCTTCTAAAATGGCAACATAGACTCATTTCCTCCATGAACCAACATAAAGTTGGATGGATAAAGCCCTCTAGACCTCTAGAGGTCCAGATCCAAAGTCTAACACTCAAAGGGACAACATACTCAACAAATCAAGCCAATAAAGGGTATAGAAAACCCTAAAATTCAAGGATCTTAAACCAAAAATAGAAAGGATCGATTTGCTACCTCAACACTGAAGATCGAAGCTTGAAAACCATGGATTAGCAACCCTCTTGACCTCCTCTAGTTGGAAACACCTTCTTCTTTGCAAAACAACACCAAAAAGGATCAAAAAGGCTCTCTCTCACACAACTCGTTCAAGCTCTCTAGGGTTTCTCTCTCTGGTCTGGTAGTCGCAAATGAGGGCTATAAGGACCCTTAAATAGGGCACATACCCAAAGATTTAGGTTTTCTGTCGTCAGCACGGACTCGTTGAGTCACCTCTCCGACTCGTCGAGTCCATTCATTAATCCAGTCAGCAGAATCACGATCCTACTCGACGAGTCTAGGCGTCAACTCGTCGAGTCCCTCTCTTTAACTCAACATAAATGAATGATACTTCGCCCCCTACTAGAATCATACTTCGCCCTCGAAGTCTCGCTCCGTAAATAACTCAGGATGCTGCTCCCGCATCTCTGCCTCTGGCTCCCAAGTCAACTAGGATCCTCTCCAATGTTGCCACTGGACCTGAACCAGGGGAACCTCCTTGTTCCTCAGAACTTTGATCTTCCGATCCAGGATCGCGATCGGTCTCTCAACATAATTCAGGCTCGCATCTACCTTAATATCCTCCAGCGGCACCACCGCCGACTCGTCGACTATACACTTCCTCAACTGAGACACGTGGAAAGTATCATGAATCTGGCTCAACTCCGTAGGTAGCTCCAAACGATACGCTACCCTGCCCACTCTCGCGGTCACCCTGAACGGACCAATGTATCGGGGCCCCAGCTTGCCCCTCTTCCTGAATCAGATCACTCCTTTCCAAGGAGACACCTTCAGGAGTACGAAGTCTCCCACCTGAAACTCAAGCTCGGACCGTCGCCTATCAGCATAACTCTTCTGGCGACTCTGATCTGTCAACAACCTCTGTCTGACCTGCTGTATCTGCTCAGTCGTCTGAAGCACTATCTCAGTGCTACCCATCACGCGCTGCCCTACCTCTCCCCAGCAAATGGGAGTCCGACACCTCCTCCCATACAACAACTCGAAGGGAGGCATACCAATACTCGAATAATGGTTGTTGTTATAGGAAAACTCAGCCAACAGCAAATACATGTCCTAACTTCCTCTGAAGTCCAACACACATGCTCGAAGCATGTCCTCGAGCGTCTGAATCGTCTGCTCACTCTGTCCGTCCGTCTGTGGGTGGTAGGCGGTACTGAAATGCAACCTCGTGCCCAACTCCTCATGGAATTTCTTCCAGAACCTGTAAGTGAAACGTACATCTCGGTCTGACACAATAGAGATCGGAACACCATGCCACGATACCACCTCTCTCACATACAACGTTGCCAGCCTCTCAGCGGAAGAGCTCTCACTGATAGCAAGAAAGTGAGTGCTCTTCGTCAGCCGGTCGACTATTAACCAAATTGCATCGACACCCCTCGCGGTCCTCGGCAATTTTGTGATAAAATCCATAGAAATCTCTTCCCACTTCCACTGGGGAATCTCAAGTGGCTGCAACTTGCCATGCGGACGCTGGTGCTCGGCCTTAACACTGCGACAGGTTAATCACCTCTCAACAAACCACACAACATCCATCTTCATACAGGGCCACTAATAGTCTCTCTTCAGATCCAAATACATCTTAGTGGCCTCGGGATGGATCGAGAACCTCGATCTATGTGCATCCTCCATCAATATGGTACGTGCCCCACCTGTAAACGACACCCAAATCCGATCCTGAAAGGTCATAAGCCTTCGGCTATCGGTAACGAACTTAGACACCTGCCCGATCACCCGCTCCCTCTTGTGGTTCTCCGGTCTCACAACTCCTGCCTGGGCCTCCCAAATGGTGTCCAACACCGAAGTCATCACCGTCAACCTCATACAAATGTCTCAGATCGGGGCACTCTCCACCCTACGACTCAGGGCATCGGCTACAACGTTAGCCTTGCCCGGGTGGTACAAGATCTCACAATCATAATCCTTTACCACATCCAACCATCTCCTCTGACGCATATTCAGGTTGGGTTGATCCATCAAGTACTTCAAACTCTTATGGTCCATGTATATGCTACACCGAACCCCATACAAATAGTGACACCATATCTTGAGGGCGAACACCACGGACCCCAACTCCAAATCGTGGGTGGGATACATCATCTCGTGAGGCTTCAGCTGCCTCGATGCGTACGCTATCACATGCCCTCTCTGCATAAGTACCGTACCCAATCCTGATATCGATGCGTCACAATATACCACAAAATCCTCCATCCCTTCCGGAAGGGCTAACACTGGGGCTTCGCATAATCTCTGGTGAAGAGTCTCGAATGAGGCCTGCTGCTCTGGACCCCAACTGAAAGCCACGCCATTCCGGGTCAACCTGGTGAGAGGAACGACAATCTTGGAGAAATCCCTGATAAATCTCCGATAGTAGCCGACCAATCCCAGAAAACTCATGATCTCAGTGGGGGATCTCGGCACCTCCCAACTCATCACCGCCTCAACCTTGGCCGGATCGACCAATATCCCATTTTGGTTAACGAGGTGTCCCAAGAACTGGACCTCTCGTAACCAGAAATCACACTTGGAGAATTTGGCGAAAAGCCTCTTCGACCTCAATACTCCGAGGATCTCTCTCAGATGCTCCTCATGCTGCTCTCTGGACCCGAGTATACCAGTATATCGTCGATGAACACGATCACTGAACGATCCAACATCGGTTTGCACACCCTGTTCATGAGATCCATGAACGCTGCTGGTGCGTTGGTGAGCCCAAAAGGCATCACCACGAACTCGTAATGCCCATAACGAGTCTTGAACGCCGTCTTCTGAATATGGTCATCACGCACCCTCATCTGATGATATCCAGACCTCAAATCAATCTTGGAGAACCAAGACGCTCCCTGCAATTGATCGAACAGATCATCGATCCTCGGTAACGGGTAACGATTCTTGACCGTCAGTTTGTTCAACTCCCGGTAATCAATGCACATCCGGTGTGAACCATCCTTTTTCTTGACAAAAAGGATCGGCGCTCCCCACGGTGAGCTACTCGGTCAAATAAACCCCTTTGCCAGCAGCTCCTGAAGCTGCGAGGATAACTCTTGCATCTCTGGCGGTGCAAGGCGATAAGGCGTCTTGGCGATAGGCACCGCTCCCGGAACTAAATCAATGCGAAACTCCACTTGCCTCTCGGGAGGCATACCCGACAACTCCTCATGGAAAACCTCTGGGAACTCTCGCACAATCGGTACATCATCAACCGCACTCGGCCTCTCCGCGGCCACTCGTGTGTCCATCACATAGGCCACAAACCCACTACAGCCCTGTTATAGACTCTGCCTCGCCCTAGCGGTCGAACAGAACGCTGACCCATAATAGGTACCTATGCCGTACACCATAAGAACTCCCCCACCAGGGTCTCGTATCGTCACCAACTGTCACTCGCAGTCAATAACAGCCCCAAATCGGCTCAACCAATCCATGCCCATTATGACACACACGTCCCCATCGCAATCGGGACCAGATCTATCGGGAACTCAACACCGAAGATCTCTAGTACACATCCTCGAATCACATCAGTGGCATACACTGTTCACTCGTCAACTATGGAAACCCGTAGAGGTCGACTCAACGCCTCTCGATGGATACTGATGTGTTGACTAAAGGCTAACGACACAAAAGATCGACTCGCACCCGAGTCAAATAACACCAAAGCAGGTACATAACTCACAAGAAAAGTACCTATGCATATCATAATATAAGCATAATATCTCACACTCAAAATAAATAAACGAAAGAATACATACTGTCCACAACATCGAGCACTGCACGGACCTCCTCCGCTATCAACTAAGGCTTTCCTGCGAGCCTTTGGTGCCACGGCATTCACTGGTCGGGTCTCGGTGGCTCTGGTAGCAGGTACAGATCCCTGTGTTTATCCTTGCAGCAACTGTTGGCACTCGGTCTTCCGATGACCGTTCTGGTTGCAATGAAAGCAAACCGAGAATCCCTTGGGGCAATATCTCATAAAATGCCCCTCCTTCCCACACTTGTAACATATCCCAGCTCTGCACGCCCGTCATGGCTCTTGCCGCACTTCCCACAAGCGTGGCCCTTCAGACCCCAGATCTCGAATCAGTGGGCTTTGCCCGCTTGGCTGCCGGCTGAGACTATGCCGGTCGCCGATCCTTCCCCTAAGACTCCGCCTCCTCCCTGGCCCGAGTCTCCAACTCAATCTCCCTCTTCCGAGCATTTTCCTAAAGCTCGGAAAACATTCGGTACGCCGAGTTCGCCACGAACTCGCGAATGTCTCTCCTCAGAATGCTCAGATACTGGCTCATACGCTTCTGCTCAGTAGACACCTGCTCAGGGCAGAACATCGTCCTCTCATGAAACTTCCTGGTGATCACAGTAACAGAATCAGTGCCCTGCTTGAGGGACAAGAACTCCTAAGCCAGCCGTTCCCTCTCCAATGGGGGACCGTACTCATCACGAAACATAGCGGTGAACCTCTCCCAGGTCACCGCAGCAAGCTCAGCATGGGTGAAATCCGCCGACACAAACTTCCACTAGTCCTTCGCCCCCAAGCAAAGTTGGTTCAGCATGAACCGTACTCTCAAATGCTCCGGACACGAGCAGGTATAGAAACATCCCTCAATATCATAAATCCATCTCATCGTAGCAATCGGATCCTGCGTCCCATCAAACTCTGGTGGCTTCATGTTGCTGAACTCCCGAAACAGCAACGAGTCACCCCTTGAGGTCTAGCAGCAGCCACAGCCGCAGTAGCTGCAGCAGCCGCAACCTCAGTAACCACTTCGTATCTCTCGTCAAATGTCTTGATCAAAGTGGTCTTGATAGACCCAAACATCTTCGAAATCTCTACGCGGATAGCCACAACCACCTCATCGTGGATCATCTGACAAAGCTCCTCGTCACTCACACCGCTGGTCCCTAGTCTGGGGCGTGTCCCAACCATGATGCCTCTGAAATACAACATAAGGAATATCAGAGACTCGCTCGAGCATACTCGCACTCGATAACTCAACCCTACTTGGTCCTTAGTACCCTAAGGATTCTTACTTGGACTGCACACTGATCCGGTGTTTTCAGTAGTATGGGCCCTTATACTACCGTCCACACCACATCAGTATTCACCCTAAGTCCTCTTCCTAGGATCCTAGATCACAAGTGCTCTAATCTCGCTACGCATAGGCTACTCTCCAGCAGACCTCTCATAAGCTCCTCGCTGCTACCTACTCACTGTCAAGCATCTCATAGTATCAAAAATCCCCTAGGCTAAGGCATCACAGATCAGGCCACCCTAGTCCTAATATGAATACCTAGCCTACTCTAGCATGCATAACATATCATATCATATCTCATAACACATAATGTAAAGGTATTTTGGGAAATCATCGTTCGAGCGTTGGCTGATCATACACACTGTTCCGCTCTGCTCGTCTCAAAATCTTTTACCCTTTTTAGAAAAATTGTTTTTATTTTAAAAAAATTATCAAATCCTCAGTTTGAGTTCAGATACGTCCAAAGGTGCATCTGAATCCCTCAAACCAAGGCTCTGATACCAACTTGTAACAACGTAAATTTGCCAAACAATTTTTCACTTTAAAACATAATTTCATTTACAATATTATCAAATCTCAATGTATCACATGACAACTCCATAAAAACAAATCCCAGGATCACAATACATAAAAACTCCGCAGGTGTGTACAGATCATGTCGGCGCCTTCCTGCGATCCTCACTGGTACCTGAAACACATAACACACAACACAGTAAGCATAAATGCTTACTGAGTTCCCCAAAATACCACATACAACACATACGTCACTCGAGGCTATAGCATGACCCTCCGATCGATGTGTCTCAGCGGGACCCTCTAGTCCCGTAACACGTTGGACCCTCTGGTCCGGTCATGACTCGTTGGACCCTTCGATCCGGTCTATATCGTTGGACCCTCCGGTCCGGTCTATACAGCACATAGCATACATATAACAAATACACATAATCTCATACATACACATAGCACACAAGACCCTCCAGTCTATACATGGATATCACTCTAGGTAATGTATAGTGAGAAGACTCTCCTCGAATGAAGTCGGATAAACTCTCGTGCTCGACGTCCCGACCTAGCCTCCACCTATCATCCGAAAACATACCTGATCAATACCCCCTCATAGTCTCATCTCTATAGGTTGGCTAGAAGGCCATTCTACCCCTCCCTGAACTCTCCTAAATCAGCTTGACCAAAACCCTAAGGTCAACTGAAGTCAACGGTCAACTTTGACCCGACTTGTCGAGTGCACATAGGCGACTCGGTGACTCCATGCGGGTCCTCTAAATCCTTCTAGCCTCCCTTGGTACGTCGAGTCATCCATTCACTCGACGGGTTACTCCTGATACGAATCGCGGGGCAACCCCGACTCGACTAGTCGAGTCCACTTATGAACTCGGCGAGTTGCTTCCATGACAACACTCAAATGACCTTCTGAGGTCAGATCTGCTTCTCTAACCTATAGATCCGACCTTCCCAAACACGATAATCACATAAAGGTTCAGTCTTGACATTCATGCAACGCACACAAGGCTTTCCTTGGTGAAATGGCTTCTAAAATGGCAACATAGACTCATTTCCTCCATGAACCAACATAAAGTTGGATGGATAAAGCCCTTTGGACCTCTAGAGGTCCAGATCCAGAGTCTAACAGTCAAAGGGACAACATACTCAACAAATCAAGCCAATAAAGGGTATAGAAAACCCTAAAATTCAAGGATCTTAAACCAAAAAGAGAAAGGATCGATTTTCTACCTCAACACTGAAGATCCAAGCTTGAAAACCATGGATTAGCAACCCTCTTGACCTCCTCTAGCTGGAAACGCTCTCTTCTTTGCAAAACAACACAAAAAAGGATCAAAAAGGCTCTCTCTCTCTCTCTCTCACACAACTCGTTCAAGCTCTCTAGGGTTTCTCTCTCTGGTTTGGTAGCCACAAATGAGGGCTATAAAGACCCTTAAATAGGGCACATGCCCAAAGATTTAGGGTTTCTGTCGTCAGCACAGACGCGTCGAGTCATCGAGTCACCTCTCCGACTCGTCGAGTCCATTCATTAATCCAGTCAGCAGAATCGATATCCTACTCGACGAGTGTAGGCGTTGACTCGTTGAGTCCATCTCTATAACTCAACATAAATAAATGACATAGAATACCTGGGATTCCGGATGTTACATTTTGTTTGTGAGAGATTATATTTTCAGGATGTATATGTGAGAGGTTCCAGTTGCAGGTAAAGGTGAGGAAGAAGAAGATAGGAAGGGGTGGTGATGAACCTGCATCAACGATATATGTGAGTGTGTGTTTATTGTGATGGAGAGAGAGAGAGAGAGAGAGAGAGAGAAAGAGAGAGAGAGAGAGAGAGAGAGAGAGAGAGAGAGGTGGGTGGGATAATCCTTTTTTTCCTTTTTTTTAAGTTAAAATGGTATTAAATTAATTATAAAAAATACAAAAAAAAGAAAATAAAAGGGCATAACCGTCATTTCAAGTTTTTTTGGACTAAAATCAAAGAAAGTTTTTTGATTTTGGACCTTCCATGCAAGTCGCAAACGTTTTTGACCCTATCTAAAAATTTTAAGAAACCACAAGGACCAATTTTGCAGTTTTGTCGTTAGTAGAAGGTAAATAGTTGACTGAGAAAGGGACATACGCTTTCCATCCTTACCCTTTCCCTACTGTTCCTTTTTAAGCATCATCGTATTCATTTGATAAAGTTAGGGCTTCTCACATACGGCTCCATGCGTTTCTAGAAGGACGTATCACCAACAACACCAAGGATCTCGTTAGTAATTTTTGCGTTAAAATTTCAACGTTGCCCTTTTTTAATCATCCTGTAATACGACTCCATCGTCGAATCTTATCTTCCCAATTGATTCATAACACCATCACCTCCTCCTTCAAAACCTTATCTCATCCTTCAAATGCTCTGGTTCTATTTTTTTTCTTGATCAGGTGCGAATGCCACCAAACCTGTACTCCAGGTCTTCGATGAAAAGCCTATATGATGTAGTTATATGTATATATGTTTGATTGTGACACCAGACCTTTATTACCCAAAATTATAAAATTATTCAATTTGCAACCATAGGAAGGAATGGAATGATTAATTCCACTGAAGTAATTTGTCCTCATTTAGGATTTAGAATCATGGTAAATTGAGGGAGGGTGATGGAAACTATGTTATTGACTAATTGCAGGTAACAGTTTTTTGTTGTTCTGTTCATGTTTGCTGCAAAATTTTACTCTTGACTGTAGGGCTTGCTGTTAGTTTTGTGAAATTCCTAACTTTCTCAAAAAGAGTCATTCATGGCTAAAGAAAGCTAATGATTTTTCTTTGTGATTAGGTTGTTGAAGGTTCAAGAATTGCAAAGGCTTTAAAGATCATTGGTGTTGATCTCAACATCAATAGATTTAAGCTTGGTAAGATTTTGATATACCATAAATTATGAATAAAAACTAGACATAAGATATGAATAATGAATTTGATATATTTTTTTGGTTTCAATAGTAAAGAAATTTGGAGTGATAGAGTTTGTGAACCCTAAAGACTACAAAGTTGAATTATAAATAATTTAAAATGGTATGGAAGCATGATGAAGTTGAGTTGATTTTGAAGTGATAATATGTATAGAACATCAGAGTCAAATGGTCATATTGCATCAGTCAGCACATTCAAATATACAATCAAACATCATTGTTTCTTATTCAGTCAGAATTTATTACTCAGGCAGACGGTAACACACTATTTTTCGCTTTATAATATAATCTAAAACACAGATTTTAGATAGAAGATTATTTAGGATAAAAAATCTAAACGAGAATTGAAGATCTCGTTAATAGGAGTTCATCGATATATAGGGCATTGAAAACAGAGTCCGTATGTAGGAGTTATGCTTGCTGCAACGATCTCTAACAGGCTAATCGTATCAAAAATATAAAATTTTGATATATTGAGAATTAGCTGTTGGGATCTAAAGGAAAGTTGTAGATCTCATCAATAACTTTCTTGTAACGCCCGTGTTTTGGGGCTAAGCATTAATAAGATGATGTAATAGTCTATGTCAACTATTGTAACTCTTTTTGAAGTAATAAAGATGAAATATTTGAATACTATGTGAATTATGTGTATTTATATACTTATTACTTATTTATAAACTTATAATAAATAAAGGATAAAAATAAGCGTCAAAATTAAAGTGTGAAATAACCCTGATATCTTTACATAAAGTTGTCGTGGTGGAAACAAGGATTCCGGATATATAAAGAACGCCGAAATCCGAGTTATAACGAAGAAGTTATGACCTGTCGAAGTTTTACGGCAAAACCGACAGGACACCGGGAAGCGTAAATAGTGAATTACGATACAACGATTTTTAGCCTTAGCGATTTAAACGATAGTTGTAGTGTACAATAAACCGAGAAAATACAAAAAAAAAAAAAAAAAAAAAAAAGAACGCCCAAATCTGACTTCGTATGAGGAAGTTAAGAATTTTCTAAGATTTGGCACAGCAGTGCACGACCCGAAACTCAAATTTAAGATTGAGCGGTTTTTGGCCAACGTGCCCTAAATGAGAGTTAAAGATCTCATTAATAGAAACTCAACGATAAAAAGACAGACGAAAACGGAGTCTGTATGAAGAAGTTACAAATTTTACGCGGTCATTTAACAGTATAATCTCCTCCTACTGTTAAATTTAAGATCGGTCGTGAATTAGCCGACGCAGTCAAAATGAAAGTTTTAGATCTTGTTTTTATCTACGTGTGGATATAAAGTACGTCGAAAACTGAGCTCGTATGAGAAAGTTAGGATTTTAGAAGTCGGAAGTGTGTTGTGCGAAAATGGGTGACGTGGCATAATCTTGGCCATTGCTTTCTCCCCAAGGCTTGCCACCAGATGGTGACATGTGGCACCAAGTTTAGCCATATTTCACCCTATAAATACCACCTCTCCCACCCTCATTTTCTTCACGCCTTTCCCATTCTTTCTTCTCTTTACTCTCTCTCTCTCTCTAGCCCCGAAACCCCCCGAAAAGCCTAGGGAACCTCCCTAGCACGAGGCGGAAGCCCCAAAGTGTCGACGGCTCCGAGAAGAAGAGCTTTTCGGCTCGGGAACGCTGCTCCAAGCAAATCCCGGTTTTCTATAAAATCTGTTGTAAGTGACCTACGCCTATGCTATTTTAATATACTTTTATTTAATTATGGTAACGTTATTAGGAACTTATAATAAGTACTTTGGCTATTATTATGGGTTATATAAGTATTGTTTAACGCTTATATAATAGTAATAATAGCTAGACTATTAATTAGTCTCGACGAATAATAGACTAAACTCTAGTGGTAATAATACTAGGTTTCGTTGAAGGAAATTATTTTTAAGAAGCGAAACGTTGTCTGAGTTCAGATTCACCACCTTTTCAGGTGAGTGCATAGTTACTTTCATCTTACACATAGATATGAAGTATTTTATATAAATTACGTGCTATGTGTGCATATTGTCTGAATACTTGCTGTTTATGCTGGATGAAAGATTTTATACATGTTTTAAATGATTTAAATTGTATATGTATTTTATATCTACAAAATGTGTTGCGTAAAACATGGGTAGATATAATAGTTGGGTGTGATGAAATAAAATGGTGAGAGGACTCGATGTTGATGTTGATCCAGTCATTTGGCGGAGTATAGATGACGACTACAGACTCTTCTAGACAGTCTAGTGGAACACTAGCAGGCTCGCAACCTGTAGGTGTTTGTGAACGATGTGTTCACCGGTGTACTCCATCCCCCATGGTTTCCTTTACGACATTTATTGTTGAGGAACCCCCTTGGTAGTAGTGTCCATCCCGATGTTGATCCTTAGTCTAGGTCCCTTATGATAGGTGTTTTAGGGACGTAATGTGAGGATAACGGGAACAGGTAATCGGGTTATTGTTGGTTGATGAAATTAATAAACTTATTTATTGTGGGTTGAAAATCCCTATGTGCTCACCAGGCTCCCAAGCCTGACCCACTCAGTTTCATGTTTTACAAGTAGTGGCGCTGAAGCATAGATGTGATGTTTTGGACGAGGGATTACGGATATAGGCCTGTAGATATGAAATAATGTAGTAAGGCTTATATTGTATTGTTTATGCTTTTGATCTGTATCGAACATGACATCTCCAGTCTTTTTAATGAAATACATTTCTACAGAAATTCTTTGATAAATCTTTATCATATTTTTATTTTGGGAACAAATTCTGCAACACTTTTATGTAAAATGTTACTTTGATTTTTGCCACGTGTCGTCGCCGTGTTAGTCCACATCCTTGTTTCTAGAAGGGTTCCATGTGTCACAAAACTATGGTGCCATGTATCACACCCTCAACATGTCACGTCACCTTGACGCTGGGAGGAGAGTAATGGTCGACTTTCCACGTGGCGCTCTCCAGTGCTGCCACGTCATCAATGCGTGTCGGGCATTATGCATGCCCAATTTTCTAGATTTTCGAAATAGCATAACTTTTTCATACAAGATCCGTTTTCAACGTTCTTTATATCATCAGAAATGTGACATCCCCATTTTTCATGGCCAGAAAAGACCGATTTTGTTTATGTTTGTTTAAAAATCAGAGTAACATTTTACATAAAAGTGTTGCGGAATTGTTCCCAAAATAAAAATATGATAAAGATTTATCAAAGCATTTCCGTAGAAATGTATTTCATTAAAAAGACTCGGGATGTCATGTTCGATACAGATCAAAAGCATAAACAATACAATATAAGTCTTACTACATTATTTCATATCTACAGGCTTATATCCGTAATCCTTCATCCAAAACATCACATCTATGCTCGAGCTCCACTACCTGTAAAACATGAAACTGAGTGGGTCGGGCTTGGGAGCCTGGTAAGCACATAGGGATTTTCAACCCACAACAAATAAGTTTATTAATTTCATCAACCAACAATAACCCGATTACCCGTTCCCGTTATCCTCACATTACATCCTTAAAACACCTATCATAAGGGACCTAGACTAAGGATCAACATCGGGATGGACACTACTACCAAGAGGGTTCCTCAGCAATAAATGTCCTAAAGGCAACCATAGGGGGATGGAGTATACCGGTGAACACATCGTTCACAAACACCTACAGGTTGTGAGCCTGCTAGCGTTCTACTGGACTGTCTAGAAGAGTCCGTAGTCGCCATCTATACTCCGCCAAATGACTGGATCAATATCAACATCGAGGCCTCTCATCATTTTATTTCATCACACCCAACTATTATATCTACCCATGTTTTACCCAACATATTTTGTAGATATAAAATACATATACAGTTTAAATCATTTAAATCATGTATAAAAACTTTCATCCAGCATAAACAGCAAATATTCAGACAATATGCACACATAGCACGTAATTTATATAAAATACTTCATATCTATGTGTAAGATGAAAGTAACTATGCACTCACCTGAAAAGGTGGTGAATCTGAACTCAGACAACGCTTCGCTTCTTAAAAATAATTTCCTTCGACGAAACCTAATATTATTACCACTAGAGTTTAGTCTATTATTCGCCGAGACTAATTAATAGTCTAGCTATTATTACTATTATATAAGCGTTAAACAATACTTATATAACCCATAATAATAGCCAAAGTACTTATTATAAGTTCCTAATAACGTTACCATAATTAAATAAAAGTATATTAAAATAGCATAGGCGTAGGTCACTTACAACAGATTTTATAGAAAACCGGGATTTGCTTGGAGCAGCGTTCCCGAGCCGAAAAGCTCTTCTTCTCGGAGCCGTCGACACTTTGGGGCTTCCGCCTCGTGCTAGGAGGTTCCCTAGGCTTTTCGGGGGGTTTCGGGGCTAGAGAGAGGTTCTAGAGAGAGAGTAAAGAGAAGAAAGAATGGGAAAAGTGTGAAAAAAATAAGGGTGAGAGAGGTGGTATTTATAGGGTGAAATATGACTGAACTTGGTGCCACATGTCACCATCTGGTGGCAATCCTTGGGGAGAAAGCAATGGCCAAGATTATGCCACATCATCCATTTTCGCACAACACACTTCCGACTTCTAAAATCCTAACTTTCTCATACGAGCTCCGTTTTCGACATACTTTATATCCACGCGTAGATAAAAACAAGATCTAAAACTTTCATTTTGACTCCGTCAGCTAATTCTCGACCGATCTTAAATTTAACAGTAGGAGGAGATTATACTGATAAATGACCGCGTAAAATTTGTAACTTCTTCATACGGACTCTGTTTTCGTCTGTCTTTTTATCGTTGAGTTCCTATTAATGAGATTTTCAACTCTCATTTAGGTCGCGTTGGTCAAAAACCACTCGATCTTAAATTCGAGTTTCGGGTCGTGCACTGTTGTGCCAAATCTTAGAAAATTCTGAACTTCCTCATACGAAGTCAGATTTGGGCGTTCTTTTTTTGTATGTTCTTGGTTTAACGTATACTACAACTATCGTTTAGATCGCTAAGGCTAAAAATCACTGTATCGTAAATTCACTATTTACGCTTTTTAGTGTCGTGCCGGTTTTACCGTAAAACTTCGACGGGTCATAACTTCTTCATTATAACTCGGATTTCGGCGGTCTTTATTTATCCAGAATCCTTGTTTCCACCACTACAACTTTATGTAAAGATATTGGGTTTATTTCACACTTTAATTTTGACGCTTATTTTTATCTTTTATTTATTATAAGTTTATAAATAAGTAATAAGCACATAAATACACATAATTCACATAATATTCAAATATTTCATCTTTATTACTTCAAAAAGAGTTACAATAGTTGACCTAGACTATTACATCATCTTATTAATGCTTAGCCCCAAAACACGGACGTTAAATTCTCGCCCCCTTAGGATGATTCCGCCCCGGAATCATGCACCAGCAAACAGATGCGGATAGCGACTCATCATGTCACTCTCTGTTTCCCAAGTGAGATTCGGACCATTCAAATGTTTCCATCGGACTAGCACTAAGTCGACCATCTTGCGTCGTAACTTCTTAGTCTTATGGTGAATAATTGCCTCGGGCTCTTCGATTAGCCTGTTATTCTCATCCATTCTTAGCTCTGAGATTGGAATTATGTCGGGAACTTCTCCCATGAATTTCCTCAGATAACACACATTGAAGGTGTTATGAATACCATGTAGTTCTTCAGGTAATTTGAGCTTATAAGCTTGGTTCCCAATCTTCTGAAGAACTTTGAACGGTCCAATAAACATTGGACTCAACTTTCCTCGTTTTCTGAATCTTATAAGTTTTCAGCAGTCCAATAAACATTGAGCTTATAAGCTTTCTCTGATCACCTTTAACTTTTCAGCAGTCTCTGGACTATCTCGGGGCCCGTAAAAAACTTCTCTCCGGCATCAAGCCAACAAGAAGGCGTATGACACTTCTGCCCGTACAAAGCTTGATAGGGTGTCATCTTGATGCTCGAGTGGAAACTGTTGTTGTAGGAAAATTCTACCAAAGGTAAGTACTCGTCCCAGTTCGCTTGGAACTACAGGGTACATGCTCTCACCATATCTTCGAGTGTTTGTATCGTTCTTTTGCTCTGACCATCAGTATACGGATGGCAAGCAGTACTCAAACACAACTTTGCACCCAATTCCTATTGCAGAATTCTCCAAAAACTCGACGTGAAATGACTATCACGATCTGATACAATTGTTAGAGGAACACCGTGAAGCCTTACAACTTCCTTCACATAAGCATTTGCGAGTTTATCCATAGACCATTTCTCATTGGCTGCTATGAAGTGTGCACTCTTAGTGAAACGATCCACGACTACCCAAATCATGTCGTGACTGTTCTTCGTTATGGGTAGTTTAGTCACAAAATCCATGGTGATGTCTTCCCATTTACCCATGGGTACAGGTAAAGGTTCTAAACTCCTATACGGTTTTTGATGTTGTGCCTTAACCCTTGCACAAGTTACACACTCGGCCACATACTTCGCAATGTCGAACTTCATCGTCGGCCACAAGTAATAGGGTTTTAGGTCCCTATACATTTTAGTGCTACCGGGATGAATTGAGTACATGGTCATGTGTGCTTCTTCCATCAGAAGATCTCTTATTCCTCTCGTCTTAGGTACCTAAATCCGATCTTGGAATACCTTCAGTCCATGACTGTTTGTACCGAACTCCATCGTTTTACCCAAACGTTCTTCCTTTCGGTCATTCTTCTCTGTAGCTTCTTCATGAGCTTTCTTTATACTTTCCACAATCGTCGAGACAACTTCAATTCTTAATGCTCTTGGCCTTTTCCTTTCAAGATTGACTTTCCGACTGAGAGCATCGACAACAACATTTGCTTTACCGGGGTGGTAAAGTATCTCACAGTCGTAGTCCTTAAGTAACTCTAGCATACGTCTTTGCCTCATATTCAATTCTTTCTGACAGTGAAAAGTTTGCACTTCGTTCCATAGAGGTAATGCCTTCATATCTTTAGAGCGAAAGCTACCGTTGCCAGCTCCAAATCGTGAGTGGGGTAGTTCTTTTCATGCTCCTTCAATTGTCGAGAGGCATATGCTATCACCTTTTCTCTTTGGGTCAGAACACAACCTAACCCGACTCCTGATGCGTCACTATAGACCGCGAAGTCTTCAACTCCATCATGTAGAGAAAGAATCAGTGCTTCACATAGTTTCTTCTTTAGCTTCTTGAATTCTTCTTCGTGCTTCTCACTCCAAGTATATGTAGCTCCTTTATGGGTCAAAGCTATCAATGGAGCAGCTATTGAAGAAAAGCCTTGGATAAACCTTCGGTAGTATCCAGCTAATCCTAGAAAGCTTCGAATCTCCGTGGGACTTTTTGGTCGTTCCCACTTCATCACTGCTTCGATCTTTGCTGGGTCAACCGTTATTCCCTCCTGGTTAACCACATGACCCAAGAATTGGACTTCTCGAATCCAAAAATCAAACTTGGAAAACTTTGCATATAACTTCGCATTCTTCAAGAATTCCAGAAAGAATCGGTACTTCACATAGTTTCTTCTTTGCTTCTTTGTGCTTCTCACTCCAAGTATATGTAGCTCCTTTATGGGTAAAAGCTGTCAATGGAGCAGTTATTGAAGAAAAGCCTTGGATAAACCTTCGGTAGTATCCAGCTAATCCTAGAAAGCTTTGAATCTCCGTGGGACTTTTTGGTCGTTCCCACTTCATCACTGCTTCGATCTTTGTTGGGTCAACCATTATTCCCTCCTGGTTAACCACATGACCCAAGAATTGGACTTCTCGGATCCAAAAATCACACTTGGAGAACTTTGCAGATAACTTCTCATTCTTCAAGACTTCCAACACTTCTCGTAGATGTTGGCCATGCTCCTCCTGGCTTTTCGAGTAGATGAGAATTTCATCTATGAACACTATCATGGATTTATCGAGGAATGGTTTACAAACCCTGTTCATCAAATCCATGAATGCTGCGGGAGCGTTAGTTAGTCCAAACGACATAACCAAAAACTCATAGTGTCCATATCTTGTTCTGAATGCAGTCTTCTCGATATCTCGCTCTCTCACCTTCAGCTGATGATATCCTGACCTAAGATCGGTCTTTGAGAAATAGCTCGAACCTTGCAGCTGATCGAATAAGTCATCAATCATTGGCAATGGATATTTGTTCTTTACCGTTGCCTTGTTTAGCTCTCGGTAGTCTATACACATTCTCATGCTTCCGTCCTTCTTTTTCACGAATAGCACCGGAGCTCCCTAGGGTGATGAACTAGGTCGAATGAAACTGTTGTCCAACAAATCCTGAAGTTGCGTCATAAGCTCCTTCATCTCCGTCGGTGCTAATCGGTAAGGTGCCTTTGCTATCGGTGTCGTCACTGGTAACAAGTCTATTCAGAACTCTACTTGTCTATCAGGTGGTAATCCGGGAAGATCTTTGGGAAAGACTTCCGGATAATCACACACGATCGGTATGTTCTGCACCTCCTTCTTTTCCTTCTTAACATCGATAAAAACGCCAAATATGATGCACATCCCTTGGACAAACATTTTATGGCTTTCATCAGGGAGATGACTCCAAAATTCACTGCGTTTTTCCCCGTACACCATAAATGACTCTTTTCCGGGTGGGTTCACCCTTACTATCTTCTTCCTGCAAAGAATCTCAACATCGTTGGTGCTAAGCCAATCCATTCCTAAAACGATGTCAAAACCGTTCAACTCTATGGGTAACAGTGGAATTCGTTTCCGTTTAGGTCGATGACGATGTTCCTAATACGATCACAAACACGTACGAACTTGCCACTGGCAACTTCCACAGTTAGGGCATCATCAAGTTTTTCTACAGGCAATGCTAATTTTTCCCCAAATCTATGCGATACAAAGGAGTAGTTTGCTCCGGAATCAAACAGTATACTGGCAGGTAAACCATTTACAAGAAAGGTACCTGAAGCGACATCTGCTTCCTCCTTTGCAGCCTCGAGTGTCATTTGGATGGCCCTCACCTCCGGCTTTGGTGGAATGTTGGGTCTTCCTGCCTCCTTTTTCTTCGGGCAGTCCTTTGAAATGTGCCCTTCCTCATTGCACTCATAACAAACCTTCTTAGTGAACGTGCACTCGTTGGAATAGTGCCCAAGCTTTCCGTACTTGAAATGGGTGACCCCTCCGTCACACTTCCCAGAGTGCTTCTTCTTGCACTTGTCACACCACTTTGCTTTGGCTCCTCCTCCTCTCGAACCGGTCTTCAAGAACTTGTTTTTCTTGTTGTATTTTGACGACCCATCAAATTTCCTTTTCTCTTCCACCTCTGCTCTCTCAAGACCCTTCTCTCGTATCTGGGTCTCCACATTCTTTGATAAATCTTCTCAGGGGTGTCCCACACACCCTTACACCCCATTATCTCTGACTTCCAAAACTTTTAGCCTACTTTCCTTAAGTTTTTGGCATGTGGCAAAGCCCTGCGACACCCCTGAGTGTTCAGCCAGTGATAATCTTCGAGTATGAGGTTACGATTTAGTGTTCTGCCCTTTTAGACCCCGGTTCCTATCAAGAGTACTATGAAGGTAAGCTATACTTACTCTACTTTCGTTTAATCTATAGTAATAGATTTGAGTCGTTGTTAGGAACCTATGAATAAGATTTATCAGTAATTCCAGTCATAATACTGATTGATCTACTTACGAGAGAGGTGTCTAGAATGGTCACATTGGCTTGGTTGTTGGATTTCAGAAAGGCTATACGTCGAAATGGTCATGCTTCCCAACTGTCCTGCTTGACTGATCCTTATTTTATATAACTATCAATATTCATTGGGATTAGTGATAGGTCTAGCCTATGTTACTAGATTCCCTTAGAATCTAATAAGTTATAGTATTATAGGTTAATACTCATTAGGCTTGTTGCTCATTAAAGAGATCGCCTGGATAGATGTTAATCATCCGAGAGGCTGTCAAGGTGAGTTCATTTCACTATATTATATATTCCAGTAGATATCCATGTATGTTAGGATATAGGAGCATGTAGAGTAGAGCCCATAGTGTAAGTTCTATGTGCCTATGCTGGTAAAGCATAAAGGAGTAACCATTGTATGTTTAATATGTTTACGTATGTTAGGGCGGGACCCATCATTTATAAATAGGCAAGGCCCATTATATAGTTTGATGCGGGGCCCATTATGTAGTTAGGGTCAGGCCTGTTTGTATGCATATATGTGTATTGTGGTATATGATATATTGGGGAACTCACTAAGCCTAGCGCTTACCCAATTGTTATAAATGTTTTTCAAGAACCTCAATGATCGTAAGAAGGAAAAGGCTAGACTGTACGTACACGCATTTGAAATCATGCTTTCCGCCTAATGTAATAAATAATTTGATGTAACTGAATGTTTTGAATTAATAAAAATGAAAATTTTTGGTTGAAAAGCGGGACGTTACAAGTTGGTATTAGAGCCTTGGTTTGAGCGAACTGGATGAACACACGTAATTCTAGACTCAAACTAAGGATCTGCATAAATTAATAAATCTTTTTATAAAAGGAATAATACAAGAAGGAAAGAAAGTAATGTGTACAGTCAGCCGAAGCACATAAAGGAAAGTAGTTCCCAAAATATACATATTAGTTATATATGCTGATATATGAACTGTTAGAAATGCATGCTAGTATGTAGGCTAAGGATCTTTCATGAATTGCATATTAGGTTGCCTGATAGTTAATGTAGAGACCTATTTTTATAACGAACGGTGAATGCGGAAGAAAGATATCTCGAGATTAGTCGTGTTTTTGGAAGTATGAACACGAAGAACATAGTATGAGTTCATAAAAAAGAAGTAAGAACAAGAGAGAATAATCATAATATTGCATGAAGAACATGGTGGGAGAGAAACTCTCCCTAGGTGGGGAGAACCCACCACTTTCTCTCTCTAGATTACATTGTGAGAAGTGTAATCTCTAACTAAGAAAAGTGAAATGAGCTAGTTTTTCTTTTTAAATGACCAACTCTCCCTTTATATAGGAGGGAGAGTATTTACACCATAAATACAATAAAGGGAAAATATAACCTAACTATCACTCATTATTTGTGGAGCATTTACATGCCCCAACATTCTCTCCCTAAATGCTTACAAATGATGAGAGATACAATAAGTGATACAAGGCTATAATACAGTAATCCGACTAGCAAGTGTGGTAATAAAATGAGATCAAGTGCTGAAATGTCTCTGAAACTCTGAAGTGTCTGTGAAGTCTGAAACTGGCCATGAGTCTCTGAAATGAAGGTCTTCGGCTTCAAAGCACAACCAATGAAGCAGAAAAAATAAGATCCAAATCTTCAAACCAGTCATAATCACCCAAAGAAGGAGGTCACCATGAGCAAGTAGAAAATCCAATAAAAGAAACACTTCGTCTTCAAAAGTCTGAAAAACATCTCGAGTTCTCGAATCATAATACACCGAAATTCTTCAAAGAATAACCTGCTAAACATGTGAAGCATCCATAAAATGTAGTCCGGATAAAAATAATGTGAGTCCAAAAACATGGTCCAGCGATGCCAAAAATTTGATCCAAGGATCAAAAATAAGTGTCACGTCACATCACCAAAATAATCTTCGTCTTCAACATATCACAAATCCAAACTCGTGAAACCATAAGAACTGAACCAGATGCGACCACAAAATCATCTTGTGGTAGAGTCCGAATAATAAATAATCTGAATCAGAAAACATCGAGTAATGCCAAAAATTTGATCTGTGAAGACCAAAAATAAGTGCCACATCACATCACTAAATAAATAATCGTCTTCAGAAGTCTTCAAAATCCAAACTCAAACAATAATAACCAAATCTGGATGATATTCTCTCCTTATTTTTGATAACCAATGACCGGATATCAAAAATCAACAAATCAATGGATGGAGAGTGTCGGATTCCAAGAGCTAAGAGAAGCTCTCCCTAGATGTATGAAGGGTCTCGATAAGAAACGAGAAAGAGTAAAATAAATACTCTTGCGGTCATGAGAAAGCGGGTGACATAGTTGCTGAAACTGTGCTGAAAAAATCTGTTATGCCAAAAATAATATCCAAATATCCAAACTGCGGTGCCGGAACACTTGAAGTGGTCTTCAATAGAGAATAAAGTCCACATGCTCAAGATACATGATTCGTCAACCAAAAATCAAGAGCACCAAGTCATAATATCCCATAAAGTGAAGAATGTGAAACAACTTTGTTGATCAATCGCCGTTGCGGTGCAAGCATCACAAAAAGATAATATGAAATCCGACTGCGGTAGGAATATTCTTCCAATAATAATAACCGGCAAGAAGTAACCAATGTGACAATCCATGGGTAGGTTGTGGCAAAAATTGGTGTTAAAAAAAATAATTGGTTTTAAAAAAAATGGTTATAAAAAAATGGCTAAATAAAAAAATTGGTGTTAAAAAAAATTGGCTAAATAAAAAAAAATGGCTGAAAAAAAAATAATAAATAAATAAATAAAATAATTTAAAAAAATGAATTAAAAAAAGTTTAGAAAAAAAAAGTTTTAAAAAAAAAGGAGGGGAGGAAAAAGGTGTTGGATTAGGTGTCTAAGCCCATAACTATAATTGGTATGTACTTGAATTGATAGCAGCACAGTCCTTTTGGGTTGCCCTCAAACCTAGCAACCAGACAAGGAAATTATGAAACGAGAGATATTAATTTATTATAAGATTAATAAATTAATATAAATGAATTTATTAATATGTTAAAAGATTAATATATTAATGAGAAATCATTTTGTTTAATTAATTGTTAGCCAGAAATTAATTAAAATTAATTTTGGGGTTAAAAGAATTGATTATAAGGTGCAGAGACTAGTTTGCAATTATCTAATAGTTGAGTGGAAGGCTCTAGAACCCCCTTGGATAAGGGTGGACGAAATCTTTAGGGGAAACCCTAATAATTTCGTCCATAGGGGCTTGGATAAGGCCCTTGGGTTTGCTTAGGCCCTAAGCAAAGGATAACTAGGGTTTCCCCTAAACCCTAGATCCCTCAGCTATATAAGGAGCCTCCTAGTTCATGTTTTGGTCACTCCTTTTCTTTTGAAGAAACCCTAAGGGCCGAAATTTTGCATACTCCCTCTCCCCTCTCTCCTCTACTTTCTTTCTTGCTAGTTTGGGTGTGATTCCACTAGAGGCATTACACTTGTGGTGCTAAGCTTCCAAGAAGATCAAGATCAAGATCAAGGGAATTATCAATTGTTTACTATTAACAATTGAAAGGTATGTAATTACTAAACCCTAGGTTGTAAATTTCGATTATAGCCTCTCTCCTCTAGGGTTCTTGTTTTGCAATTCAAAGTTGTATGTTCAATAGATAAAACATAGATCCAAAGTAGGTTGCATGTGAACTTAGGAATTGTTTTCTAGTTTATTTGTTTTACCTAAAACCCATCAGTGGTATCAGAGTCATTGTTTGTTTTAAATTGAATTGTTATAATTGTTGAATTGCAAATTAGGGTTTATAGCTATTAAACCCTAAAGGCCATTTTTTTTCGATTTTTAGGGTTGTGGATCAAAGGGTTTTTGAAAACCCTAGCCTCCAATGAACCCTAATCGAAATTAGGGTTAGGTTTTTGAAAACCCTAGCCTCATCCCTTGAAAATTTCGAAATATGCTATAAAGATTAGGGTTTCTTTGTTTTGGATAATAGTTGCCTTATTGGATAATTGAGAAAAATAAGGAAATTATCCTATCCCCATATTTTCGAAATCTAGAAGGGATATGGATTAGGATTAAATTAATTGTTTAATTTAATTAGATAATCCTTACAAGATTTAATAAATTAATTAAATGTTAATTAATAGATAAATAATAAATCTAATTAATTGGTTTATTTAAATTTAAAATTTAATAGTTTAAATTTCGAAAAAAAATAATTATATAAACCCTTGAAGTTTTTAAATGTTATTAAAACACACCTTATATATATATATATATATATATATATATATATATTATAATTAAAAGTTAAATATTATATATGTATAAGAATATGGTCAGTCAAATCGCTAGTATGCCTCATTCACGAAGCTAGTCTATAAGGGGGGTATAAGGAAACTGCCTACAAAATGGTAGTTGAATGGGTGTCCACTCTCACCCACCGCTTCCTTGATTAGCGGAGGGTCGTTAGCAGAACGGATTTGATAGGACAACTACTTCCCATTAAAAGTATAATGCTATTAAAGAAAGTACTAGAACACTATTTTTCAAAATCCCAACTCTAGTCACTTTAGGAAAAATGTGAAAAGTATGCTAATCCATGAAATTGCACATTATGCTTTATTGGTCGTTAGTGGAGCGTGTGTGGTTAACCGGCACACTAAAAGACACTAATAAAGAGTAGTAATGGGTATCTGATAATTATCATTTTGATGGAGCGTGTGTGGTTTACCGGCACATCAATAGGTAATGATAAAGACAATAAGGTTACCAAGCACATTTGCATGGTTATTCACATCTAGTTTGTGATCCTCGGTATCCCAGTCACAAATAGTAGAGCATAATCCGAGATTAAAACATGCCATTAAATAGTTTTAATGTATCTCAAAAAGAATTAGGAATTTCACTTCGTTTATTTTGTCTAATGGTGGAATTGGTGAATCGTCATTCACCTACCTTTATGAGATTTGAACTTGGATCTCGGCATCCCATTTCTAAGTTGTAAATCGTCATAGTGGGGTCCTAACCTTGATATGATATCTTTGGGTTATTATATTGAGGTGTCTTGAAATCTAACTAAAACTATCTTTCTTTTTAGATGTCTACTCCTGGAAACACTTCTGCTTCATCATCCTCCAGCCACAACTTCTCTCTATTAAACATCTGCTCCAAAGTCGTTATGGATGGCTCCAACTATAACGATTGGATGCGTAACATCAAGATGGCGCTTAGATTCGAGGACAAAGAGTATGTCCTTGAAAAGGAGCTCAAAGAACTTGATGAGTCAAAAGCCACTCCCGAAGAGTATGCTGCCTACAAGAAACACTATGATGATGCTACCAAAGTGGCATGCATCATGGTTGCAACCATGTCCCCAGAATTGCAGAGGTACTATGAGGACTACTGGCCTTTTGAGATGAACAAGGACCTTATGGAAAAATACCATAAGCGAGCTCGTCAAGAAAAGTTTGAGGTAGTCAAGTCAGTCATGGCTTGCAAGATGAAAGAGGGGGAATCGGTTGTATCTCATGTGCAAAGAATGCAACGCTACATAGAGAGTTTGGTCAAGCTCAACATTCACTTCGATGAGGAATTGGCCATTGACATGGTCTTGAACTCGTTGCCTGATTGTTATGGTCAGTTTATCTTAACTTACCATTTGAACAACACTGAGCAGACTTTGGCCCAATTGCACAACTTGTTGCAGACAGCTGAGGCAGGGATGAAGGGTAAAAGTATACCCTCCACACCTGCAAGTGCCCCTGTCTTGGCCATTGGACAGGGAAAGGGGAAGAAGAGGAAAGGTCCTCCCAAGCAAAACTGGAAGAGCAAGGCTCAAGCTGTGTCATCTAGTAATGGCCCGAAGGCTAAGCCCAATGGTTCCAATCCCCATGTTTCTGATCCAAAAGAGGCCATTTGCTTTTACTGCAATCAAAAGGGGCATTGGAAGAGATCTTGCCCACAATATCTGCAAGATATCAAGGATGGCAAAGTGAAGCCATCCTCGGCAGGTATTTACACTATTTCTGCTAATAACTCATTATCTTCTCGTTCATGGGTCCTTGATACAGGATGTGGATTTCATATCTGTTCTGATTTGCAGGGGCTAAGGGAAAGTGAGGAAATAGAGCATGGGAGAATAAACTTGATCATGGGGAACAGAAAGTCTTCACCAGTTACCAAGATCGGAGTTTATCAACTTTTGCTCAGTAATGATGTTAGATTAGATTTAATAAATTGTTGCAATTCGTCTGAGATGACGAGAAACATTATTTCATTTCATGCATTGTTCAGACAAGGTTTTAAATATTCTTTTAATGATTTGAATGGTTCAATTTCTGTTTATAAGAATGGTGTTTTTGTGTTTGAAGCTTTACCTTGTGATGGTGTGTATGAAACAGTGACTTGTGTTGATAGCTTAGGAAATAGTGTACTTAATATTGACTTGTCTAATAGTGTAGACAAGGCATGCTTGTGGCATTGTCGTCTTGGACACATTAACAAGAAACGCATAGTCCAACTCCAAAAGGATGGAGTGTTGGAATCATTTGACCTAAAATCAGATGATATGTGTGAATCATGTCTTTTGGGAAAGATGACAAAATCACCATTCACAGGGTCTTGTGAAAGAGGTGAAGGTCTGTTGGATCTCATACACACAGATGCATGTGGGCCCTTCAGATCAACCACAAGGTATGCTAATCGATTCTATGTGACTTTCACTGACGATTATAGCAGATATAGTTACATCTACTTGATCAAACATAAGTCAGAAACCTTTGAAAAGTTCAAAGAGTTTAAGCATGAAGTCGAAAATCAATTGGGTAGAAAGATCAAGATACTTAGATCCGATAGAGGCGGGGAGTATCTTAGTACCGAGTTCAATGACTATCTGAAAGAATGTGGGATAGTCTCACAATTGACTCCTCCTAGGACACCACAGTTAAATGGTGTAGCTGAGAGGCGTAATCGAACCTTGTTAGACATGGTTCGTTCTATGATGAGTCGTGACTCGCTTCCTATTCACTTCTGGGGGTATGCCTTAGAGACAGCCGCCCACATCCTCAATCTTGTCCCCACAAAGAAGGTTGCCAAAACACCTCACGAAATGTGGACATGGAAAGTTCCCTCGTTAGCACATATTAAAGTCTGGGGTTGTGAAGCTTTCGTAAGACGAGAGACTCGCGACAAGCTAACAGCTAGAAGTGAGAAATGTGTTTTCATTGGTTACCTAAAGCAGTCTTTTGGATATTTGTTCTACAGACCTAGTGAAAACGTGGTGTTTGTAGCTCGAAGAGGAGTCTTTCTAGAAAGAGAGCTCATATTCAAAAAGGACAGTGGGAGTACCATTGACCTTGAAGAGATTCAAGAGTCAAACAATGAAGGAACCTTATATGACACTAGCACTCAACCAGAGGAAACAGTTCCTATTGAACCGGTTGATAAATCATTACCTCTTCGAAGATCCACTAGGGTGAGTGTGCCACCTGAGTTGTATGGTTTTCATATTACTTCAGATGGTGACACATTCATAAGTGACAGAACACTGGTAAACTTAGATGAACCAGTCACTTATAAGGAAGCAATGGCAGGCCCAGAGTCTTCCAAGTGGAAAGAGGCAATGGACAACGAGATTAAGTCCATGTATGACAACCAAGTTTGGAATTTGGTTGATAGTGCACCAGGTCGGAAGACAGTTGGGTGCAAATGGATCTTCAAGAAGAAGACAAACATGGATGGGAATGTGCATACGTTCAAGGCTCGACTGGTTGCAAAAGGTTTCACTCAAACCCCAGGGGTTGACTATGATGAGACTTTTTCGTCGGTGGCTAAGATTAAATCTATTAGGATATTGCTCGCCATAGCTGCCTTTCATGACTATGAAATCTGGCAGATGGATGTCAAGACTGCCTTCCTTAACGGGAAGTTGGCTGAGGATGTTTACATGAGTTAGCCAGAAGGTTTTGTTGATGCAAAGTTTCCCAATAGAGTATGCAAGCTTGAGAAATCCATTTATGGATTGAAACAAGCATCTCGCAGCTGGAATCTTTGCTTCCATGAGAAAGTCAAAGAGTTTGGTTTCTCTAGAAGTGAAGATGAGTTTTGTGTGTATATCAAGGCTAGTGGGAGTATAGTAACTTTTCTGGTGTTATATGTCGATGACATATTACTCATTGGTAACGACGTTCCAACCTTGAATGAAGTTAAGTCTTGGCTTGGAAAGTGTTTTGCCATGAAAGACCTAGGAGAAGCCGCCTATATTCTTGGGATTAGAATATTGAGAGATAGAAAGAAGAGACTAATTGGACTTAGTCAAAGCACATACTTGGATAAGGTACTAAAGAGGTTTACTATGGAAAATTCCAAGAAGGGAGAGCTACCTATCCAGAGCAATACCAAATTGAGTAAGACTCAATGTCCGAGTACAGATAAGGAAATAGATGACATGAGTCGTGTACCTTATGCTTCCGCTGTCGGATCAATCATGTACGCTATGACATGTACTCGCTCTGACGTGGCATTTGCTTTTAGCATGGTCAGTCGCTATCAGGGAAACCCAGGTAGAGCTCATTGGATAGCCGTGAAGAATATACTCAAGTATTTGCGAAGAACAAAGGACTGGGTCCTTGTACTTGGTGGCAATGATACTTTGAGAGTAGATGGTTACAGTGATGCCAGCTTTCAGACGGATAGAGATAACTTCCGTTCTCAGTCAGGCTGGGTATTCTTATTAAATGGAGGAGCAGTTACTTGGAAGAGTTCCAAGCAAAATACGGTGGCTGATTCTACTTGTGAATCAGAGTACATAGCAGCAAGTGAAGCGTCGAAAGAAGCAGCTTGGTTCAGGAACTTCATCGGGGATCTCGGAGTTGTTCCAACCATCCAGGAGCCTATGGAACTGTTATGCGATAATGAAGGAGCGGTTGCCTTGACAAAGGAACCGAGAGATCATGGTAAAACCAGACATATCGACAGAAAGTATCATTTCATCAGACATAGAGTAGAAGAAGGCCATCTTATAGTGAAGAGGGTGTCATCTGAAGATAACCCAGCAGATCCCCTCACAAAGGGTCTGAGTAGGGCTAAGCATATTCAGCATGCTCGGAGCATAGGACTGAAAGATGATATTAGTTTTAGTAGTTAGATTAGTTTTCTGAAACTTGTAACAAAGTAAATGTAATTGACTTTTGGTGATTAAATAATAAAGTATTATTTATAAGTTTGGGTTCTACCTTTTGTCAATTATTTTTTATTGTGTTTCATTTTTGCATGTTTTACTTCCCGAATAATAAGATTATTCAAACTCCACAGTCGCTCGTACTTTTGGAAGTAAGTAGTGAATCAAGACTGTCATGAACTGGATTGTAGATTGTCTAAGGATAGACATGGCAATGTATTTGCTGCAACGTTCATGAGTACTCAGAAATTGAGATTTGAGTATTGGATAAACCCTCGCTCAGAGTATTACTTCATGGAATTCATCACGAGTAATACTGAGACGATAATATCTTATAATCTTGTAACAGAGATATATGAGTTGTGATTTGCAAGTCGGCTATGCATTGGTGATACGAAAACGCATCTGTAACTTGGTGTTATAAAACGTATTATCATGTATGGTTTGATGAGTAAAAGATACAAGCATATGAGTCAATGTTTATTCGTTCCTTTTGCCCTAACAGGAAAAGCGATATCTGTGGGCCCCTCGATGATTTGGTGTTGACTTGTGTGCTGGGCCCAGCCAGGACTAAATTGATGTGTTCAATTAGAAGTCCTACATCATCACAAATCAGGAATCGGGAAACATAGATTCTGGACAAAGAGGTTGATTTCATTCCATGTCTTTTGTCTAGGGATATCTAGCAGAACGAAGGATTATATGATCACTTATCTTAGGACATGTAACTGACTGGGTCAGAGTTCGGCAACAGTTTTTTTTTTTTTGGAAGCTACAATTTGCTGGTCAAATTTAGAAGGCATACTAGCAATTATAGTTACAGACTTATCCAAGTGGGAGACTGTTGGATTAGGTGTCTAAGCCCATAACTATAATTGGTATGTACTTGAATTGATAGCAGCACAGTCCTTTTGGGTTGCCCTCAAACCTAGCAACCAGACAAGGAAATTATGAAAGGAGAGATATTAATTTATTATAAGATTAATAAATTAATATAAATGAATTTATTAATATGTTAAAAGATTAATATATTAATGAGAAATCATTTTGTTTAATTAATTGTTAGCCAGAAATTAATTAAAATTAATTTTGGGGTTAAAAGAATTGATTATAAGGTGCAGGGACTAGTTTGCAATTATCTAATAGTTGAGTGGAGGGGTTCTTGAGTGGAAGGCTCTAGAACCCCCTTGGATAAGGGTGGATGAAATCTTTAGGGGAAACCCTAATAATTTCGTCCATAGGGGCTTGGATAAGGCCCTTGGGTTTGCTTAGGCCCTAAGCAAAGGATAACTAGGGTTTCCCCTAAACCCTAGATCCCTCAGCTATATAAGGAGCCTCCTGGTTCATGTTTTGGTCACTCCTTTTCTTTTGAAAAAACCCTAAGAGTCGAAATTTTGCATACTCCCTCTCCCCTCTCTCCTCTACTTTCCTTCTTGCTAGTTTGGGTGTGATTCCATTAGAGGCATTACACTTGTGGTGCTAAGCTTCCAAGAAGATCAAGATCAAGATCAAGGGAATTATCAATTGTTTACTATAACAATTGAAAGGTATGTAATTACTAAACCCTAGGTTGTAAATTTCGATTATAGCCTCTCTCCTCTAGGGTTCTTGTTTTGCAATTCAAAGTTGTATGTTCAATAGATAAAACATAGATCCAAAGTAGGTTGCATGTGAACTTAGGAATTGTTTTCTAGTTTATTTGTTTTACCTAAAACCCATCAAAAGGAAGGAGGGAAGGAGGGGGGAGGAGGAGGAAGAAGGAGGGGCTAAAGGAAGAAGGAGGAAGGAGGAGAGGGGGAGGGCGAAGTCTGGAGGAGGGAGGAGATCCGAGGTCTGTTGGGTGTTGCGGATCAGATGGATTGCGGATCAGGGGAGATGGGTACGGATGGGTCAAGCTGACTGCGGATGGAGGCTAGCTAGGCTGCTAATGGTTTGACTTCGGATGGAGCGTGGTTTGGTGTGAACGCAAGGAACTGGCTGCGGTAGGCAAGGAAGCTGAGGCGGCTGCGGATGCTAGACTGCAGTAGGCACGCCTGCGGTCCGAGGTGAAGTGGGCGAGAGCCTGCGGATTCGAGCTGCGGTCCAAGCCAAGAGGATCCGAAGCTGCGGTCTTGAGGGACTTCGGTCAGCAGAATAAGGAAGGGAAGGTTGCGGTTTTTGGCTGCTGACCTCAACTGCGGATAGAGGCTGAGAGGACCTCGAATCAAGGCTAAGAAGGGGCTGCGGGGAGGCTTCTAAGGGGACTCCGGTAGGCAGTTTTTGGATGCGGTTCGGGGGTCCGGAAGGGGCTGAACAGGTTACGAAAAATGCTATTTTTTCATGAAAAATGGTACCTCAAAGGCCATTTATTCATATTTTAATAAGCGAATCTTTTATAAATCATTTAAGTCAACAAGTGGGTCTTGGGAAGGCAAAAAGAAGAGTGTACAGGGGGGTTTTTAGGGGACAAAAGGTGATGGGATTTGTCATAGTCACATGGTTTTTAGCTTGGGAAGGCAAATATAAGTGAATTACTCTTTACCCAAAAGAGTAAAAAGGACAAAGTGCTTTATGCAAACAACAACTTACGTCCAATTTTCTTCAATTAAATATCTACAGCAAGAGTAAATGAGGAGTAAAAGTCTTCATACCTCAAGAAGATTTCAAGTTGCTGGTTAAAAAAAAGAGCACCACTTCAATGAAAATAAGCCCATAATTGTGTCTTCTCATTTACAAGGCATAAATAAAATGCCTAGAGCAAATTCTTCAACAAATTGGAGACCACAAAAATAATTTCTCTTCCCATTTGCTTTATTTCTTCAACAGAAAAATAATAAGAACATGAAGAACATCATTTTTTCCAGCAATAATAGAACGATCAGCAGCAACAACTTTTATTTTTGCTAAGGTAGAATCACCGAAAAGATAGAAATAAGAAAGAACTTCATAAAAAAAATTCTGGTTTGCAATCCGAAAAATTTTCTTGCAGAAACACGGAAAAATCACAAGATAATCACCGAACGGGAGTCGTTCCCTTGAACTAATCATGAGATCTTCAAGGTACGGCTCTGATACCAATTGTAGAGACCCATTTTTATAACGAATGGTGAATGCTGAAGAAAGATATCTCGAGACTAGTCGTGTTTTTGGAAGTATGAACACGAAGAACATAATATGAGTTCATAGAAAAGAAGTAAGAACAAGAGAGAATAATCATAATATTGCATGAAGAACATGCTGGGAAAGAAACTCTCCCTAGGTGGGGATAACCCACCACTTTCTCTCTCTAGAATTACATTTTAGAAGTGTAACTCTTACTAAGGAAAAGATAAGCTAGCTTACTAAGGAAATAAATGACCAACTCTCCCTTTATATAAGAGGGAGAGTATTTACACCATCAATACAATAAAGGGAAAATATAACCTAACTATCACTCATTATTTGTGGAGCATTCACATGCCCCAACAGTTAAGATGCCTTATAGCCTAGGGATTTTCTTATTGTTTGTTTCTTAGAACCTATACTAATATTACTTACTTATTTGAAAAATACGTTAGGTTGCATGCTCCAAGAGTTAAATAGTTTTAGACTGTCTGATTTGGCGTTATTGTGTAGCTCTTGTCTGAGTCCAACCGTTGTAGTGTCGGGTCATTCCGTCAACAGACTCTTTGATTTTAGAGGCATGTAATTGTATTCATCAGATAATTAGTTAGTATTGGTAGAAGTTCTTCCGCAACAAATAAGTAGGGTAAAGTAAAAGGAATCTTAGAAGAAGAGTCTAGGAAAATTAGTATTTGTTTGAAGGGACATAATTATGGAATAAATTGACGGTAGAAATGATGAAATCTAGAAATGTGAGTAATTAAGCCCTTGTAACACTAGGTGTGTGAAAAGGCCTATAGATTGTAGAGTGTAGTGACTTAGAAACATTGGAGCAATTCTTCTATCTAGTATGGATAGGTGTAGAAGGTAGTATGGGCCCGTACTACTAGAAACAAAGGATCCATACAGGAATTAAGGAAAGACACAAAGTTTCTAAGGAACTGGAGATAATTCGAATACCCCTTTAAAGTTAGTATTAACTCATTCCCATTACGCTTTCAACATGGTAATAATCACCAGGGCAAGCGGATCGGGTTTGGGATCTGAAGGGTCAAGAGCAAGCGAGAGTGAGATATGCGATTGGATCGAGTGGTGGTATCAGCAACAGTAAGAGAGATAATTCCAAAATAAATCAGAACTATCAAAACCGAACTCATCGCTCTTTTGATGAACGGTACGTTGTTATTGCTAGTACCGTTGCCGCCGCAGCAACTATCGTCGTTGCTGCTGCAGCTTCACCTAGAGAGAGGGGGATGCCATATAAGGAGTTCAACAACACCAAGCCGCCAAATTTTGAAGGTGTCTGGGATCCAACCAATGCAATGATATGGATCTCCAATGTGGAAGGATGATTTTACACCTGTCCCTGTCCAGCCAACCTAAAGTTTAGGTATGCGCAGAATCTTCTCTGCCATGAGGCGGAAGATTGGTGGAATTTTATCACAAAGGACTATTCACCCACAGAGAATAGCGTAGTAACATGGGAACAGTTTGAGGAGAAGTTTAGGGAAGAGTATGTTCTACTGGTAGAGAAGGAGCGACTAGCTCAGGAATACTTGCCACTCAAGCAAACCACAGAGTCGATGATAGAGATCACCAAGAAGCTCACCGAGAGGGCCCTGTTTTGCCTAGAGTACGCATCTTCAGAACTGGTACACATGTCAAGGTACCTGAGTATGCTCAAGAATGACATTTGGGAATTTGTATCAAGCAATTGGTACAAGAACTTGGTAGAAATGCAAGAGTATGCCAGGAGAAGAGAAATTGAGTTGAAAACTTAACAAAAGGAAAAGAGGCAGACGCCAGCTCCATCTTAGCCAGCAACCAAGAAATTCAAGCACACTGATTTAAGGTTGTAGGACAGAGAGGTACTCAATGAAACAAGTGTGGGAAGCCTCATAAGGGAGCTTGTCATGCGTTGGTATGATTCAACTGGGCAAAGAGGGACATTACAACAGATATTGTAAGCATGGAGCACAGGAGTGCGTATCTATTTCCACTGCAACCAGATGAGTCATATCAAGGCCAATTGCCCTCTTGTGAACCCAATAGGCGCAATACAAGCTCCATCACCTGCAACATTGAGGATAAGCAACATACGACAAGGCGGGGTTGAAGCCCAAGGGCCAAAGGGCGAGCTTTTCAACTCATGGCAGAAGAAGCGAGGGAAGCACCAGAAAACATGGTTGGTTGTTGAAGAGATTTGGAATCGTGTTTGAATGTAATTCAAGTATGAATTGAGTAAATGATTTAAAACGATGAACAGTGGAGTAAATAGAATATTTGATCAGCTCGTATTATGCTTTTCAGTTTACAGAATACAATGACTAAACTGTAAATCTGTGTAAAAGCTCTCCTAGATCACTAGTACAGACCCTTATATATAGGAGAACAAAAGCATAACGGTACTAAGGACTAAGAGTTAAGACTTGACTTTACAATGCCTTAGTAAAATAACAATACATCCGAAGGCCTACATATACGAAGACAACAGATACTTCGTAACAATCAAACTGACCCTTCGACTATTACAACATTTTAGCCCTAACAATCTCCCCTTTTGGAATTAAGGTCAAAGTCTTCAAGACGTCAGTGATTGAACGGCATACATCAGCACTCTTCGGATTTCCATATACCAAGAGATAACTTTCTTTATCTCTTTCTTGTCTCCTTCAGAGTTTTTCTTGCAGTGGTTCATACGAACAATTAAGTTCGTATATTGCGAGTTGGTGTATCTCTCCACTTCACAAGTTTGAAATAAAAATCGTTTAGCTCTTCTAGCTTTATCTTTTCCTGCAAAAACAATACCCAATGGCTTTAAACAAATTTCACCATCTTCGTACTTGTTCAACTCATTCTGCTTCTTCGTTGGTGCCATTGGTGTAGTTATGTCGAAGCCTTTGACAGTAGCAAGTTCGACTTCTGTTTGAGCCAAACACTCGAAGTAATTCTCCAAAAATATTTTGATGTGCTTGCACCCAAGATTAAAAACATCTGGCTCAGTGTCTTGAAGAAAAGAAAATGATTTGTCTTTGAGCATCAAGGCGATATTGATGAGATCATACGTATTCATCAAAGGAAAGTCTGCCACTGTAAATTCTTGTAGCTTTCCACTTGCTCTTGCCACAGTGTACTTGAGATTTTCAAACTTCCCTTCGAATATGACATCCCTTTTGATGGATATCACCTTTTTAATCTTCTCCGAAAACCACACTTCTTCCTGAGCCTTAGCCAAATCTGCATGAAATCTTATTTTCATCTTCTTTCCCTCTTCGGTTTCCAATGATTTTATTTCAGCTTTGAATTGTGGCATAACAAACATCATTTCATTGACCGGAAAATCAAGTTGACCAAAATCTGTGTTCGTAACCCCATAGTTCTTTTTCGGAACCTTCTCAAAAGAATACATGTGATCAAACATCACCCTGGATTCTATGGTTTCATAGTTATAAACTTTCGAAGGATCACCCTTGTCAACTTTCGAATTATCCAAAGCTCTTTGTCTCATTATACTCTGAACATGTCTCATTCTTTCAACCTCAGCTGCCACCTCAGCTTTCTTCTCTTTATTTGACTTCTCAATTATAATTCCTTTTCCCTTATCTTTGATATTTGACAAAGCCATTTTTTCCGAAGAAGAGACATCAATTTGCTTCTGAATTACAACACCTTTTGAGATAGGTTTTGAAATTGGAACTGTTGTAATCACAGTCGAAGTGACTGGACCAGCTGAAACAACAGTTGGCTTTGCCACCACCTTCGTAGGATATACTTTTCCGACTACCTTCGCATCTTCTGTTGTCTTCATTTGTTCCCCAGTCTTTGTTTGATCAATCTTTTCTCCCCCTTGCACCCCTGTGAAAGCAGGTGGGGCATCTGATACATTTGGTAAAAGGCTTGAAATGCGAAGTAGTGGAGCCAAATTCTTGTGTTAGATGGCTTCGAAGTGAGAAAATTTTTGAGAAATAAATTCTTGAGAAATAATCGGAGATACATACTTCGAAGATAAGTCTTGTAATTCTTTCAACAACTTGACCAATTCTCCAAAATTTTGGTCTTCTTTGGCAGAAAGAGTTGTCAGTTGTGGATTTATCTGCTCAAACAGTTTGACACATTTGACAACAGCATCACAAATAATATCAATTTTCTGATTTGCTGAAGCGTAATCCTGTTGAACAATCTGAACTTCCTTCTGCATGTCTTCGTGAAGTTCTCTGATGTGTAAATTAACATCCTCTCGTACCTTCTTGACTTCCTGTACGAAGAGCACATGACGCTCCTTCGTAACCATTTTTAGATCTTCCAACTCTCTTACAAAATCAGATCTCTGAGAATTAATACGATTCTCATTCGAAATATCATGCTGGTCAACTTTTTCGAGACCACGACTCTCTGAATCTCGAATCAGCCCAGATGCCTTCGAAATCACACGCCCTTCCATCATCTTGATTAAGGAATCTACTTCCAAACTTGTAACCCCACCACTACCCACATCTGCTTGTGATTGCAAGATTGAATTCAATTTTGAATTCAAAATCTTGAATTGCTTCATTGTCATCAGCATGTGGTCTGGAAAATCTTCTTCGGCATGGTCAAAATGAAGAGCTTCGAATGTGCCTCCAAAGCCTTCAGTATCAGTTTCAGCATCAGCAGCCATAGTTTCATCAATTGGTGAATATGGGTTCGGTGGATCAGTTGATTGAGTTGAAAATATGGTAGTGAATGGTTGATCCATGATAGATTGAAAAGTAGGAGAATCAGTAGTCGATGTAACCTGAGGTAATGAAACAACAAGACTTTGTTCAGTAGGCTTCGAAAGACCAACAAGTTCACTGGTCTTCGCTTCTTCGTGAATTCGAATCTCCAGTGTTTCAGGAACTTGCTCTACTTCTTCTGTTTTTTGATTCTTCTTCAGAAACTTTGCAAGATCTTCAGCCCTTCTCTTTTTGGATGATGGAGATACCGAAGCTGGAATTTCCCTAACAGTTACACCCTGATGTGTAACTTGAGTTTTCTTAACAAGCTGAGACGAAGACTTTCGCTTGATTTTGATTCGGCGAAAAACCTCCGTCTTCGATGGAATAGTTTCTTTCGAAGGAGACGCTTCAATAATGGGTGTATCAGCAACTATTGTTAAAATTAGAGAAACATCTTCGATTGTAGCAGTTTTAGTCATTGGAGATTTCTTCTTCTTCTCATCCTTCACAAATTTTTACTAAGTCGAAGATTGTTAAAAGGGGGAGATTGTTAGGGCTAAAATGTTGTAATAGTCGAAGGGTCAGTTTGATTGTTACGAAGTATCTGTTGTCTTCGTATATGTAGGTCTTCGGATGTATTGTTATTTTACTAAGGCATTATAAAGTCAAGTCTTAACTCTTAGTCCTTAGTACTGTTATGCTTTTGTTCTCCTATATATAGGGGTCTGTACTAGTGATCTAGGAGAGCTTTTACACAGATTTACAGTTTAGTCATTGTATTTTGTAAACTGAAAAGCATAATACGAGCTGATCAAATATTCTATTTACTCCACTGTTCATCGTTTTAAATCATTTACTCAATTCATACTTGAATTACATTCAAACTCGATTCCAAATCTCTTCAATTGGTATCAGAGCAGGTCTTCAAGATCAAGGTGATATTTGAAGAACGATTCTCGGTTTGACAATTTTGTCGCAATTTGATCAATTTTGGTGAGTCTCTCTCTATGATCTCTCGTAATATTTGAATCGAGCGTTGCGTTTTTTATTTTTGATCATTTGACTCATTAGATCAAATTTTCTTTGAAAAACTCATTTGTTTTGATCCAATAATTTTTTTTGTTGATCAAATCCCGATCCACTCTCATATTCATTTGTTTGATTTAATTCTCAATTTGGAATTGTTCATTTGATTCAAAATTTAGTCCAAAATCATATTACATTCATTACTGTTCATGGGTGTTTAATATCTTAAAGTCGTGTGTTTAGAATCTGATGTCACTGTTCATAGTTATTGAGCCCATAATTTGTTTTTGATCCATTATCAAATCTTTTACTATTCACAATTTATTGATCAGCCCAAATATTCTTTCGATCCAATGTCTTAAAAAGCTAAGCCCACAAGAATTCATTGAATCATATAGATATAAATCTGCTGTTGTTTATGGTTCATTATCATACGTTTTATCTAGTTGTACCATCGACTTCATATGCATCTGTTCTTGAGTGCTTCATCTTTGTTTCTCATTTTTTTCTCTCGAACGATGTTGTATGTATATTGAAAATGAGTTTCGATTTCATATGATTCGTGTATGATGAAATCGATTTTGTTCAAGCAAAAGTGAAGAAATCGGAAATTGGTATTTTGATTTGGATAAAAATTGGTCAAGAACTTGCTATCAATTGAAATTTTTGTGAAGAACAGATGATTTATCAAGTTTTAGATCCAAAATTTGGTATTTGATTCATCGATTTGGTGTTTGAATGCGAAAAGTCAATCATTATAAAAGTCAACTGTGATTTTTTGGAGTTAATTCGATGAATTAAATGTCAAAATCGTTTGATACAAGTTGTTTTGGGGCTATGGATGTCGAAACTAAGGATGATTTGTAGTTCAATTTCGAAAATTATTGGATTTATGATCTTGATGACGAACGAGACTTGAAAGAAAGAACGACTGTGAAAGTGAAAATCGATTTTGATGTGGAATTGGTTTTTGGTTTCGAAGTTTGGGTTGATAGATTCGAAGGGATAACAATCGATTGTGTAGTTAGATTTTGAAAGATTAGGTTAATGTTTGAATGTTGTCTAACAGATGGGTTGATGTTCGAAGGTTTGGAAATCTTTGCGAATTTGGTGTATTTGGCTGAAAAACGAAGCGTGATTTGAATTGTCGAATATTGGGTTTGAGGAAATAACGAAAATCGATGTTGGTTTGGTGAATTGGTGTTCAATTTCATGAAAAACGAAGGGTTCATAATCGGTTTAGATTGAGATTCGAAGATCAATGGTCAAATGGGTTTGATACTGTAGAACGTTTTGGAACTGGGTTTGCTTTGAAAAACGAAGATTTGGGTTACAAAGCAAATGGGAGTAGTAATTGGCTATTGAGCAGTGATATATGAAGTCTTGATGTTGAGCTGTTGTTGAACGAACGTACGAAGAATGAAGAACTGGGTTAACGTACGAAGGGGTACTGTTTATTATTGTTCATAATAGAGTCTTCGTATGCTTCGTATTTTTGGTTAATTGGGGAAGATGGAGATTGATACGAAGAGGAGAGAGAAAGAAAAGTCTTCGTACGTTTTGCAATTTGCCAAAGTCTTCGTGTGTTTTGACATGGAAAAGGAAAAAGTTTCGAAAATAGCCCTTGAACCTTCGAATTTTTGACACTTCGAAAATTAAAGCAAGTTTCGTATGTTTAACACTTTTCACCCAACTTCGAAAATTGTTTGAGGCTTCGCATATTTGGTACAAGTCTTCGTATGTTTGTGCAAAATGGCAGAATTTTCGAAAATAGTCCCTGAGGCTTCGAATGTTTGGCGGTTCGAATTTTTGACACTTCGAAAATTAAAGCAAGTTTCGTATGTTTAACACTTTTCACCCAACTTCGAAAATTGTTTGAGGCTTCGCATATTTGGTACAAGTCTTCGTATGTTTGTGCAAAATGGCAGAATTTTCGAAAATAGTCCCTGAGACTTCGAATGTTTGGCGGTTCATACCCAAATTCGAAAAAGGATTGTTTTTGCTGAAAATTGAAGAAAATGCATTTTTAGGCCTCTGCAGTTTGTGCAAATTGATGCTTTCTACCCAGATTTGGAAAAGGGGGATAGTTTTGCATATTTTGTTGTTTTGGGCGCAACGGGTCACTGCAGAATTTTGAAATTGACAATTTCTACCCATTTTTAAGAAATTTTGTCAAAGGCGATCCGTGAACGAAGCTAAAAATTCAATATTTTTTGGGTTTTCCGGATTGAAGCACAAAGTTTATGCCACATGTTAAGGGGGAGTTTTGACACGAAAAATTCCGAATAGAGCACGTTCTTTTTCCTTAGAGTTTTATAATCAAATTTTGATTATAAAAAGGGGGAGAAGTTTAATATGGAAATTCGAACTTGAATTTTTCATATTATGCGGATTTGAAGACCGAAGTGATCTTGAAGTTTTGAAGCCTATGAGATGATGCAATTGGATGTTCGGAAGTGATGTATTCGAAATGGGTTTGGTTTTATTGAAGATTTTTAGGGTGTTTTTTATGCGCAACTTTTGGGTGATTATTTGGAGTTTGGAATACTCTTGATCATTCGTTGTTGCTTGGTTTGTATGGTCTCACATCCTAGAGCCCAAATTGAAGAGTCATGGAAGAATTGAAGATTGAAGTTCGTTTCGACATGTGTCACCTTTGAGGCTCGAACCGCGTAGGGCTTGATTTTGGAAGATTTGAAGTGGGTCATTCATTCCTAACTTTGAGGGGGAGACTGTTGGGGTGCAAAGTTCTTCATTCATGACTTTGTAAATGTTTGACTTTTGTAAAACCCACTTGCATGTGGTGTTTTAGCCTTTAGACCCATTTGTTATTGAGAGTGAGAGAGAGAGACATGTAAACACCTCTATATAAGGTGGGTTTGTCCACTTGTAGAGGTGTGCTTGAGAGATGTAGTCATAGTGATTAGTGAGTGAGATATTTATGAAGTTCTAGACTAGATCCCTTTTTGTACTCATTTACTATGATCGAATATATCTTTTAGCACCCAAATCACCATGTTCAATTGTGCAAGCTTTAATTCCGCATGCCAAACCATGTTCTTTGTCACTACAGTTGTTTTATTGACCGATGGAAGGCTCACATCGAGTAAAATAGTTTTAGTTTTCCATTAGAGCCATATGTTAGGTTTAATAAATGTACAAAAAAATTATAATAAAAGATGAAATGTTTACTAGTATTACAATAATGTATGTGTTAGTGTATTTTCAAACGGCATGTGCTTATCCTACTTTAAGAAAGTCACTTATGGAGAATACAAGTAGTAGTAGTACGATAGGAATATCGAAGGTCACTGGATATGACAACTAAGAGTTTCTTCAAAGTAAAAGGAAGCAAAAACCAGTTTGGTCTTCATGTAGCATCAAATAATAAGTCAAACCCGAGTGGGGGAGAACCCACCCCGAAGATAAAAGTACGAAAAGAAGTTTGACATTTTGTTCAAACACTTAGGTCCAACAGAATTACATCATGAATAGTTAGAAGCAGTTTCGGTGTTATCCTGTGAGAAAAAGAAGAAAGGAGTCACAAATCATGGGTATGTTGGATACATAGGTTTAAGCAAGATTTAGAAGTCAAGGGAAAGTCATGGTTGGCTGCAAAAAAAGTATAATAAATAAATAAAGGGACCCACTATTTGCAAGGGATCAGTCAACATCTCTTCAGTTCTTATTGTTGATGTGATTATTAGCAAGAACAAGAGAACAAGGCTATCCTAAAATTAGCAAAACTAATTATGTGGCTGAGAAATTTGAAAGTTTCTAACAAAGGTAGTTTGGTCAGAGCATGATGCTTAATAAAGGAAAGCCAAACTACATTTTGTAAATTATTTTTCTTAAAGTTTTGTTGTTACAAAAAATAAACAAAAGCAAAATAAAAAATCATTTTTCAGTGTTTTACTTAGTCTTCTTTTAAATAATTTTTTTGTTAGTTTTCCTTTCTAGTTAAATAAAAAAATCATTTGATTTTTCATGTTGTATAAAGCTTTGTTTAATTTTATTTTATTTAATCTCTTTCTAGTTGATTTTATTCGGTTTTTAGTCTATTTTATTATGTCTTTTAGATTGTTTTTCTTGTTATTCATTTAAATACAAAAATCCAAAAACAAGTAGTGTGCAAGTCTTCTCGACAAAAGATTTTCAAGTTTATAATTTCAATCAACATGATTAAAATATAAGGGAGTTGTAGTTTTGGTAAAACAAATTTCATAGAAACAGACTTCAAAGTAGGATGCACATTAATAGAAATAGTTGTACTACAAAATACCCTTAACACATTAATCAACATAACCTTGAAGCAGGTTATGACCAAAATACCCCTTAACTAGTATCATAGTAGCATTACATCATTCCGTAGTAAGGTAGCATAGTTACATTACAAAAGACTTAAGGTTTGTTACCAATTCCATGCAAAAGACTAAACGTTTGTGTTGGATGACAAAAGATACTAGTAGTAAACAAGCACATCATTCTAAAGTTACTGGCTTGTTTTGACTGCAACCAATCTCTCATTTGGGGACAACTTTCTTACTTAGACCAATCTTGGTTATACGTTCTGAAACTTTCCTCTTTCTCACATGCATCTTTCCAATTCTTGAAGCTCTAAGAGCTTGAACAAGAGCTTTAACAGGATCTTGAATAGGAGCTTGAAAAGGATGATGTCCACATCCATTCTTACCGTAGATCCTGGATTAGACCTCATAATCTCCTCACCATAATCCCACAACCTTCCATAATGCTCAACCAAAGTACCTTCAATCTTACTCAATGCAAACCTTCTTGCATTTCTACACTGCCCCAAACTAACATTAATATTAAATTTTTTGGAAATTTTAGCTTTCATTTTCCTTAAGCTCATTTTTGGTCTTTCTAATATTTCATTAACAAAATGCTTCCCAATCCACCTATAACTCACAATTGCTCCAAGTTTGAATGACCTGGAGCAATTGTGATCATCTTTCAGTGACTTAATTTGAAAAGAATGTTCGTCATTCATCCAAGTGGCCCAGAGTCTAAATGGGCATTTATGTGTTGTACCTTTGCTACATTTAGCTAACAACATGTTCTTATCACTTTTTTTCATACCATAAACTATATACATGTCTAACAACATAATTACTCAGTAAACATTTAAGCTCATCAGGGTCAAAAAACTTCATACCTAGTACAGGAACCATCTTCTTCCAATTTTGGTTTGGATCATGGACGGGATACATTGGTTTCACATCAACTTCTTTGTCTATTACATCTGTGTCAGAACCATCTTCTAATTTCTTGTTACGACAAAGGGCATTAAGAAATGAATCATCAAGTGGTTTCTTACCTGACACCAATACATCATCTTCATGGTCAGGTAAAATTGCGTCCAAAAATGTAGAATCATCAACTTCGTCTTCATCGTCTACAACCGAATCATATTCATCAGGATTCTCATCCTCTATCCAATCGAAAATGGGTTCATTGTACTGATCAATGTACACATTAATTCTTTTTTCTTGGCTTCCATTACCAACCTCAAGGAACTCTCTGTAATCTCCTTCATTCTGAATTACTCCTAAACCTTCACTCAACCTTTCATGTGGAAGACGGTAGTAAACATCGTTGCAGGGATCTTCTTTGTGAGCTTTTCAAGGAATGTAATGAAATCTGAAAATACCATAGCGTTGAAGTCGACATCTCGCACAGATGTGATGTCTAGGTCGAAATATACAAGGGGGTTGGGGAAAATACACCATTATAGTGAACATCCACGATGAGGGATGATCCCTTCATCATTACAGTCGAAGAAACAGAAATTGATTTCAATTGCAAAGGTTCGACATTGAGAACGAAGAGAAAGGGAAACGATGGAACGAAGGAATGAAAGCGGTGGGTTTTTTTGTTTATGAGCCCTAATTCCAATTACGAGTCATATAATGTGTCAAAAATACCAAGTAATTTTATTTAATGGCACATAATACAACATAATGCCACATAATATGCGAAATCAGCAAAAACCTACGATCATCGGTCATATTACCTTAATATGTAAAACAAGTTCAATTGGCAAATATATACAAAAAAAACATTGTTACCTTAATGTGTACAGACCCTAAACTACGTTACCTTTCTATGTCATTAACCCTTGGATGTTTTTCAAACTGATGACCATGACAACCATCGGTTTAAAAATTAGATGATAAGATGATTAAAGCTACTAATCTTACATTAATCTCAATAATCTATTTTATGGCCTTTATGTTTTGATTCTTTATCCTGGGACCAAAAAATCCCTTTTATGTGGGTTCATCCATTAAGAAGACACATTTTTGATGAGTTTTTCCTTTTTAATTTTGAAGGTTCATGGTAAGTTTTTTTTTCTTTTTTTTTTTTAGGTCAAAGACCATTAAATATTTGTAAAATATATGAGTTTATATAACATCTGTTTATTTATAAAATATCTGAATTTTATAGAGTATTTGTAAAATCGCCAACATTAATCACAAAAATCCTAAAATGGGAGGGTCTCTATATGTAACAACCATATTTTCGCAAATGTTACAAAATAACCGTCTAATTTAAAAAAAAAAAAAAAAAAAAAAAAGATCTTAAAAAATTACTTAGCCTTTTCATTTTGTTGTATGAGTCATCGTTTCAAATAAAAAATCTTTAAATGCTCGTAATTAGCATGATAATTTGCAAAACAAGAAAATTTCACTAAATATGCATTTCATTTAACGAAATATTATACTTCACGTCGTCTCAAGTTAATTTTAAATTAATAAACATATTGGGGTCCCAGTCGGCCAGTCCCCATCCAGTTGTAGAATATTAACATGTTCGCTAGTTTAAAATGCACGTTTAGTTGAAAAACACTTATCACTTACATCACAAAAAAAGAACATTCGGCAAAATGGATATATGGCTTTTTGAAATGCTCTAATTCCATGTTTTTTTACATCATCAACTTATTAATAAAGTTAATTTACATTTTTGGTGAATTTAATACATTAAAGTTGATAAAAGAACACAGAATTCTAATTCTAAGTACCAATAATGATATATTTCTTCTGAAAAGTTAAAAACCATTTTTAGTAGTGACATTCTTGTGAATGGACACGCATCCTTGTTTCTAGCAAAGTTAAGTCACACATTTGTGCTCATTTTACATCACACAAATACATTTCATGGGGATGGGGTCCACCAAATAAAAACCAAAAAGCACACTCTAATAGAAACAAACAACCCACCTGCATATAATATTAATATTGTAGCACTAAATACTAATGGTGTTGCATAAGAAAAGGAAAAAAGATAACTTGAAGTAAGGTACACCTAAGGGTATAAACATTAGGTACACCTAAACTCCTATCAAACATAAAAAAAATATATTTCGTCTTTGAGGCTAAAATGGGAAATTATGCACTCCTCTCTCACTTGGGACTATATGCTCATATTTGATGTCGTTCCTATATTAGCTTCTTTCTACTCTTTGTATTGTATGGATTTAAAATAACTTGACTAAATTGCCCCCAACTCCCAAGGAGAAAAAAAAAGATCTACCATTGTTTAGCATTCTGAAAACATTAAGCAAGAAACTAATCCAATTGAAGAGATGGATTTGCTTAACAATGTATCCTAATGATTTCAGAAATAAATATTCTTCAAATTAAGCTTCCTATTAAAGCATTGGATAAGATTCCTAAAGAAATTTCCCACTATGAAAGGCCTTCAAAAATTCAGGAAATTTCTTTTCTAAATTTGCAGCAACAAGAATTAAAGCAGATAGTCAGTAAAAGTAACTTAAATCGGACCACAATACACATATCTCCAAACATACAGAGGGATACTATTATTCTATTCTCATATTAAAGGTAAAGATGAATTGGAACACACTCAATATAGTCAATACACCAAACATTCAGAGGTTGCTAATCTTCAATCTATAGCATAATCACATATCCATGATCAACTAAATCGAGTAGGTAGCCAATGTTCTACAGATATGACTGTAAAACGGTAAATAATATCATTTCAAGAATCTTTCAATTCAGGAAATTTGTATTCTAACTTCATGTTGCTGATAACGTGTAAAAAGGTACAGACAGAAACAGGGGAATGTTCTGTAAATGAATGGTATACAGTAATATGAAATACTATACAATCTAATCGTGTGATGTTCTTTGCTTTCAATTAAGTTGAGAAAGAAATGAAATTAAATAGGCATCAATGATCAAATGACAGCAAGAGGAAAAGAACGTGCACCAGTGAATTTTCTTTTTGGCTGTCAGTGAACTGTGACTTTAGATCTTTTTCTTGCCTCGCTGTAAAGCACTACTCCCATTATCGTCACCCCGAAACCGGAAATCCCCATCGCCGTCACCGGATTTTTGAAAATCATTACAGAAACCACCGCTGCAACAGCAGCCTTGGCGTTTCCTAACACCTGCAATGTCAATGCACTCGTATGCTTCGTCACCAAAAAGTTCGTCAAGTTCACCAAATACGCCACTGTAGCATTACCGATCAACAAAAACACCATAAACGAATCACTTTTCGCTTTCTCTAATGTCTTGCCCAACACATTCCCTTCTATATACAAAGTAAAAGGTAACAAAATCGCGGCCGCCATTGGCGCCATATACAATAAGAGATTCATTGAATGGAGTTTCTCCGAATCCGACGTCAACAACAATCCTTGAACCACCGACTTCAACGCTCTGCCAGCGGTGGATCCCACGCACATCAAAAATCCAAACAAATGAAACAATGGTTCGCTGTTACTCGCCAAAACGATTCCGAATACAACTGGCATTAAAGCGAAGTATACCTCAGCAGACTCCTTCTTACAAGTGATCAGGAAAGCGAAGATCGCTGTGAAAAATGGCGTCGTTGCTCCAATAGCTTGGTTGAATGAAACAGGCAGGTATCTGAGTGAGGTATTTCCACAAACGACTGAGAAGCAGAAAATTGCGGATAATGCGAATATTTTAAAAAACTGCTTTCGAGATGAAATCTGTTGAAACGGAACGATCTGGAACCACCGGATTGCGATCAAGCTGTAGAAAGTACAGGAGATCATGTGAAGCATTGTGAGGAAGATCGGGTATCTGAAACCATAGAAGCTGAGAAGGTATTTGTTGAGGAGGAGGACGCCGATGTTGGATAAGTACCATGACGCGATGATCAGAGCCGTTAAGATTGTCGGAGAAACGACTGATGTGATAGATAAGGCCGCGAAAATGTTGTTGCTGGTGCCGTAACGGACTTCACCGGTGGGCGTGGTCGGGATGTCGACGGAGGTTTCTAACCTAGGATTGCTGCTCCGGCGAGTGGTCCATGACTGAGCCTCCACCATTGACGGTGTACACACAGTGAAGCTGAATGTGTTTGCGTTAAGATTCGGATTGGATCTGGGAAAATGAGATGTGTGCAGTACAGGTGACTATGATATACTGATAAGTCAGAAAAGTTTATAACTTACCCTGATGTTTAAACGTTATGACATTCTGCCGTCCTCAAAGTTCTATTTATATATATACACAACTTAAAGTTATCAATAGTAATGCAGCTTTTTTAACTATGGATTTGGAAGAATGGTATTTGTGTTTTTTTTTGTTCACTTAATATATGTTACTATTTTTCTAAATCAGAAAAATAATTATAATTGGAAGACTGTCCACATCAATATAATGATATTTTTCATTTGTTATAGCAACGGATGTTGAACAGAAAACATATGATTTCCTGATTAACTGGAATCGAACAAAATTAAATAGTAAAAAGTAGTTGGGCGGATCTGAATGTGTCCCTAAAATTGAACTTGATGATGTCTTAAGATAAAAATCAAACATGTGAGATGGAAAATATTAATTAAGAAGAACAAAAAAACCCTAAAAAACAAATATTAAACGATTTTTTGTCGCCAGACGTCGCCGCCCTCTTCCACATTTCGTTGCCGCCTCTGGTCCTTTGTCTCCGGTAGTTGATTACAGGACGCACTTTGCTTCTTCGATTTTCAGCCCTACCATCATAAGCTTCAAAAGATCGCAGTTCTACCATTGGTCCACTCTCTAACGCTCTCTATGGCTCTGTCCATCTCCACTCCACTAGTGTTTGCCTTCTCCGACAACCATCTGCGTGGCTACAACCTTGAGTCCGTTTTGTTGGTGTTGTATGCCCTCTGCTCCCCTTTGGATTACTCCTTCATTTAGGTAAGTTTTAATATTTTGAAACAATCTGAAATCAGAATTCAGAGTTTGGAAATCAGTTAAATAATATTGTCTTTTCAAAATATTAATTTTCTTTATTTGTTTCTTGTTTAAAATTAATAATAAAGAATCTCTTCTTTTGTTTTAATTGTTCATTGATTAGAAAATTTTGTATTGTATATGATGTTGTTTGTTTTAATTTTATTAAACTGGTTTATATTTTAAGATATAATGTGAAATGTGAAACAAGTTTTCCATTTCATGATCATGAAAAACAAAATGAACAAAAAAATGAGAAACAAACATCTTTCTCAAAGTATATGAAAATTGCTATCCTGAATTCTAGAAAAAGACTAAATATGAGTCATACTATGTAAATCAACGAGATAGATATTAGAAGTGCCTTAGACTGTATTATTGGCAACCCGACCCGGTACCAAATTTTTTTGACTAATTTATTTTGTCACCTCATTCAAGATGGACACTGTGAGTTTCAATCCTAAATTCCCCACTGTTCCTTGGTTTTGGAGTGCAGTTAGCGCTATGAGAGCCGATCACTCAAGTGGTAAAATCTTTTATTGTTCCTCTTCTTGTGTTCTTGTTCCAACTTTTTGATGAATCGGTTGAAATTGGAGTGAATTGTTGCCAAATTGCTATCATAGATTATTTTTCTTTATACTTTCGATTCTTGTGATTTTGTGTGATTAATTTTCAGCCACTTTGGGTGTGTTTTTGATGGCTAATGGCTTCCAAAATATTGCCAAGAACACTCTCAAAGATGTTATTAATCATTTTAATGAATTGCTCAAAGTTTTGGAAATATTGTCTTCCTTTTGTTGTTTGAATTCGTGTTTATCAAAAACGATCAACAAAACTAAAAAAATAGTTTTTTCCCGCTTTCCTCATGAAATTTGTTAAATATAAAAAACAATGCAAGTAAAATTGTTTCTGATTTCTAGTTCGTTTCGTACAAATGAATTTGTTTTAAGATTGTAAGAATAATATTACGGAAATGTACGAAAAGAAACAAGAAAATAACAAAGGCTGAGGCATGTGTTTAACATATTGTCCTTAAAACAAATTTGTCCGGTACCGGGTATTTGTTTCCGATACAACAGCTTGAAGTGGTTCTTCTAGACCATCAAAACCTTCAATAAGCCTAGATTATCCTTTCTATACAACAAGAAAACGAAGAAGATGAAACGGAAAGAAGAGAGTTTAGTTGCATTGTCTGAGTGTTAAATTGTTGTATTTATACTACAAACTATAACCAACAAAACAACTAAATTGGCATTAAAATACAACTCTTAACCGACAATATATTTAATATCATTCTTAATTACGATTTGTAACCGAAAATTAAACATCAATTTTTGATAAGGTAAGATTCTCGACACGTTATTCATATTCCAACTTTTTTTTGCTCTCCCAAAAGTGCAATGTAACGTCCCAAAAATTATAGATAAAAATTTCACTTTTAATTAAACCAAACCGATCAACCATTTGTTTCATAAGATAGTAATAACAATATTATTCTCAAAACATCAGAGTAAAATATGCTAATGCGGAAAATAAAACTTTGGGGATGTAGTGCGATCAAGCTGGGCCACCAAAACAAGAAGTACATGAAAATATTTTAAACATAAACTGTAAGCACAAAGCTTAGTGAGTTCCCCCAAATACCACATACCATACAAGTCCGGGCCTAGCCTATCATACATGCCTTTGGGCCTAGCCCACATAACCACATGCAAATATCACAAAGACAACAAGCATCCTACATAGTATAGTGAGAAAACTCACATCGATCCGCTGCTAAACAAATAAACACTTGGGTTGTCGAACTGGAAACTCCCCGCACTAAACATAATCAAATAACATCCTAATCAAGTAATAAGCCATAACCGAGGGTCTAAATCTGTAATCCCGACTTCTAGGGTAAAAGACCATTTTACCCTTTCCCTTAATCGACCCATAATTCCATGGTCCAAATCCAAAAGAACCAGAAGCCCAAAATGGCCTAAACAAGTCCAAATCCAATGTTGAGTGTGCGCCAGACGTACCCAACCCGTACACCCTGCGTACTCGATGTTTGACCAAATGACAGGCTGCTGACCCAGTTTGCGCAACATACTGAGAAGTGAGCATTTTCTTCTATAGAAGGCTTAATCCATTAACTTCTCCACGTCCAAACTACATATCTACTTCAAAACAATGTCTTAATACATAAAGTTGGCAACTTTACTCCTTTGCATAACTTAATGGAGCACAAAACCATGCCCTATGTCCAAATCTTCACTTAATGATCCATAACTCAAGCATGGTTGGTCCATAGCCATCAAGATGAAAACTTTATGGACTAAGGACCTCAGAAACAACAAAAGAAACAACCTAAAGCTTCTTGAGTAGCATTTACTCACAAGAATCATCTCATGGGAGCAAAAAGCATAAGATTCTACACTAAAGAGTCATAAATTTTCAAGCTTTTTACCTCTAGAAGAAAGATCAAAATGAATAATGTCTGGATCTACAAGCTCTAAGCCAACCAACTCTTCTCCGATGAGCTCCTTCCTCTTTAATATGCACCAAGAACACTCTAATTCACTCAAAAGGCTCAAAATCCACTCAAAGTAAGGATAGTGTTTTGAGATTACAGGTTGAGGGGGATGGAGGCTGAATATAGGAAGGGTTCCAAGAGTTAATGATGCTTAAATAGGGGGTCCAAACCCTAAAATTTAAGGTTTTCATTATGTGTAATTACGCCCAACATAACTCAGGTGCGCCCATCGTACTCCAAAAGGGTTTCACAATTCCTTTAATGAAGTACACCCAACATACTCCCCATATACGCCCAACGTACTTTCAAATCCTCATTTCCAGCTAAACTTCAAACGACCATAACTTCTTCGTTAGACCTCCGTTTTCGACGTTCTATATATCCACGAAAAGGTCTTGAAGCACTCTACACTTCTGTCTTGTTACTTTTGGTCCATACCAAGTTGAAGTTAAAATCATAAACCTAACAAGTCGTCTGATACTTATCCTTCCCATCCCAACCTTGGTTCCAAATACATAAGTCAAGGGCATAGATCCCAATGCTAATAATATCACCATTCAACAAATTTTGGTTAGAAAGAACGGTTTTTTAAAGCACACAACAGAAGTTGTCTCCAGATACAATGAAAATTTAAATGATTTTTTTATACAATATATTAGTAATTTGTACAGAAAAATATTATGATTCAATATGTTTTTAATATTTAATTTGTTATGATTCAAAATGTTATTACCAAAATATTTTGAACTAAGATTTGTTAATAACCAAAATCTAAAACAAACAACTTTATTTGGTTTGGAAATGATTTGATCCAAAAATTATTTGATAAAAAATGTTTATGATTATTAAGTTTTGATACAAAATATTATAAATAAACATTGTAAGATATAAATTTTGTTTGAACCAAAATTTATTATGAAACAAATTTTACATAAAAAAAACATATTTTTGGTGTTTACGAAAATAAAAAATTAACGAAAACGAATATTTCTCAAAATTAAAGTTTGATATAAAAAAATTATTCTATAAAATTTATTTTTGAAAAGTTCATAATATATGATATATAAAATTTTTTATTTGGATAACAAAATTTTCACCTTTTGGTATTTATAAAAACTTGGATTCCTGTAAACAAAATATAGGTATCTTTAATATTAATGTTTTTGATTTTTTATAGACTTACTAAAACAGTAAAAAGAATAACTCTTTCATTTGATTTTTTGAATTTGGAGAAAAAAAATCCGTATATTTTACAAAACAAGTATTTCTTAAAATGTACATATAAACACTTCAAAAACTTTTTTTTTACAAACATTATATTATCGTGAATAGAAGTTTTTCTTAAATTTCCATGATTTTTGAAGATATTTTAAGGTTTGTATAAAAAATTAAAAAATTAAGGGATATATATATATATATATATATATATATATATATATATATATATATATATATATATATATATGACTATGTCATAGAAAATTAAATTTTAAGATTTTTTTTTAAAAAATTTCTTTGATAAAGAAAAAATATGACTAAAAACAAATTGAGGTGAAATAAATGCCATTAGCTGACAGGCGGCTGAAGACACATGGCTCGACATAAGACATTTCGAGTTCGTAGAACGCCCGTGCAGACTACATGATTATTTTTCAAAAACCTTGTTTTATTAGATTAAGTATTGTAAATTGATTAATTTTGAAATTTTCGCCTTTTATAGCTTTTGCGTTTAACCCACTATTTGTTTTTTTTTTTCCTTGATAACGTGTCATTGCCAAGACCATTCTATTGTCAAATCAATCACAGAAAGCTACATAGCCAAGATACGGGGAAGAGAAATATAAAAAGAGATTGGAGAGAGAATTAATGTGTGTTTGTGTGTGACGGGATATATACATCTAGGGCAAAAGATGTCAGAGTTACCAACGAAGGATTGCTACAAGCATTACCGAGATGCAGCAATAAGGATTCGACTACATGGGTTGGCAGAAATTAACATATCAATTTAATGGCAACCAGAGTTACTCGTAAGCACTAACTAGTGACAGAAAATGTTTATGTATTTACCAAGAGCTCTAAGTAACCATCTTTTCCGCAGGGCAGAACATAATAATTAAAACCAAGACAAAACTGCAAAAATGGTCCCTGTGGTTTCTTATTTTATGTGGTTATGGTCCAAACGTTTGAAAAGTTGCAGATTTGGTCCTTTTCAACAAGTTTTGTTGTGGTTTTGGTCCCTCATCCGTTAAGTTCCTTAAAATGACAATTTTACCCCCAGGGACCATTTTCACAGTTTTGTCTTTTACTATACTATAAGGACCATTTTTGCATATATTCTTTTTTATTTTAATAAAGTATTATATATTAATAGATATTATTTTTAATATATAATATTATATTTTAATAAATATTTTTTATTGAATTATTAATTTATTTTAGTTGATTTTTTTTAAAAAAAATTGTTGGAGTAATTCTTTTTTATTAAATTATTATATATCAATACATATAGTTTTTAATATATAATATTTATATCGTAATAAATATTATATTATTGGATTATTAATTTTTTTAGTTAATTTTTATAAATTTTAAACATTTTTCATTGTATTATTACGTTTAATTTATTATTTTCTTCATATACTAAATGTTGTTGTATTGGATTATTAATTTATTTTAGCTAATCATTTTTTTTAATTTTTTTTGTTGAAGTAATTCTTTTTTATTGAATTATTATGTATCAGTACATATAGTTTTTAATATATCATATTTATATCATAATAAATATTATATTATGGGATTATTACATATTACGAAACAGTATTTTATTGGATTATTAATTTCTTTTAGTTGACTCTTTTTATAATTTCATTTAGTTGGAGCAATTCTTTTTTATTAGATTATTATATATCAACAAATATTATCTTTAATATATAATATTTACATCATAGTAAATAATACATTATTGGATTATTAATTTTTGTAATTTTTTTGAATTATTAATTTATTGAAATATTACTTTTAATTTATTATTTTTTTAATATAATAAATATTATCTTATTGGATTATTATTTTATTTTGAATGTATACTATTAACTGTTTTTAAATTTATTAGTTTCACCACAAAGTCGTCGAAATACGTAAAAGTGTCGATTATCATCGTCAAAAATTAGCAGGATCACCTCCAAACACCTTCATCGGAGGTTCCATAGATATTATACCATATTCCACCCAACGTTGTTGGTAGCCACCTGCGACAACCTCTTCATAATCCAATGGAATCTTTCATATCCCACATAATGCGCAACAAACCCCAATAACATTTATAAGTGGTGGTGGTGACCGAGTGATGGTGGTGGTATTTTTCCAATGGTTTCTCATCATAAGCTAGATGAAATGAAAGTGTTTGGCAATGATCCTAACGATTTCGATGATGAGAGACCACGATTTTGCGTATCCCATGACTTTGTGGTGGAACTAATAAAATTAACAAGAACTACTATTATAATCCGATAAAATAATATTTAGTATATGAAGAAAATAATAAATTAAAAGTAATAATCCAACAAAAATTAGTTTAAAAAAAAAAAGAAATTAGAAAAATTAACTAGAAGATAATAATAATACAATAATATAATATTTATTATGATATAAATATTTTATATTAAAAACTATATGTATTGATATACAATAATTCAATAAAAAATAATTACGTCGATTTTTTTTAAAAGAATTAACTAAAATAAATTAATAATCCAATAAAAAAATATTTAGTATATGAAGAAAATAATAAATTAAAAGAAATAAAAGAAATAATCCAATAAAAATAATTAAAAAAAGAATTAAAAATATTAACTAAAAGAAATTAATAATCCAATAATATAATATTTATTATGATATAAATTATATATATTAAAAACTATATATATTTATATATAATAACTCAATAAAAAGAATTACTCAAACAAAAAAAATTTAAAAAAAAAAAATCAACTATAGTCGTTCCCCCAAAAAAAACAACTATAATAAATTAATAATCCCATAAAAAATTATTTATTAATATATAATATTATATATTAAAAATAATATTTATTAATATATAATACTTCAATAAAATAAAAAAGAACTTATGCAAAAATGGTCCTTATGGTATGGTAAAAGACAAAACTGCGAAAATGGTCCCTGAGGGTAAAATTGTCATTTTAAAAAAGTTAACAGCCAACCAGTTAAACTTAACGGATGAGGGACCAAAACCACAATAAAACTTGTTGAAAAGGACCAAATCTGCAATTTTTCAAACGTTTGGACTATAACCACATAAAATAAGAAACCACAGGGACCATTTTTGCAATTTTGTCTAAAACCAAATGATGTGGTGGATTTCATCGTAATTTGAAGATTTAATTTTATAAGTTTTATTTTATTTGAACATTTTTTTGTTAAGATTTTTTTTGATTACCAATTATCTCCCAATAGGATAAAAACTTCTGAATTTATATTGTTTCTTAAACTAGGTGATTCCTAGATTATTATAAAGAGAAAACTGCAATAAAGTCCCTACATATTGGCCTCATAATCGATTTAGTATTTATATATTTTTTTTATTTAATTAAGTCCCAAATACCGGTAATCGTATTCAATTTAACTCTTTGACCCGGTCAACAGGTCATCTAACTTTCAAAAATTACATTTTTGGCCCAAATTTCAAATTTTATTACAAAGTTGGTCCAAAATTTACACTTTTAGCCCAGATTTTAAATTTTTTTACAAATTTGGTCCAAAATATACCCTTTTTGCCCAAATTTTAAAATTTTATTATGAATTCATCCTAACTTTAGTTTTTTTTACAACTTTTTTCTCAAAAAATTGTTTCTAATATGTTTTTTCTTTATAAACTCATATTTATACAAGAAAAAACATATTTTCACATAAAAATCTTATTTTTTTCTATATAAAAACTTTTTTTAAAATGTTTTTTGTATATAAAATATCTAGTTATAAAAATAAGTTTGGATTATTTGTTCTTTAATCACATTTATATGAAAGTTTAAACTAGTTACATTATATATGAAAGTTTAATATATATAATATAATAATATTATATTTTATTCGTAAGAATTTTTTTAGGAAAAAAGTTAAAATCATAACTTTGATATATTTTTTATAACTTTTTAATAAATATATTATCTAAATAAAACATATCCATTCATGACACGTGTCCGATCTAGGTTGTGATTTTTTATTGCCAATCAACCTCTTCTTACTTGGATTATTTATAATCTTGTATTTCCTTTCTTTTTTAATGTCTGTTATATGGAATATCGGTTGCAATTTATTATTGATAAATATGTTTTTAGGGGAGTGAGAAATGACCAAAAATACAATAGCAACATAAATATATAAAATATTATAACTATCAATAACACAATAGAATACTTTAACTAAAGTTCTAGAGAATTTACACATGAGTTTGGTTAAAAAAATTCCTTGTGAAGCTCAACTCAAGAATTTTTTAGGTCTTTGAGTAATTTTTTTTAACCAAACTCATGTGTAAATTCTTTAGAACTTTAGTTAAAATATTCTATTGTGTTATTGATAGTTATAATATTTTATATATTTATGTTGCTATTGTATTTTTGGTCATTTCTCACTCCCCTAAAAACATGTTTATCGATAATAAATTGCAACCAATATTTCATATAACATACATTAAATAATAAAGGAAATACAAGATTATAAATAATCCAAATAAGAAAAGGTTGATTGGCAATAAAAAATCAAAACATAGATCAGACACGTGCCATAAATGGATATGTTTTATTTAGATAATATATTTATTAAAAAGTTATAAAAAAATATATCAAAGTTATGATTTTAACTTTTTTCTTAAAAAAATTCTTACGAATAAAATATAATATTATTATATTATATACATTTTAAACTTTCATATACAATGTAACTAGTTTAAACTTTCAAATAAATGTGATTAAAGAACAAATAATCCAAACCTGTTTTTATAATTTAGGGTTACTTTTAGTTTCTTAATTGATTTTTTAAGAGATATCACACAAATAGTCCAAACCTATTTTTATAACTAGATATTTTATATACAAAAAACCTTTTAAAAAAAGTTTTTATGTAGAAAAAATAAGATTTTTATGTGAAAGTATCTTTTTTTTGTATAAATATGAGTTTATAAAGAAAAAACATATTAGAAACAAATTTTTGAGAAAAAAGTTGTAAAAAAACTAAAGTTAGGATAAATTCATAATAAAATTCTAAAATTTGGGCAAAAAGGGTAAATTTTGGACCAAATTTGTAAAAAAAATTAAAATCTGGGCCAAAAGTGTAAATTTTGGACCAAATTTGTAATAAATTTTGAAATCTGGGCCAAAAATATAATTTTTGAAAGTTGGATGACATGTTGACCGGGTCAAAGGGTTAAATTGAATACCATTACCGGTATTTACGACTTAATTGAATAAAAAAAAATACATAAGGACTAAATCGATTATGAGGCCAATATGAAGGGACTTTATTGCAGTTTCCCTATTATAAACAAGGTGGTCGTCATAAAACTTGGTAGTTTTTGACGTTTAATAGAGTTTATGAAAAAAATTTGTATAAAATCTTAAGAACATAAATTGTTCTTTGTTGTTTTTTGTTACCGTTGAGTCCGATCACTTTTTATCCATGTTTGTTATGCATTCCATTGCCAAAGGGCAACCAAAATTTCAAAATAAGATCATATAAATTTTGGCATGTGGCTGAGTGGGATTTTAAGTAAAACATGCATTTTTTTTTATATATAAAAAAAAACCAATCAATAGAGATATGCATAACAAGAATGTTTTTATTCTTACATTCAATCGTATTCTTTTATTTCATACTCTCTCACAATGCATTAGCAACAATATTTTTTTCAAAATATATTAATAATTTTGTTAGATTTTAATGTTTTCTTTTTCATATTTAAACATTTTTAGTTTTATTCTTTAAAAATAAATGTAATTCCTAAAAAATAAAATTCGTTTCACCGCGGTTCCTAACTTCTTAAAAAATGAAATCAAAATGTTTCTCATGAAATCAAAATGTATTAATATGAATATTAATTGTTTTATTTTATTTAGTTAAATAAATTGATTAAATTAATAGTTTTGACTAAGTATTTTCCTAGAATATGGCCATGCGTTAAATAAATTGTATGTATTTTTACTCTTATACAATTACAAAGAGATAATGTGATTATATAGCATATGTTATTCCATTTTAACAACATAAAAACTTTAAGATCATAGCGCTTTATTCTTTTTATCTGATGATACATATTTATTCATACAACCATACAATATATATATATATATATATATATATATATATATATATATATATATATATATATATATATATATATATATATATATATAGGAGGGTTTAATTGAGAAAAAAAAGTTGAGAATGGGGGAATCATTCTCGGCCATTCATTTATTTTTACCACAAAAGCCTCCGTCGTACCAACAGAAATGAAAAAGGAATAGACATGTGTTTTCCAACAAAACATGTTTCCTTAAACTATGTTAATCATTACCTTAATATATACAAAAACATAGTTTTTTCGTTTTTTTTTAATTTTTAAGAAGCTATTTTTATCGAAAAATAATTTTAAATATACCAAAAAATCATGATTGTTTATTCTCTACAAATAGACATCCATATTGATATAGTTTTAAGATAAAATAATATTTTTTTTTATATTTTCAGCTATCGTTATTCATAAATGAATAAAAATGAATCAGGTTTTTACTACAGTATATTCGTTATTCAGTTATTAATAAAAACTATGATTAATTTTTTTTTTTTTTTTACAATTTAAGTATCATTCATATATGAATATAGCATATAATAAACATAGTATATTCATATTTAAATATTAGACGATGCATTGACTTATGAATATTACATAATATACTCACTTGTGAATATTAGATGGTATATTCACTTATGAATATTAGATGGTATATTCACTTATGAATATTAGATAATATTTTCATATCTGAATATTACATAGTATTACATGGTATATCACATGTGAATATTACACAGTATATATTCATTTGTGAATATTAGATGATATATTCACTTATGAATATTACACAGTATATTCACATATGAATATTACAATGTATTTTCACAAATATATATAATTTTTATATGTTATTCACATATGAATAACATACAGACTTGCATATTTGTTTTTTGTTTTAATAATCATATACTGAGAAAACATATTCATATATGAATATAACGTGGTAATTTAGTTCATGCATTTCATCAAACAGTTGGAGTGCATACAATTTAACTTTTTTTTAAAAATGTTAAAAACATGATATTTTGACTATTTAAATCTTACAAAAGAGTAGATTGATAGAGAATTATATGAAGTTTTTCAAAAAAAAAAAAACGATTTGATATTTTTCTAACCTCAATTTTCAAGTTTTATTTGATAATCGATGTTGAATGAATGATATGAAGTGGATTTTTGTTGATTATCGATGATGTTGATCTAATAACGCTGGAAGTATAATTAATCATAGATGTTGAAGATCTGATCGCATTCAAGCACAATTGAAGGTTGAATTAAAAGAACCAAAAACGAATTTTTGTTATTAACTGTTGAATCGTGTTGATTATTGACGAAGATCGATAATTGATTAGCACTAGATGATGTTGATGATGGTTTAATTGAAGAAATCTGGATGATTGTTGAAAGTTGGAGAAGAAATTTGGATGACGAACGATGAATGAGTTTGAACTACAGATACGTATTTGAGATTGAAGGTTGTTCTCATATTTACAAGTTTGCCACCGTGTCTTTTTATGCTTGAATAAAATGAGTGGCTGAGAATGATTCCCCCATTCTCAACCTTTTTTATTTTCTTAATTGAACCCACCTCTCTCTCTCTCTCTCTGTATATATATATATATTTAATGAGGATGACGTAATGACTATGTGTTAGAACATTGTTGGGCATAATATCAAGCACATCAATGAAAAGGACACACACACACAAATATATATATATATATATATATATATATATATATATATATATATAAGTACATTTTTGCCACGTGGCATTCTTCAAGACCCTCACAGCTTATTTTCCCGCTCAAGATTTCAAAGTGAATTCCCGAAAATTGTCCTTCAGCTGTTATAAACTCGTTGCGGCCCATCTTCTTCCCTTCGTCTGATTTTCAGGTTATCTAATCATTTGAATTTAAATTCGAAGAGAGCAATCCCTATAATTCAGGAACCAAAATAAAACTCCTATAAACCCTCTTAGTTGTAGAATCAGTTTTGATACTCCTGTATACCTTAAACCTCGGCCCTCTTTATAGGGCTCCTCATTTCCAACTCCAGTATGAGAAATCAAGTATTATCACCAAGATATTTGTGTTAATTAACAAGATCGGAAGGTGCAGTGAACGTAAGCGCTTCCAAAACTAACGCTAACGCTCAATATATGTATTTATATGATGTAACGTCCGCCTCCATCGGTTTTAGTGATTGTTTGGTGCTACAATTGACAATTGTTGAAGCTTGGCGATGTATAAGTGTTGAGGTATTTTATCCCAAAGTGGTGAGTTTATTCTTTAACCCTAATCATTGATGATAGGTTAATTTCATGTTTTGGTTCGCTTAATTAGAATTTTTCATGTGTCTTTTTTCCTTTTCATCCCTTTTAATCGAATGTTTATGGTTCTATCTATGTTCGATTTTTCAATTGAGGGTGAAAATACCAATCGCCAATCGCCAATGTTCAACCACGGTAACCAGTAAGGGAATTGTGTACAAGGAGCAAATGGATTCAGAAGATCTGGTTCATCAGATTCTCATCACCAACATCGGTACACGAGAGCTAATTATATGCACACTAAGTGTTTGGTGAAATGCGTGATTTTTTTGAATATGCTTTTGCTTGATTTCACAAAACTATTAATGTGGCAAATATGCTATTCAAAATCTAGATACAAATCCACAATAATTTTTCCATCTGCAACAACAAAGGTTGATGGAATTGAATATAAATTGAAAGGGTGAAGAAGTGCTGTAATTTACACGGGAGGAGCTCTCTCCAAGGGGAGAGGAAAATGTAACTTCTGATCTTCTTATACTAATATTTAATATGCCCAAAATACCCTTCATCTGATAAACTTCCACAATACAACAAACCTTTCTAGAGAAGTTGGAGAGAACAGTCACCCTACTGGCATTTTAAGACGTGAAGAACAATCATGTTGGAGATCTTTTAGACATATATCAACGTCTAAAAACCACAAGTGATGTCAATTTTGCTATCCTTATAAATCAAAGTCATGAAAAAGGTTAGTTTTTTTTTTATCCAGATATGCATAAATAGTTTCTCAATATATCCATTTTTATTATATTTTTGTATTTTTCTAGCTTAATGTGGTTGGGTTTTTCTGTTTATATGCCTATCATATGTTTTGTTTAGATATCTATCGGACCCACCATTTTCCTTTTAATGTAAATTGTTTTTCGCCCTAAATTGATTTTTTTTTTAACATTTCATGTTTTAATTTTCTATTTTTTGTTATTTTTCTTTTGTTGATGCTAACTAATAGACGTGAAAACTTACAGCCTATTGGGAGACTTTGGGTTGATCCTCTTGGTCTATGATGATGGTCGTTTATTGTATGTGAGTATGTATGTGACTGTATGTGTGAGTAAGTATATGACTATTTGTGTGTATTTCGTGATAAAATCCCATAAATAGCAACATATTTTGTTTGTTTGTAATAAATAGCAATCCATTTTGAACTGGACTGTAAAATTAAAATATTTTTTTATAGCATCCTACTTTCTATAAAATGTCATTTATAGCATTCTGAACATGGGCCTTTTCTGTATTTCTTTTAAAAGGGACATGTTCTACATATTTTTAAACAATGACCATTTTTTTAAACATGCACCATTTAGGAATTTATTTTTAAAGGAATAATTTTTGTATGTGTCAGTATTCATGTCGTTTAGTGTATGTGTGTATGTAGGTGATTGAATATATAAGTAAGTATATATGTGTGTGTTGTGTGCATGAATTCAATGATATCCTTCAAATGTTTGGTTACAAATTCTCTAGGATATGAGTTCTTATAATATTTTGAATATTGATCCTTAAAGCATGTGGATGTTATATTATGAAAAGTAGGGAATTGATTTTCATTCACTGCTTGATAAACATATTCTTGATAAATTATGCATTTATGTTTAATTAAGGAACATTCATTCAATATATTATATTTAATAAAGTTATTAAAAAATCTATAATAGTATTAAGTAAAATAAATAACTATGAAGGGTTATCAATCACATTTTTTAGTAATCAATATTATCGTAATTATGTAAATTCAATATTTTGTTTGCAATTATACTAAAATATTGGTTGTTTTTGAATACTCAAATTCCCTGAATTGATACATATTATTTTTTCTGAGAAATGTTGATTAATTTTGTCTATTTTCAATATTTACTAATTATATATAAGAATCACTATCCTTCAATTCATTTTAATACAATGATTTTATTTATTGTACATGTTTTTTTAAAAATCTTGCAATCCATGATTAATGATTATACTTTTGAAATTTAAATATGGTTTTACTTTGTGAATTGTGTAATACCTTATATATATATATATATATATATATATATATATATATATATATATATATAGCATTGTATAAACTTATGCTTTTATAAAATATTCAAAACAAAGTACAAACTTATCATTTTATAGAATATCTAAACATACTACGTTTTTTTATCAACCGTGGTTTCCACTCTCTAAAAATTACACATGACTTTTTCTATGATTTTACATTTAAATTAAAATTCTTCTATATCTCTTAAAATTAGTATTATTTATTATCATTTTGAAATTTGAAATTCAAAACAATTGGTAATCAATAATTATAATTTTATTTGAATCAACAATTATAATTTTACATAAATAAAAAAACATAAATATCTTAATTAGTAATTTATTGAAAATAATATATTAATAATTATGATTTTTTACTATAAAAATTTATTTATTTTTGTGACCATGGTTTCTGCGGACTATAATCTAAATATCTTAATTAATAATTTATTGAAAATAACTAATTAATAGTTATAACTTTTTACTATAAAATTTATTTATTTTGTAACCATGGTTTCCACGGGTTATAACCTAGTGTGTGTGTGTGTGTGTGTGTGTATATATATATATATATATATGCATAGGTTATTTTGTTTTCACTAACTATTGTGTGCCAGAATGCACAAATCTGGACCACTGGATGAATACAATCAACAATCATGATCTGAGGGTCTATAATATTACAATAGGGTAGCATGTATCATATAATCACATAAATCTCAGCAAAAGGGCATTTTAGTCAATTAACCTATTTTAAAAAAGGAAATTTTCGGATTTTAAGGAATCCTTAATTCCCTTAATTTTAAAAAATCTGAATTTTTTAAATTAATTCAAATTTAAAAATCCGATTTTATTCTGTCAGAATGACTGAATGCCAACCATAAACTAGTAAATATATTTTTGATTTTATTCTTGCAGAATATATTTCCAATACAGGTTTTTTTTGATAATGAACCTGATTTAAGAATTCTAGATTATTATTCATATACATCCAAGTTGGGTCTATGATTTTATTCTTAATACACATCCGAAATAAAATACAAATTCATACATATTCTTACAAACTAATATCCTTATATATTTTAATATATTTATACATATTCTAACAGAATATCATAAAAAATAAATAAAATTCTTAAAAAATAGCATTCTTGAATTCAGTGGTCCATATAATCCACTTGATGTTCGCATATATACTTGTTGTTGAACTCGATTCCAAATATTTCTCTTTGTATGATCAATATTGAATTCATTCTCCATACAACTCTGTAAGAATAAGATACATTACTCGTTAGTTTTACGTTAGTATTACCAGTTAAACAAAAATACTTGTTATTAACAAACATTCTCAGAAGACATTCTAACAGAATGCATATATATAAATAAATTCTAACAAAATACATTACTCGTTAGTATTACCAGTTAAACAAAAATACTTGTTGTTAAAAAACATTCTTAGAAGACATTCTAACAGAATGCATATATATAAATAAATTCTAACAAAATATATAACAGAATGCACTTAAATCATTTTTTTTCTATATGCATAAACATTCTAAAGCATGTATAAATGTATTCTGTCAAAATTACTAGCAACACATGTTTTATGTAATATTTATATTCTCATAGAATGAGCATGTGTTTGCATTCTAATATGAACCAATCCAAGTAACACATAATTGGAAATTAAAATTAAGAAAAATGATAATTCACGAAAACTAATGGGATTCAAATTGAAAGAGATCACCAAGTGAAAGAAACATACATCATCCCAAATTGAAGCTAGATCCTCTGGAGTTTGAAGCTTTTCTCTCTCAACATTAATGAAGGATTCCAATGGCTTGTGCTTCAATGGAGTGAAGCCATAAGCAAAGCTTGAAAAGTTGTGGGTGGGAATTGAAACCCATTTGTGAAAGTCCCCTGGAATGGAATGCTTTATTCTGGACTCTCTTCCCACAAAATTGGTGAAGAATGACTGTTTTCTGAAGAATGATGAATGATATTTAGCTGAAGATAGTGCACTTCTTGTGAGTTTGGTTGCTACACATAGCATGGTGATTCTCTGTTATGCGATGTAAAATAAAAAGTTATAGATCTTTCAGAGTTATACATATAAGATATCAAGAAACAAAGTGTAACTCTTTTCATAGTAATAACTATAGATCAAAAACTATTTGACTATTTCCCAATTGAAAAGTTTCATGTTTGACATTAACAATCAAAATGCAGCTTTTACTGTTGCTACAGAGAGAGAAAAAGACATTTCGAGGTTGGATTTGAGTATACTTTAACCTAAAAGCAACACGTGTCTTACACAGGACTGATCAAACTTCTTACTGACATTTCATCGAGCAGTTGGAATGCATCATATGTATGAAGCATCGGTTATTAGGCAAAAAAGATAGAAACAAGGATAATCATGAGGAAGATAGAAAGAAGGATAGTCAAGCTAGTTGACCTAGAGCCTTTCTGGTTTTCTTCTTTATATTGACTTCCTCTGCATCCTCAAGAACCAAATTCATGTACTTATCATAACCCTACATCAAAAAACCAAGCATACGAAATTATAATCAACCAATTCAAAAAGCCATATCGGATATGCGCTTTCTGTTTCACACACAACATCAAACTCAGAAAATCAGCCAATTCGTCCAAACAAACCTTTGAATGAAATTCAAAATGTGAGTAGATCTTACACTTTGAAGGAATCTGAATATCAGGTTCTAGAATTAAGAGGAAAAAGTTAAAGATTCTATTAGTCGTAACTTCAAATAAAGGTGAAAATGTGGGAAATCAATTAGGGTTTCCAGTTAATTAAGTTGGTTTTGGAAAAGGAAAGAATATGTACGATAAGTTGGGTCATTATCCTCTGAACTTTAGTCGCCATGGCTGCTTGTTGAATACGAGACAGAGATCTTCACCTGAGTCTTTTGGTTTCTGGCTGAGCGAAAATATGAATCTTCAATCAAACAATTAATCTTCGATTGATTATTTTATCAAATCTGGAAGTGGCGGTTGTGGAAGAGAGAAGAAGAAAAAAAATGGTATTACCGTCCTTTGAAGGTGTCCTCTCCGATGTTGTTTTTAATCGATCTACAGGGGTGGTGGGAAGCGATGAAATCGATTTAGGGCTAATGTTTTATATTTATCTTTGCTTCTTGCGTGATATAAAGAATTGTTGTTGATCTACCATAATTAACTATGCAAAGATTACTATAATACCCTTAAATGATTTATTTTTTCCTAATTTCCTATTGGTGCATTCATGCACACAATTTATATATATATATATATATATATATATATATATATATATATATATATATATATGGTTAGGTTATTGTGTTCTAACTATCTATTGTGTGCATGCAGGATTGATTCTAGACCAATCATTTTAGTTATTTTAAGAAAGTAATTAATGCATATTACATGTTAAATATATAATGAGTATTAATTAAACCTTCAGCATTTAATATGCATTAATTATTTTCTTAAAATAACTAAAATGATTGGTATATAATCAATCATATATGCACACAATAGTTAGTAAAAACATTTGAACCTAACTCTCTCTTTCTCTCTCTCTCTCTCTCTCTCTCTCTATATATATATATATATATATATATATATATATATATATATATATAATGAGGACGACAAAATGATATTCTTGGACAAAATATCAAACACATCAATAAAAAGTCTAAAAAAACTGTTGAGGTGTGTGTCTATGGCGTAAGGTTTTAGTTAAAGTGAATATTATGGGTAATATCTACAGAAAGTAAATTGCTATTATAGGTAATAAAGACAAAATGTGTAGCTGTAACGGGTGCAACCAAAGTACTTCGCCTGCAAATAAATGAAACTGGATATCGGGGTAAGAATCAATTAAAAGTAAATTACTATTATGGGCAAGAAAGTTAAAGTACATTGCTACAATGGGTAAAAAATGAAGTACATTGCTTTTCCTAAGAAATATAAAAGTACAATGCTATAATTAGGCATATTTTCAAATTAGAAGAAAAAAAATAGAATACTATGATACAAATAATTATCATTTTCAGATGTTAGCAAGCAAACGATCAAGCATAAAAATTATGAAAACAATGTTCGATCTTCAAGTTCTTGATCAGCTACATGATATATGATATTCACTTAGTTGTAGTGTCATTCTAATTGTTAAACTTGCGATTCACATACATATCTAAATCATTAAATGTGAAACAAAATCAGGGCCCATAAATCATCAACATACTGAAAATAAAGAGATCGGTAATTTGAATTTACTGGTTCATTAGATACATTTTCCCAACCATATACCATATTATTAAATAAACATAGATTAGCACAGATATTGAGGAAAGCTTCTACCAGATACATAATGTCCAATCAGAGTTCAGAAAAATTTATTCATAAGTTTTCTACAATAAACATGATTTGAATCTCGTGAATGATCAAACAGAAACCTCAGATTCCTATAATTTATTCGGATATTATTATTATTATTATCATTATTATTATTATTATTGCATTTGATCGCTTTTTATAACGCACCCGTTGTCTCCGAGGATGATGACCTTCTTCTCCTTGGGGAAGCCATACTTACATTGATCTATTCTCATGAACAACAATATCTATGTGTGTGTGTGTGTTTATGGTGTAGGGAGGTAGATGAACCGATTATTAGTGGTAGGTTGGTTATTGAGTTATAAGGTGGGGTTAGGATGGGGAAGAAGATGAATAGTACTAGGTTTATCAGGTGCTTCACGGGGTTGTACATTCAAAGTGAATGTGGGTTAAAGAAAAAATAGGTCAACAAATGTCTATGTGGCAAAGGGATAATCGGGTGAGCCCTTCATTTTGTCCAAAATGATCAATTAGATTCGATAAAATTAACTTTGTTCTCTTAAAAAGCATGTAAATAAGTTAAAGGGCTGAATTAACAAATTTTTAGTACATTGTAGGGTTAATGTGTCATTTTCCCTAGTAAGTTATATGGTAAGATATTTTATCAAATAGGTTGAAGACCTTCTTGGAAATGACTTGATAATATTAATTATTTAGTAATATTAGGTGTGTTCAAAATCGAAATAGGAAACTAGAAAACTGATAAAATTGATACTAAATCAGAACAATCGATTTTGGGTATGGGCCTTTTAAAATAGAAAATTTTAGTTTGGGTTCGGTTTGGATGTTTATAACCAACCTACAAAACCGAAACCAACCCAATATGTAGAAAGGAACTTAAACCGACCCATACATTACATAATTTTTAATACATTTAATATATTATTAATAATTATTGTATTATTGAGTTATAAGTAGAAGCGCCTGTTAGTTTGTCTATTCTGGTGCTTGTGAACTACATACGTTGTACTATATATAGACGATATTTGGAAAGATGTATTCTTTTTGTGTACTTATTTGGAAATGATCGTTACATTAAAAGTATATTACACAATAACTAAAGGTTACAAACTTTAAAAATAAAACTAGAATTTATTGAACCATAGTTAATAATTGCTAGTTGCATCATCTCTTCACAATCTATGCACTTATTTAACAGGTACGGGAGTAGCAACGAGAGGTGTCGCCCTTAGCAAAGTGAGGCCAAAAATGTCATTCATGTCCATCTCTTCCCTAGCATGTGGAAGATTCCATTCAAAATGATACACAAACGATGCAACCATTAAACTCACAACCCTATGAGCCAAGGGAATTCCTGGACACATCCTTCGCCCTGATCCAAATGGTATAAACTTGAAATGTTGACCCTTGTAGTCGAGTTCATTTCCCAAGAACCTTTCTGGATTGAATTTTTCTGGCTCCTCCCAATACCTTGGGTCCCGTGCTATGGACCAGGCATTGATAAGAATTTGTGTATCTTTTGGCACAACATATTTACCGAGTTTAACTTCTGTCTCGGTTTTGTGAGGTATTAATAATGGAACTGATAAATGGAGTCGCATTGTCTCCTTGATGACAGCATGCAAATATGGCAAGTCAATGATTTTGGCTTCTTGAATTTTCCCATCTTTTCCTACTATTGTGGACACTTCTTCTCGAACTCTTGAGAACATATCAGGATTAAGCAATAACTCAGTCATTGCCCATTCTGTTGTGTTTGAGCTTGTTTCTGTCCCTGCTAAAAACAAGTCCTGTAATTGAATACATTGGTATTAAAATCTTTCATTAGCATCATCGGATTTACTATATATATACAAAATGAAACAATTATCAAACCTTATTGGTATACTTCTTTATTTGAGAATATTAAAATATTATTTTTGGTTATTATGATCAATCCAACACTTCTATAATTCCAAATCCGACTTTCATTTTCTTTCATTGTCTCTTTCAATGATCCACATAAAATCAATATGAAATTTTTGGACTTTTTGTAAGGAACGTGAACGTTTCACAAGTGAAAAACTTGGAGTAATGATTTTTAAAAAGGAGAACGAAAGTAGTGAATTTTATCTTAAATTACTAGAAGTAGGTGGCTTGCTAAATGCTAGATGTGGCTCTTCATATTAACTATATCACCGTTTCCCCCCAAAAAAATTAGTAGTCGTTGTATTAAAGGCTTTCTGTTGGAATAAAGTCTTAATTATACCATGTTATGTTGAACCTTACAGATTATATTAGATAATCTTTAAAATTTTGAAAAAAAAACCATAATTACTTATTATTTAGAAAGAAAAAAATCTAAACAACTCGATTATTAAGAATATTTGGAATCGATGTCTTGTTTAGCGTTTTTTTAAATAATGTTTTTTCTATAAAAATGATAGTAAAATAAGGAAAATGAATGAGGATCTACCACAAGTAAAGTCTTGATATGTATGAGATTGAAGTCTGCTTCGTTCTCTTCACTGTAGTCCAGCAGCGAATCCAGCATATCACCAAACCTCTCCATGCTCGACATTCGATGCTTTAGTCTCTCACTTATGAAACCTGCTGTCACTTTATCGAACCAATCATAAGCAGCCTTCGCCTGCCACCGTATGTTCTGAGGGTCTAACGGTTTCAACACCGGAAATATGTCTGCTATGTTAAACTTCCCGTCCACCTCCATCAATGTCTTCACAGCCGTCTTGAACCCACCGATATCATCCGACTCATAGCTGGTCATGTTCTGTGAAAGGCATGTGTTTGACATCTGGTTGAGCGCCACTGCGAATGACAACTTTCCTATATCCACGGCCACCTTCTTCCGCCCGGATTCCCGGAGGAACTCCAGCATGCCCTCGACAATGTTCTGGCGAAGGTCACGGAGGGTGTTGAGTTTGTGTTGGTGGGTGAGGTAAGTGTTGAGGGCTTTCCTGATGGTCCGCCACTCCTCGTTTGGTGAGATCCAAAGGACCGCCATGTCATGGTTATCCAAGGCGGTGACGGCGTCCGGGACGATACGGCCGGAACAGACCTCGTCATTGCGTTGGAGGATTTCTCTGGCGGCATCAGGTGTGGACGCCACCACGCTGGTGATGCTGCCTAATCGGATTGTCATGAGTGGACCGTGTTTCTTGGAGAGTTTGGCAAGGGACTCATGGGGTTTAGGTCCAAGCTCAAGAAGGTTTCCGATGATTGGAAGGCCGGCAGGACCCGGTGGAAGACTTCTTCTACGGTAGAGGTCCAGGCCATGCAGGAGAAGGAGGAAGAAAGTAACAGAAGATATAACCAAAAATAGAAGTTCCATGTTTTTTTTTTTGCGAGTAATCGAAAGGTGATGGTTTCTATTTATAGAGTAATTAATTGAAGATTGACAGATGGGCAAAATTAATGGTTTCTATTTATAGAGTAATTAATTGAAGATAGTTTTTACATTTTAAGTTTGTTAAAATAAAAGTTAAAAGCTTAGACATTCTGTTTAAAACGAAGTTTTTTGTTAAAATTATAAGCTTACAAACGCTTAGTGCAAAACACACCCATAACATTCGCACGATTCACTAACTATGATTGCATTGTAAAGTTAATTTGGTTAAATAATATGTATACATATTGGTTATAAACGTTCCATTTAAGCATATGTAAAAAAATTGTATTGTATTTATTAGAGTTTAAATGGATTGTTACATGAAGTCTAATAATTTTTTTTATAATAATTTTGTTTCTACAATCCACTAAAATCTACAAAATAAAATAAAACATTTTATAAAATCTAATTTATGCCATATTTAATAAAATAGTCATTTTCTTCTATTGAAGTTGGAAGAATTGAATGACCACCACCATAATAACATCTTAGGCTACCCGGAGTAGGTTCACACCCACGCGTGAGTTTCCTATGTGGCACACATGTGTCACACTAATCCACCGGTGAACACCGCCCCATAGACCGGTGGTTTGGCTGTGAAGTGAGTTCTAGTGGTTGTGAAGACGAAAGAAGACTGACATTCTCATTGGTTCTTTAATTTTCCACTCACATTTCCTCTCCTTCTCTCTCCTCCTTTTTCATCTTCACTACCAACACACCGATAAACATCATTTTTATAACCTGGTGGGTTGGTTGTAGAATGGTAAAATACCTACATGGTGCTGATGTGGCTGGTGGTTTGACTATGACCACTCCCCACAACCTTATAATGGAAAATTTTAATTAAATTAATATCACTTATACATGTCATATCATTCAAAATCTTTCATTAAATTTTATTTCTAATAGACAGAATAAATATGTTGATTAAATCATCACATTTGAAGTGTTCGAGAGAAGTTCGATTTTTTTTTTTCTCTTTATCAAAATATGTTTATTAAATCATCACATTTTGAAATGTTCGAGAGAAGTTGATTTTTTTTTCTCTTTTATACAATGGATAAATATATTGATTAAATCATCACATTTTGAAGCGTTCGAGAGAAATTGACCTTTTCCTCTTCTTCTTTGTAACTAGAAGTTTTATAAAATCTAACAATGACCTTAAAAAAACGTCAATAAATTTTTTATTTTAAGAAAAAAAAATCGATATCACAGTTTTAACCTACGCACTTTTAGCTAAAACTCCTTTCTCATTAATTTTATATGCATAAAGTTTTCTCAACCTCTATATATCTCATTAAGGTTGGAAGGTGTGGTGTCACGCTTGCCACGGTCCATGTAAGCGTCACGTCATACTTACCATAGTTTTGTCAAAACTTGTCATTTGCTAGACGCGGATTGCCACACTTGTTATATTATTTTTTTTAATTAATTTATATTAAAAATAAACAATTTAACCAACTTAATTTGAAATTAGAATTTCATTACACTTCAACGAAAAAAGCAAGAAACACACACACACACACAAAAACACTTAGAATTTAAAATAAAAAACATAAAAACTAAAATTATCAAATCTAGATAGACCTAAGGTACGTCTTCATCGGAAAATTGACCTTCCAATTCGTCGACCGGTTCTGCGTTAAGATCGATGTGGTCGACGGTCCAAGTATGTTCCGTCAAGTCCCTATAAAGAACATGATGCGTCTCAACATCATGAAGTGTTTCCCTCATCGACATGTACTCAGCGCTTCCAACCTCTAAAGCTTGTGTCGGTGGAACGATCTCGTTTTCGTTATACTCACATATTGCACTTCCTTCATCTTCGAGAATCATATTATGCAATATGATACAAGTGTACATCACCTCACTCATTTTCTTTTCCTCCATATAAGGTGCATAATATATAAGAATACGCCAACGTTTTTTCAAACTCCCAAATGCTCGTTCAACATCATTTCTCGCCTTCTCGTGAGCTCTCTTAAACTTCAACCTTTTACGATCATTTGGAAAAGATAATGACTTCACAAAACAACCACGCTCCGGATAGATCTCGTCCACAAGATGATACCCATTACTATACAATGTTCCAACTACTTGAAAGGATGAGTCGGGTGCAGTCCCGTTATACATGTCGTCAAGTAACGATGACATGTTTAGAACATTACTGTCATTGAGGGAGCTAGGTGAGCCAAAGAATGCATGTTATATCCACATATCCTGTGAGGCAATAGCTTCAAGTATATTGGTTGGATAACCATGATCGCCTCGGGTGTATTACCCTTTATGGGCATTCGGACAACAACCCCATGCCTAGTGGAGGCAATCTAGGCTTCCTAACATTCCAGGAAAGTCGTGCGCATGCGAGTGATGAGCATATAATTGTTGGACGTCACTACAAGTAGGTTTGCGCAGATATTGTGGACCATATAATCTCATGACATACTTGCAAAATTTGTGAAGGCTAGTCCGTGCAGTACGTCCAGATATACAAAGCGATTTCCAAACTTTTAATTTCCCTCCGTCTTCCGCCTCCACCTTTTTCATTTCCCCCTTTTCAATTCTATTTCTTCTGTTTTTTTTACACAACAAATAGCGAAATTGATATTTTTTTGAATCTCTGAAATATTCGTCTACAATCAAGAATAATATTTTTACAAGAGATCAAGAATTGAAAAGTTTAGGGTATACATCTCTTTCTCCATTTCTATTTCTTGAGCCTTAGCAAATCCTTGCAAATTTCTTCATCCCAATATCTCCCCTTCTTTTCACTCAATTAGGGTTTGCTTTTGGAGTGATTTTGTTCCAACGATTTTCGATTAAGGATCAATTTTGGACCGACTATCGATTAAAGGAGTATATGTTTCCCTCGGTATCTTTCTGTTCTCACCAAATCAAAGGGTATTGAAACCTCCTCTTACATCGTCGCCTCATTCTTGGTAAGCATTTATCCTGTATTTACGAAGTTATTTATTTTTTACATCGGTTCATATTCCTGCATTTCATAATGCATCATATTACCGATCAATTTTGAATCGTTAACCTCCCCTTCTTTCAACATTCTGTTAGGGCTCGATCTTAGCTAATTGTTATTTTCTCTCCATTAATGAGCTTAATGTTTATAATTGGTTTGGTTTGGGGTTTGATGCAGAAAAGTCCCATTATTTTGAGAAATTTTTTTAATAAAGTCCTAAATGTTTTTTTTCTTAACAGAAAAATCTCATTATTTTGTGAAAATCATATAATCTGTCATTTCCTGTTAAAATATAAAAAATGACTTTTTCGTTAATTTCGGAAAAATGTTAAACCATCGAGACTTTTCTGTTCAGAAAAAAAAACCTTATAGGACTTTATCAAAAATTTTCTCAAAATAATAGGACTTTTCTACATAAAACCCTTTGGTTTGTGCTTGATCAATACCGCAAAATGGTAACAAAGTTTGAACTTTGAAGTTATTTTAGACTTTAATATCCCTATGTTTCTCTTATGTTTCTCTTGTGTTTCAAAATGAGCCATCACTATTTTTATGCACCTTCTACTTTGGATGTGGCATGGAACAAGCTTGTAGATACTTGTTTATGACATACTAGTATTGGTATTTTCTAATTGGGTTTAGTGTTATAATAAGTTTGTTGCTTGTTATGGAAAGCTAAATGCAATAACTTGTATATCAAGGACTTGCACATATAACAAGGTAATAAGTATTATTTGCATTCCAACCTTATGATATTATGACATATTTTATACAAAAGACTTGGATAAACATTAAGACATTCACACATAATTAAAAGACCTTGTTATAATGCATCTTTTGTCAACTAAAATTGTGATCTTTTGTCAACTAAAATTGTGATGGAAGCTTATCATCCAATTGGGTGGCAAGATAGTAATATATCTATGACTAGATAAGGTAAGGTTGTGCATAAGAGTATATACTTTTTTTAGTTTATTCATATGAACCTTTTAAGTTCTATTCACTTTATCTTAGGTTGCATTGCTGTTGATAGTCCTATAAGGATAGCAATAGCTTGTGTTTTTTGTGCGGCTATACATGCTCTGATCTTGAGGATGATGCCCCAAGTTAATACGGTTTCAATTTAAAATGTTCATGATTGAGAATTTCGACTTATATATATTTTTTTACATATTTCAAGGGCTTTTTTGTTATGTTTTTTCATTATTTTGTTTGATCCAATGCATAATTTACTCTTATTTCTTGATTAATATGATACTAGACTACAAAAATAAGAATTAGATTGAGAGAGATGAAAGCCTTTTCAAAGCTCTTATTTTCGTTAGTTAAAGATAAAAAAAAATTAGAGCTGTAGTGTTATTGATCTTATGACTACTTGTTGGAAGGAGGGGCAATTTTGTCTTTCTTTCTATTTCAGTTATACTACAAAAGTGAAAATACAAAAGTTCAAAAGAGGACACCAAACTCAGAATTTCATCTATATCAAATAAACATATTGCAAAAATGACAGAGATTTTTTTTATGAGAACCATTTGTTATTATGAAGTTATGAATCGGAGATAATTGTTTCACTTTTTTGGTTTTTTGAGTATTTGCATCTCTTATTTCTATATCATGTAAAGGATCTACACTTCTTTTTATGTCATGTTTGTCAGTGATATTTCTACATGTTTTTAAATGATAGGTAATTGTTCAGAAGTTTGATAAACAAGAGAGTCAATTATATAAAGTTCAAGGTCAATCAAGTTTCATGTTTCTTCCCCAACAAATATCTAGTTCGATAGTTGGTTGAAGTACTAGCATAACATTTATACTTATTTAAATTTTGAAAAGACGTTTGTATTTTAAATATTTTGAGAATATTGTTGTTAGACAAGTTTGAATTGACGTAATGATATTGTGATTCCATTTATTATCTTAATTATCTTATTAATTTTTTATATTATCTTTAGAATTAACAAAAAATCGGACCTAATTTATTAATATAATTTGTGTTACAAAATGTCATTAAAAGCATAAAAGTAATATTTATTTTAGTAGCAAATAGTGGCATAAAAATAGTGCTATAAAAAACATACAAATGTTTTAGGGATATAATAGAAAAGTGTCACTAAAAGTCAATAAGGCTACAACAACACAACTAAAAAGTGCCACAAAAGGTCTTTAGTGGCAGCGCTTCTGGTGGAACTTTTTTTGTGCCGCTGATTGTATAGTGGGCCTTTAGTGGCACTTTTTCTATACCACTAAATATCATTTAGTTTTTATTGATTTAAATATTTGATTGCTCTATTTACGGAAGTGATTTCTAGGCTAGATCTAATGAGGTGTTTAAAGTGGATTTTCCAAATATTATACTATGTATACCAAACGGATCCTACCTACGATATGATCTTACATGGTTGTTCCTTCCTTGATATAGCTTGAAGTATTTTCTAGGATTATTAAAGATTCCCTAAATAGTTATAAATCCCGCATAAATACGAACAAATTGTAACGCTTAGTTCCGATATGAATTTATTTCTTTAAATTGTTGAATTTTCCTGTTGAACTCGGCGAGTTGAAGGCTTCAACTCGACGTGTTGAGTGGATTTTGGCTGCGAGAATTAATAGACCGACTCGACGAGTTGGGGTGCCTCAACTCGACGAGTTGGCGGTTGGGAATGAAATCCTAATTTTTAGGGTATTGCACCATATTTAAAGGCCTTAAGTCTCTTGGCTGGCCTCTTTACGAGCCTCCTCTGTCCAGAAAACCCTAAAAGAGTGTATCATCATCCTTGAGAGTGTGTGAGCTTGTGGAGGGCCTTAAGAGTTGATACTTTGCACAGTTTTGGAGGATCCTTGAAGTTGAAGGTGATGGGATATGAGCACTGCATAATTCCTATGGTGTATATGCAAACCCTAAAGCTTTGGATCTAGCTTGTCTAATGAACTTGCAATAATCATCCAAAGCCATAAACCCTAGATCTAGCATATGTATATTGAAATTAACATGTAAGAATAGATCTGGATGAATACCTCTTATAGAATGGCTTGAATCTCGTATCCTTGGAGCTTAGAGTCACAAATGTCACTCCTCTAATGGTTTACAAACACCATAAGCAAGAGGATGATATTGGAAAGAGGAGAGGAGCACCAAAACCATCCAAGATCTCTACCAAAAGACTTAGCCATGTTTTTGGGATCCCTAGGGGTCTATTTATACTTGTATGGGCTGCTAGGGTTTCAAGAGAAACCTTAATTCTTTGCTTAGGCCTTAAGCAACCCATGAAACCTTTCTAGAAGGCCCTTGGACGAAAATCATATGGCTTCCCATAGATTTCGTCCAACTCCCTTCCTTTTAGGAATCCATAACCCACAATGCAATTATCTTATAATTACAATATTAGTCCCCAAGTCTAATTAATCTGTTTTAGCCACATAATTAATTTCTTAATTAATTCTTGTCCAATATTAATTAAACTCTATGATTTCTCTATTAATATATTATTGATATAATATATTAATAAACCAGAATTAACCTCTTTCTTCATAAATCATCATATCTAGTTGCTTTGATGAAGGCAACCCAAAAGGACCATGCACAACCGGGTCAAATACTTACCAAATATAGTTACAGGCTTAGACACTAATCCAACAATCTCCCACTTGGATAAGTCTAGTAACTATAAATGCAAGTATTATCTGATTAGCAATCGTAGCTCTCAAAGACGTTGTCGAAATCTGATCTTATCAATAACCTGTCATTTAGATAAAGGATCATACATTCCTCCATTTAGATATCGTATAAACTGAGACATGGATTTTAATCATACTCTATGTTCACGTGTTGTTTCCCGATTTCCGATTTATGACGACTGACAACAGACTATAGTTAAACACATCAACTTAGTCCCGGCTTGGCCAAGCGCTTAGGGTGTCATCACTAAATCATCGAGGGGCCCACATATATTGCTTTTATCCCACTTTGGGTAAAAGGAACGTATAAATTCGATTTGAATGCTCGCTTGTACTCACTCACCGAATCACACACAATAATACATTTTATAACACCAAGTTACTGGTGCGTTTACATATTATCAATATGTAACCGACTAGCAAGATACAACTCACACATCTCGGTTTCAAGAATATAAGATATTACCGTCTCACCAATCACTCGTGATAAAATCCATGAAGCGATCCAAGTGAGCATGGGTTTAATCCAATACTCTAATCTTATAGGAGCACTCATGAACCCTGCAACAAACTTTTGCTATGTCTAAAACACTTTAGACAATCTACAGTCAGATTCATGACAGTCTTCTTTCATACCTACTTCCAAAGTATGAGCGACTGTGGAGGGTTTGAATAATCTTATTATTCGGGAAGTCAAAACATGCAAAGTAAAACACAAGAATAATACAAATCCTATATGGCCCCAAACTTTTCAGTATAAATAAAACACCTTTTATTTAATCACTATATTGATTACTCATTATTTGTTGTTTTAGTTAATCAACTTCTTACTTGAATCATAACAACAGTTGTCCCATGCTCTTAGCATGCACACTATGTTTTTCCTACGGTCCTAACTTTGTGAAATAGATCAAATGAACACATTTCCAATGATGCTCATTTCACAATTCCTAATCCTAATCAACTAGTGGAAAAATACAAAATTCTCGCCACTACTAGAATACGTTAGACTCTAACATTTTATGCAACGGTTCTTTCGTAATATAACAGCGCCAAAGTCACCAAGACTTTGCCAATGAAATTACAAAGTATTCTCTTGGAGATTGTTATAAGACAATTCCATAATCATGAAGCCTCACATTCAAAGTACATTCCTTTGAACATCCTTTTTGCATAGAATTGAAGTTTCTAATCTAGACATAGATTCTTAACGTCCAACTCCCAATATGGAAACATTTCCATATTTGTCATATGACAACTCATTCTAAAGAGAATCTTATCTATTCATAATAATGTCAATATGGTCCATCCATGATCACTTTCAATTGTCCGCAAGCGACCAATCATTGGCGAACCTTAGATTGTCCTTGACAGTTGTTTAATTATTTTAGTCAAATCCGGTTCTATTCCCTTTTTCCCTCTAAATGCCCTAGGCATCTGGAAATTTTTAGAACGGTCCAATATTAAAGCATATGCAATCGATCCTATACCCGAAGCATATGGGATACGATTCATAATGAAAAACGTGATACTTTACCAGTTTCTTGCTATAATATTACCATAATATTTCTAGTTGCCATGTTCTCAAAATTCGACCTATGAAGAGTGATGTCGTAATCATAATCGAACTTTGAGAATGAAATTAATAAATATACCCTTGACTATATTTAATTAAAATTTCTCGATCTAAGCTTTTAGATTGGAAACGAAGTATAACATTCTCTCCCTTAATTATAGCAAAAACAACTTTTCAACCCCTGCAATTTTGCAAAGTGAAACTTTTGTTTTTCTATAATTAATATTGCTAACTTGCAATACTTAAAATAATAATAATCATGCTCTCACTAACATGATGATTATATTCATTCCAGCATAATATTTATACTCCCACTAGCTTTGATACGTATTCAGAAATAGTTGGACTTCTAAAAAATTCATTCCAACATAACATTCATTCCAACACACATATAATACAATGTGTTGTTTATTTATTAAACGGGTTATATGGGTTTGGTTTGACCCATTAACTTGTGAACCCGCAAACCCATATACTTAAACGGGTTATATGGGTTAGGTTGGGTTGAGGTTTCCAACCCACCAACACATGACCCGTTGACACGTCAACTCATATATTATATGGATTGGGTTGAGTTTATGTTTTCTGATCCGCCAACCCGAATCCAACCCAATTACCAGGCCTATTAGTAGTATGATACCAAACGTTAATTTTTTTTGTCAATATTAATATTAGAACCACCGGCCATGGATTAATTAATTAATATCTTAACAATAACTAGCATTAATTTTTTTATATTGGCTGGATCATATTTACTAAAAACAAAAGCAGAACTTACAGATAGGAGTGTTCGTTTGGATGGATCGGTTTGATCCGATCCAATTAAGTGAATCCAAATTGATTTCGGTTTTCAAAACATGGATTTGAATAGTCCAAACTAAATTTAAATCCAATCCGATCCGATCCAATTACAATTCGGTTGGATCGGTTTTTATAATTCGGTTTTTAAAAAACCGAAACATTTTAAAACGATAAATAATTATAATATTACTAAACTTTACATAAGAAGCAAAAACAAATTACTTAGTTGTGATTTGAAATTTATAAACAACTAATAAGAAGATATATTATAGTTAAATATTTTATAGATATAAAACTTTTAAGTGAAAGTGCATATTAATGTTTTTTTATCGGGTGAAACGTTCCTATTTAAAAAAATAAATTACAAAATTAATTAAAAAACTATAGATATATATTATAAATAGATAAATAATAAATGTTTATTCGGTTTTTTTGGACTATTCAGTTCTTATTGTATAAACCAAAACCAATCCGAAATCCAAAATAATAATTCGGTTTTGTTGAAAACCAATCCAAAAATCCGAATATCCAAACCAAATAGTCCAATCCAAATTGTCCAATTGGATAATTCAGTTTTATCCGAATAGTGAACACTTACCTTATATTTTGCAATAACACCATTTAGTCCAACACCACAAAATGAAATTTTTTTCATGCTATGCAGCCACAGAAAGGCAAATACTTTTCGTTAGCAAGCATTGAATCGGATTTTAGGTTGTTGGAGACTCGGAGTGGACTTTGTGGTTGCGCAAACACCTTCCAACCCAAACCAACATCAGCTTAATCACCTTGTTTATGTCTTAAAAAGGTCTACCATAATGGTTATAAAAATATAATGACCATTACATGATAGGGTAAAAATCATCCTAAGATATTTAATATATTAACACTTTCATGATCATAAAAATATAATGACCATTACATGGCAGATCCTGAGGAAGTCAATATTTTGAAAGGCCCGGGACGAGTCAGGAAAAAGGTCCTTATCATTATTATAAGTTTTTATTTTTAAATAAAAATATATAATAAAAAAATTGGGTCATATACAACTGCCCATTTTGCCCACGTTAACGCACCAAATGGAGAGTTATTTATATGTTCATCACTTTCTTGTGGAAGTGGCAGGGGAGTATTCACGAAACATTTTCCCAATTCACATTGGAAACACAGTGGCCGTTGTGAAATTGGTAGTTATTTGTGTAAAGAGTAAACAAAATCATTATGTTAAATATCATACTATATGTTGTGGTCTTTTTTTTTTTTTTTTTTTTTTGTGATTATACATTCATTTTATTTTGAGTTATTCACTGATATAGCAATATGTATGAGCCAAATACACCAAGATGACAATCTTCTCGATATCTATCACAAACCAAACTATTTCTTCGTGAATAAAGATCCATGAATTAATAAAATCACTTTTTTTTTGACATTATGTTCGAATATTTTGATTATTTTTGCAAATTTAATCTATTTTTCACGAAATTGAAAAGGAAAAACTTGAAATTGGATAATTGTATGTTCTTTGAAAGTGTAAAGAAAATAAGGTGCACATGTGAAATAAAATTTGTTAAGCTGCAATTGTTTCTATGACATTATAGGTTACGGGTTTGAAATGAAAGGCTAGTTTTTTAAAGATTTTTTTTCTACTATTCAATTTTAATATCTAAATTTGTTGTATTTCATAGCATCCGAAAGTTATAACTATTTTGTTATAACTATTTTTGTTTAATTTAAAAAAATATATATTTATATTAGCGAAAAGTTCTTGAATTTTATATTTTACAAAAAATGAAATTATGTTTTCTGGTTGTAACATAATTTTGAGAAAAATATATGGAATAGAGAAAGAAATAACCATAATGTTTTCAAAATATTAGGCTGGAAAATGTCATGTCATGATTCTTCTACTATAGCAACATAGGTGTCATCAATTTTGAAACCATGGGTCATCCACAACAATCCTACTCATACATGTCAAATTCTCATCTCCGAATAAGTGTCCTTTAATTTGGTTTTTATCTAACCACCAATTTTTCATTGTTTGAAAATCAGGCATTTCGAAAACAAGAATAATCACATAAATGTGGTTATTGAGAAGATATGTAACTAACTAATTTCTTTGAGAGTAACGAATTTGATTTTTATATTCAAAAAACTTAAATTTCAGACTAAAATAATTATGTCTCAAAAATATGATATCAAAACAGAAAAAAAAAAATATATCATAATATACATATTTGGAGTTGTCCTTGGAATTTCGAAATATGTATATTATGATATAGACCGATTAATCTTGTTGGTTGTTTGTACAAAGTGCTTTTTAAGGTGCTTGCTAATCGGACTTAAAAGAGTCTTTGTTAAAGTTATTAGTCCCGAACAAACGGCTTATGTGGAAGGAAGTATCTTAGGTGGACCGCTCTTACTTAATAAAATTTATTTGTGGGCAAAAAAAGTAAAGAAGAAGACTTTAATTTTCAAGGTTGACTTCGATAAAGCTTTTGACTCGTTAAGTTGGGAGTTCTTAGATTCGATAATGGAGCAAATGGCATTTGGATGGAAATGGAGGAGATGGATCAAGGGATGTCTTGATTCTAGTAGAACCTCTGTTTTGGTTAATTGTGCTCCCACAAAGGAATTCAATATTACGAGGGGTGTTAGACAAGGTGATCCTATTGCACATTTTCTCTTCATAATTGTCATGGAAGGTCTTCATATTTCCATGTAAACAGCGTGTGACATGCATTACTTTCGGGGGCTTTCTCTTCCTTATAATGGTATCAATATTTCACGCCTTATGTATGCCGATGATGTGACTTTTATTGGAGAGTGGTCGAAGATCAACTTCATCAATCTTAATAGATTGCTTCGTTGTTTTTTTTCTTGCTTCCAGATTAAAAGTGAATTTGCACGAAAGCAAGGTGTATGGTGTTGGTGTGAATAATCAAGAGGTTGAGAGACTTGCTAGTATCTTGAAGTGTAAGCCCACTTCCTTTCCATTTACTTATCTTGGGCTTCCGGTGGGGGCTAATATGAAACTCTCTAAGCATTGGAGTCCCGTCATTGACAAATTTCGGAATAAACTTTCGAAGTGGAAAGCAAAATGTCTCTCCTTCGGTGGTCGGGTAACCTTATTAAATTCAGTGTAACATCCAAAAATACGAGCCAAAAATTTCATTTTTAAAAACATGTACTTAGCGAAACATTAGGAATAAAACGTTCAACAATCATATCATTTCACAAAAGATAGTGCATGTCTGGAAAACATTTATATAAAACATAAAAGTGTCAGAGTACAAGTCCCCAGGAAGATCCCATGATGCGGTATACTAGCATGTGTGTAATGTACCGCTACCGCGCCAGCTCCTTTCCCTTCGAAGAAGAGGTACCTGAAACCAAAACTGAAAACTGTAAGCACGAAGCTTAGTGAGTTTCCCCCAACATACCACATACCATACAATCACATAACATACATATATTGTCAGGCATATCTGGATGCCCGACCTACCCCTTCGGTCCTCTCGACCGGATACTGTCTAGTACGTCTGGGAGCTATCCTCCCCTTCGGTCCTCTCGACCGGATACTGACCAGTATATCTGGGAGCTTGCCTCCCTTCGGTCCTCTCGACCGGATACTGACTAGCATATTTGGGTGCTGGTCTCCCCTTCGGTCCTCTCGACCGGTACTGGGGACTATTTCACCCCCTACTACTACCACATAACACGTATATCACATAATCTATCTAGCATGGTTGGGCATGTCCGCCCCTTCGGCCCTATCGACTGGCACATAACATCATATCATACTAGCATAATAACATATCACAGGTAGTAGCAACCCTAGATGAATATCACCGAGACAATCATCTATCATACAATTCCTACTGGTGGGCCGGCATTGTGGCCGTAGACCCACCGCTACTGGAAGGTAACTCACCTCAAAGTAGCTGCTGATCGGTGTGGGAATTGACTGCCTGCTGCTGCTACCACTCCGGAACTCCTCCGGCTATAATTCCCACAAAATACTCAGTCAAACACCGCTAATTGACCCTTGGGTTAAAATGACCATTTTACCCCTGCTCAAGTCAAAAGTCAAAGTGAGAGTCAACTTCCAGTTGACCCGACTCGCCGAGTTGGCTCGCCAACTCGTCGAGTCCCGTCCATTCGATTGTCCTTAATCCCGTCTTTACTCGTTGAGCTAGGCATTGACTCGACGAGTTCGCCTTCTAAACTGATGTCCAAGTCCTTCATCCTACTCGCCGAGTTGTATGAACAACTCGCCGAGTTCATCTTCATCCGAATAACACTTTATGTTGTGACTCGCCGATTTGTATGAACAACTCGTCGAGTCTGTTCTTGATCTAAGAGGGTTGCCTTGAACTCGCCGAGTCGGGGAATTGACTCGCCGAGTTCTTTCATGGATGAGTTCGGCTTCCAACTCACCGAGTCCACCCAGGACTCACTACTCTACTCGGCATGAACGAAAAGGGGGGGAAAAACTCGGGGACTCGCGGCTCGACTCGCCGAGTCCGATGAGCGACTCGCCGAGTCTACCACATGCAAATACTATACACTCGATCTTGATCAAATCCAGTTCGTGCCATTTACAGATCTGGGTTCTTAGGGCAGGATTTTCACGTAAAGTTTCCAAATTTACGTGTTGAAATGCATAGAATGGGGATTAAAGGCGAAATAAGGGTTAAGAAGGTAGATCTAGGACATTCAAGCAATTTACTCCCATAAAGATTATAGATCTGAGCTTTTGGAGCTCAAACATGACTAGATCTAGCGGATAATCAACCTATTGCGAATTCTACTTCATGCACAAGCTTGGAAAAAGGTTCAAGAAGAGCTCAAAAGGTGCTCTAATGGGATTTTAAGCATACAAACAGAAAGGAGCAAAGATATACCTCAGAGAACTCTAAAATAGCACCAAGATATCTGGTCTCCTTCTTCTCTTCTTGATCCACTCTCTTTCTTCTCCCAAAATCTTCAAGAAATCACTCTAAACACTTCAATCTCACAAGAAACGAGTTAGGGTTTGATGTAAGGCGCTCTGAGGGTGAAAGGGGGCGAGCTTGGGCCGCACAAGCTAGCTTAAATAGGGGGCAAACCCTTGGAATTAGGGTTTCACCAGACAGCGGGGACTCGCCGAGTCTGGAATATGGACTCGCTGAGTCGCCAACTTAAACATGCTCCCGATCCCGTCTCTACTCGGCGAGTCGGACCTACAACTCGCCGAGTCCAAGGCTAAAAATAAAAAATACTAAGATAAATTTTACGTACCAGGAACTAGGTGCTACAAATCTCCCCCACTTATTTTAGACTTCGTCCTCGAAGACTGCTGCTCGATCCTGAAACAGCTCGGGGTAATGCTCCATCATTTCTTCCACCGGCTCCCAAGTCCACTCGGACCCCTTTCGGTGCTGCCACTGCACCTTCACTAACTCCACCCTCTTGTTCCTTAGATCCTTCGACTTCCGGTCGAGGATTGCGACTGGGCGCTCAATGTAATTCAGGTTGTCATCAACCTGTATATCCTCTAACGGCACCACCGCTGAATCATCCACGAGACACTTCCGCAGCTGGGAGACATGGAAGGTGTTGTGGATCTGGCTGAGCTCGGCTGGCAGATCCAGCCTATATGCCACCTTGCCCACCCGGGCTACAACCCTGAACGGTCCAATGTATCTCAGGCCCAACTTGCCCCGCTTCCTGAATCGGATGACGCTTTTCCAAGGCGACACTTTCAGGAGAACCATATCCCCGACTTGGAACTCCAGGTCTGATCGACGCTTGTCGGCATAACTTTTCTGCCGACTCTGTGCAGTCTGAAGCCTGCTCCGAACCTGCTGGATTCTCTCGGTCGTCTTGAGCACCACCTCGGTGCTCCCCATGACCCTCTGGCCAACCTCACCCCAACATATCGGCGTCCTGCACCTCCGACCGTACAACATCTCGAATGGAGGACGGTCAATACTCGCGCGGTAGCTGTTGTTGTACGAGAACTCAGCCAAGGGAAGATAGGTATCCCAGCTACCACCAAAGTCTAGCACGCATGCCCGCAACATATCCTCCAAAGTCTGGATGGTCCGCTCACTCTGACCATCCATCTGCGGGTGAAAGGCGGTGCTAAAGTGCAGACGAGTGCCCAACTCCTCATGAAATTTCTTCCAAAACCTGGAAGTGAACCGCACATCTCGATCTGATATCACTGACACTGGCACCCCGTGTCGCGCCACTATCTCCCTGATGTAGATATCGGCCAACTTTTCGGCCAAGATACTTTCCTGAATCGGAATAAAATGGGCGCTCTTGGTCAATCGATCCACGATGAACCAAATCGAATCCACTCCTCGCGCCGTCCGGGGAAGCTTTGTGATAAAATCCATCGTAATATCTTCTCATTTCCACAACGGGATGTCCAATGGTTGCATCTTTCCGTGCGGTCTCTGATGCTCGGCCTTGACCTTCCTGCAGGTCAAACACCGCTCGACGTACCACGCCACATCCCGCTTCATGCAGGGCCACCAATAGACTAGACGAAAATCCCTATACATCTTCGTCGCCCCTGGATGAATAGAGAATCGGGATTTGTGCGCCTCCCCCATCAAGATCTGGCGCATGCCTCCATGATACGGCACCCACACCCTTCGGTGTAGTGTCAATAACCCCCTGCTATCATAATCGAAGGAGATGACTTGACCCACTATTCGCTCACTCTTCCGATGTTCCTCCTTCATAGCCTCCTGTTAAGCCTCCCGAATCTACTCCAACAGGGGAATCACCACAGTCATCCTCATGCAAATATCCCTGATCGGCGCCGCCTTGCAGCTAAGCGCATCGGCCACCACATTGGCCTTCCCCAGGTGGTAAAGGATCTCGCAATCATAATTCTGTTGGGTTTTGAGCAATCTAACACTTCCTAAGTGTGCATGCAACCCTAATAAACCTTGGATCTATGTTTTCTTCTAAAATACATGCAAATAATAACTTCCAAGGTTTCTTCCTAACTAGCATAGCATAAGGATTATGAATCATAAAAGTACTAGTAGAAATACATACCTTTTGATGATGGTTGATTGTTTGGAGTTTGAGAGCCAAGCACCAATAGTGTGAATGCCTCAAATGGAATCACAAATCACCACAAACACTTGGAAAACTTTGAGAGAGTAGTATACTTTCTTGTGGAATCGGCCACCACTAAGTCTCACACTACTAGTGTCTCATTTCTTGCATCATATGCTTCTTTATATAGTGTGCATGGTTAGGGTGAAACCCTAATAACCCATGTCTTTTCCTTTCCAAGAATCCATGGGTTAAAAGCTCCATGGACCATCCATGGACTTCCATATTAGCTTAGCCCATTAACAAATCAGTATTAGCCCACACTATATAAAATATAATAGCCCATAATTTAATCAGTCTTCTTTTTAATCTCTAAATTAATTCATACTTAATTTAAGACTAAAACTAAATAAATAACATGACTTCATATTAATATATTATAACTTATAATATATTAATAAATCGTAAGTATACAATTCTCATAAAATTATCCATAAAATCGTTTGGGCGAAGTGCAACCCAAATGGACCATGTCGGGTCGGGTCAAGTATGTACCAAATAAGTTATGGACTTAGACACCTTATCCAACAGACTCCCACTTGGATAAGTCTAATAACTATATTTGCGTATGTTACTTCAGGAACCAACCAGCAATCGTAGCTCTCGAAAACTCTGTTGAACTATGAAGCGCCATTTTAGATAAGTGATCATATAATCATCTGTTCTCATGATATCAGCCGGACAAATACATGGAACAACGTCGTACTTATTGTCCAGCAGTTTGTCTCCCGATTTCCGATTTGTTTGAAAAAGAACTTAATCGAACACATCAATTTAGTTCTGACCGGCCGGTACATATGTCACAACAAAATCATCGAGGGGCCCAGATATCGCTTCTATTTCTAGAAGGAACAGATAAACTTCGACTAATATGCTTGTTCTACTACTTGTTGAATTGTACACAAAGGCACGTTTTATAACATCAAGTTACTGATGCGTTTACGTGCAATCAATGCACAACCAACTCATAGGTAACAACTCATATCTCTAGGTTTGAAGATTTATATGATATTACCGTCTCACGATCACTCAAGATAAATTCCATGAAGTGATACAAGTGAGCGTGGGTTTATTCCAATACTCATAACTTATGAGCACTCATGAATGTTGTAGCAACCATTGCTATGACTAAACCCATTTAGCCATCTACAAACTCGATTCATGATAGTCTTGATTCATACCTACTTCCAACATATGAACGACTGTGGAGTGTTTAAATAACTTAGTCATTCGGAAAGAATAACCTAGCTATTTTGGAAGTCAAAACATGCAAAGTGAAACACAATAATAATCGAATCCAATATGGTCTCAGGACCCTTTTGAATATAAATAGAACCACCTTTTATTTATCACCATATTGATTACACATTATTCATTGTATAATGTTTCAAACAATCAACTTAAGACTTGAATAAAACAACAACAGTCGTCCCATGCTCCTAGCATGTACACTTTGTTTTTCTAACACTACTAGAAAAACAGCCTTTTACGACGCTCATTGCGCGTCGTAAAAGGCTCAGACGACGCGCAAATGCGTGTCAACGAAGGCCCTGTCATAAAGAGAGACGACGCGCTTTTGCGCGTCGTCTATAGACGACGCTCATTTACGACGCGCAGTTATGACGCGCGTTTACGACACGCAATGCGTATCAAGGAAGGCCCTGTCATAAAGGAAGATGACATGCATTCGCGTGTCGTAACCTTACGACGCGCGTGTTAATGACACGCAATGCGTATCAAGAAAGCCCCTGTCAAGAAAGGTCATGTCATAAATGAAGATGACACACATTTTTGCGTATCGTAAATTTAAATGTTTAAAAAGAATAAATTTATATATTTATTAATTTTTAAATTAAATTTGCATTTAACTTCTCATAATAGAAATAAAATACCATATACAAAAAATACAATCCATTGCATAATATAAAATAAAATTTCATACTCAAAAAATAAAATAAATTGCACAAATTGTAATGTCATACAAAAAATCATTCAAATGTTAAACAAAAATAATACATTGCTAACATGGGTTATACATTCCTATAAAACTAACAAATAATCATACAATTCTGTTTCTTACTGGAAAGGAATGTCAAACATGATTACAAGTCTCCCTTAATCTTGATTAGTCACCTGCTTAAGTAGAATGTTGTTGTTGAGAAGGTTACCTAGCAAACACCTCTCCCACAATTACAACATCATTTACAGAGAAAGGGTTGTCAATTACTTTCATTAAGACTTTCATTCAATCACAAAAATATTAAATAAAAGGGTGAAACAGTAACTTACTTTTGATAAGTTGATCTCCCTTAGAGCAAACACAGCTAAAGCATTGAACAAGACCCTATTTCAAAATTTTATAAATACACAAATCATGATACCTGATATTGGAATACACACTTTGAGACATGAATAAATACGAGTAGATTAACCTGGATACATAGGAAGTAAAGATGGAAGGTGCCAGAACTCCGGGGGCATTGGGTTGGTTCCTTCCCACTCGCACACACCAAGCCAGAACTCCACTTAATCCAACACCAAAATAAGCCTGCATTCAGAAAGCTGCAGGGGTGAGTCACAATTCAAGAATCTGTTAAAATTTGAGGAATAACATGTTCAACCAAAACAATATTAGAAAACAGGGTTAAATGTGAAACATAGCAATGTAATAATTATCAAGGTGCTGGAATACTTGAAATCTAGATTATTTGCTTGTTTGTACATCCAGACGATTTTATCACGAACATAAGTCATGTTATCAACTTTCTGAAGAAGTATACCAAGACATTTGTAGGAGAAGAATACTCTCAATAAGATAATTTAATTAAAAAATGTAATGATAATGATAATGAGTTCATACCTGTGAAGTAGTGCAGAATGCTCATCATCATATGTATAAAGTTCATACTGCTTTGCAAAAGCATTTCCAAGAGAAATGACCCAATCAATGTCTTGAACAACATCCAAAGTTTCTGCAAGAAACTGCAAACAAAAAAAGAAATAAATAATAATGACATGAAAAGTAAGACTATCAGTTTATAACCTCAACAATAAAACAAAACAAATTATTATTAAAATCAAACAATACAAATTGTTACAAATTATGGGACAGTAGGGTCTTCTATGATGACATATAAAGCAGCCCTATTACAATATTACCCTTGTGGGACAGCAGGGTCTTCTTCTATGATGACAAATTGTGGGACAGTAGTACATGACTAAATGCATGTAGATTGATAAGGTTGTTTCTTTTTTACTTAATAAAATCAAAATGACTTGTCATGCTAAGTGAGAGGTTGGTCACTTTATGTATTAAGACCCTCCCTATTACAATATTACCCTTGTTTATTTTTTTATTTTATTCAACTTTTGACTATCTCATGAAAAAGGCACTATCGACCTCGTTTTTTTCAATGTTCACAGAATTTTAAGCAAAATATTGGCATCTATTTACCTGTTGTTGTTTGTTTTAGAATTTGGAGAGAGAGAGAGAGAGAGAGAATATTCATGCCTAATGGTGTATCAAAGGAGGGCGCGAAAAGACAACCCAGTTACCATCCTAAGCAATTAGTGGTCCTAGACCATGTGAAAAACAGAGCTCATATCATAAGCTGATTTCATAAAAAGATATAAAAAGAAAGACTAAAGAGCCAGTACCGGTTGATCAAACCCATGACATCTTTTGTGTGCCCAGTGAATTTGTTCATGACAAGTGGATCTGAAGGACATATTGCATTTGCTTGCAAAAAAAACTATACACAACCAAATAAAAATGAAATTACATCAAACCAAATAAAGAAATGGGTATTTTAGACATTTTTTTAAGAATGTGGTATAGCAATTACTACCTGCTCAGCGAGTTTAGGTAAGTGACACCTAAAGATTAAAAACAAATAATTTAATCATATTACACTTTGATAATATTATCATTTTTTAATTTAAATAAAAGAAAAAAGATAAATTACCCAGGAAATAAGCGTGCAGCACTGTGACATCCCCAAAATCTCGGCCAGAAAAGACCGATTTTCATTTATGCTTTTAAATATTTTCAGAGTAAATCCTTTTGATTTGAAAGAGTTGCGGAATTTGTTCCCAAAAACAAAACATGATAAAACATTGTTTACCGAAGCATTTCATAAAAGAAATGTATTTTCATTATAATCAAAACTCGGGGTGTCATGTTCCGATACAGACCAATAAGCATAAACGAATACATTACAAGTCATATAACAAATATAAACATATGCAGACTTGTAAACAAAACAACTTGATGGTTCATCCATCTCATGCCCTTCCGCCACTACCTGTAATACAATTTAAAACTGAGTGGGTCAGGCTTGGGAGCCTGGTGAGCATATAGGGTTTTCAACCCACAATAAATATCATATTTAATTTTCACCAACCAACAATAACCCAATTACCCATTCCCGTTATTCTCACTTTAATGTCCCTAAAACAACTAACATAAGGGACCTAGTCTAAGAATATTTCATCGGGGCGACAACACATGCTTCGGGGGTACCTCAGCAATATAAGTCAAATAAGGCAACCATGAGGGGGATGGAGTACAGCGAATGAACACCCAAGTTCATTAACACCTACAGGTGGCGAACCTGCTAATGTTTCCACAAGACTGTCTAGAATAGCCAGTGGTCGTCATCTAAACTCCGCTAGATGACTCAATCAAACAACAACGAGGCCTCTCATCTGTTTATTACACACCAACTGTCTACCCATGTTCTACCCAACATATTAGTAGATAAAAATATACATTTGTATACATAGTTTAAAGAAAACCTGTATAGCATGCTTTAATCAACACATATATCACAAAACAGATGAGGCACACACACACATAACTCATATTTCATAAAGAAATAAGCAGATCTGTAAGATAGAAGAGAGTGAATACTCATTCACACATAACACAACCAAATATATACACATAGCACGTATTTTTATATAAAATACTTCGTATTATTGTATTAGAAGAAATAACTACACACTCACACTTATAAACAACAATATACTTAATACATTCGAACCAAACTCGTATTATTATTGTGTTTATGAAAGGTAGTATACACTCACTTGATCAGAAGATGATCGGACAGCACTACGGCTTATAAAAGTAGTATTCCTCAGCAGATCTGGAAGATCTCCTCGAAAATCGAACTTCTCGCGGGCAGAGCTTCGACTCGGGAACCGCGCTTCTCGGGATCTTCGGGATCTCGGGACTTGCCTCGGGGCTAGAGTATGATACCGGGGCTTCGGGATAGCTTCGGCACGAAAAACGATGCAAAAGACTAGAGAGAAGAGAAGAAAATGAACAACAAAGAAGGCTGTCTTCGGATCCTTTAAATAGAGGCTGGAGCCTCGGAGTACGCGGGGCGTACAGGCGTACGCAGCGCGTACGCGTCCGAAATCGTCATTGCATGCGTCATCCGAAGTGTCGACACTATGCTGAGTACGCGGTAGCGTAACCTCGTACGCGGGGCGTACTCCGGATCACACCGGTGACTCGGCTTCGGATAATGCTTCCGATTTTGAATTAAAAATAAATATAAAATGATTAATAAACTTCGGAAATTCATAACTTCTTCATACGAACTCCGTTTTCGACGTTCTTTATATCCACGCGAAGGTGAGACCATGCTCTACGACTTTCGTTTAGACTCCGTCGGCTAAATTTGACTTTATTTTTATTAATTATTTTTAATAGGCCGGGACAGAAACTTTCGTTATAAATTCATAACTTCTTCGTTTGACGTCCGTTCTCGCCTAACTTTTTATCGTTTCAATACCAACAATGAGATCTTTGATTCTCATTTAGATTGCTTCGGCTAACAACCGCTCGATCTCAAATCGAGTAAAACAGGCTGTATACTGCTAAGCCGGAACTTCGATAAATCATAACTTCCTCATACGAAGTCAGATTTGGGCGTTCTATATAAATTCGGAAACCTCGTTTCAACTACTACAACATTAACCAAATATATTAAGTTTATTTTACACTTAAATTTTGACGCTTATTTTTATTCTTAATTAATCAAACCACATAATTAAGCAATTAAGCACAAAACACACAATACTCAAATAATACAATCTTATTATTTCAAAACGGGTTACAGAGGTTAACCTAGACTATTACATTGCTACTAATGGCAAGCCCGGAAACACAGGCGTTACAATTCTCTCCACCTTAGAATGATTCCGTCCCCGGAATCACACATCAACAAACAAATGCGGATAGCGACTCAACATGTCACTCTCCGTCTCCCAGGTGAGATTCGGCCCATTCGTGTGTTTCCATCGGACAAGCACTAACCCAACCATTTTGCGTCGCAACTTCTTAGTCTTTCGGTCAACAATTGCCTCTGGTTCTTCAATCAACCTTTTGTTCTCATCAATTCTCAATTCAGAAATTGGAATTATATCGGGAACTTCTCCCGTGAACTTCCTCAAATAACACACATGAAAGGTGTTGTGAATTCCATTCAGTTCTTCGGGTAATTCGAGCTTGTAAGCTTGGTTCCCAACCCTCTGAAGAACTTTAAAAGGTCCAATAAACCTTGGACTCAACTTTCCCCTTTTACCAAATCTTATAAGTCCCTTCCACGGCGAGACTTTAAGCAAAACCGAATCTCCAACCTCAAAAGTCATCGGTCTTCGCTTCTTGTCAGCATAGCTCTTTTGACGATCTTGAGCTGCTAACATTCTTTCCCTAATTATTTTCAACTTTTCAGCAGTTTGATGAACCAACTCCGGTCCCATAAACTGCTTTTCCCCAGCCTCAAGCCAGCAAGACGGCGTACGACACTTTTGTCCATACAAAGCTTGATAAGGTGCCATCTTAATGCTCGAGTGAAAACTATTATTATAGGAAAATTCTACCAACGGTAAATGTTCATCCCAATTACCTAGGAATTCCAAGGTACATGCTCTCAGCATATCTTCAAGTGTTTGTATCGTTCTTTCACTCTGACCATCAGTCTGCGGATGGTAAGCTGTGCTTAAACATAACTTGGTACCCATTTCCTCTTGTAGACTTTTCCAAAACCTTGAGGTGAAACGGCTATCACGATCCGATACAATCGTTAACGGAACACCGTGAAGCCTCACAATTTCCTTCACATAAGAATTTGCAAGCTTCTCCATAGACCACTTCTCCTTGGCCGCTATGAAATGTGCACTCTTAGTGAATCGATCAACGACCACCCAAATCATGTCGTGACCATTCTTTGTTCTGGGCAGTTTAGTGACAAAATCCATAGCAATGTCTTCCCACTTACCCATAGGCACAGGCAATGGTTCTAAACTCCCGTAAGGTTTCTGATGTTGTGTCTTGACTCTCGCACAAGTCACACACTCGGCCACATACTTTGCAACATCAAGCTTCATCGTCGGCCACCAGTAGTAGGGTTTCAGGTCCCTATACATTTTAGTGCTACCCGGATGAATTGAGTACATGGTTTTGTGAGCTTCTTCCATCAGAAGATCCCTAATTCCTCCTGACTTAGGTACCCAAATACGATCTTGGAATACCTTCAGTCCATGACCGTTAGTACCAAACACCAACGTTTTACCCAAACGTTCCTCCTTTCGGTCATTTTTCTCAGAAGCTTCCTCTTGAGCTTTCTTTATACTTTCCACAATGGTCGAGACAACTTCAATTTTCAACGCTCTTGGCCTCTTCCTTTCAAGATTGACTTTCCGACTGAGAGCATCAGCAACAACATTAGCTTTACCGGGGTGGTAAAGTATCTCGCAGTCGTAGTCTTTAAGTAATTCTAGCCAGCGTCGTTGCCTCATATTCAATTCTTTCTGATTAAAGAGGTATTGGAGACTCTTATGATCAGTGAAAAGTTTGCACTTCGTGCCATAAAGGTAATGCCTCCATATTTTCAGAGCGAAAACTACCGCTGCCAACTCCAAATCATGAGTCGGGTAATTCTTTTCATGCTCTTTCAACTGTCGAGACGCATATGCTATCACCTTTTCTCTTTGGGTCAAAACACAACCCAATCCAACACCAGACGCATCGCTATAAACAGCGAAGTCTTCGACTCCATCGGGTAGAGAAAGTATCGGTGCCTCGCATAGCTTCTTCTTTAACTTCTCGAATGCTTCTTTATGCTTCTCACTCCAAGCATAAGTAGCTCCTTTGTGGGTCAAAGCTGTTAATGGAGTAGCAATCGAAGAAAAGCCTTGGATAAACCTTCGGTAATATCCGGCTAATCCTAAAAAGCTTCGAATCTCTGTGGGACTTTTCGGTTGTTCCCACTTCGTCACAGCTTCGATCTTCGCTGGATCAACCATTATCCCTTCTTGGTTGACCACGTGACCCAAGAATTGGACCTCACGAATCCAAAAATCACATTTGGAGAACTTCGCATAAAGCTTCTCCTTCTTCAAAACTTCTAACACTTCTCGCAAGTGTCTGCCATGCTCCTCCTGGCTTTTCGAGTAAATCAGAATGTCGTCTATGAACACTATCACGGATTTATCAAGGAACGGGTTACAAACCCTATTCATCAAATCCATGAACGCTGCTGGAGCATTGGTTAGTCCAAACGACATAACCAAGAACTCGTAGTGTCCATATCTAGTTCTGAATGCAGTCTTCTCGATATCTTGCTCTCTTACTTTTAGCTGATGATATCCTGACCTAAGATCGATCTTCGAGAAATAGCTCGAACCTTGCAATTGATCAAACAGGTCATCAATCCTCGGCAACGGATATCTATTCTTTATTGTTGCCTTGTTCAGCTCTCTGTAATCGATGCACATTCTCATACTTCCATCTTTCTTCTTTACAAATAACACCGGAGCTCCCCAGGGCGATGAACTAGGTCTAATGAAACCTTTGTCCAATAACTCCTGAAGTTGCATCATTAGCTCCTTCATCTCCGTCGGTGCTAATCGATAAGGTGCTTTTGCTATTGGCGTGGTTCCTGGTAACAAGTCTATTCTGAACTCCACTTGTCTATCAGGTGGTAATCCAGGAAGATCCTCGGGAAATACTTCCGGATAATCACACACCACTGGAATACTCTGCATCACCTTCTTTTCTTTCTTAGCATCAATCACGAATGCTAAATATGATGTACATCCCTTGGTCAAACACTTTCTGGCTTTCATTAGAGAAATGATTCCAGAATTCACTCTGCGTTTGTCCCCATACACCATAAACGAATCTTTTCCAGGCGGGTTTACTTTAACTATCTTTTTCTTGCACAAAATTTCGGCATCATTGGCGCTAAGCCAATCCATTCCCAAGACGATGTCGAAACCATTTAGTTCGATAGGCAATAATTCCTCGAGAAACTTATTCCCATTAAGGTCGATCAAGACGTTTTTCATATGATGGCTAACAGGTACAAACTTGCCACTAGCTACTTCGACTAATAAAGCATTATTTAGTCTATCAACAGGCAAAGCTAGCTTTCTACCAAACTCATGCGAAATAAAGGAGTAGTTGGCTCCAGAATCAAACAATATATGAGCAGGTAATTCGTTTACGAGAAAGGTACCTGAAGCGACATCAGCTTCATCCTTCGCAGCTTCCAGTGTCATCTGGAATGCTCTCGCCTTTTGCTTTGGTGGAATGTTGGGCTTTGCTGCCTCCTTCTTCTTTGGACAGTCTTTCAAAATGTGCCCCTCTTCATTACACCCAAAACACATCCTTTTGTTGTTCGGACATTCATTGGCAAAATGTCCAACCTTTCCACACTTGTAGCAGGTCACATCCTCGCTACATTTCCCAAAGTGCTTTTTCCTACACTTATCACACCACTTTGCTTCGCCTCCTTTTCCTCCAAACTTTTTCGAATCAGATTTCGAAAATTTGCTCTTCTTACTGGAACCAAATGTTCCTTCAAACTTCCTTTTCTCACCAACCTCAACCTTGACGGTGGTTCTCCCCTTGATCATGTTCTCCACAGACTTGGCAGCCCAGATAGCTGCCTCTAGAGTAAGTGCCTGACGTACTGGCACCTCGTACTCCCATGGAAGTCCCTTCGCATACCGATCCACCTTTGTCAGCTCGTCTGGAACGATACGCAAGGCAAACTCCATCTTATCGGTGAAGTTATTGGTGTACTCATCTACTGACATGCTACCCTTCGTCAATGTCAGAAACTTGTTCTCCAACTCCAACAGATTTTGAGCCGAACAAAACTTGCGCTTGAACTGCACCAAGAACTCTGCCCATGACAATTGCAGTGGCTCATTAGGGCTTAAGGTCTTCCCTAGAGTGTTCCACCAACGAACGGCTCCACCTCGGAATTGTCGCACGGCATAGATAGTCTGCAACTTGCCTCTACAGCCACATGTCATAAAGGCTAACTCCATTTCGGAGATCCAATCCATAACCCCAATCGGATCCTCCTTTCCATTGAAGGTCGATGGTTTACAAGTCAAAAAGTCCTTGTACTTGCATCCCATTCCATCATTCCTTCCATCATGGTTATCTTGCCTAACTATCGGTGGGTTGGCTGGACCAACAGACCCACTGAAGTTTCCACCTTCCGAGTGCCCTTCATTCAGTTCAGGCTCTTCCACACGAATCGACAGTTCTTCACGATTTTGTTGAAGCAACCGTCTAGTTTCATCCATCTGACGATCCAACATCGTCTGAATCATCAATTGCACACCAGCCATGGTTATTGGCTCAGGTGCTGCTGCTACGACAGGTATTGGCTCAATCACTGGTGGTTGATTCCTGTTTTCGTCAGCATTTCCAACTCCACTTCTTGTTCTCACCATTTTGATCTACACCGAATAAGGTGAAATTAGATCCTCAATCATGATAGATATTCAAATCATCCTTATCACTCCGAAACGTTTACATGCTAGTTCTATTATCGTAGACGTACGCTTAGAATCCTACACACATAAGGTTTCTAGATCCGGTCGGCAACAGACCATAGATCCGAACAAATAATATCATATATGGCAACATATAGCATTTAGCACATAAAGGCATTTTAGGCGACTTTCCTAAAATAAACTAGTGCTCGTGTCTAAATCACAACAGACACACATCTCAAAACTTCACTTAGCATTCTAAGTTTAAGTCTAGAAATCCTACAAATTCCTAGTTCGCTTAAACTAATGCTCTGATACCAACTGTGACATCCCCAAAATCTCGGCCAGAAAAGACCGATTTTCATTTATGCTTTTAAATATTTTCAGAGTAAATCCTTTTGATTTGAAAGAGTTGCGGAATTTGTTCCCAAAAACAAAACATGATAAAACATTGTTTACCGAAGCATTTCATAAAAGAAATGTATTTTCATTATAATCAAAACTCGGGGTGTCATGTTCCGATACAGACCAATAAGCATAAACGAATACATTACAAGTCATATAACAAATATAAACATATGCAGACTTGTAAACAAAACAACTTGATGGTTCATCCATCTCATGCCCTTCCGCCACTACCTGTAATACAATTTAAAACTGAGTGGGTCAGGCTTGGGAGCCTGGTGAGCATATAGGGTTTTCAACCCACAATAAATATCATATTTAATTTTCACCAACCAACAATAACCCAATTACCCATTCCCGTTATTCTCACTTTAATGTCCCTAAAACAACTAACATAAGGGACCTAGTCTAAGAATATTTCATCGGGGCGACAACACATGCTTCGGGGGTACCTCAGCAATATAAGTCAAATAAGGCAACCATGAGGGGGATGGAGTACAGCGAATGAACACCCAAGTTCATTAACACCTACAGGTGGCGAACCTGCTAATGTTTCCACAAGACTGTCTAGAATAGCCAGTGGTCGTCATCTAAACTCCGCTAGATGACTCAATCAAACAACAACGAGGCCTCTCATCTGTTTATTACACACCAACTGTCTACCCATGTTCTACCCAACATATTAGTAGATAAAAATATACATTTGTATACATAGTTTAAAGAAAACCTGTATAGCATGCTTTAATCAACACATATATCACAAAACAGATGAGGCACACACACACATAACTCATATTTCATAAAGAAATAAGCAGATCTGTAAGATAGAAGAGAGTGAATACTCATTCACACATAACACAACCAAATATATACACATAGCACGTATTTTTATATAAAATACTTCGTATTATTGTATTAGAAGAAATAACTACACACTCACACTTATAAACAACAATATACTTAATACATTCGAACCAAACTCGTATTATTATTGTGTTTATGAAAGGTAGTATACACTCACTTGATCAGAAGATGATCGGACAGCACTACGGCTTATAAAAGTAGTATTCCTCAGCAGATCTGGAAGATCTCCTCGAAAATCGAACTTCTCGCGGGCAGAGCTTCGACTCGGGAACCGCGCTTCTCGGGATCTTCGGGATCTCGGGACTTGCCTCGGGGCTAGAGTATGATACCGGGGCTTCGGGATAGCTTCGGCACGAAAAACGATGCAAAAGACTAGAGAGAAGAGAAGAAAATGAACAACAAAGAAGGCTGTCTTCGGATCCTTTAAATAGAGGCTGGAGCCTCGGAGTACGCGGGGCGTACAGGCGTACGCAGCGCGTACGCGTCCGAAATCGTCATTGCATGCGTCATCCGAAGTGTCGACACTATGCTGAGTACGCGGTAGCGTAACCTCGTACGCGGGGCGTACTCCGGATCACACCGGTGACTCGGCTTCGGATAATGCTTCCGATTTTGAATTAAAAATAAATATAAAATGATTAATAAACTTCGGAAATTCATAACTTCTTCATACGAACTCCGTTTTCGACGTTCTTTATATCCACGCGAAGGTGAGACCATGCTCTACGACTTTCGTTTAGACTCCGTCGGCTAAATTTGACTTTATTTTTATTAATTATTTTTAATAGGCCGGGACAGAAACTTTCGTTATAAATTCATAACTTCTTCGTTTGACGTCCGTTCTCGCCTAACTTTTTATCGTTTCAATACCAACAATGAGATCTTTGATTCTCATTTAGATTGCTTCGGCTAACAACCGCTCGATCTCAAATCGAGTAAAACAGGCTGTATACTGCTAAGCCGGAACTTCGATAAATCATAACTTCCTCATACGAAGTCAGATTTGGGCGTTCTATATAAATTCGGAAACCTCGTTTCAACTACTACAACATTAACCAAATATATTAAGTTTATTTTACACTTAAATTTTGACGCTTATTTTTATTCTTAATTAATCAAACCACATAATTAAGCAATTAAGCACAAAACACACAATACTCAAATAATACAATCTTATTATTTCAAAACGGGTTACAGAGGTTAACCTAGACTATTACATTGCTACTAATGGCAAGCCCGGAAACACAGGCGTTACAGTTCAATAACCAGACATAGCTTGATCATCTGCTTCTTTGGTTGCATAAGCATTCCCATATCCTATCCAACCAGGGGCAAATATTCCTTCCAAGTTACCTGTAAGTGTTGTGATAGATTAATCAAAAATTAATTAATTAATCAAAAATTAATTAATTAATCAAAAATCAAAAATAGGATGGAACCTTTTAAGTTACCTATTAAGTGTTGTGATAGATAATGGGCAAGAGCAGCTTCACCATGGAGGATTTTAGCGCCACTCCCAATTGCCTCCTCATCAACAACCACACCATCTATTATATCTTTACCTGTTCTTTCATTAGGAATCTGCATTACATTTATAAATTATCATTCTATTTCTATCATTTCATTATAAAAAGAAAAAAATAATACAGTAGTAATCTTTAGACACAAACCTCATACATGGCATCCATCAATATGTTTTCCAATAACGCCCTCAGACCACGGCCCCAGTGTTCTTAGTTATTGCTTTTCTTGCAATTAATCTCAAAGAACTTTCTGTATAGTGTAGGTTAACCTGCAAAAAATAATAAACAATTACAACTAACATTTTTCATTAGTAAATCTGTTGACTGTTGAGATGAAAGAATACTTAGTTGATTCATCTGAAATAACTTGTTGTATCGTTTCCCCAATGCATTCTTTGGCTGAGGTAGCACCTACAAAACATTATTTCTTATTCATCCACATTACTTTACCCATAGTATATAGGACTTATTGAGAACAAAAAGAAACACACCTACCAAAAATAGTTAATTAATGCCTACAGTTAATGAAAAGGTACTGGGACAGGTTGAGGCTTTGTAAGAGCTAATAAGTTGTCAAGAATTGGAAACCTTCCAACAAATTCAGGTATCAGACCATATGCAATAAGATCACTACTTTCAACCTAACAAAAATAAACACACTAACAAATTCAGGTATCATAACTCACTGATATTCTACGGCTCAAGTAAAAGAGAATGTAAAAAATGGTTAAAGAACATCATCTGTAGACAAAAATGTACAAAAAAGAAGTAATACGTATGTATTTCATCACAAAAGAGCGGATTTTACATTTAAACAAATGCTTCAGAAAGGGTAATTATACCTCACAAACGAATCGATGGTTCCGAGTCCGTATAAACATGATGTGAGAAGACGATTTTACCTGCAAGTAATCCATGTAAAAGAGGTGAACTAAAAACTGCAAAAAAATTAATTAATTACCTTTGGCATCATGAATGATTGCATTATGCCCTAATCGAGTTCGTTTGCACTTTCCGGTGGTCGGCACCGTCACGACGGCTGCCCTCCTTTTTTTTGAAGGTAGAGCAAACAGGGAGAGGCGGTGGAGGAAACATTGACAAGGAGCGGAGGGATTAAACTAAGTCCATAAGTAGATATACCACCAACGATCCGACCACGTTGTTGTTTCCCTGTTGAACTAAAGAGGATAAATTGATTTTGGTTTAGAGTAGCAGGGGTGAGATAACCGAAGTTATTAATAGAGAAAGACAAAAAGAAAATATGAAACAGTGGAGGGCTGACGAATGCACCTGGCCAGCCGGTCTCTTTTTTGTCGATTCTGATTTCCTTTTCTTCGATTGAACATCACAAAACCAACACGGGACCAACAGTTTTTCCTTCCTCCCAACCCCGGAAGACGTGGAATCGATGCTCTCTATTTTTGGAAGTCGGATCGATGGATACTCGTCCTTGTTAGATTTTTTTTAGGCTTCAAAATTGATAGATTTTTTTTTCGATTCTTTCAAGTTTGAATCAGAAAATGAGAAAGAGTTAGGGAAATCAAGAGTGCAATGCTCGTCCTTGTTAGGTTGAAGATGAAAGATAGATAGAAGATAGAAAAAAAAAGGCGGGTTTTCAAAATTTTGGGGATTTCATTTCCCCCCTTGTCTACTAAAAGCGCGTTTCATTAAAATTATAAAGCGACAGGTACAGACGACGCGCGTTTAAGATAAAGCGCCCTCCGTGTTTTTAATTTTTTTTCTTGAGACACTAAATTAAGGGCATGCAATAAAGCGTGACGTAAATCCTTAAATTTTTTGTAGAGATGACACTATTTTAAGGGCACGTCCTTTTGCGTATCGTTAATTATCGCGTGTCGTAAAAAGTGCGTCATTAAAGGTCTTTTTTCTAGTAGTGTAAAAAATAGTTATGCCATACTCCAAATATGCACACTATGTTTGTCTATGATCCTTACATTGTGATGTAGATCAATTGAATATGATTCCAATGATACTCATTTCACAATCCCAAATCCTTATTGTAAATGTGAGAATCCCCGATTCTTATCATTTACCAAAAAAACTATTAGATTTTAAACTTTTATGCAATGTTCCTCTTGTAATGATTATGCACAAAGTCACCAAAACCTTGTCACCAGTCATTACAGAGTATTCCAAAGAAGGTCAACTTCTATGGAACGGAAGTCTCATATTCAAAGTACATTGCTTTGAACATCCTTATTGCATTAAGGTTTTCTAATCTTACATAGATTGAATAACTTCCACCTATGTAGACATTTCCATAGTCCCATTTTGACTATCACTTCCGAACAAGAGTTACTTCTTTTCAGAATATGTCAATATGGTCCTTTCCGACAACTTACATCATACTTCCAACTGTCCCTGAGCTGCCTCGAAGCATATGCAATGACATGTCCCCTCTACATCAATATTGCGCCCAAACCTGAGATCGACGCGTCACAGTATACCACAAAATCCTCTATGCCCTCGGGCAGAGCTAAGATCGGCGCCTCGCACAATCTCTGCCTCAGAATCTCGAACGCTTCCTGCTGCTCAGGCCCCCATCGAAAGACCACGACTTTCCTAGTCAACCATGTCAGGGGTACGGCTATCTTGGAGAAATCCCGAATGAATCTCCGATAGTAGCCTGCCAATCCTAGGAAACTTCGAATCTCGGATGGAGACTTCGGAACCTCCCACCTCATCACGGCCTCCACCTTGGCCGGGTCTACCGAAATCCCGTTCTGGTTGACGAGGTGCCCAAGAAACTGCACCTCGCGCAACCAAAACTCACATTTGGAGAACTTGGCGTACAAGCTCTCCCTCCTCAGGGTCTCCAAAACCTCTCTCAGATGCTCCTCATGCTCCTCTTGTGTCTTGGAATAAACCAAGATGTCATCAATGAAAACTATCACAGACCGATCCAACATCGGTCTACACACGCGGTTCATGAGGTCCATGAACGCGGCAGGAGCATTGGTGAGCCCAAACGGCATCACCACGAACTCATAATGGCCATAGTGCGTCCAAAACGTGGTCTTCTGCACATCCTTTTCTCTAACCCTCATCTGATGATAACCTGAACGCAAATCGATCTTGGAGAACCAAGATGCTCCCTGCAGCTGATCAAATAGGTCATCAATCCTCGGGAGTGGGTAACGGTTCTTCACCGTTACCTTATTCAGCTCCCGGTAATCTATACACATCCGATGCGACCCGTCCTTCTTCTTCACAAACAGGATCGGGGCTCCCCAGGGTGAACTGCTCGGTCTAATGAATCCCTTGTCTAACAGCTCCTGCAGCTGCGTAGACAACTCCTGCATCTCAGGAGGAGCCAACCGATACGGTGCCTTGGCTATCGGAGCCGCACCAGGGATGAGGTCAATCATGAACTCCACCTGTCGCTCTGGAGGTATTCCAGGAAGCTCCTCCGGGAACACATCAGCGTAGTCTCGCACCATTGGAACCTCGCTCACCGTCGCTTTACCTGTCTCCCGGGTATCCATAACATACGCGACATATCCCGCGCAACCCTGCTGAAGGTAGCGCCTAGCTCTCGCTGCTGAACATACTGCAGGTCCATGCTGTGGCCTCTTGGCGTGAATCACCAACTCTCCCCCTCCTGGGGTCCTGACTCGCACTAGTTGCTGCGCGCAATCTATCACCGCCCCATTAGGGCTCAACCAATCCATGCTTATAATCACCTTGTTCCCCCGCAACGGGATGGGAACCAAATCCACCAAATAGCGCTCCTCAAATAACCTCAGAACATAATCCCTGAACACTGCTGATGCTCGTACCGATCGATCATCGGCAATCTCTACCTCTAAAGGGCAGTCTAGCATGCCCGAAGACTCAGTAAACCTCTTGCTAAGCGCAAGGGAAACAAATGATCGGGTGGCACCCAAGTCAAACAACACCTGAACAGGAATACCGTTCACATGGAATGATCCCGTCACCACATCGGGTGCGGCGCGTGCCTCCTTTGCTGTCAGCTGGAACGCCCGACTCCTCACCACTGGAGCCTCTGCCTTGCCCTGCCGGCCATCTGTAATCCGCAGGGTAGCTGGAGCCGGCGCCTTAACCGGCCCTGATGCTGTCAACTGGGGGCAATTGGCCTTCTTGTGGCCCCTCTGGTTGCAGTGAAAACACAGAAACCCTGATGTCTGAATCACAGGTGCATGGGCAGTACAATCCCTGCTGAAGTGCCCCAACTTTCCGCACTTGTAGCAGCCTGACGATCCCAACTTGCACGCTCCCTCGTGCGTCTTGCCGCATTTCCTGCAGCGGCCCCGTCCCTGTTGGCCTTTCGGCCCCGTATCTAATCCCTTAGGCTTCTTCCCCGAAGCCCCCATAACATGCCCCTCCTCATCCTTCCTCTTCCGGATGTGCTCCAGATCTATCTCCCTCTCCCTTGCCCTGGCAATCATGGAGTCCAGGGTAGGGCAAGCTGAAAAACTGACATGCTCCCGAATATCAGCTCGTAGCATATCATGATAGCGGGTCCTCCTCATATCCTCGTCACCCGCATATTGGGACACCAACAACGCCCTCTCCCGAAACTTGGCAGTGATCTCCGCCACAGTCTCCGTCGTCTGTCTCATATCTAGGAACTCCCTGGCCAGCTGTTGAAGCTCGACAGCCAGCGCAAACTCTGGCCTGAACCTGGTCACGAAGTCCGACCAGGTCATAGCCTCGACAGCCGAGGCCCCCAACGAGTCACCAACGGACTCCCACCAATCCCTAGCTCGACCTTTCAAACATCCTGCTGCATATCTCACCTTCTACCCCTCAGGGCAGAAGCTAGTCAACTGCGCAGACTCGATGTCTGCAATCCATCGTCTGGCAGCTATGGGGTCCTTCGCCCCGTGAAAATCTGGCACACCACTGCCCCGAAAGTACTTGAAGGACAGCGTGCGAGATCCTGACTGGCCAGATGCCATGTCGCTCCTGAATTCCCGGAGGCGATCCTCCATCAACTCCAATATCCCTTCCTTGATCGACCCGAAGATAATGGGGGTCGACTCAAGGATGCCTCTGGTGATCTCAGACGCGATGAACTCGCGTAGCCCCTCATCTACTGGCTCGGAACCTGATCCCGAGACCGACCCCTCTCCTGTACTGCCAACTGCTGACCTCGAGCGTAGTACCACCATTCTGAAATACAAAAGAAATAACAACTGTTAGTGATACTGATACCTCTAGAGGGATCACACCTACTACAAGTTCCCTGGTCTTATCTTGGCCTTCCTCGATTCGGGTAAGGATCCTCTGCTTTCAGTAGTACGGGCCCATACTACCTTCCACATCTATCCGTACCTTCTCCAAGGACTTTCTTGACTCTACCAGGTTCCTTTCACTACCGCTGATCTCTGCTACTCTTATCCTAGGCTTACCCTAGGAAACCCTCTGACTCCACCCAACCCAGTCCTCAGCTGCTGAAGGTCTCTTGGTAATGCCAATTAGCTATTACCTGAATACAATCACATGCGACGAGGCTTGGATAATCCTTCGAGTAAGGGACTCATCCCTACAACGGTTAGGACTCAAACAAGAGCTACGCAATAGGGTCAAATCCAACACTCTGATATTTTTCAACCCTGATCACATGTGACCTTAACGTATTCACCTAACAGCTAATTCCCATCACTCAAAGCCCACATAGCACAAAGAAAACAACATTTGGACAAAAAGGAAACATTCTCAAGCAGCTCTATCCTTGTAGAGAAAAACTGAACTAGCATACAATGCTAAACTCGTACTATCAGGCATAACCTAATCAGGCCATCCTACCGCTGTCTACTCAATTCTAGCATGCAACTTTTCATACACTGAAGCACATAAAGCAGGCACATAAGGCATCACTCCTAGATCCTTAGTCCTATTCTAGCATGCTGTTCTACTGAAACTGATAAGCATAACATAAGATTGTATGGGTACTTTGGGGAATACTTACTTGAGCTTGGCCGGTCACGCACATCACACACCTCGTTCTTTCTTAAAACCCTTTACTTAGCTTTTAGAAAACATTTTCTTTTTCCATAATCTTTTAATCCCTCGATTTGAGTTCAAACACCCCCGAAGGTATGTCCGAATCCCTCAAACCAAGGCTCTGATACCAACTTGTAACATCCAAAAATACGAGCCAAAAATTTCATTTTTAAAAACATGTACTTAGCGAAACATTAGGAATAAAACGTTCAACGATCATATCATTTCACAAAAGATAGTGCATGCCTGGAAATTTTTTTTATAAAACATAAAAGTGTCAGAGTACAAGTCCCCAGGAAGATCCCATGATGCGGTATACTAGCATGTGTGTGATGTACCGCTACCGCGCCAGCTCCTTTCCCTTCGAAGAAGAGGTACCTGAAACCAAAACTGAAAACTATAAGCACGAAGCTTAGTGAGTTTCCCCCAACATACTACATACCATACAATCACATAACATACATATATTGTCAGGCATATCTGGGTGCGCGACCTACCCCTTCGGTCCTCTCGATCGGATATTGTCTAGTATGTCTGGGAGCTGTCCTCCCCTTTGGTCCTCTCGACTGGATACTGACCAATATATCTGGGAGCTTGCCTCCCCTTCGGTCCTCTCGACCGGATACTGACTAGCATATCTGGGTGTTGGTCTCCCCTTCAGTCCTCTTGACCAGTACTGGGGACTATTTTACCCCCTACTACTACCACATGACACATATATCACATAATCTATCTAGTATGGCTGGGCATGTCCGCCCCTTCGGCCCTATCGACCAGTAATCTGGGGGACTATCTCCCCCTACTATCACTAGCACATAACATCATATCATACTAGCACAACAACATATCACAGGTAGTAGCAACCCTAGATGAATATCACAGAGACAATCATCTATCATACAATTCCTACTGGTGGGTCGGCATTGTTTTAACACCCCGAGATTCAGGTGCATTTCTTTCATCCTTGTTCTTTATTGAATTGTCATGTTTAGTCCTTGAGTGGAGGATGTATAGCAAGTGAGTACGTTGGGCATACCAGAGGGGTACGCTGCGCGTACTCACGCGCTTAATTTGCACGTAGAGTCGCCAAGGTACGCTGGGCGTACCTAGAGTTACGTCGGGCGTACCCGGCCCAGGTGCAAAAACCCTAATCCTCCTTGTGCTCTATTTAAAGGGTGTTATGGCTCATTCCTTAGCCTCCATATCAGTGAGTGAAACCCTAAAAGAGAGCCCCATCATTCATAGTGTGTGAGAGTGTTGATTTGAGCTTGTTGGAGCTTTAGTGGCTTGGTGAAGAAGGAGGAAAGGAGATCTTGGAGGCTAAAGCTTGAGGTGCCATTTTGGATCTGAGATCTACAGAGGAAAAAGCTACTCTTGGAGGTATAAAGTTCAAAACTTTCCTCTTCTTTTGGTTTTTGTTGTATGTGTCCTTTTTAGGGCTAAAAACCCTAAAGGTGGAGACTTTATGAGTGTAAAGTGCTCCACGGTCCGAGATCTGTCCATTTTCAGTGTTATTAGTGATGTAGAGCCATAAAGTTCCCATCTTGGATGTTACTTTGGAGTCATGCATGTGTTTAAGCCTTCTAGAGTTGAAGGATGGATCATTTTGGGAGTTAGTGACTTGTTCAGCCATGCAAAGGCTTAAAGTCATCAACTTTATGGATTAAGGGGCTTAGAAGGGGCCAGATCTAAAATATGGACGTAGGTCTTAACTGTTTAAGACCTCAAGAGCAAAATGGATGAAGCAGGGGAGTACGCCGGGCGTAATTCCTAGTACGCGCCGCTTACTGGGTGGCGCTCCCTGATTCTGTGGTGCAGCCGGGTACGCCCAACGTACACATCTGGTACGCGCAGCGTAACCCTGAGAGTTGACTTTTGGTTGACTTTTAGGGTATGGTCTATTGTGGGGCCTTTGAGCTATGAGAGGGGTAAAATGGTCTTTTACCCTTTTGAGAGTGTCATAAGAGAGCTTAGTCTAGCCTTTGAGAGTTATATTAAATAGAGTGTTATTTTCATATGATTAGGCGGAGGCTAGGCCAGCATTTACCGAGTCAGAGATTTACCGAGATACCCGAGGTGAGTCTTCTCACTATACTTTACCTAGTGTGGTAACAGAGTTAAGAGACAGAGTATTATAGAGTTATATGCCAGTGTGATTGCATGTTATTATGTGTTGTGATTTATTGTGATATGTGATATGCATGATTCAGAGTTACAGAGTTGGGACTTTCGGGTCCCTAGAGTTAGGGCCAGAGGGTCCATAGAGAGTTGGGGCTGGAGGGCCCCACTGAGACACATTGACCAGAGGGTCAACAGAGTTACAGCTTCGAGTGGCTATTATGTGATTATTGTGGTATTTTGGGGAACTCACTAAGCTTATGCTTACAGTGTTCAGTGTTATGTGTTTCAGGTACCAGTGATGACCGCGGGAAGGCGCCGACTTGATTCGTACACACATATGGGATTGGATATATTTTGATCTTGGGAGTCATTTGTGAATTAAAAACATGATGTTATGAGATTTTATGAATGAATGGTTTTATTAAAATGTGTTTTCAAATGTGAAAATTTGTTTTAATTTTTACGGTGTTACAATTGTGGCCGTAGACCCACCGCTACCGGAAGGTAACTCACCTCAAAGTAGTTGCTGATCGGTGTGGGAATTGACTGCCTGCTGCTGCTGCCGCTCCGGAACTCCTTCGGCTATAATTCCCACAAAATACTCAGTCAAACATCGTTAATTGACCCTTGGGGTAAAATGACCATTTTACCCCTGCTCAAGTCAAAAGTCAAAGTGAGAGTCAACTTCCAGTTGACCCGACTCGCCGAGTTGGCTCGCCAAGTCGTTGAGTCCCATCCATTCGATTGTCCTTAATCCCGTCTTTACTCATCAAGCTAGGCATTGACTCGACGAGTTCGCCTTCTAAACTGATGTCCAAGTCCTTCATCCTACTCGCCGAGTTGTATGAACAACTCGTCGAGTTCATCTTCATCCGAATAACACTTTATGCTATGACTCGCCGAGTTGTATGAACAACTCGTCGAGTCTGTTCTTGATCTAAGAGGGTTGCCTAAACTCGCTGAGTCGGGGAATTGACTCGTCGAGTTCTTTCATGGATGAGTTCGGCTTCCAACTCACCGAGTCCACCCAGGACTCACTACTCTACTCGGCATGAACGAAAAGGGGGGGAAAAACTCGGGGACTCGCGGATCGACTCGCCGAGTCCGATGAGCGACTCGCCGAGTCTGCCACATGCAAATACTATACACTCGATCTTGATCAAATCCAGTTCGTGCCATTTACAGATCTGGGTTCTTAGGGCAGGATTTTCACGTAAAGTTTCCAACTTTACGTGTAGAAATGCATAGAATGGGGATTAAAGGCGAAATAAGGGTTAAGAAGGTAGATCTAGGACATTCAAGCAATTTACTCCCATAAAGATGATAGATCTGAGCTTCTGGAGCTCAAACATGACTAGATCTAGCGGATAATCAACCTATTGCGAATTCTACTTCATGCACAAGCTTGGAAAAAGGTTCAAGAAGAGCTCAAAAGGTGCTCTAATGGGGTTTTAAGCATACAAACAGAAAGGAGCAAAGATATACCTCAGAGAACTCTGAAATAGCACCAAGATATCTGGTCTCCTTCTTCTCTTCTTAATCCACTCTCCTTCTTCTCCCAAAATCTTCAAGAAATCACTCTAAACACTTCAATCTCACAAGAAACGAGTTAGGGTTTGATGTAGGGCGCTCTAAGGGTGAAAGGGGGCGAGCTTGGGCCGCACAAGCTAGCTTAAATAGGGGGCAAACCCTTGGAATTAGAGTTTCACCAGACAGCGGGGACTCGCCGAGTCCAGAATATGGACTCGCCGAGTCGCCAACTTAAACATGCTCCGGATCCCGTTTTTACTCGGCGAGTCGGACCTACAACACGCCGAGTCCAAGGCTAAAAATGAAAAATACTAAGATAAATTTTACGTACCAGGAACTAGGTGCTACATTCAGTCCTTAACAGCCTCCCTTTGTATTTTTTTTTCTCTCTTTTTAGAGCGCCCAGATAAAGTTATAAATGTGTTAGATGGCATTATGACCCGATTTCTATGGGGAGGTGATGAAGACAAGAGGAAGATCAATTGGGTGGCATGGGAGTTGGTTATTAAACCAAAGGAGATGGGAGGTCTTGATTCGGCTAACTTGGCACTTCTCGCCAAGTGGTGGTGGAGATTGAAAAATGGGTATGATTCTTTCTGGTTTTCTCGTATAAAAGCTATTCATAATATTAAGCTTATAGATGGTAGATTGATTGCCAAGAAGTCTGTTAAAGGTGTTTGGTTGAGTATTTCTCAAATCAATTGTGATTTCTAAAAATAGAGGTATTCAGTTTGATAATTTTTTTAAAAGAGTTGTTGGAAAAGGTGACAAAACACTCTTTTGGAAGGATCGTTGGTGTGGTGATATAGCTTTAAAAGATGTTCATCCTAACCTTTATGCAATTGAGAAAAATAAAGATTGTCTTGTGGTTGAGAGAGTCAATATTATGAATGGGCAGATTTCGTCTTTTTCATGGGACTGGGCGAGGCAACTTAGAGGTGGGAGGGAAACAAGTCAGTTTCAGGCATTATCAGATCATGTTGTTGTTTTCAGGTTTGATGATGGATATGACATGTGGATTTGGGGAGGTGACGGTGGAGATGTGTTTTCGGTGAAAGCTTTAAGAGATGTGATGGCTATTCAGTCCAACAATGGGACTTTGGATTCTTTCAATTGGGTAAAATTGGTCCCTCTAAAAATCAACTGTTTTTTGGAGATTGATTAAAAACAAAATTCCTACTTTCTTGAGCTTAGTTAGGCGTGGAATTAATGTCTCGTCTACCTTATATCCTTTTTGTAAAGAAACTGATGAAAGCATTGATCATGCATTTTTCTCATGTTCTTCTTTCGCTGTGGTTCTGTGGAGATGGCTGGTGAAGTGGTCTTCCCTTCTTACAAGGCTTCCTAATTCATGTGATGACTTATTGGATATGCTTAATTCTACTGTGGGGAGCAAAAAAATCAAGAAGCCGTGTTTTTCTCAAGTATATACCACTCTCTGGATGTTATGGAAGGCTAGGAATGCGATTGTTTTCAGAAACCAAAGGTGGACGATTATGATTACAGCTGATGATATTAGTTTAATCACTTTCAGTTGGATCAAACATAGGTCTAATTGTAATTCTCTTGATTGGCATGTTTGGAACTCCTCGCCTATTTTGAATTGTTTCTTGTAATTTGTCTCTAGTTTCTCACTTGTGTTGTTGTTGTTTGTTTACTTTTATGCTTTAGTAATATGTTGGCCGTTTCAAAAAAAAAAAAAAAAACTTAATCATTGGAAATGTGCACAAACCTCAAGTTGACTGTATATAAAATTTTCTCTTATGGCTGCTCCAACCTTTACATCTAAATGCACAAACTCTCAAGACACCAACATACTCTGTCAAATCAGAGGGCATGTATCCAAATATTTTATTATTACACTACGGTCTCTAAATACTCTACTCTATATTTTGATTTACTTTTAGACTTTTTTTTTTTTAAATTAGATAGCTGTTTTCGAGAAAATAAATTTGACGCCTTTTCATTAGAGGTTTATCTTACTTTTCAACTTTTTCAAAAACTAGATTTAATTTTATTTTATTTTCTATATTTTTCCAGATTTTAAACCAAATCCAAAAAATAAACAACGATACAAGTCAAATACACAAAAACATTTTTCTAAATTCTAAACTCAATTTTATTTTATTACATTTTCTCAATGTCTATAACAGATTAATCAAAAAAAAAATCTTTCGGAACATATAAACCTCTATAAAATCTATTGTTGCCGGCAAAATTGCTAACCGGAAAAAGGTGTCGTCGATGGAGTCGTTGTATTCTTATTTCGTCTGTCAGTTGTAGCCAGATCTATACGTTCTTCCTCATTCTCAACTTAAGTTTAGATTTTAAAAAATCAAATTAAAAACTCGGAAATTATATTTCGGCAGCCAAACGCCACCTCTGTCGGCTTCCACTATCCGCCAGTCGTTGCCGACTTCTGCTCTCCGCCTTCTCTCCTTCACATGCAGTAGTGATGTTGTGGTCCGATGCAATGACGATTTGGTGGCTGTGGTGATCCGATGATGACGGTCGTCCGATTGCGGCGACAGTGTCAAATAACAAACGAGAGAGTAATACAAGCCGAGAAAAATACAATGTTAGGTTACTGCTAGTGTCTTTTTATTTAACGGAGAATTGGGCTGACAAATATGCAAGGTTTTTTTTATTTTTTTTATTTTTAATGAAGAATAGGACGGCAGATTCAATAACCAAATGGTTTTTTTAATCAATTTTTTTTGCCAAACAAATGTTCATCCACTTGTTTAATTATTCCAAATACATTTTTTATAATATTATTTTATGAAATAAAATATACTATCTTATTCATTTTATCGAAAAACGTTTGAAAAAATCTTAGAGTATACGGTATGGGCAACAAGAAATGATATTTTTGATGATGTGGTATCTCATAACCTAGTCATAACAAGATGAACACTACCCCGTTTTTGTTAAGAGGGTGTTATCATATCTCGTTGTGACGAAGACATGATGCAACAGGAAGTTTAATTGGTTGTGCCTTTATCAACCAATCAAATCATTTTCTTTCTTTCTCTCTCTACCTCTAAACATGTTATAACATGGGGAACACCATTTCCCCCTTGGTGTTATGGTTGAGGTAACATATGAATTTGGGGTTATAACGTGACTTATACCTAATGCTCTTAGATATTAATAGAGTAATTGAATTTTATTTGAATAAAATTATATAGTAATAAAGTAATTAATTAATAATAATATTATAATCATCTATATCATCATACATACTTATAAAACTAACATTTTTTCTTGAATCTCATGCATTTGAAACCTCCATTTTTTTTACTTCCTCAAATCATATTCATTTGAAACCCCCATTTTTAACTAATGCAACTCAAAAGTTTTCTTAATTATGATTTAACACTCAAAAGTTTTATAAGTTATATTATGTTTAATTAGTATTTAGTGAAAAGTTTACTATAAAAAGGTCAATCTGTTGTGTCTTTTGTGTTATATAAAATCTTACATGTAAGAAAGATGTCATAACATCAATGTTTTGCTTGAAATATCTTTCAATAAAAAAAATTAAGATTTTCTATTCTTTTTTTATATTCAGTTTCTCATTTAATCGTTATATGTGATTTGTATGTATTACTTAATCTTGAATGTGACTCTCCAAACATCAATGTTTTGCTTGGAATATCTTTCTGATTCTTCTTTTTCAAGAAAAATATTTTGATTGCAGGTTAGTGAAGAATTGTCATCAAGTTTCTATGGTTGAATGGTGTTAAATGAAGAAAGAAGATTCAGAAAATGGATATATGTTTTTTTTGTTTGAGCAAAGTTGATGAATATTAGTTTTTTCTTTTGATTTAAATGTATGTTTATGTAACATCTTTATTTATATATTCAACCACCCAATGCTCTTATTTATCTGATTGTAGTTTTTCTATTCTGATTATGTTTATTTTCTATTATTTTTTTGTTGGGTTATCCTACACAACATATTTAAAAGACAATATTTAAAAGATAAGATAATTTTTAACATTTGATATGTAATTATCACAGACTTATCATGATATGTTCTTCATATTAAAGTAATTTATTCATATTACTACGACAAGAAATACATATGACATTTACGAATATATATATATATATATATATATATATATATATATAAATATATATATATATATATGTGTGTGTGTGTGTGTGTGTGATTTGTTTAACATGTATATGCACCTATGTAGGTTATAAATTTATAATTAAATATCCTTATGTTTAATAATTGAAGGGATTAAAATGATGCATCAAAACCAATTATTTAGATGAATAATAATAATAATAATAATAATAATAATAATAATAATAATAATAATAATAATAATAATAATAATAATAGTAATAATAATAATAATAAATACACATTTCCAAGTACCGCATTCATTTGAAACTCACACTACAACTCAAGAGTTTTCTAATTTATGTATATATTTATTAGTTACAACTCAAGAGTTTTTAACTTATGATTATTAATTAGTAATCACTAATAACTTTTTATTTTCATTTCTTTTATAAGGTTGTAAAGTTTTGCTCATTAAAAACATTAATGTATTTGAAGAGATTTGTGATTTTAATATGAAGAGTTAATATAAATGTTATGATAGATGTTTTAGTGTTTTTATATTATTAAAAGTTATAGTGTTTATTTTTCATATTTTTTATTATTCGTTGTATATATATCTTTTTTAATACAAATGTTATAATAAATGTTTTTTTTATTTTTATGTTTTTAAAAGTTGCAGTTCATATTTTTGTTCATACGTTTTGTTACCCGTTATATTATCATTCATTTGATATATAATTTATACAATTTTAAATGATTTATAAAATTATCAAATAGTTATATATATCACAATGACTTAAAAATTAAACTAAAATGTTTAATAAAACTAATATGGTAATTATATGTTTGTTTACTACTAACATTTTGTTTCAAAGTAGAAATATTAAATAATAATTTGGTAAAATTATTATTTTAACTATATAATTCTATTCTTGCGCAACGCGCAGGGATTCGCCTAGTACATACTTATAAAGTTAGCATTTTTTTTCTTGAATCTCATGCATTAATTTGAAACCCCTATAAAAATTTTCCAACAACTCATGCATTTGAAACCCCCACACCCTTTCACATTCAAAGTAATTAATCACACATAATCACATTCTAAGAAAATCACACGCTCTATAAGTTCAACACCTCATGCATTTGAAACCCTCACACCCTTTCACCTTTCATTATATATGTAGTTATATTAGTACATTTTTCTTAAAAAAGTTGTCATTTGATTCAAGATATTATGATTTAAAAGTTTTCATATAGTTGAAGCATTCACGATCCAAATATGATGATTTGAAGAAATGTGCTATGTCACATCGATGATAATTGTAATATGATTTTTTCTTTCAACCAAAACGAATGAAGCCTTTCTATTCTTTCTTTATATTCAATTTCTCATTTGATCTTTATATGTGATTTATATGTATTACTCAATCTTGAATGTGACTCTCCAAACATCAATGTTTTGCTTGGAAGATCTTTTTCATTCTTCTTTTTCAAGAAAAACATTTTGATTGCAAGTTAGTGAAGAATTGACATCAACTTTCTATGGTTGAACGGTGTTAAATAAATAAAGAAGATTCAGAAAACGGATATAGTTTTTTTTTGTTTGAGCAAAGTAGACGAATGTTATTTTTTTCTTTTGATTTAAACGTATATTTATGTAACATTTTTATTTATACATTCAACAACCTAATCTTCCTATTTATTTGATTGTAGTTTTTTTTTTATTTATTTATTTTGATTATGTTTATTTTATATTATTTTTTGTTGGGTTATCCTACACAACATATTTACAAGATAATATTTAAAAGATAACATAATTTTTAACATTTGATATGTAATTATGATGACTTATCATGATATGTTTTCATATGAAAGTAATTTATCAATATTACTACGACAAAAATTACATATGACATTTACGAAAATATATATTATATGTGATTTATTTAACATATATATGCACATATGTATTTATAATTAAATATCTTTATGTTTAATAATTACATAGATTAAAATGATGCATCAAAACCAATTATTAAGACGAATATAATAATAATAATAATAATAATAATAATAATAATAATAATAATAATAATAATAATAAATACACATTTCCAAGTACCATATTCATTTGAAACTCACACTACAACTCAAGAGTTTTCTAATTTATGTATATTTATTAGTTACAACTCAAGAGTTTTTAACTTATGATTATTAATCACTAATAACTTTTTATTTTCATTTCTTTTATAAGGTTGTAAACTTTTGCTCATTAAAAACATTAATGTATTTGAAGAGATTTGTGATTTAAATATGAAAAGTTAATATAAATGTTATAATAAATGTTTTAGTGTTTTTATGTTATTAAAGTTGTAGTGTTTATTTTTCATATTTTTTACTATTCCTTATACATATATCTTTTTTAATACAAATGTTATAATAGATGTTTTTTGTATTTTTATGTTACTAAAAGTTGTAGTTCATATTTTTGTTCATACATTTTGTTACCCATTATATATAGATTATCATACGTTTGATATATAAATTATACAATTTTAAACGGTTTATAAAATTATCAAAATAATTGTATATATCACAATGACTTAGAAATTAAACTATAATCATCATATCATATCATACTATATTATAAAGGAAACATTTTTTCTTTCACCACATTCATTTGAAACTCCCAACTTTTTATAATTCCATACAATATACTTAATATATTAACTTAAATATGCTTTTAGTTCTAAACATTATCATAAATGAAGAATTTGTGATTTATCCATATGATATACTTAATTTGTTAACTTTAATATATACTTAAATAAATAACCTACATTAATATATCAAATAAGCTTAAAATTTTAGTGTAAAATTTAAAACCTAAAGTAAAATATCAAATAATGTATATAAAAAAATTTTCAATATATATTTTTTAACATAGTTAAAAGGAAAACATTAAATATAATAATAATAAAAGAACCTAAATTATTGAATCGAATTAACTAAAAGGTGTCTTAAAACTATATTTTAACAATATATTTTTAACCTGTGTCGCGCAACGCACGAGAATTCGTCTAGTATACTTATAAAGGAAACATTTTTCCTTTAACTCCCATGACTTTTCAATTTCTTTCTAATAATGATTATAAGTTGGTTAATAAGGTTAAATAAATATAAAATCTAAAGTATAATCATATATAAACTAAATTTCAATATTAAAATAATATATTTTCTTCTACTTATAAAGTTATGTTTTTAACTTTTAACATATTATACTAATTTATTAGGTCGAATATGTTGTTTTATGTAAACCATTATCATTTTAAAGCTAAAACTTTTGAACATTTTGTATAAAATACTTAAATTGTTAATTTAAATATAATCTTAAACGATTAACTTAAATATAAGTTTTAGTTCAACTTAAACAACCTAAATAATATTTTGTAAATATTTAAAAGTAATAAATTGTAGTGTCTTTCGAATAATGATTATAAGTTGGTTAATAAGGTTAAATAAATATCAAACCTAAAGTGTAATTATAAATAAACTAAATTTCAATAGTAAAATAATATTTTTACTTCTACTTATAAAGTTTTGTCTTTAACTTTTAACATATTATACTTAATTTATTAGAATTAATATGTTGTATGTAAACCATTATTAGTTTAAAGCTACAACTTTTGAATAGTTTAGACAAAATACTTAAATTGTTAATTTAAATATAACATGATATGGTTAACTTCAATATAAATTTCAGCTCCACTTAGAAAACCCAATGAATATTTTGTGAATAGTTAAAAGTGATAAATTGAAATGTTAAATGCAAAAACTAAATTGTAATATTAATTTAACTAAAATATTTCCTAAAGATATTTTGTAATCATTAAAAGTTTTCAAATGAGTAGTTTAAAATGACTTACAATAATAATAGTTAAAAATAATTCTATATAAATGATTATAATGTTACCTTTAAAATTAAAAAAAAATTGTTTGATGTTTTAAATAATTACAATGATAGAAATTAAAACGTTAAGCAAATAAAATTAAAAAAATTAATTAACAATAACAACAATTATAATTAACATTAAACCATATATTATATTTAATTTTATTCATAAGTAACCCGTGGGTAAATGTCATTCAAAAGATTGAGATTATACAGTTATAATAGATGTATATATTATTATATAACCCAAAATAATCAATCTATTATATCAACTTAGTATACAAATTATTATATCAAATTTAACAACAACATTATTGTATATTTAAAAAAACATATATCTGTAAAGATTTCAGCTATATAAATGCTTCTGCGCAACGCGCGGGCATTCGCCTAGTCATACATCATATCATACATACTTATAAAGCTAGCATTTTTCCTTGAACCTCATGCATTTGAAACCCTCATAAAAATTTGCAAACACCTCATGCATTTGAAATCTCCTATTTTAATGAATACTATTCTTAAGAATTCAAAGGTTTTGTAACTTATATAATATATTTAATAAACAGTTAATGAATACTCTACTATAAAAAGGTCAATCTTTTTGAGTAGACACACAAATACAATTCACATACAAAATTCACCAAGAAAACAATTTAAAGTTTTTTGTGTTGGTTTGAGGCTTTGAACAATTTTTCGAGCCATGTTAATACATTGAAGTTTTTAATTTGTAAGTTTGTGACTAATTCGTTTTTGTATTTTCTTGATTTACGTATTCTTTTTTAGAATATCATTGTATGTTGTGGTTGTAATTTTAATGTAAATTAAATTAGATTCATGTTATTGATCATATGTTAGGGAAGGTGATATATATAATATTTAATTAACTATTGTATACATGTTTGTATGTTCATGTTGCTTCAAAACAATAATTAATTAAAAATCATGGATATGTCATATTATCCATATTACCCATGTAAGCCTTTTTTTTAAATGCAAATTGTCTATCTTATCACTTTATATTTTAGTATATATGTTTAACATTTTAATTATAATAATAAATATTTTTTAAAAGTTTCTTTAACTTATTAATAATAACAAATGGTTTTAAAATTAATAAGCAATAATTATAAATAATAAAATCAAAGTACATGGATATGTCATATTATCCATACAAGTCTCTTTTGAAATGCAAATTGTCTATCTTATCACTTTATTATTTAGTGTATGTTTCATATTTTAATAACAATATTTATTGTTTCTTAAAAGTCTTCTTTAACTTATTATTAATAATAAGTGGTTTAAAATTAATGAATAACAATTTTAAATGATAATAACATCAAATTATAAATTACATTTAACTGTAATAAATTGTATTTTAAATGAACATCATTATTGAAATTACAAAATGATCGCATAAGTAAGAATATAATTAATCAATAATAATAATTGTTAAAAATAATACTAAATAGATAATTAAATTTAGTTCTATTAATGACGAATATGGGTTGATGTCAATGAATATAATTGTTCAAAATAATATATATATATATATATATATATATATATATATATATATATATATATATATTAGTGTAAAAATATTATCTCAAAGTTAATGTCAATAACATAACCATTTTAAACATATATTTTTCAATATTTTAACAATATATTTTTAATCTTCGCTGCACAACGCGCATAATTCGTCTAGTATATACGTATAAAGGAAACATTTTTTCTTTCACCACATTTATTTGAAACTCCCATGACTTTTCAATTTCTTAGCAATAATAATATAAATAAGTTAAATAATGTTCTATAAACAAGAAAAGATGTTTTATTACAATGTCTTCATCCCACATGGATAGTGAGAGTAAACAATAGACCGTTTCTTTTTCTATAAATAGGAAAGGTTGTAAAATGTTTCAAAGGGACCAAACCATGAAAACTTCTTTATGCCTACATTTGTAGGATTTTGAGGGTATTATTTGATGAGATTGTCTTTATTGGCAAGTGTCCAGTTAAGTTTTAAAATTCCGAAAATGGTTTTAAACCGAATTTTTTCAGGTTCAAACCATGTTTCAGTAGAAAAAAAGTTATATAGTTTGATATATTGAGTTGAATCGAAGCAGGATTAATTTGGACCGATAAATGAATCATTTTTCCTTTCACCACATACATTTGAAACTCCCATGAATTTTCAAATTATTTCTAATAATATTATAAATAAGTTACATAATGTTATATAAATATAAAAAAAACATCTACCTAAACCAAAAATTATAACTTTTTGAAAAATCACTTTGATTCAAAAGCACGAAATACATACAAACTGAGTTTCACTAGAAAAAAGTTATGTAGTTTGGTATATTGAGTTGAATCGCTCCGAGTTTGATTAATTTGGACCGATAAATGAAGCATTTTCCTTTCACAACATACATTTGAAACTCCCATGATTTTTGAAATTATTTCCAATGATATTATAAATAAGTTACATAATGTTATATAAATATAAAAAAAAACATCAACCTAAACATAAAATTATAATTTTTTGAAAAATCGCTCTAATTCAAAAGCACGAAATATATACTCGATTATATCTTATAAATGAATTCATTTTATAGTGAACTTTTGAATCATGAAAATACATATAAACAAACTTTCTATATTAAGTACCTAACTATATTTATGATTTTAGAATTTATCAAAAAGTTATTCAATAAAAACTTACTTTTTTGGATAGCAACTTACGAGATTATAGAAAAATGCAACTAATGAATAATAAAGAAAGTGTACACAAGAGAAATGGTGTTTTATTAAATAACTGAAATAATGTTTTATAAACAAGAAAGTGTGTTTTATTATAATGTTTTCGTCCCACATCGATGGTGAGAGTAAACAAGAGAATATTTCCTCTTCTATAAATATAAAAGATTGTGAAATGTTTGAAAGGGATCAAACCATGGGAATTTCCTTACGCCTATCTTTTTAGGACGTCGAGGGTATTTTTTTGGTGATATTGTCTTTATTGGAAACTGCCCAGTTAAGTTTTAGAATTCTGAAAATGATTTTGAACATGATTTTTTCAGGTTCAAACCGAGTTTCAATAGAAAAAACGTTATGTAGTTAAGTATATTGAGTTGAATCGATATGAGTTTAATCAATTTGGAGCGATAAAGGAAACATTTTCCTTTCACCACATACACTTGAAACTCCTATGATTTTTTCAAATTGTTCATAATAATATTATAAATAAGTTACCTAAACATAAAATTAATAATTATTTGAGAATTGAATTTGATTCAAAAACAGGAATATATACAAACCGAGTTTCAGTAAAAAAACGTTATGTAGTTTGGTATATTGAGTTGAATCGATCCAAATTTGATCAATTTGGACCGATAAATGAAGCATTTTCCTTTCACCACATACATTTGAAAATCTCATGATTATTCAAATTGTTTCTAATAATATTATAAATAAGTTACATAATGTTATATAAATAAAAAAAAATCTACCTAAATATAAGATTATAATTGTTTGAAAAATTCAAAAGCACGAAATATATACTCGATTATATTTTATACATGAATTAATTTTATAATGACCTTTTGAATCATGAAACTAAATATAAACAAACTTTTTTTTGGTGAGATTGTCTTTGTTGACAAGTGACCAATTAAGTTTTAGAATTTCGAAAATTATTTTGGACTGGATTTTTAGATTTGGATCGAGTTTGATTAATATCCAAGTGTATTTTGGCGGAGTTAGGCAAACTCGCTTCCATTGGAGGCCGAGTTTAAGTAACATCCCAAGTATTTGGTTGTGTTACCCAACTTTTACAACCCTGTATGTAATACAATTTTAAGTTATAACCTTAGAAAAGACATCGCTATTATCATATATTCTACATAATTATAGTAATATTTATGATACAAAAAAATTTTAATTTACTATTTAAGATAAAAAGATGTCTAGATTATCATATGTTGTACATAATGATAATATTTAAGATATATAAAAAGTTGACTTTGTTATCGTATGTTCTACATAATGATAATATTTAATATAAACATTTTAATTTAATATAAAATTATTATTTAATAGATAACGATAATGATTTATTTATTTTTAAAAAATTTATATATTTTTTTTTCTATTTTAACCATATAACTTTGTATATGCACAACAACTTCAAGTTCCAACTTTATCTCTTATGATATAGTTCAACATAATGATAATATTAAAAATCATTTTTTATATTTGTTATGAAAATATTATTTAATTGTTAATAATAATAATTTAGTTATTTTTAATATAAAATATTTTTTTCCTATTCTGCGCAATGCGCGTAAACTCGCCTAGTACTATATTATAAAGGAAACATTTTTCTTTTCACCACATTCATTTCAAACTTTCATGTATTTTTCCTTTCATCACATTCATTTGAAACTCCCATTACTTTTCAATTTCTTTCTAATAATTATAAGTTAGTTAATAAGGTTAAATAAATATCAAACCTAAAGTGTAATTATATATAAACAGAATTTCAATATTAAAATAATATATTTACTTATACTTATAATGTTATATTTTTTAACTTTTAACATATTATACTTAATTTATTAGTTTTAATATATTGTTAGATGTAAACCATTATCATTTTAAAGATATAATTCTGGAACAATTTGTATAAAATATTAAAATTATTAATTTGAATATAACATTACAGGGTCAACTTAAATATAAAGTTTAGTTTAACTTAAACAACCCAACGAATATTTTGTAAATAGTTAAAAGTGATTAATTGTAATGTTTTTTAATAATGATTATAAGTTGGTTAATAAGGTTAAAGAAATATCAAACCTAAAGTGTAATCATAAATATACTAAATTTAATTTTAAAATAATATTTTTATTTCTACTTATAAAGTTATGTCTTTAACTTTTAACATATTATACTTAATTTATTAGAGTTAATATGTTGTTGTATATGAACCATTATCAGTTTAAAGCTACAAATTTTGAACAGTTTGGACAAAATACTTAAATTGTTAATTTAAATATAAATTACAATGTCAACTTAAATATAAATTTCAGTTCCACTTGAAAAATCAAAAAATGTTTTGTAAGTAGTTAAAAGTGATAAATTGGAGTGATAAATGCAACAACTAAATTGTAATCTCAATATAACTAAAATATTTCCTAAATATATTTTTATAATTGTTAAAAGTTTTCAAATAAGTAGCTTAAAATAACTTACAATAACAATAGTTAAAATAACTCTATATAAATTATTATATTGTTACCTTTAAAATCAAAAAACAATGTTTAATGTTTTAAATAATTATAATGACAAAAATTAAAACATTAAACAAATAATTTTTAAAAATTTAATTAACAATAACAACAACTATAAATAACATTAAACCATATATTATATTTAATTTTATTCATATGTAACTCACAAGTAGAAGTCATTCAAACGATTGAGATTATGTCGTTATAATAGATGTATATATTATCATATAATTCAAAATAATCAATATATTATATGAATTTAGTATACGAATTATTATATTAAATTTAACAACAACGTTATTGCTATATTTAAGAAAAACATATATTTTTAAAGACTTCAACTGTATAAATATTTTTACACAACACGGAGGCATTCGCCTAGTTAAAAAATAAAGTAATGAAAGGATTAGTATATAGAGTAAATTACACAAATGGTCCCTATGGTTTTAGGTAATTTACGTGTTTGGTCCCTAACTTATTTTTTTAACTCGGAAGGTCCCTACTATTTGTTTTTGTTACACACTTGGTCCCTACTGTTTGTTTTTATTACGTGTTTGATCCCTATTTTACCTAAAAATACTATTATTTAAATAGGGGAAAATGATGGGTTAGGTAAGGTAAGGTGAGGGGTGGGGTTGGGAGTGTGTTTGATTAAATAAATGAAAAAATCAAGGGAAAATGGTCTTTTTAGGTAAGACAAGGACCAAGCACGTAACAAAAACAAATAATAGAGACATTCCGAGTTAAAAAAATAAGTTATGGACCAAACATGCAAATTACACCAAACCTTAGGGACCATTCATGTAATTTACTCTAGTATATAATACCTTAATAGACTAGAGTAGAGTATATAAGATAGGGTTCCATATAAACATTTTTGCCATAAGAAACCCTATTTGTTTGCCCAAGTTACAAATAGACTCTAACATCAAAATGGATTCACCCGGAGTTTCTTCGTCGCCGCCGATCTCGAAGCAGTTGGATTTGAAACCTTCTGTTTCCGCTTACGAATCCAAACACCTCAAAAGTCCTTCCAGAAAGGTACGTATAGTTTCCCCGTTTCTGCTACCGTCCTCTATTGAAAACTATGTCCTATATTTGAATAAATTGACGATGATACTTGACTATATTTCGGGTTTGTATACAACATGATTCATAAGGTTTGAATATTACGGCCATGTTTGAATGAAGTGTGACATCTTCATTCGCAATGGAAAATCACGATTTGGGCTTGGTTCTGGATGCCACTCGAATCAAGAGCTTTGATTTGGCACGATCTACACCACTAGCGGCACCACACAAGACTGTTCTTACCACATCTGCAGAAAAAAAAACCCCAGAAGATCACTAACTGTTGATTATTCTTTGGAGAATGAAATGCTTCGTGTCGGAAAGGCCTCCTTTCTCTCCACTAATCGTGGTGATCGTCCTAATTCTCTTGTTCCGTGGGTATGTTTGTATAACTTATGTTTTTGTTACGTTTTCTTTCTTCCTCCAAACACATATCTTTATGCCTGATCATACCTCTAAACACAAATCATTATAATACCTTATCATACCATTTGATCTCCCTTCTTTTTGGATGCAATTAAATAAACCTCAGTTTAATTAGAGGCAACTATAAAAAATGTCTTATGAAGAATAAAATGCATTCTCTTTAAAGGGCCTCCATGTTTGATTATGATGATGATCTTAGTAATCTTCTTGTTTACAATATGTTTTTTTAACTCATGTTTTTGTTACTTTGGGACATTTTCTTTCTTTAAATCTTTGATGTTCTGAAAAGATAGTTTGTTTATGTCATCTCCTTTCAGGTTATAAAGCGCAAATGGATCTCAAAGTCTAACTGGACTAAACAGATGGTTGCACAGTTGCCTAAAGTCTTTGACAGTCTTTTGGAGATCTTTGTAGCACACCCAGACCCAGTCATGTCAAAAAAGGAGCTTGTTCAAATATTAATCTCAGACCATTTTGAAGCAGCTGAAGAAAGTAAGTGTTTTCATGATCATGGTATAAACATTTTTATCATGAAAGCCCAAATCTAATCCGAACCTTTACTTACAGGAGAAGTCTATGAACAACTCAGCTTAATGCTAGTACTAGCTCCAAAATGGATCGAGGAGAAAATGTCATCAACTGGGGATCTTCTTATATGGTATGAGTATGACCAAAAATTCATTTTCTTTTAACTCATCCATGAATCTTTACCCCTTTTATTTCCTCCATGTGTAGTGTTAACAGAATGTTGAACCCTAAGTCAATATGCACAAGATTTATCTGAAGCTAAATAAAAGGGCATTATGTAGTTAACACATTTTCTTTGTTTTTTCAAGGATTTGGAATATGTTTTGGAATTTAAAGGAGTTGAATAATTTCTTGTGGTTTGTTTGGTTTACAGTTGAATTTTATCTACATAGATGATGATTATGATTTTGTTTCATCACCGCAAGGTTAGCATTAATTCAATACATATCGATTGAAGGCAAACGGGCAACAAGCTGCGCCGCTAGCCCTTTCTGGATGTCAAAACCAATTCTTTTGAAAACAACATTTGTAGATCTAGGAGATATGACATTATAATGCATGACCCGTTGGACTCTGTTGAGGAGCTCCACCACCTCTGGTGCGAGAAAACCAAATGTATCGAATGCAAAAGGTACAAACACATGTTGATTTTCTATACATGCATTATCGTGCTTTACCACTTTGCATGCAGTGACTTTCAAAGCGGCATGCCCTGCTGTGAAACCTAGTAAGATCTACGCACGCATGCTTCCCTCCTATCCATCCAAAATTATATCTAAATAACATGAAACATGAGATTGAAATTTCCACATACTCATGTTTAACAAAAACCCTTAATGATTGTAGAATGAGATCTGAAGCTAAATAAAACCCTTATCGATCGTCCAATTGTCATATATGCTTATTTGATAGGCTTTTTGGCACAATTTTAACGCACATATGCTAATATTATTTGATTATAGCAACTTACAATTGGTATGGTTTTAGCATTTTAAAATGGATTATAGCATTTGACATTTGGTTTTTTATGCTTTATAGCATCGTACTGAGAAGCAGAAAATTGCAGATAATGCGAATATTTTAAAAAAACTGCTTTCGAGATAAAATCTGCTGAAACGGAACAATCTGAAACCACCGGATTGCGATCAAGCTATAAAAAGTACAGGAGATGATGTGAAGCATTGTGAGGAAGATCGGGTATCTGAAACCATAGAAGCTGAGAAGGTATTTGTTGAGGAGGAGGACGTCGATGTTGGATAAGTACCATGACGCGATGATCAGAGTCGTTAAGATTGTCGGAGAAACGACTGATGTGATAGATAAGGCAGCGAAAATGTTGTTGCTGGTGCCGTAAGGGACTTCACCGGTGGGCGTGGTGGGGATGTCGACGGAGGTTTCTAACCTAGGATTTCTGCTCCGGCGAATGGTCCATGACTGAGCCTCCACCATTGACGGTGTACCACAATTTACACACACAGTGAAGCTGTATGTGTTTATGTTATGATTCCGATTGGATCTGGGAAAATGAGATGTGTACAGTGCAGGTGACTATGATATATTGAAAAGTCAGAAAATTGTATACGTACCCTGTTGTTTAAACGTTATGACATTTTGCTCCCTCAAAGTTCTATTTATATATATACACACACCTTAAAGTTATTTATAGTGAATGTGATTTTTTGACTATGGATTTGGAAGAATCATACTTATGTTTTCTTTGTTCACATAATATATGTTATTATTATTTCTAAATAAAAAAAATAATAATTATAATTAGAAGTCCATCCACATCAATGTAATGATATTTCTTATTTGTGATATTTAGTAGTGAATGTAGTACAGAAAACCATGAAGTTTCTTATTTAACTGAAACTAAAAAAAATGAAAGACTTAATAATAGGACGGGTCAGATTTTATGTCTTAAAATATTTAATTGTAACTCCTTACAAATGAACTTGACGATTCTTATGTCTTGAAATATATTCATAATTGTATTGTTACTACTATATAAAACACATTTTTAATATATGACACATAATTATAAACTAAAAACTAATCATTCATTTGGTTGCATATATAAGGCTTTATCAACTTCATTGCTGAAAACATGTCTTCCACACCTTGTTGTTGCAACGTGTAAGACTAATGCGAGGTTGGACATTGTTGACATCGACTTATTGATTGGAACCAAGGTCGAGTTTAATCGTTGGAGATGTGCGTGCGCAACATCTGTGATGTCTGGATCAGGCAACGTTTCAATTTTGCACCTATTTTTTTCTTTGTTTAATTTTAAGTAGTGTCTATTGGTTATATTACAAGTGGATCATAAAATATAGGCTCCAAAGTAGGTTCTTAAAAGTTTGTAAGATTGGTCCAAAACTTTTCAATGTATTCGATTGTGCCCCAATTAATCTCTGATTAACCCCTATATACTATCCGACCGACTAGAAGACGTCTAACGATTAATCTCTGCCTAGAAAATGAATATAACTGTAAAAACCGATGAACTTTTAACACTTTGAAAAAGTTCGATCTCAATAAAAACTATTTGAGAAAATGTTAGTGTTGTATTAATCATGTTAACTTATTTTGTTATGATATTAGTGATGAGTTTTAAGCACTACAACATTCCTATTGTGTACATGCAATCCTAATGCTTCAGATCTATTTTTTCTCAAGTTATACATGCAAATCAAATTATCCAAAGCACGAACCCTAACTAGCATACAATTTTCGGAATTTGTAGCATAAAACAAAGTTAGAAGAATACATTTTACTTGTAGCTTGTAGATCTTGACATTCAAGTGCTTAGTGCCTCAATTGTTGCACCTCTAGTGAGTCACAAACACCAAGTAGCAAGTCGGAAGAATATAAGAGAGGTTAGGAAGCTCAAAATCGGCTAGGGTATTCTCCTAGAAGCAAGTGGCCGATTTCAAGGTGTCATGGGGTCTTTATATAGTTGTGCAATTAGGGTATTTGACTAAAACCCTAATTCTCTGCTTAGGCCTTAAGCAATCCAGTAGATCCTTCCAGAAGGCCTCTTTTGGATGAAATCTATGTGGGCTATGCATAGGATTTCGTCCATCCCTTCTTAGGGATCCACAAGCCCAACTTTGCAACTATCATATAATTGCAATATCAGTCCTCATAATTTAATCAGTCTCTTTTGATCACAAAATTAATTCCAAATCAATTCCTGATCAATACTAATTAAATAATATGACTTCTCAATTAATATATTATTCTTATAATATATTAATAAATCACAATTAATCTCTTTCTCCACAATTCATCCAGTCAAGTTGGTATGGTGAAGGCAACCCAAAAAGACCATGCTACTATCGGATCAAATACATACCAATTATAGTTATGAGCTTAGACACATAATCCAATAATTAGTGGCGTTTTACAAACTTTGTTATGCTATTAGTCATATTTAACTTTTTAAATTTTATGAATTTATAATTTAAGATCTCTAATTAATCCATGATTAGATTGATTAATCCATATTTGCTAGTCAAGTGGCTTAGTACGGCTTGATAACTTCTAATGCATTTTATAAAATTAGGCATTCCTAATGCATAAATTCGTCCAGGTCATTGTCATATTAACAACCATTTTATATTTTTTTTATTAAATATCTAAATTACTTATACATAATAATTATTAAGTAATAAATTGACATAAATAAAATTATTTGTAATATAAATAAATATAATAAAAATATGCACATAAGCTTTGACATAACCGGAGATTCAAAAAAGAAAATAAAAGTCAAAGAAAAAAGAATATCAAAAACAATAATTGGTAAGAAAATTTACATGAAAAAGCAACTTGATATACTTTATAACCAAAAATGATGTTATTTTTTATGTAATTTGTCAGTTGTTAAAATATTTTATATTTATATAATAATATTTTTTTTATTTCTATATTTATGTTTTAAAACATATCCAACTTATATAGTTATACTATTGTATTTCTAATAATTAATTTACAATGTTTGAGTCATTTTTTGTTACTTAACTTTTGTTTTTGTCTTCATTTAGTTACTTAGCTCTTTTTAAGTTTTAAAAGGTCATCAAACTTTTGACTTTGTGTGCTCATTTAGTCACTTAACTTTTGGTTTGGTTACTTAACTTTCAGATTTGTGCTCATTTAGTCACCTAACTTTTAAAATTATTCTCATTTAGTCACTAAACTTTTGAAAAAATTTAAATGTTTAGTGACTAAATGAGCATAATTTTAAAAGTTAGGTGACTAAATGTGACCAAACCAAAAGTTAAATGATTAAATGAGCACAAAAACAAACGTTTGATGAATTTGTAAAACTTAAAAAAAATTAACTGATCAAATAAACACAAAATCAAAAGTTAAGTGACCAAAAATGACCTAAACCCTAAAAATTAGTTAAAAGTATTAATAAAATATACATTAACTTTTTTAATATATAAATATATGAATATATTTATATAATACAAATGAATATATAAATAAGTAAATAACTAGATTACTCAATATTATATTGAATTTTTTTATAAGCATTGAAAACCAAAGTCATTGTTTTTTTTTCTTGAAAGAGATACAGACGGCCCAACATCCCAATACTTTCATGCAAATGTCATTGTTTTTTTCTAACACTTTTTTAGTTTTATTTTTTCTAACTATTTTTACACCATCGCAATATCAATATTTTTTAAAAAAAAATATCAAATCAACAATTAATTTATTTAATTTTAGCAACTACATTTAAATAATCATAATCATCATCATCATCATCATCATTCATAATAAATAAAGAACTTTTTGCCACATGTCCTCTTCTTATTCATTTGGACACATGTTATTTTTTTAGAATTTTTAAATTTTCTATTTTCCACTTATCATTTTATTGTATTTTTAATTTGATTAAATTAAAATTTCGCATTTAATATGTAAGATAATATATATGTAAGATATTTATTAGAAATGATTTATATATGTAATGCCTTCAATAAATTAAAGCCTCATTAATTTTAATAATTCAAAAATTTTCTTAGTTTTTCTTTTAAATTTAAACTTTTCAAATTGTTAAAATTCTATATTTAATTTTTTTAAATAAACTTATATAATACATGGGTCTCACATCTAGTATCAATTAAATCAAAAGAACCATCATGAATTAATCTACATATGTCGTAATGGGTCTAACACTATCCCTTCGACCTTCGTAGCTATGACATTTCCAATTCTAGCTGCTAAATTGCTGGCAGCAATTCAATATTTTTCTGTAATGAAACACGATATGGAGGATTAAAAGCTAAAAATTACATAAACTGCTTAAAACTTATATCATTCATTCATTAACAACTTCATACACACTTAAACTTCACGATATTATGTGCCCAATTTGATGGGTAAAGGGATAGCAACTAGAGGTGTTGCCCGAAGCAATGTAAGTCCAAAAACAGTGTTCATGTCCATTTCTTCTATAGCATGAGGCAGCTTCCAATCAAAATGATACACAAATGATGCCACAGTTAAGCTCACCACCCTATGAGCAAATGATATTCCAGGACACATTCTTCGGCCTGATCCAAATGGTATAAATTTGAAGTGTTGGCCCTTATACTCAATCTGCTCATTTTCGAAGAACCTTTCTGGGTTGAATGTCAACGGGTTTTCCCAATACATCGGGTCACGTGCCATTGACCATGCGTTCACAAGAATTCGTGTATTTTTTGGTATTATATATTCACCGAGTTTAACTTCGGTTTCAGTTTTATGAGGTACTAGTAAAGGTACAGGTAAATGAAGTCGTAAAGTCTCTTTGATTACAGCTTGCAAATATGGCAAATCCAAGATTTTGGCTTCTTGAATTTTTCCATCTTCTCCCACTATTGTGGAGACTTCTTCACGAAGTCTTGAGAACATATGAGGGTTAAGTAGCAGCTCAGTCATAGCCCATGCTGTTGTACTTGAATTCGTTTCTGTTCCAGCTATAAATATATCCTGTATGTAATTTAACAACATATTGTGTTTACTCATCGTAGTTCTTTAAACTTGTTCAAGTTTTGAAAGAGTTTATAGAGAGAGTTCTTCATAGTTTTTGGAGTAGTCGTTTCGTAAATCATTTTGTTCAAAAGCATTTTTTTTAATCTCAAATTGAAGTTCTTTCATTTAATGAAAGAGTTTATAAGATCTTAAAGATTTTTGTTGAAGATTTGATTATGTAAATCTTGGTTGTAAAATAGCTTTACGAAATCAAACAGTACAATAAAAAACTTAAAAGGTCAAAATTTATATTTAAGATCATTTCAGGACATGAGCTTAATTCTGTTTAATTAGAAGCCAAGTCGATCTTTGTTATTGCTTTGCATGCAAGGCATTTAACAATTGATCATGACAACTATCTGATTTTTTAATTAATTAATTTCTATTTATAATACGAAATATTAATAACTATTTTAATCAGCCAATTTTATCCAAGACAAGTTCTGCTTTATTTAGGATTATGTCATTTTTTTTTAAATGAAAAATAGGGTATAGAAGAAAGCATTAATTTTACCACAAGTAAAATCTTGATGTGTGTGAGATTGAAGTCGGCTTCATGATCTTGACTGTAGTCCAGCAATGAATCCAAGGTATCACCAAACCTCGACAGCTTATTCGACTGTCGATGTTTTAACCTTTCTCTAATGAAACCTTCTGTAACCTGATCGAACCAGTCATAAGCTGCTTTTGCCTGCCGTCGTATGTCCTGCGGGTCTAACGGCTTCAGCACCGGAAATATGTCTGCGATGTTAAACCTCCCGTCCACCTCCATCAATGTCTTCACTGCCGTATTAAACCCCCCGATATCATCAGATTCATAGCTAGTCAGATTCCGTGAAAGGCATGTGTTTGACATCTGGTTGAGCGCCACCGCGAATGCCAGCTTTCCGATGTCCACAGCTGCCTTCTTCCGCCCTGCCTCCCAAAGGAAATCTAACATCCCCTCCATCACGTTCTGGCGAAGGTCACGAACGATGTCAAGTTTTAGATGGTTGGTGAAGTACGTCTTGAGCGCTTTTCTGATCGTCCGCCACTGGTGGTTGGCTGGAATCCAAATCACCGCCGCGTCATGGTTGTCCAAGGCGGTGACGGCGTCTGGGATAATCCGGCCAGAACAGGCCTCATCATTGTGTTGGAGGATTTCTCTAGCAGCATCGGGTGTGGACGCCACCACGGTGGTGATGCTGCCCAATCGGATTGTCATAAGTGGACCATGTTTCTTGGAAAGCTTGGCTAGGGACTCATGGGGTTGTGGTCCAATGTCAAGGAGGTTTCCGATGATTGGGAGGCCAGCTGGGCCTGGCGGTAGTCTCCTTCTACGGTGGTGGTCGATGCCATGGAGGAGGAAGAAGAAGAAAATAACGGCGGAGAGAGCTAAAAACAGAAGCTCCATTAACCGTTTTCCTTTTCGTTGCTTGGTATGCAATATATATGTGAGGGTGATGAAGTCTATTTATAGAAACATATATGCAGCAGTGTGCAATATCTATCTATGGTGATGGTGTAGAAGTAGAACCGACAGTGGGAATGATAGAACCGATACCTGATGCTTAATTAGACTAGAGCATCCACCTGAAACTTCTTTTAATAAGCTTTTTGCTCACGATTTGTTAGTTACGGGATATATGATAAGAAACCAAAAAACAACTTACAAAACTTATTTATGTTAATAAAATTGTATTAAATATATCAAAATACTCTCCCACAATTGCGGTGACCCTATCTTCATGGCTTCGGTAGCTTCCATAGGTCATCCATAATGCATTGAACTCTATAGTGTTTAATGGAGTGCCACATCATTATTTAATATTCCATACAAATTTATTCATTTTTATCCTACAATGCATTAAACTCTACAAGTTTAATGGAACATATTAAAAAATATTAATTTAAAGATTTAAAGACTTTCTTTTTTCCTATTGAAGAGTTCAATGGTCATTGAACTCCAAATCCATTGAATGTCAAGGTGACATTTCTTAATAGTGGAGTTGTATCCATTGAATGACAAATAACCATGACACCTCATTCAACTCTTCCATTAAACTCCCCGTTGTGAATGCTCTTAGAATGGTAAGGAAAAAAAATATTAGATGGAATTCGTCTAGTAAAGTGATAGGTGATGCTTTCTATCCTCCAGCCCTCTAGGACTTAAATGGATCAATTCCATTCTTGGCCAAAGCCCATCTTATTAATCCTACGATCCCCGTTCTAGCAATTAGAGGTGCGGTTTGGTTTATGGATATTTTGGTTTTTTCGGTCTGGATTTTTTTTCTGTCCAATTCAAAAGTTAAACCAAATAGAATTTAGATCTCCCTAGACTAATTGAATTCGGTTTGGAAACCGAGGAAACAATATATTTCTAAAAAAAAACTAATGTTATAATTTTCCAAACATAAATTACAGATGTTCAAACATAAAGATCTAAAGTTTCTATGATTCGTAGATGAAAATGAAAACGAAAAGTGAGTGTGCGTGTGAATCGTGAAATCGAGAGGGTTTTGAGCTGTGAAAACGGAACAGTGAAAACCCTAAATTGGTAAAAGGGCTAAAATATCTTTCACTTTATATTGATTATTTAATATATAAAATATAAGATATAATTTTTAATAAATTAATTAATTCAATTCGAATTGTCGGTTTGGTTTGGTCTAAAATTTATGAGATTCAAACTCAAACCAAAAACAAAATTCAAATATGGTTTGGTATGAAATCAATTTCAATTCGATTTGGTTTACGGGATTTTTTGTTCCAGACCAAATAGTTATCACCCTTACTAGCAACAATTATCATTTCCTCTTTCAAAATCAACTTTAACCTTTTTCGTCTCAACAAGTCAGACCAATCAAATTCTTTTAAGCAACATGGGCCAATATGAGAAGGATATATAACCTATAATAAAAATGATTACATATACATTATTGACCTCATTTCTTTCAAACAAACTCCATGTAGTTTGTCTTCTAAATAAATATATAAGGAGCTAGCTAACTCTTTTATCACTGGTCTTCAAATTATTTCAATTTCCCATCTTGCAAATAGTAAGTGGCTTATCACTTAATAAAGCTCTTAAAATCTTCTCGGCATCTTTAATATTCTTCAAACACATGGCCTGGTTTTTCAACAACCAACAACTCAAGTAATCATGGTCTAACACGAACTCATCTTCAACTTAACTTTTCATCTTTAATTCTAGTAAACCTTTAAATTTCTTCACAATAACTATAATTTCTTTCAAAATAGTGGTTTGCTTTGCGTGATGTAACAACTCCAATAAAGATAATCCCAATGAAACAAAGCTTTTATTTCATTCATAGTCTTCAATTCTTCGTCAAGTTTTCCTAAAAAGTATATACCAATTGTTAACCCATATATCGTCAACCCTTTTTGTTAGAATTTTGGGGTCTTAAGAATATCAATATACTTGGATATTTATTGGATCATGATTGCAATCACTTTCCAAAATCTGTGATTTCGACCCTATAGCCTGGGGTATCACGAAATCAATTCTGGAATAATCCAAAGAATTTCAATTTGGAAGTCAGGCCACTTCTAAATCAGAAACATAGGAAATACCTTGTTTTTTTGTTCTTAAGAGATAGAACAATTCAATGTATGATATCATGTATGTAAGTTCCAACACTTTTTCCGGAACCAGAGAAAAGTTCTTATACTGGAGGGATTGTAGTTAAAAGGATGTTGCCTCCTTTTGATGCCAAAAATCGGTGGTTATTAAGACATAACCAACTCAGGACATCATTATGATATCACTAATGGTTTTGGTGGGAAAATGCATGGCTAGAGTCATACTCGACATAGAAATCCGTTTAGGGGCTCTGCCCTTTAGACCCTGTTAGGGGAGCTGCCCCTAGACCCCCACCATGAGTGCTACCTCCGAACCCCCTGTATTCTCGAGTTCACATTTATCACTCCGAGTGTGCACCCCTTAAATCCTATCTCGGTTAGTAATTTGAGTTCAACCTATCTTATTATTAATAATACACCAAAATATATTGATAACACTAAAATCACTAACACTTGTATGGTAAAAGACATAAAGTTAAACCACTAAAGTTATCAGGCTTGAACCAATATAACTCTTTGTAAGTAAAGAGTTCGAAACTCAGAAATACCAAGTATGAAAGAGTGTATAATATTTGTAATAATTTTGTGTGTCCATTCTTATTATCTCAAAGCTATTTATAAAGTACAAATCGGAAACCTTCTGTAACTCTAATACAAAAAAAAAAAGGAAACTATATGAAGATAAAGAAAATTATCATGATATAAAAAATATGATAAATACTATCAGATACATCTTACATAGTTGGAGAGGGAGCAAGACAAATGCTCGTATTGTCTTTGAAATCTTCAAATGGTAATTACCTTGTAGATCTTTGAACTATGCTTGATTTGACTTGATTGAGTCTTGAATTTGAATTTGAATGCGTTGATGCTTTGAATTGATGATGCCTTTGAATTATTGGATAGAAAAAAATTATGATGTAAGAGAAAAGAAAAGAAAGAAAGATACGTAAGAAGAGAAAAAGAAAATATAAGAGTTTGATTGTTATGATAGAGAAAGAAAAGAAAGAATCATAAAAGAAGAGAAGAGATCGATATAAAAAATAGAAAGGGTACCGACGATCTAGATGTTATGTCGATACTCAGGTAACAAACAAATAAGAGAGAGAGAGAGAGGGAGGGAGGGAGAGAGAGAGAGAGAGAAGAAAAAACAACATCAACAACATACATATTTTTTTCAAACTCATCAACTATGGACATATATGTTGGAAATCCGTTGCAAACCCCGATTTGAGGCTACCTCGCTGTGAATGGAGACATATGAGAAAGATGATGGTGATTAATGGTGTAATGTCTCCAGAAATACAGAGAGAAGAGGTAGGTAAAGTAGTGGTAAGGGAAGACATAGACAACTATAAAAGGAACCTCCGACAACGGCCAGAGAAGGTCGTTAGAGGTGGTGGTCAGTGAATTTGTAGTTTTAACCTAATGATTTGATATCATGAAAGAGTATATAATATCTGGAATAATTATATATGTCCATTCTCATTAATGTTAAAGGTATTTATAGAGTACATCCTGAAAACCTTATATACTCTAATACTAAAGTAAAGAAACTATATCAAGATAATATGAAGATTACCCTAATCTAAACAATATGCTAAATACTATCTAATATCATCACTTGACTTTTATAGACAAAGAAAGAAAGTCGAAACACTAAATTTAATGCGATCGAACCAAGACAACCCTTTTTATGGAGAAATAAGGAAAATCAAACTACTAAATATATTGGATTTGAATAAACTAAACCCTTTATGGGAAAGCGTTTTAAAACACTGATGAAAGCCAATCGAAACCAACTTGAGTTTTTGATCAAATAAGTGTATTTGAAAATTTTATTTACCATCTAGGTATAGTTTTAAAAATATTTACAAAATATGTATAGTTTTAGAAATTTATATTTTCTTAACATTTAGCTTTTATTTTATTTTTACTGTTTTTTTTATTTTTACATTTTTTTACTTTTTACTATAACTTTATCAAATTTTTTTACAAACACTAATAACTCTAATTGTTTCATTAATTTTTACTGTTATGAATGTTAATTTTCACCAATGGCTTGAAAACTACATCGAGTTTTAAACAAAAATCGAAAACCCTTGCATGAGAATTTAAATCCAAAGGCATCCCCACAAAGAGCATGGAGTACAAGGGTTAATGCACCAAGCAAACCAATATATATTTCCAAACTTTTTAGCTTTAAATTTAATCCAATTGAATAAAGTAACTTGAATGCTTTTGTTTTGTAGAGTTGAAGAACGCGTGACTTCCAAACCCACAAGAACACCGTGAAAATCAATGCCTGAATTAGATTTTGACCTTTTAGTAACTCCTGTCTTTGTGCACGCATTCATCTAGCAAGTTACAAAAGGGCAATTTACTATGAATTTGATAATCCTTTTTTTGCAAGATTTACACCGGTGGATGTTTTATTCAAAACTAATGTTCAAGCAAAACACAGTTCGGTGTCCAATTGTTCCATTCACAAGTAAGTATTGGTCCACCTAAACGATGGTATGTCTTGAGGAATTTCATTTTGTCTCATTCGACGAGTCAATATGGTACACCTACATAATGAAATTGTAAAGAAAGACCAAGTGAATCATACATTGAATAAATATCAATAAATCACAATGCTTTGAAAATCGAAATTAAAGAGTTGACCTCACAATGCTTAGAAAATTAGAATGCAAAAGCAAAGGGTTGAAGTAGAGTTAAGAACGGTAAGGTTGAATAAACTATCACACACTACCTGACTTGTAACTAATTAAATACACCAAATCGAACCCTAAGGTGCAATAGAATCGAAGTAAACTTGTTAAAAAATCGAACTGATGGAAGATTGTGGTTCAAAAATCGAACCTGTGATTGAATTTCCGGCTGGAGTGGAGCCGTCGCCTGTGTTTACGTCGGAGATGAAAGTTTGGCGGGAGATGGGTGTTGTCGCGTCGTCTTTTAATCGTTCCAACAAGAATGACGTTCAGTTAGGGGCACCGTGTTTTTTTTTCTTTTTTACTAAATAACCAAATAACCCTATTTTGGTAAATAAGTTTAAAATTACACCGATTGAGTAAATAAGTTTTTCAAAAACACCATTAAGGTTAAACACCGAAATTTTTATAGGAATAAAAGGAAAAACCAAACCAATAAACTTTTCGAGATTGAACGACATGAATTCATATGGAATAAATAAATAAATAAACATAAGAGAGTTTTTAAAGTAAAAAATGCCAAAACTATTATAATACATTCTACGAAAGAAATATATCCGAGCTGGATTATTGATGGAACGACGAATCACCATTTACCCATCATTATCATTATCATTATATACTTATAAAGGAAACATTTTTCCTTTCACCACATTCATTTGAAACTCCCATTCATTTTTCCTTTCACCACATTCATTTGAAACTCCCATGACTTTTCAATTTTTTTTTCTAATAATGATTATAAGTTGGTTAATAAGGTTAAATAAATATAAAACCTAAAGTGTAATCATATATAAACTAAATTTCAATATTAAAAATAATATATTTTCTTCTACTTATAAAGTTATGTTTTTAACTTTTAACATATTATACTTAATTTATTACGTCTAATATGTTGTTGTATGTAAATCATTATCATTTTAAAGCTACAACTTTGGAACAATTTGCATAAAATATTTAAATTGTTAATTTAAATATAACCTTACAGGATCAACTTAAATATAAATTTTAGTTCAACTTAAACAACCTAAAAAAATATTTTGTAAATAATTAAAAGTGATAAATTATAGTGTCTTTCTAATAATGATTATAAGTTGGTTAATAAGGTTAAATAAATATCAAACCTAAAGTGTAATCATAAATAAACTAAATTTCAATATTAAAATAATATTTTTATTTTTACTTATAAAGTTATGTCTTTAACTTTTAACATATTATACTTAATTTATTAGATTTAATATGTTGTTGTATGTAAACCATTATCAGTTTAAAGCTACAACTTTTGAACAGTTTGGACAAAATACTTAAATTCTTAACTTAAATAAAACATTATAGGGTCAACGTCAATATAAATCTCAGTTCCACTTAAAAAACCAGAAAAATATTTTGTGAATAGTTAAAAGTGATAAATTATACTGCTAAATGCAAAATCAAAATTGTAATATGAATTTAACTAAAATATTCCCTAAAAATATTTTTATACTCGTTAAAAGTTTTCAAATAAATAGCATAAAATAACTTACAATAACAATATTTAAAAATAACTTTATATAAATGATTATATTGTTACCTTTAAAATAAAATAAAAAAATTGTTTGATGATTTAAATAATTACAATGATAAAAATTAAAACGTTAAGCAAATAAATTTTAAAAAATTAATTAACAATAACAAAAACTATAAATAACATTAAATCATATATTATATTTAATTTTATTCATGAGTAATCCGCAGGTAGAGGTCATTCAAAAGATTGAGATTATGCAGTTTTAATAAATGTATATATTATCATATAATTTAAAATAATCAACATATTATATCATCTTAGTATACAAATTATTATATCAAATTTAACAACAACATTATTGTTATATTTAAAAAAACATATATTTGTAAATATTTCAACTATGTAGACGCTTCTGCGCAACGCGCGGGCATTCGTCTAGTTTACAATAAAATATTCAAACATTAAAATGTTAAAACCTACTTATAATTGGGATTAAAATGAGTAATTTTTAAAGGAAAATTATCAAACCTATTTTTGTCGATTCTTATTAGGGTAAATTGCACAATTTGTCATTCGTGCATGTACCAAAATGCATATTTAGTATATATTTTTAAAAATTAATTTGGATTGTTTGTAATTTTTTTTTCTTGCACGTTTAGTCTCTATTGACATGAAATGGCTATTTTATTCTTTAATAATTTATTTTGTTATTTTCTTTTATTTCTTTATCATTTTAAAATTAGTAACATTTTGATTTTCAGAATAATTTTTTCATTTTTAAATCAAAATAAACACCCAATTTCATGAAGATATATTCAAGTCAAAATCATTTGTCCATAAACATAATCTAAAATTATAGTCATAAAGAAAGGTGTAGCGAAATCTCCAATCATAAAATTGATGATGTGTGTGTACAGTCACGTCTTGGCATTCCCACGATCATTTGGACTACCTGAAAAATGTTTAATCCATAAATTTAAGCACAAAGCTTAGAGAGTTCCCAAAAGTATCACATATAACACAACAAAACAAAACATATATTACAATTATGGATTATCAACAACCCTATAGACTATCAGTAGTCTTGAGTTATCAACAACTCAAATACAATAATTTGTGTTATCAGCAACCCTAAGCTATCAGCATCTCACATACGAAAAATTGGCTTATCAGCAACCCCGAACTATTAGCAGCTCACATACAACATATTGGATTATCAGCAACCCCGAGCTATTAGCAACTCACATACAACATATGATATAAGTAACACGGTGAGAAAAATCACATGAACTAAATAACAGAAGCTCAACAACATAATGAGTAACACAAGCTACCTAATACCAAACCGAGACCAGTCCTTATGTAACACCTGCTTTTTCGAATTTGATTGGTCTTTCATATAATATATAAGGTTATATGTAGTCATGGATCAGATAGACAGTCGAACAGTTGATCCACCCGAGTACGAACAATCAGACAAGAACATCGCAATAAGGCATTGGACCAGTAGTTCTCAGGCTATCCAACTTAAACTACATATAACCAAAGTTATCATTACCACACAATCATATAACATAAACTAGCATATTACATTCCTTTGACAACCAACCTTCCCTTATTACCTTGTCGTTAACCACTTCTCAATTAAGTCCTTTGTTGGTAAATCATACATAATCCTGATAACTGGCCTTCCCCGGTTACCCAAACCAAACATAACTCCTAACAGTATCATACAACGGGCAAGACCCTACTGGTCTAACAAACCATGACACTAAGTATCATATACTACACACGTATAACAAGGACTTATCCTAGTCAATTAGCATACTTTTACTCTAACATTACCTCTATCCTACCATATAAAGGATATACAATGGAATATGGTTCATAGTGAGAAACTCACCTGAATTGAAGAACCAGAGAAGCACAACAACACTCTTACACCTTGCACTGCTCAATCTTGTGAACCGACTAACACCAAAAGAGATAAATTCTCAATCAACAATACAACTCATCCAAGTCTTACCCCAAGTCAAATTGGTCAAAATTCAACGATAAACTAAGTCAAAAAAAGTCAACGGTCAACAAAGTCAACAACCACCACGACGTGGAGACCTCTTGGCCACGTCGTGGGCATGACAAAACAAAATAGATGACATGCGGGACATCGCCGCATCGTGAGCCCTCCTTGGCTACTTCGTGGGAATGTCAGGACAACACAATCACGAATCAGCATTCTACCACGTTGTGAGCCCTCAGTCATGTCATGGTTGCTGTCAGAACTCTCCTTTCTCCATTAATAGCTTAATCCTTACAGATCTAAGCCCAAAACTTTATATCTAGTCATTTTTAAAGACTTAATAGATAAAGTTTCCAACTTTATCCATTAGGACCTCACCCCCAAAGAAAGATCTAAAATACTAAGTCCAAAATGGCATAAATCCTTCACAAAACATGCATGGCTCCAAGGACAAGATCAAGCTACTAACTTTCCAAGCACACCACCAAAAAGGGACCGAAAGCATAAAAATTGACCATAAGCTAAATCTAGCAAACTATAAGTAAAATTGGAAGTTTTATACTTACAATGGTCTAGAAATGAAATCACTTTGCTAGATCTACACTTGAGCTCTTCACCAAAACACTTTACAAACAACTTGATCTTCAAGCTCCACTGAAATGAACCTTCAAGTGGCCAAGAACACCGCAAGAACCCTTAAGGGGGATAGGGTTTCGAGATAGAACGGTGAAGGTTGAAGAGAATTACCTAACCCTAAAGTTAAGGTCCTTAAATATGGAAGGAAACCTTAAAAATCATGGGCTTAGGCTGTAACAGCTGCCACGTTGTGGCTATCCACTTACCACGTCGTGACAACCAAGCCAGACGAGACCTCCATTAAATTGTCATGTCACGTCGTGGCCATCAACTTATCACACCATGTGTGACATCCCCAAAATCACGGCCAGAAAAGACCGGTTTTATTTATGTTTTTTAAAATAATTTCAGAGTAAATCCTTTTGATTTTAAAAGAGATGCGGAATTTGTTCCCAAAAACAAAGTATGATAAAATAATATTTACCAAAGCATTTCATAAAGAAATGTATTTTTATTATACAACCAAAACTCGGGATGTCATGTTCCGATACAGACCATAAAGCATAAACGATAAACATTACAAGTCATTCAACAAATATATACATATACAGACTTGTAAACAAAAACAACTTGATGATTATCCATCTTATGCCCTCGCGCCACTTCCTGTAATACAAAGAAACTGAGTGGGCCAGGCTTGGGAGCCTAGTGAGCATATAGGGTTTTCAACCCACAATAAATAATTAAATTAATTTTTCATCAACCAACGATAACCCAATTACCCATTCCCATTATTCTCACTTTATGTCCCTAAAATAACTAACACAAGGGACCTAGTCTAAGAATATTTCATCGGGGCGACAACACATGCATTCGGGGGTTTCCCGGCAATATATGTCAAATAAGGCAACCGGGGGGGGGGGGGGGATGGAGTACAGCGAATGAACACCCAAGTTCATTAACACCTACAGGTGGCGAGCCTGCTAGTGTTCCACAGGACTGTCTAGAAAATTCTGTGGTCGTCATCTAAACTCCGCTAGATGACTAAATCAAAACAATATCGAGGCCTCTCATTTGTTTATTACACACCAACTATCTACCCATGTTCTACCCAGCATATTAGTAGATAAAAATATACATTTTTATACATAGTTTAAAACCTGTATAGTATGCTTTAATCAATACATATTCCACATAATAGATGAGACACACACACATAACACGTATTTCATAGAGAATAACTCAGATCTATGAGATAGAAGAGAGTGAATATACATTCACACATATAACAACAAAATATATACACATAGCACGTATTTTATATAAAATACTTTATAATAATGTGTTGGAAGAAGGTAACTACACACTCACTTCCCGTATTCTTATATACATTTAACGATTACTTGTATAATATCGCGTATTGAAAGGGACTATACACTCACCTGATCAAAAGATGATCCGACATCACTACGGCTTATAGAAATAGTATACTTCGATAGATCTGGAAGATCTTCACCAAAATCGAACTCCTTGCAGGCAGGCTTCGGCTCGGGAATAAATCTCTTCGGGATCCTCGAGGCTTCGGATCTTGCTTCGGGGCTTGGGAATGATACCAGGGCTTCGGGATATGATTGGCATGCAAATCGAGTCAAAACTTAGAGAGAGGGAAGAGTTTGAACAAAAGAAAATGGCTGATTTCGAGTTCTATTTATAGGCTGAGGGTTTGGGATTACGCGGGGCGTAATCTCAAATTACGCAGGGCGTACTCAGTACGCGGGGCATAACTTGGTTACGCGGGGCGTACTTTGACGTCACTGCATGCGTCGATCTGTGGCACTCGAGTATTGGTCAGGCAACTTGCATCCGTCTGAGTACGCGGGGCGTACTCAAATTACGCTGGGCGTAATTTGACTCATCAAACTTCTAAATTCCGTAACTTTCGCATACGAGCTCTGTTTTCGACGTTCTTTATATCCACGCGTAGGTGAGACTACGCTCTACAACTTTTGTTTAGACTCCGTCGGCTAATTTTGACTTTATTTTTTATTATTTATTTTTAGTAGGCCGGGACAGGAAAACTTCGTTATAAAATCATAACTTCTTCGTCCGACGTCCGTTTTCGCCTATCTTTTCATCGCTTCGCTACTAACAACGAGATCTTCGATTCTCATTTAGATTGTTTCGGCTAAAAACCGCTCGATCTCAAATCGAGTATTCGGGCTGCATACTGCTAAGTCGAAACTTAGAAAAATCATAACTTCTTCATACGAAGTTAGATTTGGGCGTTCCTTTTATGCACGCTCTCGGTTTAACGAAATCTACAACTTTCGTTTATACCGCTAAGGCTAAATATCGCTCTATCTTAAATTCATATTTTACGTCACTCGGCGTCGTGCCGGTTCTGTCGCGAAACTTTGACAGGTCATAACTTCTTCGTTATAACTCGGATTCTGGCATTCCTTATATCTCCGGAATCCTTGTTTCGACCACTACAACTTTATGCAAAGATATCGGGCTTATCTCACACTTTAATTTTGACGCTTATTTTATTCTTAATTCATTAAATTATAAAAATCAAGAAAATAAACACATAAATCACATAATTCACATAATTCACAAATAATACATTTTTATTATTTCAAATTTAGTTACAAAGGTTAACGTAGACTATTATATTGCTACAAATGGCAAGCTCAGAAACACAGGCGTTACACCATGGCATGTAGTTTTCCCAAAAAATCATATCTACACTCCATCAATTCTTTAACCGATCCGTTCTGCAAAACGGGTGTTATACACACATAAGTCAAAACTATATAATCTCAATCGTTTCAATCGCATATACCTGCAAGTTACTCATGAACAAAATTAAATATAATATATGCTTTAATGTTATTTATAGTTGTTGTCATTATATATATATATATATATATATATATATATATATATATATATATATATATATATATATATATATATATATATAACATTCGAATTTATATCATTGTAATTATTTAAAATATCAAACATTGTTTTATGTTTTTAAAGGTAGCAATATAATTTTTTATATAATATTTTTAAGTTTGTTGTAAGTCATTTTTAATCTATTTATTTGGAAGCACTTAATGATTATAAAAATATTTTTAGTTAATTTGGGATTACAACTTAGGTTTTGCATTAACATGACAATTTATAATTTTTGGTTATTGACAAAATAATATTTGGATTTTCTCTTAAGTTTACTTGACATTTCTATTTAAGTTAACCTTTTCTCTTTATATTTGAATTGATAATTCAAATATTTTATACAAATTATTTAAATTTATGACTTTAAAATGATAATGATTTACATACAAAAACGTATCTAAACTAATAAGTTAATTATAATTTGTTAAAAATTATATACATATATTTATAAATAGAAATATGGGAAAACCTTAGAAAAACTCAACATATTATCCACTGATGCTCGAAAAAACCATTATATTATTTTTGTGTACGATAAAACCATTTTATTTGTCGATCATGCATAAACTAATGTTTCGTAACCGGAAAACCTTTGATAGCCGGTTACGTAACATTTTGATATCAGAAAAACCCAACCTATTATCCTCTAATGCTTGGAGAAATTATTAAGTTATTTTTTGTTCAGAAAAACCATCTTATTTTCCGATTATGTACAATAAAACCCTGGGAAAACCATATAAAAATCCAACATATTTTCATCAAAATCTTAAAAAAAACCACTATAATTATTATTTTGTATGTTAAAACCCTTTTATTTTTTAAAATGTATCATTTAAAGCATTAAACTCGGTAAATCCTTGATAGCCAAAAATGGTAGTTAATCTATTCTGAACGTTTTGATAGTTACAATTCATTATTTAAAAAAAAAAAATTTTAAAATATGATGGGTTAAATGCACTAAAAAGAATAATATAAGGGTTTTTTTTAATCCTTCCATGAAAATAGATTAGGTTTTTCTAAGGTTAGAAAACATTATTTAAGAATTTTAGAAAATATAAGGGTTTTAATGCACTAAAAAATAATATAGTGGTTTTTTTAAACATTTGATGAAAATATGTTAGGTTTTTTTTTCTCTAAAACCCTTTCATGTTATGATTTTGTAGAATAAAACATTTATACCCCCTTTATGCCCACATGTGGTATGCAATGTTTTAAAAACGGTTTTTTAGTTGAATCGGAATGGTGAGCGGTTTCCAGTTTAACCGGTTCGACCGCTGAGTAAACTGATTTCTATAATTTTCATCTTTTTCCGTATTTTCATACACATACCTATATACACAAATCGAGAATATGATGCCCACATGTTCAAACATTAAAATACACATGAAAACAAGTTGTAGATCATTCTAAATAGATTAAAATAACTCATAACAATAAGTTTTACGTCAATCCATGTGTATTAAAAAGAAAATAAAGTCCTAGATAAATATAAATGCATCAAAAAACTTCATAGTATTTATCATGTGTTTTTATTCATAAATTTTTTAAGAAATGTGAAAAAACTACCAAAATTTATTATGCAAAAGGTTTCGATTCCATGTGTTTTTATTCAATTTAACCGGTTTAATTGAACCGGTTCAACCGGATTTTTGTGAAAACCGACCGGTTCAGAAATAGACATAAAACCGGTGATAGTTAAACTGCTCCATTCCCCGATTTTCGGTCCAATCGGTTCAAACCGATTTTTAAAACATCGGTGGTATGCTAGTATGAATTTGGTTGAATAAATTGATTAATTACCCATTTTTTGTTCACTTGTTGCATTTAGTGAACACTATGTTATTGGAATATCATAAAAAATCACATGCATAAGTTGATAAATTGTAGAATTGTGTGGGTTAATTCGTAGTGCGTTTAGGGTAGTAAATAATATTTTGCAGAAAAACTTATATGGATACATTAGGGTGCATATATTTTTTTTAAAAAGAGGACATATAGAGAAGAGCTTATGCCATTGTATTGTAAGTCACCTAGCCTATCTAGAAAATCCCGGGACACACGGTATATGTTCACCGTTTCCACAATGTTTGTAGACTGGATTTGTGTGGGTCTATGGTGGACGATTAGTATAGACATCAAGTTGGATTGGGTTACATACAAGGTACTTTTGATCATGCTTGAGCTCTTCCTTATAGGTCCTCTTAAAAAAAGGCACCCTAAAGTGAAGATAATGTTTTAGTCAAATTATTATTTACTACCCCAAACCCACTACACATAAACACGCACAATTCTACAATTCATCAAATTAAACATGCGATTTGTAATGAACTACCATTTTCATAGTATTCACCAAATGCAAAAAGTAATGAACAAAACATGGGTAATTAATCATCTATTCAACCAAATTCATTCTTAAGAATAAAGACATTTCTAATAACTTAGTTATCATAATTTGAATGAGAAGGCAAATGGGCATCAAGTTGTGTTGCTAAGCCTTTTTGTATGGTAAAGTCAATTCTTTTGAAAACTACATCCATAGATCTAGGGGATATAACATCATTATGCATGATCCATTGTACTCTATTAAGAACCCTCACCGCCTTCGACGCGAGGAAACCAAACGTATCAAACACAAATGGTATGAACACATGTTGATTTTCCATGCATGATTTCTCAGGTTTTGTGGCCCTGCATGTAGTAGCTTTTAAAGCAGCATGTCTCGTCTTGAAGCCCATAACCCTCAAGCCCATGAGATGGGATACCCCTGTAAGATCCACACAGGCGTGTTTCCCTCCAACCCATACAGGAATCAAAACATCAGCCGGTCTAAGGGTTGACATTCCTTCTGTCTGGTCAGACAAGAAACTCACAGGTGCCTCTTTCTTGGTGGAAACCCCTGCATGCTTAAATATGTAAAAAAAAACATCCCTAACCATATCATACATGTATTTGAACCCTAGAAGTACTTTACAGTGAACTGCATGCTCTCCAAAGGAGTCCAAACATGTTTTACGACACACAAGGCATATCTCGTCATTTGGAAATATCGGGATCAGGAGCAGATATTTGAGGATAATACAACACTCCACATGAGACATATTTAGCCAAGACCATCTATAGGTATAGTAGAAGAAAATCTTAAGCATGTGGTGCATGTAAACACTGGAAAACCGCTTTCTGCCGAGTTATCATGTCAAAATGCACTTCCATATTTTCGACAATTTTAGTAAAAATGGCACTATCAGGTATATTCTGGGATTTAGGAGGGCGATTATGTCCTTAGCAGTAAAATTGATAAGGTCAATGTACGGAAGCTTGTTACGTAGAAAAACCAATGCACAAGCATAATTAGAATCCATACCACATATATTGCTATCCCGTAAGATGTAGTCTTGTAACACCCAAGATTGTGCCATTGAGTAAACAAAAACATATGAGTTAACCTCTACTATCGAGTACAAACCCAAACCACAAAACCTAGCATAACACATGTAGGCATAACGGGGGAAATAAATGTTTTATTGTACAAAATCATAACATAAAAGGGTTTTACTATACATAATCAGAAAACGAAATGGTTTTTTTGTACAAAAAAACATAATGGTTTTTTTGAGCATTATAGTTTAATAAGTTGGGTTTTTCTGATGTCAAAAATGTTATGTAACCGGCTACGAAAGGTTTTCTGGTTACGAAGCATTAGGTTAGGTATGATCGAAAAATAAAATGGTTTTATCGTACGCAAAAATAATATAACGGTTTTTTCGAGTGTTGGTAGATAATAGGTTGGGTTTTTCTAGGATGTTCCTTAGAAGTAAAAGATGATATTTTAATATTGATGTTTAATTAATTTAGTATTACAATTTATGTGTTGCATGTATTTAACAATATTAACCAAATTTGTAAGGACAATCTCCAGAAAAGTCTCAATATTTTACCCTTGCTTACGAAAAAATCACAAACTAAAATTTATTTTCGAAAAAATCTCAATTACTGGTAAAAGTGACGATTTGACCAATTTTTCCCCGTATACCGGTTTCATTGCTTACCCAGTTTTATTAAAGTCTCATTATTTTACCATAATTTAGGAATAAGTCCAAAATTATGGTAAAATAATTGGACTTTAATGAAATTATGGTAAAATAATGAGACTTTAATGAAATCGGGTAAGTATTGAAACCGATAAACCGAAAAAGGGTCAAATTGTAAACAAATTTTAGTTTGAGACTTTTTCATAAATTATGGTGAAATATTAGGACTTTTTTCGGAGAGATTTCCCGATTTATAATCATTATTATAAACAAATTGAAAAATATAGGAGTTTCAAATACATGTAAGGAAAGAAAATATTTTTTTATAGTATATATATATATATATATATATATATATATATATATATATATATATATATATATATATATATATATATATATATTCTATAGTTTTAAGTGGACATACATGTAAACTAAAAATTATAAGGACATACAACTAATATTTAAAATATAAAAAAAAATATTAATGAATTCTTTCCTAAAATAAATTGTACCTGCCAGGAATTGAAAACGGACCAATTAACAACAAAAAATGCTTATGTTCGATAAACCCAAAGCTATTTTTTTCATGGCCTTATGTGGTCGCATCCCTACACCCGTAGGGTGGGCCTGTATTTTGTATATAAATGATATTTGGAAAGTTATAATATTTTTGTGTACTTATTTTGAAAATGGTCGGTAAATTAAAAGTATATATCTATTTTAATAAATGAATGTTTTTTTTACCACTTATGGTACTCTCATTCAATTCGCCAAATATTATTTTATGATTATTTTGAATTTTTTTTTCATATGTTATTTTATGAGTTTTTCTATTCTATTAAATTTCACGTAATATTTTAATGTAATAATTAAATAAATGTAGTAATAAATTAATATCAATTTTATTAATCAACTTACCTTTTAATTTCAAAATTCTCAAAATTAAAACTCGCTAGTTTTTTTGTTTATCTATTTAGATTTAAAAGATAAAATATTTTCATTATAATAATTTATTATTTTTCTTATCTTCGTATAAATTCAAATTCTTAAATATTTTAACTTTTATATTTAACTATTTTATTTAAATTAACCCATGTAATACGTGAGTCTCACAACTAGTTACATAAAAATCAAAGCTTACAATTTTAAAAATAATACTAGAATTCTTCGGCCATAGTTATTAATAGGTGCATGCTCTCTTCATAATCTATGCACTCATTTAATGGGTATAGGAGTTGCAACGAGAGGTGTTGCCCTTAGCAAAGTGAGACCAAAAATATCATTCATATTCATCTCTTCTCTAGCGTGCGGAAGCTTCCATTCAAAATGATACACAAAGGATGCAACCATTAAACTCACAACCCTATGTGCCAATGGAATTCCAGGACACATCCTTCGGCCTGATCCAAATGGTATAAACTCGAAATGTTGACCTTTATAGTCGAGCTCATTTCCCAAGAACCTTTCCGGCTTGAACCTTTCTGGCTCCTCCCAATACCTTGGGTCCCGTGCTATAGACCATGCATTGATCAAAATTTGTGTATCTTTTGGCACAACATATTTACCAAGTTTAACTTCCGTTTCAGTTTTGTGAGGCACTAATAATGGAACAGATAAATGAAGTCGCATTGTCTCCTTGATGACAGAATGCAAATATGGCAAGTCGAGGATTTTGGCTTCTTGAATTTTCCCATCTTTTCCTACTATTGTAGACACTTCTTTTCGGACTCTTGAGAACATATCAGGATTAATCAATAATTCAGTCATTGCCCATTCGGTTGTATTTGAGCTTGTTTCTGTCCCAGCTAAAAATAGATCCTGTAATTTAACGGAATATTGGTATTAAAATCTTTCATTAGCATCGTTGCATTTACTATACAAAATGAAACAATTATCAAACCTTATTGCTATAATTCTTTATTTGAGAATATTAAACTATTGTTTTTGAGTATTATGATCAATCCAACACTTTTACAATTCCAGATCCGACTATCATTTTCCTTGTTGTCTCTTTCAACGATCGACATAAAATCAATGTGACATTTTTGGTCTTTTTATAAGCAACGTTTCACTAGTACTGGAAAACTTGGAGTAATGATGTTTATGAAAAGGAGATCAAAAGTAGTGACTCTTATATTAAATTATTAGAAGTAGTTGGCTTGCAAAATTGTAGATGTGGATCTTCATATACAATTATTCCGCAGTTAATTTCCAAAAAAAATATATTAGTAGTTGGAGTATAAAAGGCTTTCTGTTGGAATAAAGTCTTATACCATGTTACTGGAAACAAGTTGCCACGATTTGAATAACCGGCCTGATTCTAATTAATTGTTTAAATACGTTGAACCTTACGGATTATGTTAGACACTCTTCTAAAATTTTGAAAAAAAAGCCATAACTACTTACTTATTTAGAAGAAAAAAAACTAAACAACTCTGTCACTAAGAGTATTTGGAAGCTATTTTTTTAAATTAAAAAAAAAAAAATCGTAAAATAAGGAAAATTAAGAAGGAGGATCTACCACAAGTAAAGTCTTGATATGTATGAGATTGAAGTCTGCTTCGTTCTCTTCACTGTAGTCCAGCAGCGAATCCAGCATATCACCAAACCTCTCCATGCTCGACATTCGATGCTTTAGCCTCTCACTTATGAAACCTGCTGTCACTTTATCGAACCAATCATAAGCAGCCTTCGCCTGCCGCCGTATGTTCTGAGGGTCCAACGGTTTCAGCACCGGAAATATATCTGCTATGTTAAACTTCCCGTCCACCTCCATCAATGTCTTCACCGCCGTCTTGAACCCGCCGATATCATCCGACTCGTAGCTCGTCACGTTCTGTGAAAGGCATGTGTTTGACATCTGGTTGAGCGCAACCGCGAATGACAGCTTTCCTATATCCACGGCCACATTCTTCCTCCCTGACTCCCGCAGGAACTCCAGCATGCCTTCCACAACGTTCTGGCGAAGGTCGCGGAGGGTGTCGAGTTTGTGTTGGTGGGTGAGGTAAGTGTTGAGGGCTTTCCGGATGGTCCGCCACTCCTCGTTTGGTGAGATCCATAGGACCGCCACGTCATGGTTATCCAAGGCGGTGACGGCGTCCGGGACAATACGGCCGGAGCAGGCCTCGTCATTGCGTTGGAGGATTTCTCTGGCGGCGTCAGGTGTGGACGCCACCACACTGGTGATGCTGCCCAATCGGATTGTCATGAGTGGACCGTGTTTCTTGGAGAGTTTGGCAAGGGACTCATGGGGTTTAGGTCCAAGCTCAAGAAGGTTTCCGATGATGGGAAAGCCGGCAGGACCCGGCGGTAGTTTTCTTCTACGGTAGAGGTTGAGGCCATGGAGGAAGAGGAAGAAAGTAATGGAAGATATAACCAGAAATAGAAGTTCCATAGTTGCTTATTTTTGCGAGTATCCAAAGGTGATAGGTTTCTATTTATAGAATACTTAATTGAACTTTGACAGACATAATATTCGCATATATAGTTTTCAGTGAACATGCTTGCATTGTAAAGTTAATTTGGCTTTGGCAAAATAATATGTCTACATATTGCTTATAAATCATTACATTTAATCATATAAAAACATTATGTTATATTGAATTTATTAGAGTTTAAATAGATTGTTACATAAAAATTATATTTTCTATACAAGTCTAATAATTTTTATATAATAATTTTCTTTTGTGATGCATTAAAATCTACAAATTTTAATAAAATATTTTATAAAATCTAATTTATTGATATTTAATAAAATATTTATTTTCGTCTATTAAATAATTCAATAATCATTGAAGACAACATAAAATTTCATAATGATAGAATTTAAATGAATTAATACTATTTTTACATGTCATATCCTTCGATTTTCTCATTAAGTTTTTTATTTAATAGAATGAATAAATACGTTGATTAAATCATCACATTTTAAAGTGTTCGAGAAATTGACTATTTTTTTCTCTTTTATAACGGGAAGTTTTATATATAGGGTGTGTTTGGCATGGAGCTTTAGGAAGCGTTTGGGAGCTTCTAGCTTTTAGCTTTTGACAAAACGCTTTAGTTTAAACACAAAACTTCGTTTGGTAGTACGGGCGTTTAACTTTTAGTTTTAACAAAACGCTCCGATTCTAAAAGCTACTTCATGTAGCTTTTAACAAAACGCTCCGGAGCTTTTGAAATCAATTTCCATAATTACCCTTAAAAATATATTTATATATTTTTTTTATTTTTAATCAATTGTTCTTTTATGTAATTTTATATATTTCAAAAGCTTTCAGCTACTTTTGCCAAACATTCATATAACAAATAAAAGCTACAGCTTCTCGCTACCAGCTACCAGCTACACGCTATCAGCTACCCGCTACCAGCTAACCGCTACCCGCTTCCAGCTAACAGCTACTTTTGCCAAACACGCCCATAATCTAACAATCAACTAAGAAAAAGCCGTAACTAAAAATAAAAATAAAAAAGTAAAAATAAAAAGATCGATATCATAGTTTTAACCTACGCACTTTTAAATAAAAAGAGACATCTATAGGCATAAATTTTTTCCTAACTAAATTATCATGTTTTAGTCTGAATTGTTTATAATTTATAGTACTTAGATTAGATAGATTTTCCATGAAGTTCTAACATGTATAATTATGAAATATTTTTTTTTCAAAAGTATATGTACATTCAAAATTTATAATTTATAGTGATTCAATAGGCATTTCATGCGTTTCTTAAGTGATAAAAATTGAAATTGAAGATTTTATAACCATCGAATTCAAGCCTTCCCCTGTATCTCTACTCTCTACTCGATGTCAAAGAGAAAGAATGTCAATAAAGATGAAAACACATACAACAACATTTCATTCACCTGCCCATCTCACACATGTCAATAAAGAAGGCAAACAACTATTGTTGTTGTGAGGCATCACCGGAAAAATTGTCTCTCGTCTCATCGTCAATAAAAAAAAAGGATGTCTTTGTGTGTGGATTGTGTTAGAAACAAAAGGTATATAACATAAAAAAACTTGAATGCTTCTTATTATAACTCAAGAAACTAACTCAAAACTTGGGTTACAATCTGCAATTTAAAAACTCTTAATCAAGTCTCATGGGGTCGATACATTGTCTCTATTTATAGTGATCATAATCCTTGTTCTATAAGGAAACTTGACTCACAATACAAGTCTTAATTTCCTATTCAAAATAGAGTTGCCTATCTGTCCCTTATACACTGACTTGTGTATAAGGGTAATCTCGTAAATTACATAATATTTACCCCTTAATTTTTGACTAGAAATTGCGAGATCCTTTACACCTAAAAACTTGTGTATTTCAACAAACTTAATATTCGTGAGTTCCTTGGTTAGGATATCAACACTTTGTTCCTTCTCCCTTATGTGCTCTACAATAATTTTCCTTACTTCAACTTTTTCTCGTATGTAATGAAATCGATACTTGATGTGCTTGCTTCGACCATTAAAAACTGGATTTTTCATCAAGGCTATTGTAGATGTATTGTCAACATGTAACACCACCTCCAACATCCTCTCTCAAGTTATCTCAGCTACCAGATCACGAAACCAAATAGCTTGACAACATGCTACATATGCAGCCATATATTTAGCTTCACATGAGGAAAGTGAAATTATTTCTTGTTTCTGTGAACACCAGGTAATAGGAGATTCATTCAAAAAATATGCCTAGTTGTACTTTTTCCGTCATCCTCATCAATGTTATCTCTATTATCACTATAACCAACAATGTTTAATGAATTCATTGAGTGTAGCGTATTCCAAATTCGATAGTTCCCTTCACATATCTCAAAAAAAATTGATAGCTAACATATGCAATTTTTTGGTTCTTGCATGTATCAACTTGTAATGTCAACTTCATATGATAAATTTGGCTTGGTTTGAAGCAAATATCTGAGTCTCCGGTACCAAGATTTGATATTCGTTTGCATCAACATCTTCTTCACCATCTCCTTTGGAATATTTCACATTTGCATCCATTAGAGTGAGAGTCAAATTACAATCAAACATACTTGCATTTTTTAACACTTTTCTTGCATATCTTATTGTGTGACTGTAATATCCTTTCCCCTCTTGTGTATGGCTATTTCTTGCTTGAATTTTGATATTATTTCAGTGCATGATCCTGTGACAACAAGATCATCGACATACACTCCAACAATGATTAGATTTTCTTCTATTCTTCTTGTGTATACAATCTGCTTCTATACACACCTTCAAAATCTCATATCTTTTAAGATTTTATAAATCTTCAAATTCCAGGTTCGTGGAGTTTGTTTTAAGCCATAGAGTGCTTTCTCAAGTTTATACACGTAATCTTCTTTCCCTTATTTTACAAACCCATCTGACCGATGAACGTACACTTCTTCTTGTAGCTCACCATGTAAAAAACAGACTTTACATCAAGATGATGCAATTCCCATCCTTTGAGTGTTGCAAGGGCAATAAGAACACGAATTGTTTCTATTCGAGCTATTGCTACAAAAACCTCTTTAAATTCGACTCCTTGATGTTGTAGATAACCCTTTGCTACAACTCTTGCTTTATAGTTACTGATGGAGCCATATGCATCTCTTTTGACTTTGAACACCCACTTCAAACCTATGATGGTTGTATTTCTTGGTCTTGGGACTAATTTCTAAGTCTTATTCCGTACAATTGAATCTATTTCTTCCTTCATAACTTTCAGCCATTTTGGATTTTCCTTTGCTTCTTAATAATTTGCTGGTTCATCTTTGTTCAATGCTAATAGAAGTTCAAGATTTTCAATATAAAGATCCATCTCAAAATCATTATACTTCTCTGGCAGGTTTGAAATACAACCTGATTTGTGAAGGTCTGGTGTTGTTGTTACATTATTAGGGGCTCATGTTGGATCTAGATGAATGACATCTTCATGGATCGTGGGTTCTTGATTTTCGTGATCGAAAAATTCATTCTCACTTCCTCCTCCTTCGTCATCTCTGTTATCCACCTCTGCTTCCACATCCATGATTTCTTGTTCATGAGTTACTGGTCCATCTCCTGTATCTACGAGATTTGACCAATGAACCCAAATCATTCCAAGTTTTAGTTTAGAGTCACATTTTTCATCCTAATTTCAACTTGATTTCTTATCAAAAACAACTTCTCGTAATACAATACCATTCCAATTTATTGGTTCATAAATACAATAGCCTTTGGTTCCTGGTTCCATACCAAAGTGAATTGTTTTCTTAGAGTGACCATCAAGTTTCTTGACATGTGGTCCTACAACTTTTGAATAAGCTAAGCATCCAAACACACGCAGTTGTTTAATATTTGGTTTTCTCTTTCGATAAGCTTCATATGGAGTCATCTCCATTACTGCTTATGTTGGAAATTTGTTTATGGTGTGTGTTACATGTATCACCGCTTCTCCCCAATATTCATTTGGAACTCACATTTCCTTTAACATGTTGTTGGTCATCTCTAGAAGAATAGAATTTCTTCTCTCCACCGTGTTGTTTTGTTGTGGCGTGTATGGGGTTGTGAGATGCCTTATCATCCCATGATTATCACATAGCTCATTGAATTCATGGGAATTGAACTCGTTTCCTCTGTCTGTTCGGAATACTCACACAATATTTCCGGTTTCATGTTCTGTGTTTGCTTTGAAAATCTTGAAGTACTTAATTGCATCACTCTTCCCCTTCATCAAAAAACTCCACACTTATAGTGACTAATCGTCAATTAGGACAAAAATGTACCCGTTTCCACTTGCAGTTGGTGGAGATGTGGGTCTACATAGATCACCATGAATGAGATCCAAGCTCATTTTAGCTCGAAATTGTGAACCTTTAGAGAATGGTTTATGTGTTTGTTTTCCAACTAAGCATGACTCGCATAGCTGATTGTCCCTGACAACTAATGGCAGACTTAAAACCAACCCCTTCTTTCCCATGGTTGTGATCGTATCAAAGTTAGCATGCCCAAGCCTGGCTTGCCACAATCAATCTTCTTTGTTAAGCCGGTTGTGAAGACACACCGGTTTCCTAATTGATATTTTGGTTTTTTACAACCTGTTTATTGATCTTTTTATTTTAAAAAGAAGTGTGTTTCGACTATCAAACATCAGTAGGTGCTCTCCTTTCATTGAGACTTCACACCTACCTTTTGTTGCTTGACCTAAGCTGATTATATTTGCTTTGAGACTAGGAATATAATAGACATCAGTTAACAATCTTTACTTGCCACTTTCTATTTCGAAGAGGATAGAACCTTTCCTTTTGATATCAACACATGAATCATCAACAAACTTCACTCGCCGTCCAATTCGTTTGTTTATTTTGCTGACAAAGTGAGGTTCCCAGTTATGTAGTTAATTTCTCCATTATCTAGTTACCATATGTTATTGTCACCTTTTGATTCATACATACTCGGTATCACATCGTCTTCATTCAAGAGTACGGTTTCATAAAGGGTTTTGAGCATGAACATGTGTGGACCGTGATCATTTGTTTCGGTTAGATTTGCTTCTAATTGTTTGACCTTTCGGTTAGGGTGTTGGGAGGCAAAGTGACCAAACTTATTGATGGTTTTGAGTACTATAACAATCCTATGTTGCACATACAAACCTAATGCTTTGGATCTAAGTTTTCTCAAGTTATACATATAATTTTCATTTTTCCAAAGCATGAACCCTAACTAGCATAAAATTTAGAGATTTACAACATAAAACAAGTTAGATGAATACCTCTTGGTTGTAGCTTGTAGAACTTGGCCTTCCAAGAGCTTAGTACCTCAAATGTGATACCTCAAATAAGTCACAAACACCAAAATCAAGAGGAGGCTTATGAGAGAGAGGTTAGTAAACACTAAAATCGGCTAGGGTTTCACCTTAGAATGATTAGCCGGTTTTGGGAAGGCTAGGGGTTCAACTTATTGTGTGGAATCCTTAAGGTTTCTTACATAAAACCCTAATTTACTTAAACCTTTAAGTATTCCAATGATCCATATGATAAGACCTTTGGACTAACTCTTCATGGACTCTCATGTAGATTTAGTCCATATCTAATCAACATGGATCATTAGCCCAAACTATAAGTATTACTGATTTACCTAATCAGTCCCTGTAAATTTAATCAGTCTCTTTTGATCACTAAATTAATTCTTGATCAATACCAATTAAATAATATAATTTCTCAATTAATATATTATTCATATAATATATTAATAAATAACAAATAACCTCTTTCTCAAATATCCATCCTATCAAATTGCTCCGGTGAAGGCAACCCAAAAGGACCATGCTAATATCCGGTCAAGTACATGTTGGGTTTTGAGCATTCTAACACTCCTAAGGGTACATGCAACCCTAAATACCTTGGATCTATGTTTTTCTCTATTATACATGCAAATATGAACTTTCCAAGGTATTCATCCTAACTAGCATAATAACATTGATTCATATGAATATATCAAGTTAGAATTACATACCTCTTTGATGTAGAATGTCTTCATGAAGCTTAAGTGCCTAGTGCCCCAAGTGTGACACCTCAAATGGTTCACACAACATCATATGCACTTGGAAAGACTTGAGAGAATATACACACTTCATGAAAATCAGCTAGCCCTTTCTCTCACACATAGTTGCCTATTTTTCAAAAGAATATGATCTTTATATAGTGTCACAATTAGGGTAAACCCTAATTGTCATGGCTTTCCATTTCCTTGGATCCATGGGTTCAAATACACCATGGAGCATCCATGGAGCATCCTATGGGTTTTAGCCCAACTTGATAATCCATGGAGTCTTAGCCCACTATACAAGTATGGATGATTTACACAATCAACCCATATATTTAATTAGTCTTCTTTTGATCACTTAATTAATTCTAGATTAATTCTTGATCAATACTAATTAAATAATCTTATTAATATATTAGAACTTATAATATATTAATAAACCTTAAGTGTTATTTCTTTATTTTAGTCTATCCAAATGCATGATGCCATGCAACCCAAATGGACCATGTCGGGTCGGGTCAAGTCTTACCAATTATAGTTATGGACTTAGACATTAATCCAATAGTCTCCCACTTGGATAAGTCTAAAACTATTATTGCAAGTATGAATTCAAGAACCGACTGGAAATCGTAGCTCTCAAAAGCTTCTGTCGAACTCTGACCTTGCCGATGATCTCTAACCTTTGTCAATGACTTGTCGATTAGATAAGGGATCATATATTCCTCCATTCTAGATATCATATGGACTGAGACATGGATTATAAATCATTCTCTCTGTCCATCTGTTGTTTCCTGATTTCCGATTCATGATGACTGACTGATTGAACAAATCAAATCAGTCCTGGCTTGGCCAAGCACTCACTTGTATCATCATTAAAACATCGAGGGGCCCACAGATATCGCTTTTATCCTGAAGGTAAAAGGAATGGATAAACTTCGACTCATATGGCTTGTTCTACTACTTGTTGAATCATACACAAAGGCACGTTTTATAACATCGAGTTACCAACGCGTTTGCATGCAATCAATGTACAACCAACTCATAGTAACAACTCATATCTCTTGGTTTGAAGAATATAAGATATTATCGTCTCATGAACACTCGTGATAAAATCCATGAAGTGATTCCAATGAGCGCGGGTTGAGTCCAATACTCAGAACTTATGAGCACTCATGAGTGGTGTAGCACCACCTTGTCCAACATCATAGACCTCTACAAGCCCAACTCATGACAGTCTTGATTCATATCTACTTCCAACATATGACCGACTGTGGATAGTTTGAATAACTTAGTCATTCAGGAAGAACGACCTAGTTATTCTGGAAGTCAAAACATGCAAAGTGAAACACAAGAATAATCGAATCCAATATGGTCTCAAAACTTATGAATATAAATAAAACATCTTTTATTTATCACCGTATTGATTACCCATCATTCATTGCATACTGTTTCAAACTATCAACTTTATACTTGAATTAAAACAATAGTTGTCCCATGCTCCAAGCATGTAAACTATGTTCTTTTAAACAATAGCTTTGCCATACACCAAGTATGCACTCTATGTTTGTCTATGATCCTTACTATGTGAACTAGATCGATTGAACATAATTTCAATGATTCTCTTTTCACACTCCCAATTCCTTACTGCAAATGCAAGAATTCCAAATTCATGCCATTTATTGAAATCTGTTAGATTCTAAACTTATATGCATTGATCCTCTTGTAATGATTATGCACAAAGTCACAAAGACTTGACAACAAACATTACAGAGCATTCCAAAGGAGATCAACTCCTTGGAAACATCCTTCATGCATTAAGTTTCCTAATCTTACACAGATTTATTGAACAACTTCCAACTATGGGAACAACTCTATATTCCCATTTTGACTATCACTTCTGAACAAGAGTTGACTCTTTTCAGAATATGTCAATATGGTCCTTCCAAAGTCAACACTATACTTCCAATTATCCTTGAGCAACCAATCCTTGGTAAAACCTTAGATTGTCCTCGACAATTGCTTAATTACTTTAGTCAAATCCAATTCTAGACCTTTTTCCCTCTTAATGCCCCAGGCATTTGGAAAATTTAGAAAGGATGAATATTATAGCACATGCAATCGATCCTATATCCGAAGCATATGGGACACGATTCATGATGTCTCACATAAAGACATGATACTAGACCAGTCCTTTGCTATAATATTTCCATTTCAATTTGCCAAGTTCTCATAATTCAGATTATGAAAAGGGATTTCGTAATCATAAACAAATTTTAGAACGCAAATAATGGACCCATATATAGAATTTTCTTATGCTGAGCCATTCCAACATAACATTCATATATATACTTGACTAAATTTGATTAAAATCTCACGATCTAAGCTTATAGATTTGAGATGAAGTATAATTTCCTCTCCCTTAATTATAGCAAAACAACTTTTTCAACCCCTGCAACCTCACGAATTGAAACTTTTGTTTTCTATAATTAACATTGCTAACTTGCAATACTTATCATAATTATCATGCTCCCCCTAACATGATGATTATTAGCATAAAACTTATGCTTCCACTAGCTTTGACATGTACTTAGAAATCAGCTGGACTTCTAGAAAAACAATACTTTATTGACTTTCTTACCAAAGTTCATATTTTCTGATACTAGATTGTTTTGATAAAACTTTATCAATATCATACACCTTATCTTAGATAGTTGATAAGTGTGTCTAAACAATTTAAGAACTATGAAAAGGGATGCCATAATCATAGTCTCAATTATTTAGACCTTTGCCACTTCTCACAAGTCCATGTTAGTGTTCTGGTTAACCACACATGCTCCACTAACGACTTTGAGAATGCAAATATCACAATCGCTATCTAGTTAAAATCTACTTAGTGAAAGTGTTTCCTTACCATCATTTTCATGAATCGGAGAGAAACCTTATGACACTTAGATTTAATGGTGTATGTGTTCTTATCCATGTGAATTGTCAAAACCATAATCACAAGACAAGGTTAGTGACAAATCCAAACTCTTATGAATTGAACTTGTGCAATCTTAACTTCTTGCCACCTGGTAGCACAAGGGCCTACCATTGCTTCCAAGTTGTTATGCAACCAATTGAGAACTCTAAGAACTCATATGCAAAGTCAACTTTAACTGGAATGGGCACAGAAATAGAAATATGTTAACACGATAGGTTATAAACCTCACGTTGTGTGCTAGCGATAAGCTTACATGTTTTTATTCTTAATTATCTTTTCAGGATCTTTAAGACTCCCACTATCCTCTTGACACATAAGACTCACTTGCCAAGTATTCAAGAGATAGTTTGGATTCTTTATCAAGACAAACACTTTACACAATTGGCCTTAGTTGGTCTTTGTTTTATCCAAAACATCACAACTTACCAATTTCAAATGTACAAGAGTAGGACACTTTTACTCTTATATTTGACAAGTGTTTTAAACCTTTCTTTAAGATATGTCACTCAACTTACAGTCTTGGAGTATGACTCTAAGACTTGTTTTGGAACAAAGTATGACTCATCTTCTTGATTTGACCACTTCAACAATTCATAGCTCCTTTTCTTAGCTATTAGAATGTACTTAGAGGATGAATTGTGATAAGGTCTCTTAATCATTAAGATGATCATATAACATGATACTAAAGTACTCTCCCATCTTTTCAGATTTGAGAAACTTTTATCCTTCTGCCTAATTTGATTCTTCTCATTCGTTCTGCCATGCATCGAAATTTTTCCAATGTATCAGAATTACACTTAAACTTGTAAGTGTAACCATATTTACTAAACATTAGTAAATCATGATGAATAGTCTTATACATCTTTTGTGGTGGACTTGATCAGTGCACAAGAATGTGTACTCGATCCCTTAGTCCTTTACTTAACTCACACATCCATGTGAACAAGTAGTTAGTCTTAATATTTCCAATGCTTGAAAGTTCTCATTCATCATGCTATACAACTTGCATGATTCCAAGTTTCTATCCAACTGAAACTTGGGTGATGAGAATCTTTCCTTATTTCGTAAATTTAGACACTACCACAAATGAAAGAATCAAATTCATATTCCAATATTGCTATCAATGGAATCATATAAGCAACACTTTTTGACAAATGCCATTGTAAGGATCCTTAAAATAAATAAAATCAAATATTTTTCCTGTTATTTTAAAACTTTGCGGAAAAACTTATCCTAACAGTGCAAATGAAAACCTTGTTGTTATCTATTCCTAAGCAATGTGTCATAACTCCTAAGTAACAGCTCAAAATTCTGATGCGATCGAAATCCATCTTGCGATCAGAATCAGCATATACTTCCTTTAAACTTTCTCTCTTTCTTTGATTCTTATAACATCACCAGGTGAACCAGTCACATTATGTAATAGAATCTCCAAATAGGAGCTTAACAGAGTTAGACAATGGACTTTACCTGAAGTAAAGTCAAACTTATTAACTTTAACATCCTTAGGTAAATTTGACAGCTTCGCAATCAATGCCCCTTCCTTTGGTAATTTAACATATGGACACTTTGGTAATGGTACATGGGACTATCACAGACTTAGCCTTTCTCTTTACCATTTGGTCAACCGAGTTGACTATGGCCGATCCCTTTCCATTAGGAAGAGAATGCTTTTTTCTGGATTTCCAGTGTCACCATTGTCAATCTCCATAAAGTTTTTGGAAGTCGATCTTCTAATCAAATTTGCTTTACTATCCTTCAAAATCATTGCTGATTCAGCAGCACCAAGCAAATAAATAAGATCATTAAGGGTCTTGTCATAGTCTGTTTTATAGGAGTCCCAAAGGAACTCACTATCTGACTTAGAAAGTGATTGAACCACCAACTTTCTCAAGACTTTGACACCTAACTCTCCCGGCTTGTCAATATGTGACTTCATCTCCAAGATGTGAGCACACCTAGACCTTGCCTTGCTAATAGGGCTTGAGTGACCTTGAACTTGTGGGATAGGGAGAATAATTGGAGGAGGTGGAGGAAGTGAAGTTCCAAGAGATTTGGGAAGATCATAGATGTCTGAATTAGACATCTTTTGGGAGATATTTAAGATAGTTGAATTAAAGTCCTTAATATAACACCCAATATGAAATATTAAGGCTAGGACCCAACAAACTATTTTATAACTTGGAAGAGGGATGCCGTAATCCAAGCTATAAAATATTTTGAAGGTAGGTGAATGACGATTCACCAATTTCCACCAAGATAAACGAAATGTATTATTAAGTTTTAATTGGTTTTGAAACTCCTAAATTCTTTTGAGATTCATTTAACTTTTCAATGGATGTTTCAATCTCGAGTGTGCCCTTCAGGTTTTGTGACTAGGATGCCGAGGATCACAAAACAATGTGTGAAGTAACCATGAAAATATACTTGGTACCCTTAATATTTACCCCTTAATCAATGTGCCGGTTAACCACACACGCTCCACCGATACTATGAAAAATATTAAGATACCCTTTGCCTACCTTGTTAAGTCCAGGTTAGTGTGCCGGTTAACCACACACGCTCCACTAACCGACTTAAGGAAAGTGCAAAGTGTAATTTCATGGGTTAGCACCACATTCACATTTTCCTAAGTAACTAAGATTGAGAATTTATAAGTCATTAGTTACTTAGTATTTATCATTAATACTTTTAATGAAGGGAGAATTATAGTCCTCGTCCTACCCGTTCGACTAACGACCCTCCACCGGTCAAGGAAGCGGTGGGTGAGAGTGGACACCCATTAAACTGCCATTTTATAGGCAGTAACCTTATACCCCCCTTATAGAACGGCTTCGTGAATGAGGCCTACTAACGATAAGACTGACTTGCTTTTATACATATATAAATATTATTAACTTACAATATTATAAAGTATACGGGTTGAATTTTAACTTTTTAAAATTCTAAGGGCTTAACTTGGAATTAAAGTATTCATAAGTGAAAACTTTTCAAATTCCAAAACTCGAGGGCAAGTTTTTGAAAATATTCAAAACTAATTAATTCCATAACTTATGAGTTTAAAGTTGTTTTAATTAAAAACTCTTCGAGTTCCATAAGTTGAGGACAAGTTATGGAAGACTTTAAACTATTAAAGAATGTAACTCTTTTTCTTTTGTAACTTATGGAACTAATTAAGGCTACACATTTTATTATTTAATGAAGAGACTCTTGAACCTCCATAACTTGAGAACAAGTTATGGAGTCATAAAACCATTTAATGAGGACAAGACTCTTCATTTTGTAACCTTTGCCAACTTATATGAGTTTTAAGAAACTTAAATGTGACCTTTCATGTAACTTGAGGACAAGTTACACAAACACATTTTAGAATCAACTCTTAGATTAAAATGGATTGAAAACACATAATCAATTAACTTTTCCTATTAATCTATGCAACTCATAAGAACAAAGATAATTCATATCAAACTTTTTCATGTAATTAGCATAAATTTTACACTAATACAAAACATGAATCTATTGACAATTATCTTTGAAGTTGGATTAGCATGAACATTACCACATCAAAAACAAGTTTATAAGGTCAAAAACAGCTTAGGGTAATGTTCCTAGTCCAATTCCAGCCAAAACAGTCGAATATATGTTGTTTGGGGTTCCAACTCGTCGAGAGCAAGAACAAACTTGGCGAGTTGGATGCATTTTGCCTTGGACTCGCCGAGTCCCTTTATGGACTCGGCGAGTCTGCTGTGCAGACAGCAACAAAATTTGATTTTCCAGCTAAATTTGCAAGTATAACAAGAAAACAAGCCTAGGCTCTGATACCACTGTTGGGTTTTGAGCATTCTAACACTCCTAAGGGTACATGCAACCCTAAATACCTTGGATCTATGTTTTTCTCTATTTTACATGCAAATATGAACTTTCTAAGGTATTCATCCTAACTAGCATAATAACATTGATTCATATGAATATATCAAGTTAGAATTACATACCTCTTTGATGTAGAATATCTTCATGAAGCTTGAGTGCTCAGTGCCCCAAGTGTGACACCTCAAATGGTTCACACAATATCATATGCACTTGGAAAGACTTGAGAGAATATACACACTTCATGAAAATCGGCAAGCCCTTTCTCTCACACATAGTTGCCAAATTTTCCAAAGAATATGATCTTTATATAGTGTCACAATTAGGGTAAACCCTAATTGTCATGGCTTTCCATTTCCTTGGATCCATGGGTTCAAATACACCATGGAGCATCCTATGGGTTTTAGCCCAACTTGATAATCCATGGAGTCTTAGCCCACTATACAAGTATGGATGATTTACAAAATCAACCCATATATTTAATTAGTCTTATTTTGATCACTTAATTATTTCTTGATCAATACTAATTAAATAATCTTATTAATATATTAGAACTTATAATATATTAATAAACCTTAAGTGTTATTTCTCTCATTTTAGTCTATCCAAATGCATGATGCCATGCAACCCAAATGGACCATGTCGGGTCGGGTCAAGTCTTACCAATTATAGTTATGGACTTAGACATTAATCCAACAATACATACCAATTATAGTTATGAGCTTAGAAACCTAATCCAACAGTCTCCCACTTGGATAAGTCTAATAACTATAACTGCCAATGTAACTTCAAAATCCGATTAGCAGTCGTAGCTCTCAAAAGTCGTTGTCGAACTCTGACCTAGTCAATAATGCGTCCTTTAGATAAGGGATCATATAATCCTCTGTTCTTCAAGATATCGTGTGGACAAAGCCATGGAATAAATTCATACTCATTGTCCAACAGTTTGTTTCCCGATTTTTGATTTGTTTGGCATAGAGCTTAATTGAACACATTAATTGAGTCCTGACCGTGCCCGACACAAAAGTCAAAACAAAATCATCGAGGGGCCAAGATATCGCTTTTAATCCTCTTAGGATACAAGGAACAGATAAACTTCGACTTATATGCTTGTACTAATTGTTGGAATAGCGTCTAAGGCTGCAACTATATTAGGCAAGTATTTGACCCGGTTGTGCATGGTCCTTTTGGGTTGCCTTCACCATAGCAACTTGATAGGATGATTTATTAAGAGAGAGTAAATATTATTAGTATATTATGAGAATAATATAAAGAATAATATATTGTTATTTGATTAATATAAGTCATAGAATTAATTGGAATTAATTTGGTGACTTAAAGAGATTAATTAAATAAGAGGGTATAAACTGTCAATTGTTTGATAGTTAAACTTTAGACTGTAAATCCATATAGATATGGATTGGACGGATTCTAGAAGCTAAGGATTGCTTCAAATCGTCCAAGAGTTATCTAAGGAATGGATTTGGATAGCCTTAAGAGAAGATTATCCAATCAGGGTTTAGGTTGTAACCCTTAAGGAGTGTACAAGTATAAATAGACCCTATGGCATAAGGAAATCGGTACTTTGTCTAAAGTATAGAACCCCTGGCCGATTTCCTCCCCTCTCCTCTCTCCCAAATCATCCTCCTTGCTATTTGGTGTTTGTAAGCCATTAGAGGAGTGACAATTGTGACTCTAGAAGCTCCAAGACAACAAGATTAACAAGGGATTCAAAGGTATGATTCTAGATCTGTTTTAACATTGTTCTTACTCCTAAATAGTCATTAGAAGTCTTGGATTCAAAGCATGTTTAATTAGAAAGCCTAGATCCAAGCATTAGGGTTTTGCATGCACACATAGGAAAGTTCTTATGGCTAAAACCCATCAGTGGTATTAGAGCCTAGCTTGGTTTTCATTAAATTGTTGCTTAATTGTCTGAAACTAAACTGCAAAATTCGATTTTTGTGTTTCTGAGTCATGGACTCGGCGAGTTGGCTTGACTCGGCGAGTCACTTGGTGCACTCGGCGAGTCCAAGCGTCAGGAATGGCCAGATTCGGGATTTCTTCATGATTATCATATGGAAAGTTACCTTAATCATATTAGATCAACCCTAATCCGATTTTTTGATATATATGACTATTATCTTGATCTAATTAAAGATATTTATCAACTAATAAAATATTTAATTTCCTTATATGATAATTAATTAATTATTTTGATTATTTTGGTAATTATCTTGAAAGAAATCTTGAATAAATCAAATATAGATAATTAGGAAATTAATTGTTAACTAAAATTATTTGATATTTGATCCTCCATGCTTTAAATGTTTAAAACTTGTCCTCAAGTTTTGAAATTTAAATTTTGTGATTAAAAGTTTTAATTTAGACAATTTAAATTTCAAACCCTAGATTTTAAAATGTTTAAAATACAACCCTATACTAATATGATATTACAAGATTAATATATATATATATATATATATATATATATATATATATGTATAACTAAAATGCTAGTCTTACCGTTAGTAGGCCTCATTCACGAAGCCGATCTATAAGGTGGGTATAAGGTTGCGGCCTATAAAATGGCACTTAATGGGTGTACACTCACACCCACCGCTTGCTTGATCGGTGGAGGGTCGTTAGCCGAACGGGTAGGATATGGCAACCTCATCCTCTCATTAAAAGTATAATAGGAAATACAAAGTAACTATACATATTTTTAAAATTTCCCAATCTTAGTTACTTTAGGAAAAGTGAATTGATGCAATCCCATGAAATTACACTTTGCACCCTTGCTAAGAAGTTAGTGGAGCGTGTGTGGTTTACCGGCACACTAATTGGTTCTAAGCAAAGGTGGCAAAGGGTGATTCATTGTTTATCATAGTTCGATGGAGCGTGTGTGGTTTACCGGCACATCGAATAGGTGATCGTTACAATGAAGGCACCATGTGAATTTGCATGGTAATTCACACCCGCTTTGTGATCCTCGGTATCCCAGTCACAAACTAGAGGGGCATATCGAGATTTAAACATGCCATTGAATAGTTTTCAATGAATCTCATCCGAACCTAGGAATTCTCAATACATTTAGGACTAATAGTTAGGTTTTATGGTGGAGAATTAGTGAATCGTCATTCACTTACCTTCAATTTATTTGCATGTTAGATTACGGCATCCCTTTTCTAATATGTGAATGTTGTTGTTGGATCCTAGCCCTAATTTTTCTTATTGGGTGATAATTTGGGATTCATATTCTAATCTATCTTTGTCCTTTTTCTAATTGTAGATGTCGAACGCGAACAACGTTGCTGCTAGTTCTTTCACGTTGATGAGCCTTTGCCAAAAGGTGACCTTCGATGGAACGAACTTTAGCAAATGGATAAGATACATTCACACCATTGCTCGCTATGAGGATAAGGAGTATGTCCTCGACGAGAAGCTCGAGAAAATCAACCCCGAAATCGCTACTCCGGCCGAAATTACCGCTTTTGAAACTCATGAGCGCGATGCAACGAAGGTACATTGCATCATGATAGCCACCATGAACTCCGAATTCCAAAAGTCCTACGAGGACATGTACCCGTACGAGATGCATCAAGACTTATTGGAGAGATACCACCAAAACGCGAGACGAGAGCGTTATGAGATTTTCACCAACATGATTTCCGCTAAGATGGGTCATGGAGAATCTCTTACCGTGCACCTACAAAAGATGCAAAGGTATGTCGACCGCCTTCGCAAGTTAAATGTTGACTTTGGGGAAGACTTGGCGATCGACATGGTGCTTCACTCTTTGGCTCCGATGTACAATCAATTTAGGATGACCTACCACATGAACAAAGAGGAGGTCACCCTAACCAAACTCCAAGGTCTCTTGAGGGTCGCTGAGAGCAACTTCAAAGACAAGTCTGTTGCACCAACTCCCAATCCACCCGCTGCTCCTGTCTTGGCTATTGGTCAAGGAAAGGGAAAGAAGAGGAAGGCTTCGTCTAAGAACTATCGCAAGGTTAAAGCCCGAGATGGTGCCTCTTCTAGTGGGACCAAAGTTGATCCCGCTAAGCCCTGCCCTAACCCGAAGGAGGTAGAGTGCCACCACTGCCACAAGATAGAACATTGGAAGAGAAGCTTCCCAGAGTACCTGCAAGCCATCAAGGAAAGAAAGATCAAGCCATCTTTCGCTGGTATATATACAATTAAATCTAACGATTCTAATCATGCTATTTCTTGGGTTCTTGATACCGGTTGTGGTTATCACATTTGTTCTAATGTGCAGGGACTAAGAAGAAGTAGGGATGTGGAGCAAGGAAGGATCAATCTAATCATGGGGAACAGAAGATCGTCGCCTGTGACCAAGATTGGAGTGTATTCTTTAGTGCTTAGGAATAGTTTGTGTTTAGATTTGAACAATTGTTGCTATTCGCTAGAAATGGCTAGAAACATCATTTCATTTCATGGTTTGTTTAGACAAGGTTTTAGATTTTCTTTTAATAATGAGAATGGTTCTATTTTGGCTTATCTAAATGGTGTCTTTTACTTTGAAGCTATACCATGTAATGGAATTTATGAAACTGTTATGATTGTTGATAACTTAGGAAATGATGTTTTGAATATAGATTCTTCCACTAGTATGGATAAAGCATCCTTGTGGCATTGTCGTCTTGGACATGTCAACAAGAAACGCATAGCCCAACTCCAAAAGGATGGAGTGTTGGATTCATTCGACCTTAGGGAAGATGACACGTGCGAGTCTTGTTTACTTGGAAAGATGACTAAATCACCCTTCACGAGTACGTGTGAAAGGGGTGAGGGTCTATTGGACCTAATACATACCGATGTATGTGGACCGTTTAGATCAACCACGAAGGATGGGAACCGCTTCTACGTGACTTTTACCGATGATTATAGTAGATATGGGTATATCTATTTAATCAAGCAAAAGTCAAAAACTTTTGAAAAGTTCAAAGAGTTCAAGAATGAAGTGGAGAATCAATTGGACAGGAAAATCAAGATGCTTCGATCCGATCGAGGAGGAGAGTACCTAAGTCTTGAATTCCATGATTATCTCAAGGAATGTGGAATAGTTTCGCAATTGACGCCTCCTAGGACACCGCAGTTGAATGGTGTGGCAGAAAGGCATAATCGAACCTTATTGGATATGGTTCTCTCTATGATGAGTCGTGCTTCACTACCTATCTCTTTTTGGGGGTATGCCTTAGAGACTGCCGCCCATATCCTTAACCGAGTCCCTACTAAGAAGGTTGCCAAAACACCTCACGAGATGTGGACAGGGAAAGCTCCCTCGTTGGCACATATCAAGGTTTGGGGTTGCGAGGCTTTTGTAAGACAAGATACTCACGACAAGCTCGAACCTCGAAGTGAGCGATGTATTTTCATTAGCTACCCGCAGACATCCTTTGGATATCTCTTCTATAGACCGAAGGACAATGTTGTCTTCGTTGCGAGGAGAGGAGTTTTCCGAGAGCGAGAACTCATAGGCTAAGGAGACAGTGGGAGGCAAATCGAGCTTGAAGAGATTCAAGAGTCGATAGATGAAGGAACCTCTACCGCTGGCACTCAACCCGAGGAGGAAACTTCGGTTGAACCGATTGACGAATCCTTACCTCTTAGACGTTCCGATAGAGTTAGAGTTCTACCCCAGTTTTATGGTTTTCATATTACTACCGAAGGGGACATGTATATTAGTGATGGTACACTAATAAATCTTGATGAACCTAATAGCTATAAGGAAGCCATGGCAGGCCCGGAGTCTACAAAATGGAAAGAGGCAATGGATAGCGAGATCCAATCCATGTATGATAACCAAGTTTGAAATTTGGTTGATTATGTGCCCGGACGTAAGACCGTTGGGTGCAAATGGATCTTCAAGAAGAAGACCGACGTGGATGGAAACGTACACACATATAAAGTGCGATTGGTCGCGAAGGGCTTTACTCAAACTCCCGGAGTTGACAATGATGAGACCTTCTCACCAGTTGCGAAGATAAAATCTATTAGAGTGATGCTAGCGATTGCCGCATTTCATGATTATGAGATTTGGCAAATGGATGTCAAGACCACTTTCCTTAATGGAAAGTTGGCTGAGGATGTTTACATGGCTCAGCCAGAGGGGTTTGTGGATCCGAAGCATCCGAATAGAGTGTGTAAGCTTGAGAAGTCCATTTATGGACTTAAGCAAGCGTCTCGCAGATGGAATCTTTGCTTCGATGAGAAAGTCAAAGAGTTTGGATTTGTACGAAGCGAAGATGAATCATGTGTATATGTCAAAGCCAGTAGGAGTATAGTAAGCTTCCTCGTTCTATATGTCGATGACATATTACTCATAGGAAACGACATCCCGACTCTGCAGGAGGTTAAGTCCTGGCTCGGGAAGTGCTTCGCTATGAAGGACCGCGGAGAGGCTTCTTACATTTTAGGAATAAGAATAGTAAGAGAAAGAAGTAAGAGACTAATTGGACTTAGTCAGAACATTTACTTAGAGAAGGTACTAAAACGTTTTAGTATGGAAAACTCGAAGAAGGGAGAATTACCAATACAAAGTAATGTCAAGTTGAGTAAGACTCAAAGTCCGAGTACCGAAGCTGAAATAGCAGAAATGAGCCGAGTACCATACGCTTCCGCAGTTGGCTCAGTCATGTACGCTATGACTTGTACTCGCCCTGATGTAGCCTTCGCTTTGAGCATGGTTAGTAGATATCAAGGGAACCCTGGCAGAGCCCATTGGATTGCGTTGAAGAATATCCTTAAGTACCTTCGGAGGATGAAGGAATGATTCTTAGTCCTCAGAGGGAGTGATGACTTGAAGGTGCGAGGGTATGGTGACGCCAGTTTTCAGACCAACAGGGACAACTACCGTTCGCAGTCGGGCTGGGTCTTTACCCTGAATGGAGGAGCAGTGACATGGAAGAGTTCCAAGTAGGAAACCGTAGCTGATTCAACGTGCGAATCAGAGTACATTGCAGCGAGCGAAGCGTCAAAGGAGGCAATATGGCTGAAGAACTTCATCGGTGATCTTGGAGTTGTACCTGCCATAAAGGAGCCCATGGAGATTTTCTGTGATAACGAAGGAGCAGTTGCCTTGACCAAGGAACCGAGGGATCATGGTAGATCACGACATATCGACAGAAAATATCACTTCATTAGACATCGTGTAGAAGAAGGACAACTCATAGTGAAGAGGATATCATCGGAAGATAACCCAGCAGATCCGCTTACGAAGGGACTGAGTAGGGTTAAGCACTTGCAGCATGCTAGGAGTATTGGGCTGAAGGATGATATTAGCATAGATTAGATAGTATTAGAAACGTGTAATAGATAAATATAATTAACATTTGATGATTAAATAAAGGAGTTTTATTTATGAGTAATGTTACTATCTTATGTTAATTATTTAACTATTGTTTCACTTTGCATGTTTTGACTTCCAGAATAATTGAGTTTGTTAGGAATAATCGAATTGTTCAAATTGTCCACAATCGTTCATATGTTGGAAGTAGATATGAATGAAGATTGTCATGAATTGGTGTGTAAAATGTCTAAATGGTGTTAGACATAGCAAAGGGTTGCTGCAACGTTCATGAGTGCTTATGAACTAGTTTTGAGCATTGGAACAAACCCGCGCTTGCTGGAATCACCTTATGGAATATGATATAAAAGGGTGATCGCAAGACGATAATATCATATAGTCTTAAAACCTAGATATATGGTTTGTTATTTGTTAATTGATTGTACATTGATAATGCGAAAACACATTGCTAACTCAATGTTATAAAACGCATTGTTGTGTATAGTTGATTATTGAATAAGTAAATGCATATAAGTCGAAGTTTATCTGTAACTTTTATCTAAGAAGGTAAAAGCGATATCTCGGCCGCTCGATGATTTGATTTGACTTATGTGCCGGGCCCGGTCAGAACTGAATTGATGTGTTCGATTAAGTTCTATGTCAAATAAATCAGAGATCGAGAAACCTAAATGCTTGACTAACCATTCCATAGGATTGTCAGCATGATATCTAACAGAGGACTGTACGATCCCTTATCTAAAGGACAAGATTGATTAGATCAGAGTTTGACAGCATCTTTGAGAGCTACGATTGCAAACCGAATTGTACTTGAGCATATAGTTACTAGACTTATCCAAGTGGGAGACTGTTGGAATAGTGTCTAAGGCTGCAACTATATTAGGCAAGTATTTGACCCGGTTGTGCATGGTCCTTTTGGGTTGCCTTCACCATAGCAACTTGATAGGATGATTTATTAAGAGAGAGTAAATATTATTAGTATATTATGAGAATAATATAAAGAATAATATATTGTTATTTGATTAATATAAGTCATAGAATTAATTGGAATTAATTTGGTGACTTAAAGAGATTAATTAAATAAGAGGGTATAAACTGTCAATTGTTTGATAGTTAAACTTTAGACTGTAAATCCATATAGATATGGATTGGACGGATTCTAGAAGCTAAGGATTGCTTCAAATCGTCCAAGAGTTATCTAAGGAATGGATTTGGATAGCCTTAAGAGAAGATTATCCAATCAGGGTTTAGGTTGTAACCCTTAAGGAGTGTACAAGTATAAATAGACCCTATGGCATAAGGAAATCGGTACTTTGTCTAAAGTATAGAACCCCTGGCCGATTTCCTCCCCTCTCCTCTCTCCCAAATCATCCTCCTTGCTATTTGGTGTTTGTAAGCCATTAGAGGAGTGACAATTGTGACTCTAGAAGCTCCAAGACAACAAGATTAACAAGGGATTCAAAGGTATGATTCTAGATCTGTTTTAACATTGTTCTTACTCCTAAATAGTCATTAGAAGTCTTGGATTCAAAGCATGTTTAATTAGAAAGCCTAGATCCAAGCATTAGGGTTTTGCATGCACACATAGGAAAGTTCTTATGGCTAAAACTCATCACTAATTGCTTGTTAAATTATACACAACAACACGTTTTATAACCTCAAGTTACTGATGCGTTTTCGTACTATCAATGCACAACCAACTCGTAATCAACAACTCATATATCTTGGTTTGAAGACTATACGATATTATCATCTCACAAGCACTCGTGATAAATTGCATGAAGTGATTCATGTGAGCATGAGTTTAATCCAATACTCAAACCTTATTTCAGGAGCACTCATGAACGTTGTAGCAAACTTTTGCTATGTCTAAACCATTTAGACAATCTACAAGCCAATTCATGACTGTCTAACCTTGTAGCTTACTTCCAAAGTATGATTGACTGTGGATAGTTCGAATAATCATATTATTCTGGAAGTCAAAACATGCAAAAAATGAAACATAAAATAAACAATTGACAAAAGACAGTAACTTTACTCATAAATAAAACCCTTATTATATAATCATTAAATTTTAATTACATTTATTTATTACAAGTTTCTAACTGCCTATCTAATCACTAAAACTAATATCGTCTCTTAGGCCAATGCTCTTAGCATGCTGCAAATGCTTAACGCTGCTCAGTCCCTTTGTAAGGGGATCTGTTGGGTTATGCTCTGGTGATACCCTCTTTACTACGAGGAGTCCATCTTCTACTCGATGTCTTATGAAGTGATATTTTTTGTCGGTGTGCCTGGATCTGCCATGATCCCTTGGTTCCTTGGTTAAAGCGACCGCACCCTCGTTGTCACAGAAAATCTCCATAGGCTCCTTTACATCTGGTACAACTCCAAGGTCTCTGATGAAGTTCTTTAGCCATATTTCCTCCTTCGACATTTCGCTTGCTACTATGTACTCTGATTCACACATTGAATCAGCTATAGTCTCAGGTTTGGAACTTTTCCATGTTACTGCTCTTCCATTTAGAGTAAATATCCAGCCCGACTAAGAGCGGAAATTATCTTTGTCGGTCTAAAAGCTAGCATCACTATACCCAGTCCGTAGTCCTCTGCAGGTACTCAAGAATGTTCTTTACTGCTATCCAGTGAGTTCTACGAGGATTCCCTTGATATCGACTAACCATGCTCAAACCAAAAGCCACATCAGGGCGAGTACATGTCATAGCATACATGATCGAGCCAACGGCAGAAGCATATGGTACTCGACTCATTTCTGCTATTTCAGCATTGGTACTTGGACTCTGAGTCTTACTCAGTTTGTTATTGCTATGGATAGGCAATTCTCCTTTCTTTGCATCAGTCGTACATGGTTCAATAACATCCCAAACTTGATGTACATTGAAAATCGCCTTCATGTGAATTGCCCACACAGTGTAGTTTGTCGAATTGAGCATCGAAACCTGGAATGACATAAATAGACCCTCCTTGGTTGTAGCTATGCCTTTTCCGTTGTCCTTCCCTCCACCTGAGTTGTTGTCATCGACACCCATCTTTCGTTTGCTCTGATACCAATTGTTAGAAACAAAAGGTATGTAACAAATAAAAACTTGAAAACTAACTCAAAACTTGGGTTATAATCTGCAATCTAGAAACTCTTAATCAACTCTCATCTAGTTGATACATTGCCTCTATTTATATTGATCCCAATCCTTGTTCTACAAGGAAACATGGCTCACAATACAACTCTTAATCTCCTACTCGAAATAGAGGTGCCTAGTTGTCCCTTATACACCGACTTGTGTATAAGGGTAATCTTGGAAATCACATAATAAATTGAAAAAATGTATGAGAAAATAAGAATTTAGTAGATAAATTTTAAAAAATTAAAATATACGGAAGATTTAAATTTCTACATTTATATGGACTCTACATTTATTATAATATTAATGATTAATTCAATAAGGCCAAAAGTACTCCTAATCGGTTAAAATCGGAAACTAAAGAGAGTTGTATGATTACATTAGATCAATAGATTCTATCAGTTATCTCATTCTAAATTTATATCATGTTCTCATTTACATCTAAATTTGGGGGAATGTTCAAATGATCATAAACTACATAAAATAATTGTGTGATAACAGTTTCTATCCATTGATCAAGAATCTTATAACAATTGTTAATAACTAATTAACCTTTCATTAATATCTTAATTAACGGAAGACTCATACAGTTATAGTAAGTTTAAACATCCATATACTAGAGGGGTGAAGTGTGGTTGTGGTGTTGAAGTAAAACTTCCCAAATTCATGGACCGACTAGAACCCTAGAAGAAAGTTGACGTCATATTTAAGGTATGTTTTAGCATCAAGATGGTAGTTTTGGTAAGACATTTAACTTTCTTTTGTGCCATGTTCTTTCATGATCCATATAAGCGTTGTGATTAATTCTTGCGACTTGAACAATTATTTCCAAATCAATACTACAAGGCTATTATGTTGAAGATGCATGAGCCTTAAATAGTGATATTCTTTTGCCCATGTCTAACTACAAATAGGGAAATTGGATAATAAAATATTCTTGTTTACGAGTTGGTATCATTGGTGATGGTGCTAATTAGATTCTTTCTCATGTTTTTGGGTTGTATTGTTGACCAAAGTCCATTTTTTGTTGGTATTGCCGTTGGTCTAGGTTGTTATGATGGTTAGATTTGTTAGTTTGGTGTCATATGATAAAATATGTGCATCATGTAAATTATTAGTTAAACATTATAAGTAGGTGTTTTTCAAATATAAATGATTATGGCCTTAAAACACTTTGATATTCCATTATCTACTTTTTTTATATGCATATCCTTGTGAAAAATACATTATGAACTTGTGGTCATTGATAGGATCTAATCATTGGCATTTTGACTTATTCTCTTAATTTGTTCCATCTTATATAGGCAAACCCTTTCCAATGTACTTGTTGCACCCCCTGCCCACCAAACAAGGTTTGAAACTTGAAACTAGTGTAAGTTTTCTTGAAATTTGAATAAATATGTCTTGCATATTGCCTATGTTCAACATAAGGAACTATGTTTTTCATAGCTTTTAGCAAACCCTAAAAAGTATGACACAACATAATATTTCTAAGTATAAACAATGAAATTAAGAAAGGAATTAGAAAGGAGGTAAAATGAATAACTATATCTTATGTCGGTCTAAAAAGACAAATAGTCCCCTTCCACCAACATATCCTAATTCACCAACCAATAGTTTCAAAAACCATGTCTAGATTTCTCTGTTTTCTATGTTTGCTACAAATATATGCATCACAAATCATGCTATTAGATGCATATATTTGTTAGCATCTCTTGAAATATTAGTCAAAAGTTTCCGTTACTTAACCCTTTAGAAGCAACCATTTAATCTTATTACATGTCTACAAACTCTGTTCCAAGTATTGATTATTGCCTTGAAATAAACATAAAACCTTTGAAAATAGTTCTTCATATCTAGATTAATAGTTACTCCTACTTTATATATTATACTTAGGTTAGACCTCAGAATTTTATGTGCGTAATCTTACACCTGACATAATCTTCTTCTAGTTTACTCTCGATCATTTCTCTTTCCCTTACCCTTGACCTATGGTATTGACATGATGAAAAATTTATAGAGTACTATATTATGACATGTTCTTTCATATCTTTCAAAGCCATTTTAGGCTTCCTGATTAACCAATTACCACTAAAAAGACATCTAAAGTTGTAATTCATATCACATAAGTATGTATCAATGATGTATTTATTGTGAAAAGAACGTTCGTTATACATCTATGTCACCCTAAAAACATATAGCTATTTGTCATTACCCCAAGCCTTGAAATTATTCTAATATTATTATATTTAAAAAAATAAAGTTGGTACCTATTTTCTAAAATATGGTTATTTAATGAAAACCTTAATTGTGTAGGGGGCTCATACATGTCTACAACAATGGGTTTTGGTTTGTTCCATTTCACGTTTGGATCATATACACCAACTTCAACTTCATTTTCATCTCTAATGTGCTCATGCTCTTCCTGTCGTTCTACATCGTCATTCTCTTTATCTTCTACATATCATTATGTGTTACTTAACATGTGTTCATCACATAACATGTGAAAGACGTGTTCATTACACTTACTAGATATTAGTGAAGGTCTCTGGTTAGTAATCCAAAAAAAACAATATCATCATGAGAGTCCTAGCCACATATGTATGTTTGTAGGACCTTTTTTTATGTAACGTGGATATCATTTTTCTATATTGAGACTTTATCGGAGATTTCTTTATATTGGTTTTTTAATAGAAAAGTCTCGATTATCTAATTTTTTTTTATGTAATGTGGATGCCATTGGATAGATTTTGAAATAATAAAAACTCCATACCATAGTAGAAAAAATAAATGTATGAATGCCAAATAAAAATATTGATAAAACTACAAAGTTATTTTATGTCTTTATTCTTTGCCATTAACTTGTAATAGTTTACTATCAACTTTATTATGTTCCCTTTGTTGCAATGATAAAAATGAGGGATTTTAGCTCTTTCGAAAAATTAAATGAGGTATTATAGTTTATTATTGTAATGGTTTGACACCATTTCAATGTTTCATGAAAAGCTACATTAAACCATGGTGCCATTTTGGCCGCCCCTTTCTTGAATTGCCTGGCAAGTGTCAACTTGGTAGGCTAGTGGACTTAATACTTAATATTATGTTAGGTACGCAATCAATATCGTTTCCCGTTTCAGTTATCTTAAATATTAATTTGTCAACTAATCATTAAAAACTTCAAGACCTTACTATATATTGCAATGGTATCTTGTTTACATATTTTTTATGTATCAATTTCTTAATATATTTATCGCCGACGGAAAAAACCATGTATTTTGACACTTAATAGATTTTTAGTTGTATTTATTTATTATTTATTTTTTTATATGGAAAAATGACTTACGAGGGTAATCAACTATTGATTTTGTTTACATTTAATGATATATGGTATGCAAAAAAGAAAAGTGACTAAATGTAAACAAAATCAATAGTTGATTACCCTCATAAGTCATTTTTCCATATAAAAAAAATAAATAATAAATAAATACAACTAAAAATCTATTAAGTGTCAAAATACATGGTTTGTTCCGACGACGATAAATATATTAAGAAATTGATACATAAAAAATATATAAACAAGATACCATTGCAATATATAGTAAGGTCTTGAAGTTTTTAATGATTAGTTGACAAATTAATATTTAAGATAACTGAAACGGGAAACGATATTGATTGCGTACCTAACATAATATTAAGTACTAGGTGTGAGCCTCATGTATTACATGGGTGTATTTAAAATAATTAAATATGTATAAACATTTGAGAAATTTGAATTTATAAGAAAAATGAGAAAAATATTGAATTACTAAAATTAAAGTGTTTTTTTTCTCTTTTAAATTTAAACAAATCATTTAAATAAAATAATTAAAGCAAATTAATCACATTTTATTTTAAAATTTTAAAATTATAAGGAAAGTTCGTTAATGAAATTTATATGCATTTATTATTAAATTTAAATACCATATGGAATTTAATAAAATAGGAAAACCACAAAATTACATATGGAATAAAAATTAATTCAAAATAACCACAAAATGACATGTGGCAAAATGAATGAGAGTGTGACAAATGGCAAAAAAAACCTTCATTTATTAGAGAAGATTAAACTTGTTGAACATGTTCACATTTTATCCTTGTGGCCTGCTACCGTAGGTAAACGGGTAATATGTGAACAATTCAACAAGTTAGATGGTATATAGTGCATAAAAAGAAAAGGACTAAATGTGAACAAAAAAAAAAATCCCCCATAACTTCCAACAACCTCCACCTCCACAATTGTCGTTGCTACCTCTACTAGCACCGCCACCTCCACCTCCATCACAACCGCCTCCGTCACCGTCACCACTACCTCCACATCCACCTCCATCACCACTGCCTCCGCCACCGTTACCATCGTCACCACCACCTCCAACTTTGCCACCCCCACCGCTAATACCACCGCGTTCGCCGCCACCACCTCCACCATCAACTCTAACTTTACCACCGTTGCCACCACCACCACCACCTCGACCGTCAACACCGCTAACTTTACTACCATTACCACCTACACCTCTACCACCGCCGCTACTGCCACCACCTCTTCCACCTCCACTATCGCCACCGCCACCACCACCTCTTCTACCTCCATCATCGCCTCCCGTGGAGGTGATGAGAACGGTACTAGTGATGATGGAGGTGGTGATGGTGGTGGAAGTGGTGGTGTGGTTGTGGTTAGAGGTGGTGGCGGCGGAGGCAGCGGTAATGGAGACGGTGGTGGTAACGGTGGTGAAGGTGGGGGCAGTGACGGAGGCGGTTGTGGAGACAGTGGTGGAAGGGGTGGTAGTAATGACAGTGGTTGTAGTGCTGGAGGTGGAGGTGGTAAGTGTCATGTTGGTGGTAGATGAGGTGGTTGGAGGTGGCCGGGGGAGGCTCAGTTTTTGTTCATATTTAGTCATTTTGCTTTTGTACACTATATACCATTCAATTTCTTGAACTGTTCACATATTACCCTTTTACCTATGGTAGAAGGTCATAAGGGTAAAATGTGAATAGGTTCAACAAGGTGGATTGTATATGGTGTACAAAAAAAAAAGAAACTAAATATGAACAAAATCATAAGTTCATTACCCTCATAAGTCATTCCCCCCCCCCCCCTTTTTATATTATTTCAAATATTAGTATTCATAAAGAGATGAATCCAACATTTTCATGATTCATTTCTTTTTATTCGCTCCGTCATTTATCAATTTTATAGTTTTTATATAATCATGGTAATCATAACACTATAAAATATATGGGGAATAAAGAGTCGGCAAAAAACGACTCAGCCCTTCAATCTAACCTAAAATTAATACGTTGAATTCAGACTTTCAACCCATTTAATTTTAATGTGTCCACCCGTATTACTCATTTAATTAGATGGGCTAGATTAGGTAAAATTGTCAACATGTTTTCGACCCGCTAACTCATTTAAATTAGTATAGATTTAATTTTATATTCAATAATATTATTTTGTACTTTAATTATAATGTTATACTATTATTTGTGTTTTTTTATTTAAAAATACACTCATAATTCCATCTCTAACCATGGTACCGACAATACTACACACTCTAGACCTCATCCTTAATTACCCCAAATACCGCATAACCATGAATTGTCAAGCTTGAGCCTATTATGCTCTCTTCCATTTTTGGAGCCCTCTCTAATCCTATCAACCTCTCTCTATCTCCCTCTAATTCACACTCCCATTGGCTTTCTTTGATTCACAAATCACAACCCGTATTCTAATTTCATCCTCCCCTAGAATAGTAAGTAAAGTAATATATATTACAGTGTTCACATTTTTGTTATTTAAGTTGTTTATTTTGGTTAAATCTTTTTAATCTATTTATATTAATTAATTTGAATTGGTCAAATTAAGCTCAACTAATTTACTTAATAGATTGGATTATTAAATACATAAACGAGTCAACCCGATGACAACCTATTTATTTAATAGGTTTTGGTTGGGCTCGAAATCTTAACACATTTAAATAAATAGGTTACGTCGGGTTGAGATTTTCAACCCATTTAATAAATGGTGCTAACAGGAAATTCTCTCCATTGTAGCCTCCATCCTCTAAAAGCAAAACCCTAACCTTGAGTGTGTGTGTGTGTGTGTGTGTGTTTTAGTGTGTGTGGGTGTTTTTGAGCATTGAAGCGCCTCTTCGAGAAGAAGGAGGCTTGTTGAAGCTTGTAGAGATTGTTCCAGCTGAAGTTCTTACATCCAAGCCTCTTCTGTAGCTCAAAAGATATAAAGTTCATACCTTTTGGTTTAATGTTTGATTATATTGGTTATGGGGTCATTTAACGGCCTTTTGATGTGTGTTCTTGGAGTTTGAGCAACTTCAAGACCATTGTTGGAGTATTGAATGATTTCTAGAACTCTAGGTCCCTTCAAGTTGAGAACTTGGTGACATGCATGAGTTTTGAGTCTTTTTGGTCCCTTAGAGGATTAGGGTTCTAGATCAAGGCTTATATAGGGTAGGAAATGTATAAAATTGGAAAATTTATCCATGTATGGCATTAATTGATCTAGATTTGAGCTTTAGAGCTCTTAATTTGAGGAATAAGAGCTTAATGTATTAAGCTATTTAGGACATTAACCATGGCGTAGTTGATTGTTGGCCGTGATACGGGTTGCGAGATCCAGCAGCAATTGTTTTGTCTCTTAGCAACTATGGCGCGACTAAGGAGTTGGTTGCGGCGTGGTGGTCAGTGGTGGTTGACTGTTGACTTTTGACCAGTTTGACTTTTGGTCAAACTTAGAGGTTTTGAGCTTTAGACTGAGAGGTGAGCTCTAATTGTTTTAGATGATTCGTATAGTTGTCATTACAAGACTTGATTGTTGATATCCATATTTTGACTCAAGTGAGTTTTCTGAGTATACTATGTAGGACACTATGTTTTGATGCTTTTAGCCATGTTTGGGTGATTGGTGCCAGATCTATGGTCCTCTTGAGCTCTTTTGGCATAAAGGTGTCAACTTTATGGTCCTAAGGGCTTCATGCATTCATTAAGTCCTTCTTTTTGTCTCTTTTAAGCTTTTGAGCTTCTTCTAAGTATGAATAAGTGTAGAGTTGGAAACTTTACATGGTCATCTAGCCTCATATGGTCAGATTAGCATCTTGGAGTCGTGTCCTTGTGGAATAAGTGCTTAATGATTAATTCCTTACCATTTTAAGTTTAGGGTTTGGGTTTTAAACCCATTTTTGTAGTTCTTAGGGGTAAAGTTGGTAACTTTACCCTTCATAGGGCCATTTCAGTTAAGATCTAAGTAGGAGAATGAGAGAACCCCTCTCTAAAATTACATCATATTATTCCAAAACATGTTACATGTATATTTTTAAATAATATTTTACATTGATAGTTTAATTACAAAAGACTGGATAGAAACCAACTATTAAGACTATTACAAAGTATTATATTTATTACATAATTACCTAGGATATAATAGTTTTATCTTCTAACATTATATGTCTTTACTGGATCCTTATTACCTGCAATGGTTAAACACTAAGAGGGATAAGCGGTGATGCTTACTGAGTTTAATAATAGATGCAATATAATGTTATGCCATATATATACATCAATATGGCAGAAGTAAACAGGAACAAGGAACAACAAAGGCATATGTGAATCATGTGACAAACTTTCCATATCAATCAATGATTTGATTCAAAGATATACAATCAATGAGATACAACAATTTCAACTTCATATACATCAATAAGACTTCAGCCCAAGTGGCTAAGAAGACCTACAACTTCTGATTAAACATTTTGGTAGATTTCAGGCTTTCAACCTTGTCTAACCTTCTGCCAATGCCATAGGGGTAGATGTCATTCTCTTATGAGACATGCTCTACATGGCCAAAAGCGACATACCAATATCCTTGTGAATCTAAATCCTTTCATTGATCACATGGTTAAAGGTACGACTTTGCCATCAAAATAGCACGAAATAATAACACAGGAAAATAACATGGAAAAGCACGTAGCATATATAACACATAACATACAATTGCTCCTATATATTGAACTCACAGTGAAATAACTGGAGGTTAAAATAGTAATTTGGGCAGCACTTCGTTCTAATAAATAAGTTTCTTCGATGAAAACCGATAGCTTTATTGAAAACCGGGCCTTGCGAGGGTTGAGATTCAAACCGAAAAGACAAATTTATCGGGGTCTTCGGGCACTTCGGAACGTTTTTCGGGTGTTGGGTATGATCTCGGGGCTTCAGGGGATTAAAAGTGGCTTAAAATAGGATTTAGGGGTGAAAATGTGCAAAATTCGAACATTAGTTGGGAGGGTTTGCACCTCCCTTTATATAGGGGAGGCTTCGAACCGAGGAGAGAAGGAGAAGAAACACGTGTCGCGTGCGAGGGGGGGGAGGTGGCGAGTCCAAGACCGAGACTCGGATGCGACACGCGGTGCTTCACGATTGGACCTCCGCTAAAGATGCGAGGAGGATGTGACGCACGTCGGATGACTCACTGGTATCAGACACGGGGTAGGCTCGCGTGCGAGGTGACATGGCCGAACCCTGGCCATGCGAAATTTCTCGGCTCTCGTGATTTCTCGGATTTTGTGTCCCGAACTTCAAAAATCCATAACTTTCGCATACAAGCTCCATTTTCAACGTTCTTTATATGCACGCGTACATGAAATTATGCTCTACAACTTTCGTTTAGACTCCGTCGGCTAATATTAACTTTATTCTTATTATTATATTTTTAACAGGCCGGGACATGCAAATTTGTTAAAAATTCATAACTTCTTCATCCGATGTTCGTTTTCGTCTGTCTTTTTACCGTTGTACTACTATTGACGAGACCTTCGATTCTCGTTTAGGTTGCATCGGCTAAAAATCACTCAATCTTTATTTCGGGTTTTTAGTTGTATATTGGTATACTGAAACTTAGAAAAATCATAACTTCCTCATACGAAGTCAGATTTTGACGTTCTTTTTATGAAAATTCTCGGTCTAACGAATACTACGACTTTCGTTTAGATCACTAAAGCTAAAAAGTAGTATATCGAAAACTCACTTTTTACGGTAAATAGTGTTTTCCCGGTTTTGTCGCTGATCTTCGATTGGTCATAACTTCTTCCTTATAACTCAAATTTCGATGAGGTTTTCGCCTAAATGTTTCTAACGAGATAATATACAACTTTCAATAACATATTTTTATTTATTTCCAACTTTATATTTTCGTTAATTTCAATAGTTGATTTTTTATTAGAATCTCATAAGACTTCTAATACATTTCTGAATGATTCTAAACATAGTTTTACTTCAATCTCATAAAACTATCTTGTTAGAATTCATTGCTCAAAACCATATATTATTTAATAATATTCATTTTAAAATTAACAAAACATGATAACTGAACGTGTATGCTACAAATACCTCATCCATTTGAGGATTTCGTCCACGAAATCACAACGATTAAAACAAATGGGGATATTTCGTTCTTATCTCGTTCTTATTTTCCCGGGTATAATTTGGGCCTTATGGTGTTTCCACTTGACAAGCACCAACTCCATTTCTTTATTACGTAGATTAGTCGTTCTTTCGTTTACGATCTCTTTAGGCTCTTCTACATATGTTAACTTATTATCTACTTTCACCTCGGATAACAGAACCGTTTCATTATATATGCTTAAACATTTATGCAGATAACTCACATGAAACACACCATGAATACCTGCCAAATCTTCAGACAATTCCAAGCGGTATGCTTGTTTACCAATTCTCTAAATGATTTTGAAAGGATCAACAAATCTGGGACTTAATTTTCCTTTCTTCCCAATTCACATAATTCATTTCCATGGGGATACCTTCAGCATTACGAAATCACCCAACTGGAATTTTATGGGTCGCCTCCTCTTTTCTGCATAGGATTTATGTCGATCCTGGGCCGCTTTCATTCTTTCTTGTACAATTTGAATCCTGTCAGTGGTGTCTTGAATCATTTCAGGGCCACTAAGGACTTTATGTCCTACATCATATCAACATAATGGAGTATGACATTTACGCCCATATAGTGCTTCATATACCTTTAGTATATTTTCTACTGTTTGGATTGTTCTCTTCTTCTGACCATCTGTCTGGGGATGATAAGTTGTGCTAAGAGTAACATGAGATCCCAATTCACATTGCATACTTGTCCAAGAATGAGAAGTGAAGCTACTATCACGATCGAAAGTAATCATTAGCGGCACACCCTGTCTCGCAACAGTTTCATCTAAGTATACTTGTGTGTATTTCTCTATTGGATCTATCTGAGGTAGTCTAGGCAAATCATCGGGGAAAGCGTCAGGATATTTGGGAATATCATTTACAATTTTCTTCTCCTCTTTTGAGGTATCAAGTGTTTAGGCTAGATAAGTAGAATACTCCTTCGATGTAAGTTTACGAGTTTTTAGAAAAGAGATTATTTTTGAGATTTTAAGTCTTTGTTTACCGATGACATATGATAGAATTCTCTCCTTCAATAGGAATGCGTATTATCTTTTCGTAACACAAGGGTTCTACATGGTTCTTTAATAATCAATCCATGCTGAGAATAATATCAAAATTGGGCAAGGAGATAGAATTCAAATTAGCAAGAAAACTATAACCTTCAATTTCTATGACACAATTTCTATAGACTTTATCAACAAGTAATGATACACTTCCCGCAGTATCTACATGAAATAATTGGGCGAATGTATAACAAGCAATTTGAAAAGAATGCGCAATTTAATGAGACACAAAAGAATCTGAGGCATCAGAATCAAATAAGATGTGAGCAGGTCTAGAGTTGACGAGAAATGAACCAGTCATAACATTCGAGTCCTTGCGTGACTTTAACTAAACGATTGTCAAACTCTTCAAACTTCTTAATTGATGGCGGTGCTCAAATCTGCACTCGTTCTTCGTTCTCTATTGGGCTTTTGGTCCTAATGTCTGAGTTAAAACTCAATTCTCATTGCAGACTTTTGATCCTTCTTAATTTCGATTTATAGACTCAATCCAAGATAAGGTCTTCACTTTTGCTACAATAACAACTCGAATGGTCATATTCTAATGACCTTTGATTTCATAACACAACAGACAGACAACGAACTATACTCTTATTTCTATTAGTCAAACACTATCATAGAAGAAACTTTCCTTCATGTTCTAATGTGATATAATATCTTTATAACTAGTAGCATTTCTAGCTAATAGTTACTTAATCCTTTAATGAAGGTTGTTATACTTTTATTGACTACCTCGACCATCTCCTTCTTCACTCTTTCGACTGAGGTTTTGTCGCTACACAAAACATGGGTCTCTGAACCAATCAACTCACTTCGCAGATTTATATTAACCAGACTCAGTTTTTTTTATAACCACTAAGGTCTGAACGAAAATCATCTTTTTAGTCATCATCGAAACGAAGGTAATGGCATACTCGAACAAAAACGGAAATAAATTTTTAGCTTCTTGGTAACCTTGTGACTTTCCATGATCCAAGTGTGAGTCATGTGCTTTTAGTAGTATAGGCCTCTACTACTATCCACTCCTACACATACTCGTCTCAAGTATTGTCTCGCAGTTCCCAAGATACCATACAAAAGTTTTCATAAGGCAACTTATCACACCTAAGTGTGTTCAAACAAGCTCATAAAACAATTTCTCCTAGACTCAATTATGAATTTCGCATTTCTATCAAACGTATCTTGGATTTCCTAAATTCACCTTCTAGAATTCTTTTATGCATAAACTCGATCTAGCATATCCTAATATTTTTCCTAGGTCGATAGGAATTTCACTTCCAAATTCTTCATATAAATTCTTTATCAGGCAGTGTCTACTTTACAAGATATACTATACCAGAATTTACTCTAGTAGTGTGGAGACAAACGGTCTCTAACTATCTGTATCATCTCCTAACTCATGCAAATCACTATGCACATTTATTCATTTCATTATCCTTTCATGACATCGTCATTCCTTTATATGGGAAAATTTTCCTCTCATGGGTGTATCTTTTTAGTCTACTTTATAGGAATCTATGCTACGAAGTATGCATTTTAACTGCATCTCAGCATGTTCTACTAGCTTCGACTTGGTTCTCTGTCATTCCTAACAACAACATCTCTTCTCAAACAACACTATGAGTGTATATCTTCTTCAACTATATACTCTACCTTATTCTGACTAGTAAGTCATTCAGCCTAACTAAATGACTCATTTCACCATCCTAATCAAGTATGCTAAAGTCGGCTTAACACACTATGAAACTTTCATAAGGATGTGATAGAAGTCAACTGTCACTGGTTATTATTAAATACTAAGTTTAAGCATCTTGTATAGGGTTTCATATCAGCTCTTACCACACCACTTGAACTCCATACTACATCACAATGTTAGACAAGGTCTTGGCCTATTTAATCTGAAAACTTTGTTAGCCTTTCCTTTGATCTTAATTGAATTCTTCTAAATCTTGCACAACATTAATTTCGATATTGTTGAAGTATTTATCACTATCTTCAGCTCTTCTAACTCTATAAGGAATCACTGCTTCAATCTGATCAGTGGTGGAACAACTTCATGGATTACACCAAAACATTTATCTCATCCGAATTTACTTTGAGCACCCAACATTCCTCCAAAGGTGTTATTATTTCATCAAACATAGTTTGAACGTACAATACCACTCTATAGGTATTAATACACTATTTACGGTATCACTTGATAGATTTTATTTTACGATATCCTTTGACTGTCTACTTATGTAGTTATCGATGTCAACTATCGTAAGCCTCCTTATCACCTCAAAAAGTTTCATTTCGATGGAATAAAAGAAACAGAAACAGTTCTATCGACACATAAATGCTTCGAAAGAGTGACACCACGTATCTCCAAGTTGTGCTCGCGCTTTCGAGTATTTTATTTATCTTTTAGCACATATTAGCATATAAGGCATCTCCCTTAAAGTATGCTAGTTCACACTTATAGCAAGTGAGGTATTCAACCTAAAGTACACTAGGCACACATCATACTATCATGACTTAGCAATTCAATTTTAAGCCTAAATATCCTTACAATTCCTAGTTCGCTTAAACTAAAGCTCTAAAAATTTTGAAGTAGCTTAGTACTTTAAAATATTAAGATTTATCATTATCCAATACCCCAGTTAATTCTTTCCTATTGTTTGTATACATATACTCCTAATTAATCCGTTCACATATTGAACTTCTGACGGTCTAAGTCTAAATACCAATCTGTGGTATTTAGTTCACTTAAACTGCTGCTCTGATACCATGATTGAGAGAAACCCTCTCTAAAATTACATCATATTATTCCAAAACATGCTACATGCATATTTATAAACAATATTTTACATTGATAGTTTAATTACAAAAGACTGGATAGAAACCGACTATTAAGCCTATTACAAAATATTATATTTATTACATAACTACCCAGGATATTATAGTTTTATACATACATGAACACTAATTACAAAAGTAATAGTATTATATATTCAAAATCTTCTAACAATATATGTCTATATTGGATCCTTATTACATGCAATGGTTAAGCACTGAGAGGGATAAGCAGTGACGCTTAGTGAGTTTAATAATAGATACAATATAATGTTATGCCATATATACATCTGTTGGATTAGGTGTCTAAGCCCATAACTATTTTGGTATGTACTTGACCCGATTGTGAGCATGGTCCTTTTGGGTTGCCTTCACCATAGCAACTGATAGGATGAACTAAGGAGAAAGAGAATTAATTATGATTTATTAATATATTATATGAATAATATATTAAAAGAGAAATCATATTGTTTAATTGATAATATTCAAGAATTAATTTTGTGTCTAAAAGAGATTAATTGAATAAAGGGGGCTGATTGTGTAATTATAAGATAGTTGCATAAATGGGCTAATGGATTCCATAGAAGTTGGAGTGGACGAAATCTATGGGGAAACCCATAAGAATTCGTCCAAGGCCTCTAAGGAGGGAGTCCATAGGCTGCTTAGGGCCTAAGCCGTCAAATTAGGGTTTCCTAGTTGAAGACCCTAATATCCTACCTATATAAGGAACCCCTAAGGCCCCAAAAACGTGGTGAAGTAATCCCTAAGGGTTTTTGGACGTTTTTGGTGCTCCTCCTCCTTTTCCTAGGTCATCTTGTTGCTCATGGTGTTTGTGACTCCATTAGAGGTGCAACATTTGAGGCGCTAAGCTTTCAAAGTTCAACATCAAGAGGAATTGAGATTGTTATTACTACATAACAATCAAGGTAAGATCTAAACTCTATTTTTTTGTCAATTTCGATTATTGTATGCTAGAATTAAGGTTTATGAGTTTGGATGATTATTGCATGAATATTAGACAAACTAGATCCAAATCTTTAGGGTTTGCATGTACACCATAGGATTGATGAAGTGCTCAAAACCCATCAACATCAATATGGTAGAAGTAAAGAGGAACAAGGAACAACAAAGGCATATGTGAATCATGTGACAAACTTTCCATATCAATCAATGATTTGATTCAAAGATATACAATCAATGAGATACAACAATTTCAACTTGATATACATCAATAAGACTTCAGCCCAAGTGGCACAGAAGACATACAATTTCTGATTAAACATTTTGGTAGATTTCAGGCTTTCAACCCTATCTAACCTTCTGCCAATGCCACAGAGGTAGAAGTCATTCTCTTATGAGACATGCTCTACACGACAAGAGGCTACATACCAATATCACTGTGAATCTAAGTCCTTTCACTGATCACATGGTTAAAGGTACAGCTTTCCTATCAAAATAGAATGAAATAATAACACGAGAAAATAACATGGAAAAGCACATAGTATATATAGCACATAACATACAATTGTTCCTATATATTGAACTCACCGTGAAATAACCAGAGGTTAAAATAGTAATTTGAGCAGCACTTCGTTCTAATAAATAAGTTTCTTCGATGAAAACTGGTAGCTTTATTGAAAATCGGCCTTGCGAGGGTAGAGATTCAAACCGAAAAGACAAATTTCTCGGGGCCTTCGGGCACTTCGGAACGTTTTTCGGGTGTTCGGTATGATCTCGGGCCTTCGGGGGATTAAAAGTGGCTTAAAATAGGGTTTAGGGGTGAAAATGTGCAAAATTCTAACATTATCCGGGACGGTTCGCACCTCCTTTTATATAGGGGAGGCTTCGGACTGAGGAGAGAAGAAGAAGAAATACACGTCGCGTGCGAGGGAGGGGGCAGGTAGCGAGTTCGATACCGAGACACGAGTGCAACACGCGGCGCTTCGCGATTGGACCTCCGCTTTGGATGCGAGGAGCGTGTGATGCGCGTCTGATGACTTGACAGTATCGGACACGGGGCAGGCTCGCGTGCGAGGTGATGTGGCCGAACCCTGGCCATGCGAAATTTCTCGGTTCTCGCGATTTCTCGGATTTTGTGTCCCGAACTTCAAAAATTCATAACTTTTTCATACGAGCTCCGTTTTCAATGTTATTTATATGCACGCATAGGTGAAATTATGCTCTACAACTTTCGTTTAGACTCCGTCGGCTAATTTTCACTTTATTTTTATTATTATATTTTTAACGGGCTGGGACAGGAAAATCCGTTTAAAATTCATAACTTCTTCATCCAATGTCCGTTTTCGTTTGTCTTTTTACCGTTGTACTACTATCGACGAGACCTTCGATTCTCATTTAGGTTGCGTCGGCTAAAAATCACTCAATCTTTATTTCGACCTTTTAGTTGTATACTGCTATACTGAAACTTAGAAAAATCATAACTTCCTCCTACGAAGTCAGATTTGGACATTCTTTTTATGAAAATTCTCAGTTTAACGAATACTACGAATTTCATTTAGATCACTAAAGCTAAAAAGTAGTTTATCAAAAACTCACTTCTTACGGTAAATAGTGTTTTGCCGGTTTTGTCGCGGTTCTTCGATTGGTCATAACTTCTTCGTTATAACTCGGATTTCGATGAGGTTTTCGCCTAAATGTTTCTAAAGAGATAATCTACAACTTTCAATAACATTATTTTTATTTATTTCCAACTTTATATTTTCGTTAATTTCAATAGTTGACTTTTGATTGGAATCTCATAAGACCTTCAATACTTTTCTAAATGATTCTAAACATAGTTTTACTTCAATCTCATAAAACTATCTTGTTAGAATTCATTGCTCAAAACCATATATTATTTAATAATATTCATTTTAAAATTAACAAAACACGATAACTAAACGTGTAAGTTACAGAGAAGCTGTTGGTTTCGAATATATCGGCTTAATGGATTAAGTTGTTTGGTCTTAGGTGAACTCGACGAGTTAGATGGCCAAGTCAACGAGTTGTTTTAGTTTTTCCTGTTTTGGAGTTGGTGTGGGTCAACTCGACGAGTTGGATCAGCTTCTTCCCGATTTTGTAGTTGTCAGAGGAACTCGACGAGTTGGAGGACAACTCGGCGAGTTGGGTCAACTTGGGTCGTTGAATTTGACTTTTGAATTTTGCCTTTGATCAAGTTTGTCCCAAGGGGTGTTTGGGGCAATCTGAATTGTAAAATATGGGCTTAGGATAAGGCATGTATGGGATTGGGCCCATTCAGAAAATTGGGCCATTAGTGGGCTTTTATGGATTTTGTGGTTTTGGATCTTATAGGATTTGGGCTTGGGCCTTAGTTATAAATCTTGTTGGGCCAGGGGTAAAATGGCCGTTTTACCCTAAGTATGGATTATGGTTTGGAACCCAATTGCTAATTAGGTGATATTTTGGTATATTTAGCTCAAGAAGCTGTCAGGGCGGCAGCTATGGATTTCTTTCAGTGTGCTTTTGCATTCGAGGTGAGTTTCCTTACCGAGTTTAGCGGGTCGAAGGCACCAAGGCCAGCCCATGTTTATATTATGTAGTTAGTATGCTAGGTATCTTCGTGACTCTTGAATGTGTTGTGTTTATATGTTTTCTGGGTTAAGGCCTGATGTCGAGCGAGGCCTGATGGATATTTGTATGCTATGTATCTCTGTGATTATTGCATGTGTATGTGTTTGTTTTGATATATGCTATTATATGTTGGGCGAGGCCCATTTTACCAAACTCAGCTCGATGACCGGGTGGGGCTCGATGACGGGCGAAACCCACTATATGTTTATTGTATGTATGGTATGTGGTATTTGGAGAACTCACTAAGCTTTATGCTTATGTTTTTCAGTTTTGTTTCAAGTACTCCAGTTTTCAAATGATAGAGCCCGGGACGATCGCAACGCATACACCCATGTTTTCCACAATATGTGATCTTTGGGAATGAACTCTGATAACAGTTTTTATTTAGATGCTTTTCAATGTTGGTACAAAGTTATAATGGTGTTTTGAATATAATAAAATGAAAATTTTAACCTTGAAATTTTGGGTTGTTACAATTATATTGATTGATCTATTTGTGGGAGTAATGTCTAGGCTGAATTTAGTGAGGTGTTTAAAGTGGGATTTCCAAACAGTATACTTTGTATACCAAATGGATCTGACCTCCGATATAATCATACCTGGTTATTCCTTACTTGATATATCTTGATGTAGACATTAGGACTATTGAGGAATCTAGACTATCGTTAAATAGTCTCCAGGATTATGAAACTAGACTAAGACTTAGTGCTTTATACATTTAGGTCTCTAAGAAGTGTTAAGGCGAAGCGTTGCCCTAACCCCAAGTCACCTACTTTTTTCAGGTGAGTGCATAGTTACTTTCAAGAACATAATTTAGTAAAAGTATCTATTAAATGCTATATGTTTTATTTATACTTTGTGCTACTTGTATACGTATAATAGTATTGCATACTAGGAACTGTATTGGACATAGTTTGCCTTTAATATAAGTATGGATTAGTTATAATAATCCTTGCATAAGGTTTTTAGTTCCTAATAAGTTGGACATTATTTAGGTCTCATTCTGGGGTAGAGTGTGAGATCAGAGTGAAGTGTAGTAGTCCTCCTCTTTCTTGGATGACCAGAAATGGTGGGTCCATATCAGACAAATAGAAAGTATGTCTGGTTCATCGACCAAAGTAGATGACAACAATTGACTATTCTAGGCGGTCTAGTGAATTATGTTGCTAGTGTTGACTTATAACCCACAGACGTAGATAAAATACTTAGTAATAACTCTAAACATTGGTTGCCTTTATATAACTTACACTAGCCATGGACTCCCTAGTTGTATAGTCAAACATATACTCAAACGGTTTATCAGGTAGTGTGATTCCTCCATATAATTGTTGACTTAGGATTCGTGATGAATCAGTTGGGCTGGGTAGAATGTCTTAAGAATATTTATGTCAGATTTTATATACCTATATAATTTGGCAATGATTGTTTTATAGGAATAACACCACGGTTTATTATCATTAAATTATTATGGGCTTGAAAACCATATGCATCTCACCAAGTTTCCCAAACCTAACCTACTCATTTTATGTGTATCACATGTAGTGGATGTAAGGCTGCTAAAGCTTAGTTAGGTTGCCGAGTGAAATAAAAGATGTGCCTTTTATAGTATTTCAGGACCTTTTATATATTTACATTGTAATATATGTTTCGATATGAATGATGACATCCTCATAATTTAATATAACAAAATAAATGTTGTTATCTCAATATGTTTTAATTAACTGGGAATTTCCACCTCTCAATTAAATTATGTGTTAATAAACAGTTTTAATTGGTTCTAAAAATCAAGGTATGTCACAGCTAGAGATTGGTGGTGCGATGTGATCTAGGCTCTTAGACAAGAGGCTATTGAGACTATGACTTGTCCATATTTTGTCTCTTGGTTCAAGGTAGAGTATGTACCTGTAATTGAGGTACAATAGTTGGCTTGAGAGTTTTGAGCTCTTGAGCAGACCACGAAGACGGAGGCAGAGATCATCACTAAGCATAGGGAGAGAGTATTACTTGTTCCGTAATATGCTGGGAATGAGGAGATAAAGATGATGAGGTATCATGATATGCTGAGGGCTGACATTAAGGAGTTTTTCATTTTTGCGAGTTGTACGATACTTGAGCAGATGATTGATGTGGCCTGGAAATGAGTGATTCAGTAAGAGATTTAGAAGAAGAGTCAGCAGTTCCAGGTTCAGGTTCAGACAACAATGGTTCCAACTAACAAGTCCAAGAGTTCTGATACGCTTTCTGGGGGCCAGCAGGGTCGATACCAATGTGGTAACTACAATAGGTCACATGAAGGAGCTTTTCATGCTACTGGGTTAGTGTAAAATCGATTTCCCGCATGATATAAGCAAATAATATTTTCACTACTTGGTTGTAGTAATGGGTAGCACAGGAAAGCAGGGTCGAATCCTTAGGGACACAACCTAATGGTCAATACCTCTAAGCATTAGTCACATACTAGTAATTTAATAGAAAATAATAAAAAGGGGTTTTTGATTTAAAACTAAAACTAAAAATTACAGAAAAATAAACTAAATGAAATCAGTAATAAAAATGAATTCAGCCATGTTATGACTTTCCTAATCATGTAATCAACCCAGATTTGGTTATTTAGAATATGTTCTATCTAAGCTGGTACTGATAAAAACTAACAAGCTCTAGTATAATCTCTTTCGCCTAGTTAAATTAACCAAAACAAGCTCTTCAGTTAACCCTAACTTTTTACTGTCTAATTAAACAAGCTCTTAATTAAGATCTGTGTACAATTCCCAACAATACCCAATACTTCTCACAAGATGGGAAGCGTAAAGGTATAAAATTTTAGTTTATATTAGAGTTAAATCCCAACACGGAACCAATCTGATTAAACACTAGCTAGGTGATCAGACTAGCAAGAATTAGAAATCAAACATTCATTAAGCTCAAAACTGAAACAACTAGATATAAGCACACAATGAAAACCAAACCCGGTAACTGATCACAAGAAAAGTAATAGTCTATTGCGGAACTGAAAACTAGGGTTTATCCAGACATGGCTAAAATCTTATCAAAACTAGTAAATAGAAACATTAAACTACTAAATCTTAATAAACTAATTGAGAGACACGATCCATAGTCTTCGGATCTTCAGAAATCGTTGAAATCTGAGAGAAATCACCTCAGAAATCGTCTTTTTCATCGTCTGGAGCTTCAAGAATCGGCCAACCTTCAATATGATCAGAGAGGCGTCCTATATATACGAGCCAAAGTCTTTGGGATCAAGAAACCCAAAATTTTGATCGAATTTTTGAGAAACACGATCGAATTTTTTAAGTCTTTGATCGAATTTTGCATTTTGATTTTTCGAGACTTTCTGAAACTGCGAAGTAGAAATTCGATCGAATATATGGGAAAAAATCGGTCAAATTTATGTATTTTCTATTTTTTCACAAACACAAATTTCATCTGAAATTTTGTCTAGTTTCATCAACATTTTGAATCTTGTGAATCGGAGTTACGACTCATGATATATTGTCAAAATAGTGACAGGGGTCAAAGCTTGCAGCAACATCCTTTAAGCTTTAGAATGTAGCAATCTATCTTCATAGGATCAATTCGATCGAATTTCTCTTGAACAAAACAACTTCCAAGCATTCCTCGGAATCCTTCATAAGTTCCAAGCTCTATTTAACTCCAATGCTCCTTCAAACGCATCCAAAGCTGCTCATAAATACTGCTCCATGTGAATTATCTGAAAACAACATAAAAACATGAGCAGTACGGGAATTCGAATGAATGACATGAGCTGAACATTATTTAAACTAATGACAAGCAAATGTGTAAAATATGATGCTAATTGTTAATAAAAACTACCCTAAAAGATGCATGAAATGGCTTCTATCAAATCTCCCCAAGCTTGTACCTTACTTGCCCTCAACTAGTAAAAAGATTAAACATTATAACCAAAATGGAAAGACGTAGATGACCTAAAAAGAAATTAGAACAAAATAAAGAAAACTAAAAATACTTCACTCATTTTTTTCACATGATCAGACCTGACATCGAGGAAGCTCCAATGAAATCACTACCTAGACAACCATCGCAATACCTTCCATCTTTCACATATTCCCAAAGTCGGGAAGAAGCTTGATGGTGTGAACCAATAAACCAATTTTAACTTTTATTTAAACTTTATACCTTAATTAGCCTTACAAACAAAAATAACACATTTCAGAATTTCATGTCCTCAAGACTAGATAATTAAGAACCATACTCGATGCATCCTTAGGAACCCTTCACGTCAAATCAACTTTTGCTAAAGCAGTGGCCCACACCTGTAGGGGCCTAGCTCCTATGCTTTCACTTTTATGAGAACGACAAATATCATATCACACAGTTCTTCATTCGCTCCAAATTTGACTTTGAGATGGCTTATTAATTGGTTGAACTTGAGGTTTTGTATCTTTATCTTCAGCTTGAGTTCTTCAATCGTCTTTTTGAATATCTTGAGATTTCTTTGATTAAGTGCTTGAACTTTAACTTGGGCATCACATATGACAGTTGTACCCTTCTTTTCTTCTTTCATTGTATGGATCTAATATAAGGGCTCTCTATTACTGCTAGGGTAACGTGTGTCAACAAATATGTATGTGTTCTGTGGGACCAGACTTGTCGATCAAAGATCTATTTAAACATTCCAAAGCAAACAATTCATAAAGACTTATTACCGCCCATGCAGTGTTTCGGTACGCCATTATTTTTTATTTTTTACAACTAGCATCTCAGATCACGGTGTTTTGCGACCCCTAGTTATGAGAACTATTACTAACTTACCAATATTGATTCGGTTGCTTTGGAATTTCATTTTCCATTATACAGAGCTATCGAATGCAAGAATGTCATCATTTATGTAACCTTTTTTTAATAATACTTTTTATAATTTTTTTAATGCAGAAAATAAATACTAAAATAACTAGAATGCAAATGCAAAAAAGAAAATTGAAATTTTTAACTGAAAAACTGAAAATTTTAAAATTTTTAACATACAATGCAAATTTTCACACAGACCCCCTCCCCAAACTTAGAATTATGCATTGTCTTCAATGCTCAAAGAGGAATGAACAGCTCAATAAAGCATGTAAAAGTAAAGGTTGCTGCCAGGAAAGAATGTACTTGATAAGGTTGCATAAAATCTGATTTTGACGAAGATGTTGGCGAAAAATCTGGATTTCAGCAACTTTGAAGATTCTCTAATTTCCCCAAGCTTGCTTGGAATTGCGACCATCTCTTTTTGAAAGAATAAAAATATAAAATACTCATCGGGATGCCTCCCAGAAAGCCTCCCATTTTTAAAGTCATTGGTTCGACTTTGCCCAACCACATTTTCAACTGGTGTGGTTGGGACTCATCTTCAGCTCAATTTGTTTCCTTGTCACTCCAGATCCCTTCAGATATGGTAGAATGGTTTGAACTGAAACTTGATCAACACAGAAAAATTTTAGATGCTTATCAGATAAGTTGTTTTTCTTTAGATTTTTTATTCTCTTTCTTTTTTCTGATTTTCTTTCCATAAATCTTCTCATTTTTTCTTATTTTTCTTTATCAGCTTCTTATCAGAAATCACCTTTTTCTCAGCATAAATCATATTTTGTAACACCCGTTCCCATAATGGATCAGGTGAGGGCTTGGCAAAATCAAAGATGTGGTTTTTTTACGAAAAATTAGTTGCCACGACGTGGTGATTGGAGCACCATGACGTATCTTATTTTATGCATAACCGCATGTTAAGTTGGTCGCCACGACGTGGCAAGGAAAGGCCATGACATGGCAGTTGTGGCAGCCCAAGCCCATGATTTTTAGGGTTTTTTCATTTATGACCACTTAATCTCAAGGATTATGGCATCCTTTTCAGCCTCCAACCCTTTGAAACGAAACCCTAGCCTTCATGGAGTGATTATTGTTGCATTAGTGGTGATTCTTGAAGTTTGAAGCTTTGGCTTGCATTTTGGAAGATGGAGTGGTATGCTTGCTAATTAGAAGAGTGCTCTACTTCAGATCTTACACCTTATACATCTTGTAGAGCTTTGGAAGGTATAAAGTTTCCACATTTTTTGTTCTCTCTTCATAGATCTAAGAGTTATTGCATTTATGGGCTCATATTCAAGTTTGGGTTGATTTGAAGAGATAAAGTTTGCAACTTTATAGCTCCTCTTGGTCCCTTGATAAATATATCTTTTGGATCTAAATTTTGATTGCGTTTTGAGGTATATGTATGAGATTTTGGTCTTTTGCCCCATTTTGACCTAGATTAAGATCTAGACTTGCATTGGTCATGCATATCCATAAAGTTGTGATTTTTATGTTGGAATAGAAGTGATTAGTCTTTCCGGAAGTTATGGATTTGGTTATTAAGAGTTTAATGGTTGAGTCCAAGCCTTAAGTTGTCATTAAGGATCTAGGATTAGAGATCTAGACTCATTAGGATGTGTTAATGGGTAAAGTTGGAAACTTTATCCATCAAGACCTTGGGATGGACTAGATCTAAGCTTTGGAGCTCTTAAGGTTGAAGGAAAACAACTTAATGCATTAAGCTGTTGAGGCCTAGTTCCCACAATGTAGAAAATAGAGGACATGTGGCGACTGGGGGATGCCTAAATAATTTTCTGTTTTTCCCCCACGACGTGGCAATGGGTGGCCACGACATGGTGACCTGCTGAAGTGGACTTTGACTGTTGAGCGTTGACTGTTTGACCAGTTTGACTTTTAGTCAAACTTAGAGAGGTTTTGAGTTATAGCTTGAGATTTAGCTTTTGATTGGTTTAGGAGGCTCGTGTAACTAATTTTTTTGGGGTTAAGAGTATGGGGTTCCAGCTCTTCATTCAAGTGAGTCCTCTCACTATACTTGCCTCTATGGTAGTATATACGTGCTGATCAGGTGGATCTTATTTACTATTAATGTGATATGTGTTGTTGTGTGTGTTGAGACTTTGGGTAGTCTTCAGGGTTCCTAATAACCCGCAGGGCGTGCTCTTTGTCCACTAAGACTTCAGATAGTTTCCAGGGTTGCTAATAACCTACAGAGCATGTTGTTTGCCCACTGAGACTTTGGGTAGCCTCTAGGGTTGCTGATAACCCATAACTATTTTTTGTATTGTGTTGTATGTGGTATTTTAGGGAACTCACTAAGCTTTGTGCTTATAGTTGTGGATTAAATAATTTGTAGGTACTTATCGGGCGTTGAAGGCGTGACTGTACACACACATCAACAGTTTTATGATTCAAGATTCCATATTGTCTTCTTATTAACTTTGATTTTGGAATAATTGTTTGTGAAAAAATGGTTTTAACTTACTAAAAATGGACATTATATTATTTTTAAAAGTGAAAAATTTAGCCCTGGTTTGTAGATATTAGAAGTTGGTATCAGAGCCCTAGTTTGAGGGATTTGGATGAACACTCATGGGATTCCAAACTCAAACTATGGAACTGAGATTTTTACTAAACATTTTTGAAAATATTCATTCTAAAATAAGAAAAGAGAAGATGTGATATGTACAGTCGGTCAGAACTCGGAAAAGTGATTTCCTAAAATATCCATACTTGCTTTATATGTTGTATTTGACTTGCTATTATATGTGTTATAGTATGATGTGCATGCTATAAGTTAAGCTAAGGATTTATTCAATGTTTCATGCTAGTGTGCCTACTTAGGAGAGATGCCTTTATATGTGATATATGACCTGTTACAGATGTGATATATGAGCTGTTACAGATGCATGATATTGTGTAGGCTAAGTATCCTAAGGAATTACGTGTTAGAATTGCCTGATCCTTATGATTCCTTGTTGCTTATTGACTTTTTCGGCTAGAATGTTGCTTGCTTTGTGCTATGTGAAATTTATATCGATGTTAGTTAGCTATTAAGTGAATACGCTATGTTACATGATGCAAATGTTAAATAATTCTAGAATAATCGATTCGTCCATATTGTGCAGCTCTTGTCTGAGTCTAACCGTTGTGGGGTTAGGTCATTTAGTTGAAATATTATTTAAGTTTTGCTACATGTAATTGTATTCATAAGATAGTGAGTTGACAACGGTAGAAGTTGGTGTCACCGCCATTATGCACTGTTCTCTTCTGCAGCGTGACCGCTACCGTCACCTCAAGGGCCGAGAATACGCTCAACAATGGTTTCTATATATTCCCACTCTCCAATAAATATGATTTTATGACGGCATCCTTCGATTATTTAGCAATATCGGGTGGGAGAAGATCTAAACTTTACCACCTATGGATTCGTTTAAAAACACAACTCTTGAATTCTTACCATCTCTTAAGTTCAATAACGATACCAAAAGACTCTCTTTAGTCTTTTTCCGTCTCATGTGATTGCAATTTTTTCCAAGTCTAGACGATCTTAGTGGGTGTGTAGGGATCTATATGAACAATACTTATGGTCCTCGTTAAGGATTTAGGCGAGAAAAAATGCCCTTTTAAAAAAAGAACTTTTGGACGAAAATCATAGGGTTGGATTCTTACCAGGCTCGTGAAAGACCCCTTTCCTACTTGACATTATTATTACTCCAAACATGCTACATGCATATTCATAAACATATTTTACATATATGGTCTTATTACAGAAGACTGGATACAAACCGATTAACAAGGTTTTTACAAAGTTTTATATATTACATAACTTCCCAGGACTTTATACCCTAATTACAAAAGTGATAATATTAACTAATCTACATCTTCTACCAGTACATGACTATATTGGATGCTTATCACCTGCAATAATTTAAACATTGAGAGGGATAAGCGGGTGACGCTTAGTGAGTTCAATAACAGTTACAATATAACGCTATGCCATACACATATCAATATGACAGAAGAAAAGAGGGACAAAGAACAACAAAGGCATATGTGTATCATATGATAGGCTTTCCATATCAACCAATGATTTGATTCCAAGGTTTACAATTAGTGAAACATAACAATTTCAATTTGATATACATCAATAAAGCTTCAGCCCAAATGTCACAGAAAATACAATTTTAGATTATCATTTTGCTAGAATATACAAGCTTTCATCCCTACATAGCCCTATGCCAGTACCAGAAGTTATACGAGTCATGCTCTACATGTCCAAAGGCACAAAGCCAATACCAGAAGTTATACGAGTCATGCTCTACATGGCCAAAGGCATAAATCTGATACCAGAATAATACGAGACATACTCTACATGGCCAAAGGCTCAAAGCCAATACCAGAAGTTATACGAGTCGTGCTCTACATGACCAAAGGTATAAAAAACAGACTAACACAGGAAAGCACATTGAACATATAACACATAACATACAATTGTCCCTATATTGAACTCACCGTGAAATAACTGGATGGTAAAATGATAACTTGGACAGCACTTCGTCTCTAAAAATGGCTTTCTTTGACGAAACCAGGGATTTTTGTTGAAAACCGTGCTTTGTGCGGGCAGAGTTTCAACTTGAAAATATTATTTTATCCAGCTTTCGGAGCGTCAGGACTTGCTTCGGGTGTCGGGGATGTTTCCTAGGCTTCAGGGGGTGTTAGGGTAAATTGAGAGATGAAAGAGGGTGTGAAAGTGTTAAAATTGTAAACAAAAATTCGGAAGGTCTCGCTTTCTATCTATAGTGGTCTGATGGCTCGCATTACGTTGGGCGTAATTCTCCGGTATGCGGAGTGTACTGCCTCGCAAACCTCTTCGTTGGGCGTACGAAGTAGATCAGCTCGGATACGTGGCACTCATGCGAAGGAGTAGGGAGGATGACGGACTCTGGATCAATTACACGAGTATGTTGGGTGTACTCCTTCGGACCAGCCTCGAAGTTTGTGCCCAAATCTTCAAAAATTTGTATCTTTCGCATACGGGCTCCGTTTTTGTCATTTTTTATATGCACGCATAGGTGAAATTACGCTCTACAACTTTCTTTTAGACTATGTCGGCTATTTTGACTTATTTTTTTGTTAATATTATATTTTTAACACGCTGAGATAGGAAAAGTCCGTTGAAAATTCATTACTTCTTCATCTGACGTATGTTTTCGTCTGTCTTTTTACCATTGTACTACTATTAACGAGATCTTTGATTATCGTTTACGTTGTGTCGGCTAAAAATCACTCGATCTTTATTTCGAGTTTCGGGCTGTGTACTGTTATGCCGAATTTTAGAAAAATCATAACTTCCTTATACGAAGTCCGATTTGGACGTTCTTTTTATGAAAATTTTCGGTTTAACGAATACTAAGATTTTCATTTAGATCACAAAGGCTAAAAATTAGTTTATCATAAACTCACTTTTTACGTCATATGACGTCGTGCCGATTCTGTCACGAAACTTCAATAAGTCATAACTTCTTTGTTATAACTCAGATTTCAGTGAGGTTTTCGTCTAAATGTTTCTAACGAGATAATCTACAACTTTCAATAACATTATTTTTACTTATTTCCAACTTTATATTTTCGTTAATTTTGATATTTGACTTTTTGATTGGAATGTCATAAGACTTCCAATACTTCCCAAATGATTCTAAACATAGTTTTACTTCAAATCTCGTAAAACTATTTTGTTAGAACTCAATGCTCAAAACCATATACTATTTAATAATGCTCATTTTTTTAAACTAACAAAACACGATAATTGAACATGTATGTTACAGCTCGATTCGCCAAAGCTACTCAAATCATTCATCTAGTCTTAAGGGTGGCCCTCCGAATTATCTCTAATGTCATCATTTTCCTGAGAAGACGTAAGTAGAGCCGGTAAGATGGAGCTAGAAATTCTTTGGTGCATGGTCACCGGCATTAAAAGACCACATTTTAGTGCCTTTCTTGCATTCGAACTTGTCAAGATTTCCACTAGTGATTCCGACACCGGACATTGTGGAGGGATAGTCACTTATCTCGCCACTCGCCTTGCTTGTGTCGAATGTTTTGAGGAGAAATGACATAATATCGATAAAATCACATAAGGCTCCAATGCCCTCACATCCAATGTCCTTGAGGCCTCATCCTTCTTCCGCAAAGAGATTGACGGTAGTCTTAGTTGGTGAAGAATAAACCTCATTTCCAAGTTCATGATGGATATTTCAGCTTCCTCTTGCTCCGGCGGGACATTACTCAGACTTAGTGGTGTCTAACAAATAATATTTCTGCAAATTCCATTATGTGCACTCCCAAGCCCATCTCGCGTGTTCTTGAGCAAATGATCTTCGACCATGAAGACGAAACTCGTGCTATTCTCTCCACTCCCCTAGCTCACTCTGCTCCTTCCAATGCAGGGGGGTCCACCTCTGCTACCTCGGTAAAGACTGCACATTACATCTACACCCGTCAGGAGACTCAGACCATCACACATAAATGAGGCGTTTTGATCTCCTTGATCAAGTTGTTGTCGACATTCACGATGATTTTTCTGCAACCAACACATACATTCAGTAATTGACACAAACGGTACAAAATAACCATTTTGAGATTATGCAGCTCCTGTAATGTTGGACCCTCCGCGGTCAGTAGGTTACCCTACCCTCTCTGAGCATCGGCAATTATGCTTAATCTTAAGCACAGGGAGAGGTCTTTGTATAATAGGTTCTAGTTTTCTCATGCATTTCACCAAAAAAATCAAAAAAAATCCAAAAAGATATTTTTTTTTCTTATTTTCATTTTTTTAAGTGAATTCATTTCAAACCATCCAAAAAATTACAAAAATATTTTCATTTTTATTTTATTCCTTTGCATTTCATATTGCTAATCACCAAAAATTACAAAAAAAATTCTTTTCAACTTATCCTTAGTTTGCATTTCATCCAAAAATTTATAAAAATTCCAAAAAGATTTGCTTTCTATTCTAATTTTTAAGTTGTTGCATCTCATTTTCTGCATTACATCCAAAACAATTTCTAAAAAAAATCAGAAAAATTGACCCATTAATCATAAGGGGGTCGAGTAGTTCATCTCCTTGAAGTCCAAACACATCAAAAATAAATAAATAAATAAAATAACTCCTCACTTCAAATATCTCTTGTTGATAGACATGAAGGCGTCCTCCTCATCATGTGCTTGGTAACTCAAAAATAGAGGGTAGATGAGTTTAGGTGTTGAGTTATGGAGTATAGGAGGGTAAAACAGCTTTTGAAAATATTGCGCTCTTTAAAACCCGATACTTAAACACCAACTCTTGCTTGAAACAACTCGGCAACCATCTTTAGAATCATTTTTGGGTAGACCTCTTGAAGGGGATTTCAATGCATCCACCTATTCACATGTCGTCTGAAGTATTGAAGACTTGGTTGGTCATTGCACTAACCAAGCCAAAGTTAACAATAAAGCTACAACTGAAGAAAGAATCCACAAGTCAAGTCTTACACCAAGGAGATTTAGAAGCAAAGCAAGCCAAATCAAAAGAAGGCAATCTCAAAAAAACAAAACGAAAAAAAACAAAAGAAAGCAACTTCAAAGAAACGAAAATCAAAGTTAAAGCAAACCAAGTTAAAGATCAAAGACGTGAGCAATAAAAGACCTCGGGTGGATACAATGATTGGTACCTTTGAGAGTAAGCCTGAGATAGACAATGAGCAGTGGGATAGAGTGCAAGGTTGGTTCAACCTTGAGGACACTAAGGGAGTTTTAGCAGCGGTTCCTATTAAAAAATATGTCTACATTTTCAAAACCAGTGAATCGGTAACTTTCACATGAAGTCTCATGGCCCTTTCATTTTGAACTTCGAGCCTGTAATTATCCTTTAAAGGACAACGTACAAGGTTTGACTCTATTGAGAGTTTCCTAAAGTGAGAACAATAAATGGACAATATTTTGTATTTGGATAATTGGTAATTGACTTTCATACCCCTGGTGATCGAAAAAAAAAACGAAATTATGAAGTTTGGATAAAAAAAAAATTATTTATCAATTTTTTATTTTTTATTTATTTATATTTAAGTTTTGTTAATCTTATTTTTCTTAGTTTTGTGTCCTTTTTGTACGTATGTTATTTCTGATGTTTTTCCTTGCATGGATTGGGTCTTAGTGCCTTCTAGGTTCTTTCCAATTTTTTCGTCTTAGTTTCCTTTTAATCACCCATCATCTTCTCTACAGTTATTCTTCATTTTGTTCTTTCTTGAATACAAGAAAGGTCTAAGCTTGAGGAGATTTGATAGGTGCATTTTATGCACCTATTTTGCACGTTTATTCCTATTTTTTCATTGCATTTTACTTCCTAATTCTTGCATTTAGTTAACTATTTGGGCACTTACATGTTTTATTCATAATGTTTAGTACTTCACTATCTTTTAATTTATTTTGCAAGCTATGTGGCATGGAGCATTAGAGCTATGGAGGCGATCATGGAGCTTGGATGATGGAGCGCGGAGCATTAGAGCATAAAGAGAAGATGAACCGATTGTGTAGTTGTAGAGAACTTGAAGACACAACCCGAGTAGATGCATTTCATCATAGCAAATGACCACTTTTGAAGCACGGTCCATGTCACGCCAACACAATTCGTGTTTTTCCTTTTCATCTTATATTTGAGCAACATGACTAGGAGTGAAGTTAGACTGAACACTAAGAAAAGTTTGAAGACTTATTGGAGTTTTTGCAAAATGCATGGCCACGCTAAAAACACATGGTCATGCATCGCCTTATGGAAAGCACATGACCAAGGGTTAAGAAGCAGGAAATCACCATTTGACAAGGGGGGAACGGCTTCTAGAGCAACTTCTGGCGATTTTTGGAGTTCTTGAAGATTTTTAATCATTGTAAACACTTTTGATTTCTATTTGTAAGCATTAAACATTTCCAACTCCATCTTTCTTTTTTATTGATTTGTTCTTAGTCATGTGTGGCTAAGAAACCCTAATTTCTAGTTCTTGTTCAAAATAAAGAGTATCTCCATATTACAAAAATGATATTGGGTAAGAAAAGTCTTTGGGAAATTCGGTCTAATGTATGTTATGTTGAAACAACTAATGATGCTAATTAAGAGTATCTCCATATTACAAAAATGATATCGGGTAAGAAAAGTCTTTAGGAAAAGTTACCCGTATTATCCTCCAGATTGTATTACACAAATATTAGAATGATTGAATCATATGTTATTGAAAATAAATAGTATGATAACACCTTCAAAGTCATGGCATGACCGGTTATGCCATCTCAGATCATTTAGGATGCGTAAAATAATTGAAACTTCAACTGGTCATTCTTTGAAAAACCAGAAGATTTTCCAAGCTAATGAATTGTCTTGTGATGCATGCTCTCAAGAAACATTAATTTCTTGTCTATCATTGAACAAAGTTGGGTATGAAAGTCCTAGTTTCTTGTAAAGAATTCAAGGGAATATATGTGGACCAAATTCATCCACCATGTGTACTATTTAGATTAGGGGTGACAAATCATGCTATCGTTTCGTGTTTCTGTCTAACACGACACGACACAACACGACAAGGTTTTATGTAACACAAACACGACACGACACGATGTCGTGTTTTTTTTAACTAACACGAAAACAAAAGAACTAAAAAACGACAAACACAACACGACACGAAAAATATAACATTTACTAAAAACTAGTTTATTTAAAGAATCCTTTATCAAATATAACACAACAAACACGAAAAACACGATAAAGAACTACTAAATCGTGTCAATTTCGTGTCAAATTTTGAACACAAACACGACACGACATCGTGTTTTTTAAAGTTAACACGAACACGAATTCAAATTTCAGTTTTGTCCCAATTTCGTTTCGTGTCGTGTCATAAATTGTCACCCCTAATTTAGATATTTTATGGTTTTAATTGACACGTCCACTAGATGGTCGCATGTGTCCTTATTGTCTAGTTGTAATCTTGCTTTTACAAGATTACTTGCACAAATAATCCGCCTAATGACATTTTTCCAGGTTACCCAATTGAGAAAATCCGACTTGACAATGTTGGAGAATTTACATCACAAGCTTTTAATGCGCAAAATGGTCTAGCTTAGTCGTTAATCAAACGCTTTCAAATAAGGGCAAGACCATTACAAATACATTCTAAACTTCCTGTATCGACATGGGACATGTAATTTTACATGCAACATCACTTATACGCATCAATGTTGTAAATACCGACCTAGGCGGTAGGTGGTCCGCAACTGATTACGATTAGGGGTGCTTGACAGAATTGGTCAACATCAGTCAAACTCGGGCTAGACAGTCATTGGCGGTCTTTGGTGCTCCTAGGCGAGAATATTTTTTTAAATTCAAATTTTCAAAATTTCAAATATTACACCAAAATTTACTAAATTTCAAAAATTTTAATTTTTAAAGATTCAGATATTCAAATATTATAACAAATATTTTAAAATTTTAAATTTTCAAAAATACTAATTTTCTTAGGATATATTAAGTTTTAAAATAGTTTTATTAGTAATTTAGGGTCCGCAATTAATCGTTTGACCCCAATCAACCGCCGAACGATTTTTACAACCTTGGTTATTATAAGTTATCCCCTATTCAATTGGTTTGCGTTCATGAACAAAATAATTAACATCTAAAGACATTTAGATGTGCAGTTTATGTATCCATTCGCCACCTCACCGCACAAAAATGGATCCTTAAAGAAGAATGTAAATTTATGTTTGATATGTATATGCATTTATAGTAAAATATTTAGAACAACAAAATAAGGATCTTGAACCTGAATCTATTGAGGAATATATGAATAGAAAAGAGCGGCCAAAATGGAAGGATGCAATAAATAAAGAGTTTAATTCTCTTACTCAACAAATGGCTTTGGACTTGTAGTTTGTACACCAAACGGAGTATGATAGTGGGACACAAATGGGTATTTGTGCGTAAAAGAAACGAGTGAAATGAAGTTGTGGGGTATAAAGCAAGACTCGTTGCACAAGGTTTTACCCAAAGGCCCGAAATTGATTATGAAGAAACGTACTCTCATGTAGTTGATGCAATTACATTATGTTATTTAATAATTATGACAACACATGCAAAACTGGAGATGCGTCCAATGGATGTAGTTACCACTTATTTATAAGTTTTACTTGAGAATGATATTTATATGAAAATCTCAAAAGTGTTTAAGGTGTCAAAAGCATTAGACGGCTAGGAGTGGGCAATGGGAGTTGTAGTTATTCCGACGTGGACATACAAAAACGGCGTTATAACGCCCGAAACACTGCGCCCCCTTGCGTTATTAGGTGTTATGTTAACACATGTTATTGTGGTGACGAGAGGAAACGGCTAATTTGATTGGAACATTTAAATATTCGACCGTTTGCAAACAGTCACCAACATGAAAAAAAATCTCTATTAATATAAATACACAACATTTTTATCTTCATTTTATCTTCCAACCCCAACAAATCCTTCAACAATTACTATTGGTTTCAATTTCATTTTTTTCTATTACTCTATTTAATTAAAAAATAGAACATTCTGATCCGTTCCATCCATACAATCATGATATCGACGAGGATGATATGTTCATGAGTATGATGTATCAATATGTTACCAACTAGATACCACCAGATCCAGCTCCACTACTGACCAGGCGTGGGACGTTGAACAGAGACCGTGAAGAATGACATATACGTCTACTACACAATTATTTTGTGGATAATTGTGTATACCAACCAAACGATTTTAAAAGAAGGTTTCGTTTGCGGAAAAATGTGTTTCAACGGATAGCCAATGCAATGGAAAGCAAGTACCGTAATTACATTTGTTTCGAAATTTTAATACATGTTCTTTAGATTATTAAATAATTGTTTTAAAATTTTATTATATGTTTAGGTATGAATATTTCCAACTTAGGTATGATGCGAGAGGTAAACCAGGTTTTACATGGTTGCAAAAATGTGTTGTTGCAATAAGCTTATGGATTTGGGGGAATCGTCCGATTCTATTGATGACTATATGAGAATGTCAGAGCGAACTGCACAAGAAAGTTTGTATAGATTGGTGAGAGGTGTTATTGAAACCTTCGGTGACAAATATTTATGCAAACCTTCATTGAATGACATGCAATAACTATATGCGTCGCATGAAGAACGACATGGTTTTTCGGGAATGCTTGGAAGCATTGATTGCACAAAGTGGATATGGAGAAATTGTCCTGTGTCATGGAAAGGTCAATACACAAGTAGTCATCTTGGATCGCCTTTGTTAGCATTAGAGGTTGTTGCACCATCATAATGTGTTTTATGAATGTAATAATGCACCATCATAATGTGCATTTATATTATAACTCCTCTTTCATTTTATTTTAATAGTATCAATAACAAGTCATATGTATTAGAAGGCTCGTGATTTTATCACAAATATTAGAATAAAAGCTCTTTATACTTTCATGTTTTTCTTTACACTACAATTTATGTTGTTATTCGATAATATTTTATAATAATAATCTTTTTATCTTGCTTATAACCCACAAACTCCAAGAAAACTATCTTCTAAGTTTTTAGGCTTAGCACCTATCAGTTTCCTAGAACCACCATCTATATATCTAATTTAACAAGTAATTAATTTGACAATTACAAGTAACAAATCGATGGATATCTGTAACCATCATTTGAAAAGGGCCAAGAAATAAAAGAATAAGTGCACAAATTATAGTTTTTCATGATAGAGCTTCGTTTTGATCTTCGGCCATCCACCATTTTCTTAAGCTTTCCTTTAATGTTGTGTGCAATGAACGAATATATAGTTGAAGCACCTATATAGGCGAATGTCCGCGCATTGCACAGAAGCAGCTATATAGTTGAAGCCTTTACAAATATATGTTTTTTTAAATGTAACAATAAGGTTGTTAAATTTGATATAATAATTCGTATAATAAATTGATATAATATATTGATTATTTTGAATTATTTGATAAAATATACATCTATTGTAACTGTATAATCTCAATTGTTTGAATGACTTCTACCTGCAAGTTACACATTAATAAAATTAAATATTATATATGGTTTAATGTTATTTATAGTTGTTGTTATTTTTAATTAATTTTTTAAAACTTATTTGCTTAATGTTTTAATTTCTATCATTATAATTATTTAAAACATCAAACAATGTTTTTTGATTTTAAAGGTAACAATATAATCATTTATATACATTTATTTTTAACTATTGTTATTTTAAGCTACTTATTTGAAAACTTTGAATGATTATAAAAATATCTTTAGGAAATATTTTAGTTAAATTAAGATTATAATTTAGTTTTTGCATTTAGCAATACAATTTATCACATTTAACTATTCACAAAATATTCATTGGGTTTTTTATGTGAACTGAAATTTATATTTAAGTTGACATTGTAATGTTATATTTAAATTAACAATTTAAGTATATTGTCCAAACTGTTCAAAAGTTGTAGTTTTAAACTGATTATGGTTTACATACAACAACATATTAAAAATAATACATTAAGTATAATATGTTAAAAGTTAATGACATAACTTTATAAGTAGAAATAAAGATATTATTTTAATATTGAAATTTAGTTTATTTATGACTACACTTTAGGTTTGATATTTATTTAACCTTATTAACCAAATTATAATCATTATTAGAAGGTCACTACAATTTATCACTTTTAACTATTTAAAAAATATTATTTGGATTGTTTAAGTTAAACTAAAATTTATATTTAAGTTGGTCCTGTAATGTTATATTTAAATTTATAATTTAAATATTTTAAACAAATTGTTCAAAAACTGTAGCTTTAAAATGATAATGGTTTACTTTCAACAATAAATTAAGTATAATGTGGAAAATGTTTAAAAAAAACATAACTTTATAAGTAGAAGTAAATATATTCTTTTAATATTGAAATTTATTTTATATATGATTACACTTTAGGTTTGATATTTATTTAATTTTATTAACCAACTTATAATCATTATTATAAAGAAATTGAAAAGTCATGGGAGTTTCAAATGAATGTAGTGAATGAAAAAATGTTTACTTTATAATATATACTAGGCGAATCCCCGCGTTTGCGCGAGAATAAAATTATATAGTTAAAATAATAACTTTTACCAAATTATTATTTAATATTTCTACTTTGAAACAAAATGTTAGTAGTTAAGCAAACATTTAGTTAACATATTAGTTTTATTAAACATTATAGTTTAATTTTTAAGTCATTGTGATATATACAATTATTTGATAATTTTATAAACCGTTTAATATTGTGTAAATTATATATCAAATGAATGATAATATAATGGGTAACAAAACGTATGAACAAAAATATGAACTGCAACTTTTAGTAACATAAAAATAGAAAAACATCTATTATAACATTTGTATTTAAAAAGATATATATATACAATGAATAATAAAAAATATGAAAAATAAATATTATAACTTTTAATAACATAAAAACATTAAAACATCTATTATAACATTTATATTAACTCTTCATATTCAAATCACAAATCTCTTCAAATACATTGACGTTTTTAATGAGCAAAACTTTACAACCTTATAAAATAAAGGAAAATAAAAAGTTATTAGTGATTACTAATTAATAATCATAAGTTAAAAACTCTTGAGTTGTAACTAATAAATATACATAAATTAGAAAACTCTTGAGTTGTAGTGTGAGTTTCAAATGAATGCAGTACTTGGAAATGTATATTTATTATTATTATTATTATTATTATTATTATTATTATTATTATTATTATTCGTGTAAATAATTGGTTTTGATGCAACATTTTAATCCCTTCAATTATTAAACATAAAGATATTTAATTATAAATTTATAACATACATAGGTGCATATACATGTTAAACAAATCACATATAATATATATATATATATATATATATATATATATATATATATATATATATATATATTCGTTAATGTCATATGTAATTATTTTCGTAGTAATATGGATAAATTACTTTCATATGAAGAACATATCATGATAAGTCTATCAAATTACATATCAAATGTTCAAAATTATGTTATCTTTTAAATATTGTCTTTTAAATATGTTGTGTAGGATAACGCAACAAAAATATAATAGAAAATAAACATAATTAAAATAGAAAAACTACAATCAAATAATTAAGAGCATTGGGTAGTTGAATATATAAATAAAGATGTTATATAAACATACATTTAAATCAAAAGAAAAAACTAACATTCGTCAACTTTGCTCAAACAAAAAAACCTATATCCATTTTATGAATCTTTTTTCTTTATTTAACATCATTCAACCATAGAAACTTGATGATAATTCTTTACTAACATGTAATCAAAATATTTTTCTTGAAAAAGAAGAATCAGAAAGATATTCCAAGCAAAACATTGATGTTTGGAGAGTCACATTCCAGATTGAGTAATACATACAAATCACATATAAAGATTAAATGAGAAATTGAATATAAAGAAAGAATAGAAAAGCTTCATTTGTTTTGGTTGAAAGCAAAAATCATATTACAATTACCATCGATGCGACATAACTCATTTCTTCAAATTATTATATTTGGATCGACATAACCCATTTCTTCAAATCATCATATTTGGATAGTGAATGTTTCAACTACATGAAAACTTTTGAATCACAATATCTTCAAATCCTTCTTACATGTAAGATTTTATATAACACAAATGACACAAAAGATTGGCATTTTTATACTAAACTTTTCACTAAATGCTAATTAAATATAATATAAGTTATAAAACTTTTGAGTTGCATTAGTTAAAAAATGAGGTTTCAAATAAATGTGGTTTGAGGAAGTTAAAAAAGGGAGTTTCAAATACATGAGATTCAAGAAAAAATGCTAGCTTTATAAGGATGTATGATATATATATATATATATATATATATATATATATATATATATATATATATATATATATATATATATATATATAGAGAGAGAGAGAGAGAGATAAGTTATTTAATAACCAAAATATATATGGGAACTTTAAAACTTTTCTTCGATTAAATTTTTTTAAAACCAACACCACTACAATATTTTAGGTCATCGTTTACAACAGTCATATGTCATAAAAATACGAAAAAACAAAAGTAAAAAAACTATAAATATACATATATGTATATTTGTGTGTGTGTGTATATATATATATATATATATATATATATATATATTACATAAACATTGTTCTTTTCAATTTTTATGGTAAAACTGGCTACGGTGGTATGGTGATATAGGTTTTGAAAAAAATGGCAATTGCTATTAACTATGATATGTTAGTAATGATTACAAATATGAAATAAGTTCATAGAGAAAATTGCAAATACCATGACTTTAATAAACATAAAAATGGACTTAGGATAAATAGATTAATTTGTTATAGTGTTTGTCCGATACGTATGATATGATTTTGTATATCCCTTGTCATGGCCATGTTCTCTTCGTTTAGACATTGATGTGAATCAAACAAACTGCGGTTCTACTTTACTTTCTCGGTCGCTCTTTTGGTACTTTTTGTATATAGAAAGACACGAACAAGACTTTGTTCTTTAATTGAACTTTTTTTCTCTCTTTAAGCCATAATTTGTTAGTATTTGGTTTACCTATTTTCTCTTTATTATAGTTTCACATTCCCAATTCGACTTTAGTTACAGATAATGGATTAGTTAGGAATTGTTTATTATAACAACACAACACCCATGTTCTTCTACATTCAAACAACACTTTCCAAGTCGTTGGTCTTGTCTTATTTAATTGAATTCCACACACCAAACACCATCCCACTAATAATATTCAGACACAACTTGCTCCAATGTTTTTAACAATATGAACCACTTGATATATGGCGATTAAATTTTGAAAATCCTTTTAAAAAGTCTATAACTATGTGTTTAAAACCAAGTCAATAGAAGATAAATATTATTTAGCAATTCATACAACAAATAGATAAATAAATCGTGTAATTTAACAAGAGATTGTAACTCAAAAACAATGAATTAAACATGTATAATAAGAAACATATTCTATTTAAACAACTGTTAACACATTATGGCTATAATCCAAAATTGAACCATCATATTCTCTCCTTGTCACTTTCAATAGATTTACATGAAATCTATACCTTGCAAGCTTCAGTTTATTTATTCCGTTGTGATTGTATTTGAATTTTGAAGTATTCATTTAAATAATTTAATTTTATATCAAATTTATATGTTTACTAGTGGAACATTGAGATTTGAGCATTGACCATCATGAAAACCTATCTCATTGGTTTGTAAAGACCGTGTTGCTAATGGAATCTTCATCGCTAACCAATGTCGCCATCCTAATTTGTCTTACTTAATAGAAACAAAATGGAAAAATTATATAAAATCCATTATATATTATCTATTATGTATGTATTTTTTTTAATAAAAGTCATCCTTATTAACGAAAGAAACAAAAATTCCACTGCAACCATGCTGACCGGTAAATCGTTGATGTTTGCTTATTTTTAGGGATAAGCGTAGGCGGATACCCTTCCTAATTATCTAGGATCGGAACCGGAACTGACGGTTCCTAAAATGTGAGAATCGGAACTGAAACCTGCGGATAGTGGTTCCAATATCGAGTGCCCAATAGAGCTGGCAAAAATCAGCCCAATCCACTAACCCAACCCAAAATTAGACAAGTTTGGTTGAAATTTTCAACCCATTTAAGTTAAATAGGTCAAACAGCTTAACCCGTTTAATTTAATAATAGGTTGGGTTGGATAAAAATTATCAATTTGTTTTCTATCCGCCAAACATTTAACTTTAATATATATTTAATTAAATAATTATTTGAATATTATCATATATTAATCAAAATATTAATTTATAAATATTAATGTTGTACTATTATTTATGTTTAAAAAATACAATCCTGATTCTCATTCTTTTTCTTAGCATTGACAATATTAACCATTCTTCAAAATCATTTCGAAATTAAAAAAAAAAATTAATGTTATTTGAACAATTTATATGTATTTGTAAAATAGGATCGTGATTTGTCATACTTTGAAACTTTATTTATATTTGGAACTAATTTAAGCGATACAATCTTTAGTTTATTTATTTTTATTTTATTTTAAATGAGTTAACCTAAGTTTAACCAATTTATGTAGTAGGCTAGGTCAGAAACTACATAAACATATCAACCTGATTACAACTCATTTATTTAAAAGGTTTGATTGGGTTGGAGATATCAACCCAAATAAGTTGGGTTTGGTTGAAAACTTCAACCCAATTAATAAATTAGTTGAACCCAAATCAACACAGGTTGACCAATTGGTAGCTCTAATGCCTAGTTCTTTAAATATGTTGAATTTTTAAAACTTATAAAAGTATATCTATTGTAAATTTACAAGAAGTCATCGTTATCATCAATATATAATTCGCAACGTATTAAAAATGAGGATTAATAAATATCAGTAGCTTAAGTAACATGACAAAAAAATAAGTGTGTGTTACTTAAAACCTTTAAAGGTTCAAAACAAATTATTCAATTCTATAAATTTAAATGATGTTATTAAAGATACAGCATAAAGTATGTGATATATATATATATATATATATATATATATATATATACCGGTTCCGACAGATCAATGGCGAATGTAGACCAAAAAATCACGTGGTTCCCAAATTAAGTGAAGCCAATAAAAAAATTCAATACTTGTCTGGGGTCGGATCGGGTCGGGTCGTGTACCTTAAAAAACTGGACGAATCAGTTCAACTTGTCAAAATCGATCAGACACCAACGACTGAAATATAAATAAAAAAACAGTATGTTTTTAATGAAAAACTAGTTGATTATTAGTCTATTGATAAAGCGGTGAACGGAGAGTGAGAGTCTTTTGTAGGCTTTTTTTTATTACAACTATTTATTTATTTATTGATATTTTGAGAGTGTCGATTAAGAGTGGTTAATTTTTTGTTATCAATCTCATAATTTAAAATAACAAATTGATCCTAATAACTTATTTTTTCTTCTTTTAAAATGATTTTTTAAGATATTTTTTTAAAAAACAAACTTAAGGTAGTTCTTAATTTTTCTACAATATATAATGTGAATGAAATTGAAAATTTAGATAAGTCCTAGACCTACCTTGGGCCATACTAGATACGCTCGTGCGACGGATAGCCAACGAGTAACAGTTCCATAAAAATAAGAAACAAAAATTGAACCGTCTAAAATCGGGGACCTAATTCCATTGCTCATCCCTATTAAGGAGTATTTTATATATATTTTTTTACTAATTTAGCGTTAATGTAAAATTGAAAATAATCATATGTTTTGTAGTTCCGGAAATTTTAGAGATGGAAAAAAATCAATCCAACTCAATGACTACCGGAGTGGGTTGAGATTTCCAAATCATATTAATTAAATGGATTGGGTAGGATTATAATTTCTAATGGTTTTCAAGTTTTAACTTGAAAACCTCTTTAAAATTACATCTATCTTTGTTTTAAATTTTAAAGTATTATACGTTTAATAACTAATATTTTAATTTATTTTAGTGTCTAGTTGTTTTTTTTTTTTTTTTCAAATTTAACCTTTACTGTAATTTAAAAGTTTTTTCAAATTTTATTTGAAATATTATTGAAGTATATAACATATTTAACTACATATAAGTTTTTAATTTATTTTTAGATTTAAATGAGTCAAACAGTATTCAACTCATTAATCAAAGAGGTTGGGTTGTAGAAAAAAAAATAAACATGTTGCCATGATTTCAAACTAGTTAATGAACAAGTTGGGTTAGGATGAAAATTCTCAACCAGTTTATTCAAACAGGTTGTGGATTAGATTGAGATTTTTAACCTGCTTAGTATCGCCACCCCTATAGGCAATGGTGAAGAGGGATGGGGTAGTAGATGGACAAGAAAGTATGCTGTTAAAACTGTTACTAATTAAATTAAGTGACAAAATTAGAAAGTACGTTTACTTGCAGATATATTTGACCTAATGTATTTTCCCTTTTGGGATATATATATATATATATATATATATATATATATATATATATATATATATATATATATATATAAAACAGTTTTTGACATTAAAAAAAAAGTATGTTGCTATTTAGATTCCATTTCAGAAAGTAAGATGCTAAAACAAGTGATTGAATTAACATAAAATGAGGCAAAAGCTAATTTTTTTTTTTTTTAAATCTAAAACCGGATGCTATAAAATCCATGGTTGATAAAGTGTAAATGTTGTTAGCAGCAATTAGAAAAATTTAAACGTTAACAAAACCCAGGGGGTGCTTCGGGGTCTTCATCACTACCATCATCGCCTTCATCTTTACCTGTAGAAAATCCAATTCCAAATCCAAATCCAAATCCAGGTGGTGAACTTGGATCCACAGTATCCTTCTCCAATACTTGTTTTGATTGAAGGAGTGTTTCTTTTTCTTGTTGTTGTTGTTGTTGGGGTAAGTTGATGTCAATTTGATTGTTTTGTATACGGGTTTGTTTTGGGTCGGGATTTGGTGTTGAGAGTTTGTTGTAAACTGATTTTACGGTTTCTGTGATCTCGGTTTTGATGTCGCCATCGGGAGATCGGATTATTTCCCAAAGCCCGTTGGAAATTTGTTCGTTTACTCTGTCCCTATAATTTAAAATTAAAACTGGAATTTAAAACCATTTGTAAATAAAAATAATGTGGAAAAATAAAAAAATAAAAAAAAAAGTGGGAAACGGGAAGAAAAGTACCCACCCGACTTCTTGATGGATGGTATCGGATAGTTGACGAGGCTTCATGTTCTCAGCTCCAGGGCGGTTAAGTGCCACCGACTGCTTCACCATTGACACAATGCTCTTTCGCAACTCTTCCTGCCACACACACACACACACACACAATTCACAAACCAAAAACCTCCATTAACTGTCTGTCACTAATATTTCTATATACACCCACACATGCTTAATTGAGAGGCACATCACATACATCATACATGCATTTGTGGATTCAAAACTCCACTTATGAGCCTTCAAATCTTCAAAACTACTCAAATCTGTTGATAAAATTCCTACTCATCTCAGGTTTGGTGATTAACCTCCACTTTTTTATATATATTAAAACTTAGCAAGGAGGTTAGGTCTGTCTCCAAAGTCCAATATCCATACTTTGTTTTCTACATTAACAACCATGTCCTTAGAACTGAATTTATAAAGTCTACAACAGCTTTCACCCTAATTGCCCTTTCATGCTACATATTAGTGTGCCATGGTCACCTATTTATTAATTTAATTATACCAGTGTAGTGTGGCTTCGAAATTGCTGGCCAATTTTGAAGTCAGACTTGAGAAAAGAGAAACATAAATGTAATGGATTTTGCCGGAAAGCAAAGCAGAATTGTGGAAGTCAAGCATCACCCAAAAAAAAATTATTACAACCAACACTATTGAAGCGAATATAATTACCAAATGAAGCCCTAATTAACGAGTTACATTTGCAAATAGGGAGAAAGAAACAGAAACTGAATCTAAATAGAGACTCACGTTTTCCTTAAGCTTGCGGATAATCTTGAGACGGAGGCGATCGAAATCTCCGTCATCCTTCAACTTGGAAATTACATCGTCGCAGCTGATCGTATGGTTTACACCGCCGTTGCCGTTGCCGTTTTCCATCTATATTTAAAATGAAATGTAAATCGCGTAGTCAATGTTATTGATATTTTTCCCTTCGGCCTTTGGGGATATGTAAAAACGACGACGACGAAGCCAAAGCTACTCATCAATTAAACCTTACAGTCCTACTGCGAAGGAAGGCCTATGGACTACAAACTATGTATGGTCTTAGTCCAACTCCCAAGGTCATGTTTAAAATTGCTAAACAGGTCAAAATTAAAAGTTTTGGATATGGTTCTAATCGATTGATAATTTTAATTTCTTTCAAATTCATATATATCACGTTTCATTTTAAATATAAATGATAAGGTCAACCCTTGCGACTTTACAAAACTCAGTTGGTCAAGCAGTGGATCGATATTAGACATGGAGTGTATCAATACATACATATGTTTTCTAACACTATTTTTCATGAGGAAGATTTAGTATCTTTTACGCAAACAAAGACAAAATTACAATTATGGATGATCCATTTTTCGGACCCACTCCAACTTCACAAAAATAGACATATAGCAACAGTGTTGACATATTTATTTACATGTTAATTCACAAATTCAGTTTACAGATGATATGAAAAGTAGAGATATAGCTAGTAACCAAGAGTACAACATCATATAACTAACTTCTTGGGTGTCTATCTATCTTCCATTTGACACATACATACTACTATCAAATGAAGAAAAACCACCACTAAATCCATTCCAGTCATTTACGATGATGATGATGATGATGATGATGGTGATGCCGACTTCTTTTCCTTGACCGCGAACGCGAATCACTACACCAAAAAATGATAAAACACTCAGACCATTTCGAGTCTTGTAAATCCTTAATTTTTTTTATTAAAAAAGAAAAAAAAGTAAATAAAATGTATACTTACGACTCATCATCGTGCTCTTTGCTAATGGACGAGTCTCGACTTTTTCGTCTACAAGGCTCCTTCACCTGTTCAAATCCATCATCAATAATCATTATTCTAAAACTAATTTTATAAATAAATATAAACTCTGACAAGATTAAGTTTATTGACTGACCGGTTGACGTGACATTCTTTTGCCACCTCTGGCATGGGCTTCCAGATACTCTTCATATGTCTGCATCAGTAAAAAGACCCCAATTATGATTATGATTTAAAATAACTGATTTATTAAACGGATTTAAGTAACTCTTACCATTTCGAGGATATCATCATCAGTAATAGCAGCATTATTATTATTAGCATGTCCATGTCCTCCTCCGTTCCTTTCTGCACACAAATCCCAATCATCACAAACCAAGGATTTATCACCACCAACCATGTCCACATTTTTGTTCATGAAACTACTTTCTTCTGTGTTGTGATTATGAAATCCCCCTGCTGCTTGTCTTTGATGAAATCTACTTGCTTCTGATTCATGCTGATACACCATTGAAGGGTACATCATAGGTGTTGCTGCTATATGCATGGGGGTGGGGGCCACCGCCACCTCACATTCCTCCTCTTGTAAACCATAAAAACTCGGTGCCAATATATCCATGTTAAACGCATAACTGCATAAATATTAAAAAAAAAGAAAATCATATAAATTACCAACCTAAAAGTATAAACTGAAGGTGGTGCATCAAAATAAAATTAAAACCTAGTCTGATTTTCATCCAAACAATTTTCCCCATCAATCAGCTCACACAGAGCTTCTCCAATATCTTGAGGTAACTCCTGAAACAAATAATATATATATTATAAAAGTCTCCATGACTCCATGTGATAGAATGATGTGGAGAAATGGCATAATACACTGCATACCTGGCAATCTCTACTGATTTTAACAGGTTTGTATTGATTCAAAGGATTCTTTAAATGAAGTGTCTTCTGGAAAGGCAAGTCTTGTAACCGAAGCCATTTCACCTTAAAACTGCGACCCCATGGTTTGCTTCCACCATGTCCATGGCTCCAAACATTGTCCCTTCTCCACCCAACAGATGACATCATCTGGGCATACCCTTGAAAGAAACCACTCATATTCACACTAAATATTAAAATCACCTTACCAGAATTCTGCAAAAGATTAAGTGCAAGTGTCATCTTCTACAACTAGATGGTTTGTAAAAAGATATACACACAAAACAAAGGGAAATGAAGTTACATGATAGGCTTCTTCCAAGATGGGTTCATTCATCACTTGGGTAGCCCAAATTCCTCTCTGGATTGATAGTTGGATATTATCATGGTTTAAACTCTTTATGATGAAATATCTTGTATCACTTGATTTACTCCTTTTATTTGCATTTGAGGTTCCTACTTGTTCACAAGAATGGTCTTGATCTTCTGCCCCAGAACGATATGCATCCTTTTCTACTTTGTCATTTGGGCTTTCTATAACAACATTCTAATCCATTCATTTTAACTACTAAAAGAATGATTCATTCAACAACTGATACCATAAATGATGCTTCTTATTCATACATAATATGCTATGTACTGTGTGCAAAAAAGAAATGAATAACTAACATTAATACCTATTTCACTTCCAGGTTCAGGTAATCATAAAGCCTAAATAATAACTCAACAATGTTCAAGTTATACTAATTCCACATATGGTAAGTGCAACTTTGGGTCCCACCATAAGTAAAGTTCAAAAATAAGATTCTTTGTAGAAGTTATTTAATGTTAGTTAGTTCTAATACCAAATGTAAAACCAAACTATGACTCTGATAATACACTATTTTTATGTATAAAATGACAGACATATTTAAACAGTTTTCCCAGGACTAGGGATCACTACCTTGATTGTTTTTAATCTCTACATCAGGCTTCCATTCAGTCACTGAAGAATCAACTACAGAATTATCAACAGACATGGTCTCGTTCTTGCCTGTATCATAAAGAAAGAAGAACATGTGTTAACAAATATAAGATGAGTTAACATGGATGCCAACAACAGCAAGAAGCAGAAATCCAATAAATTATCTTGTTAGGAACAATAAGTGAACAGGTTAACATCCGCATCATAATTTTACAAGCTACTAAAATTGCTAGTGAAATGAACACTTTAGATTCTTTAACATCACCACGAAAGAGGATGCCCTGTATAGTTAATGTTGTTTAACATCACATGCAAATCCAGCCATCACCTGTCTTAACCTATCCAAAACCATATACTATTAGAAACCCAACCTTGCAAAACGCCTTTTCTTGAACAACCATGTCTTATATCTAGTCCGTTTTGGCATTTCCCACTTGTATGCATACAGAACAATGTTTTTTTCTAGGCAAACCTTAGTACACTTCCTATTCTACCAATGTATTCATCCACAAAACAAATTCAACGGAAACAACTTGTAAGCCCTAAATTGATGCTAAGTTTAGTACATCGATACGCATATAGATACTAAAAAGGCCTATATAACCGAGAGGTAATCGTAGTTGACAGCATTGGAAGTAAAAGCGAGACTCAAATTGCAGCGACAAACACCAAATTCATCAAAGTTCGCATGTAAACAACCTGCTGATACAGCGAATGTGGTGTAAATTAAGCAAAAAATCCACGACATTAACAAGAAACCAGTACCTTTTACAAAGAACGATAATCCTCAGGGGAGAGTAGTTTCGATAGTGCGTGTAGATAAGCTGTGCCCTAATTTCCCCGGAAAAGCCCCCTTTGGGCCAACTTCTGGTTTTCGGCTTTCCGTTGCCGTGGTCCAAAAGCTTTTCAACAATTCAACTAAAATTTAAATAATAATAATGAATTTTTAAAAAAATGAATGTCAACATTTTCTACCAAAACATTTACTTGAATAATTTTGAATTTCTTGTAAATATAAAATATGTAATATCTTTAAGCCTTAATACGACATATAATATCACTTAAACGAATATGGGTGAAACCGTGGAAGTAATGTCGTTATAAGTCGCTGTATAGTTATGGCAAGAATTAATTAAGAAACAAGTTTCAATTGTGGCAATTCCATTAGGATGCTATCCCCATTCATCTATTCACCTCAAACAATCGAATATTATCACAACAATGCGAAAAGTCTTCGAATATATGTATGAAACAATGAATGGTTGCCAAGTATTGCCAACCTTTGTTACAACACTGACCATTAATTTTAGGTATGGAGTAAACTAATACAATCATGGCTATGGTTTGTTTTTGTTCGTTTATTTAAGTTGAATCGAACAAAAGAATGGACATGGACACATAATCAAGAGAAGTTTCTTGTTTGTATTCGGTTGTTTAAAAAAAATACTTTGTTCATATATGTTTGTGTTTGTACTAATAAGCATAAATGAATATACACAAATGAACATAAACGAACATAAAATGAATAAAAAAAAATAAACATGAACGCATACAAATGAATATGAACATCCAGTAATAAAAAACATGGTTGTCAAAATCGTGATCTTGATCGTAGGATCGTACGATCCTAGATATGAAAAACGATCAGGATCGTAAACATATCGTATTTAGGGTAGGATCATAAGATCGTAGGATCGAGATCCGATCCGATCCTACCTTCCCCTTTTTTTTGCAAATGAAATTAGATTTACCACTTTATGTCTTTTACTCTTTATTAATTTACCATTTATCATTTTGTTTTGTGACTTATGACTAATATTTTGAAGTTTTTATAACTTTTAAACGAAAAATTAAATGTTTGAAATATTTTTCATGTTTAAAAATTATAAATTAAAATTATGTTTTATTTTGTGGGATCTTAGGATCCCGATCCCGATCTTGCAAAACCAAAAACGATCCTACGTAGGATCGCGATCTTGACAACCTTGATAAAAATGGTTTGTAAGTGCGAACATCATTCAAACTTACAACTCTTGTGATCATTTTAAATTTGAGGCTTTTAGCCTTTTATTATGTTGGCTTATTGTTAGGTGCATTTCATGCATTCATTTTGTAGTTTTAGTTCATAAAAGTGCATTGCATTTAGGTTTAAACTCATGCATTTTGCATATTTTTCGGAATTTTTCATGATGCAATTCCATTCACACACTTTTATGATATTTCAGGGACTTTTGAAGGTTGGATTTTAATGGAGGAAGTTAAAAAGAGTTGGAGACAAAGTTTCAGAAGTTTTGGAGCATTAAAGAGAACGAGAATGAAGAAATAAAGAATTTGGTTTCACAGGAGTTTACACGGCCGTGTAAATGATAGAGACGTTTACACGGCCCGTGTAAATTAAAGGGTGTCATTTACACACTTGGATATCTCATAGCACTTATTATCCATATTTTATAAAATTATTCATTTTAAATTAACCTAAACAAACATAAACGAGGGAATGTAAACTAATATAAACGAACATAAACACACAAATGTATTGAACATAAGTGAATGTAATTGATTGTAAACAAACGGATATAAAATAAATTATCCTTATATATTTAACAAAAAATCAGAAATTTATTTTTTAGTCTAAATTTAAAAAAAAATTATGTTGTAAATGCTAGATTGGGTTGGTGTTCATTTAGCTTAGGAAGAGCAACTAAGCACCTTGCTTTTAGGATCCTTCGATTAAAGCTTCTCAAATGAGACTTTTCTTTTAGGCAGACGATAGCCTGATTCAAAAATTGGTTGTAGGGTTGAAAGTAGATAGTGAAAGTCGAAAGCTATATCTTTTGTTATGTGTCTGTATGTAACGCCTGCAGATTCGGGTTAATCAATTTAGAGATAATAAGCGTTAAAAATGACTTTTTGATAGAATGTTTTTTCGAATAAATAATCTCAAGCAAAATATACTCTATGTCACAAAGATTTCGTACATAAAAAGAACGATGAAATCCGACTTATAGCGAAGAGTTATGACCCGTCGAAGTTTTTCAACAAAATCGACACGGCTCCGCGTATCATAAAAAGTAAATTTTTTTACAATATATTTTTTAGCCTTAACGATCTAAAAGAAAGTTGTAGTATATGTTAAACCGAGAGTGTGCATATAGAAAACATCCAAATCTGACTTCAAGTGTAGGATTGTCAGTCTCGTATAGATCTATACATAAATCTCACGCTCTCCCTCCAGGAGACTCTGGTTATACTGTATAGGATTTAGTTTCGTACCCTGGAGGATACAATTGAAGTAGTGTCTCACAACCCTGTATTTAACTGGTTTATGTGTAGTGTTGTAGTGTTCTCTTGTACTTGAAAATGTATGTATAACATTGTAGTAATGTACTTTGTAATGTAAAATAATTATACTTAAATAATTATTTGGTAATGCATCCTTTATACCCGGGAAATAGTATAGTGTTCCATAAACTATATCTACCATAGTTTATTTGTTTGTTTATGAATAATGTTCTCGAACTAGTAAAACAGTGTAATGTATCCCAAACTATACCTAGTATAGTTTAAAAGTATGTTATGTATTATTCTGAAAACTTTGCAATTATGGTTGTATGTTGAAAACTACCCTTATGCTCAACATGTTACAAAAGGGATAAAAATATTTGAATGTTTTTATAAAATGTAATAATTTCTCGGTTTGTATTAATTGCAAAAGTTTTTAATCTGTTTGAAATCGTTTGAATAAAAACACAAAAAAAAAAAAAAAAAAATCCTTGTGTTTAACTTGTATTCCCCCTGAAAACATTAAAAACTGTAAAAATGTAGGGGTATGAACTCACAGCTGTTTGTGCACGTGTTGGACAACGAGACTGGAAAGATGACCCTCAAGTTGGCGTACACGAAACTAACAGTATCTTAATAATATTTAAACATATAATTGTATTTAAATTTGTGAAACCATTAATTAAAGTGTTAGAAAACACTTGTTTTTGTGTTGAGAGTGATTACCGAAAATTGCATAAGTGTTGAAGGGTTTTCGATTCCAAGGAGTTCTTGGCCGAAAACGATTCTCGGCCGAACACAGTTTTCGGTCTTGGGTTGTTTTCAGTCACTTGAAGGTTTGAAAGATGTTCTTGGTGAAAATATGAAGATTTGAAGGTTTTCTCTTGAATATTTGAATGTTCTTGGATGATCCTTGGGAGCAAAATAAGAGTTTTTTCGGGTGGAAATGGTGAGAAATGATCAAGTTTTCGAAGGAAAACATATATATCGGTTGGGTTTTCGACCGAAAATGGATTCTCGGCCGAAATTTGTTTCTGGTCCGAAGGTTTTCGGCTGAAAACGAGTTGCTGAACGAGTTTTGGGGTTTTTGAGGGAAAAATATTGATTTTTCGAGTATTTTTGGTTCCGAAAATTTATATAAACTTAATTTATATATTTAGATTATTTTCTAACCTTCATGAACTTAACGGAATAATAAAAGCTCAAATTTTATTTATCGGGTTTGACTTTTATTGTCTAGAAAAGTATCGAGTTGTCACACTTTCCCTAGCACCCTACTAGGTGTTAGTAGCGAGTCCCGAAGCGCCAGAAGGCCCCGAGGAGAAAAGCTTTCGGCTCAGAAGTTCTGCTCGCGCAGAGCCCGGTTCCTCACTAATTGTTTTTATTGGATTGTTATTTTTAATTTATTATTTTTATATATAATAAATATCATTTTATTGGATTAATAATTTATAATGTATAATATTAATTCTTTTTTATTTTATTGGTTCTACCATAAAGTCGTCATAATACGCAAAAGTGTCACGTCCCATCGTCGAAAATCGGCGGGACAACCGCCAATCACCTTCATCGATTGTTCGACGAAAACCCCACCAACTTGTTACACATATGGCTGCCAGTAGCCACCTAGGACAACCTCGTCACAATCCGTCATAATCATCTATATTTGCCACTAAGTCGGCCATATTCTGCTACAACCACAAGGAGGTCTGATCCAAACACTCCTGGTCTGCTCCTCCATTTGTTTCCTTCTACTTCCATGCGTCGTCATATCATCTCGCTGGAAATCGCCGATCATCGCCTACAGTCGGCTATTCGCGACAAAAACTATACTAGTCGACTACCCACACAGTGTGCAATAAACCCTAGAAAACATACAGCCGACCATTCATTACCGATACCGCCATCGATGACGAGAATGTTGGATCGAGGGGTTTCAAACCACCATAGCCACTACAGGTGGTGGCATGGTTGTAAAACTCGTTATTCAGTACTCGTTCGGTCGACTGTCGAGTAACGAGTACTCGGATTTGGTAATTCATGTATAAATATTTGTAGGGAAATATTTTTATGATTGTGCCTTAGCATCTCTTCATAACAAGCTTCCAGATTTTGGCCTTAACAATTTTACTACTAAAGACACCGCTCCCCTAAATCCCAGAATACACTGACAAGTGCTCTTTTTTGTAAAATTGTCCAAGATATGGAAGTGCATTTTGACTTGACGGCTCGGCAGAAAGCAATTTTCCAGGGCTAGCGTGCACAACATGCTCAAGATTTTCTTCTAGCTATCCCCATAGATGGGCTTGGCCAACATATGTCTCCCATGGAGTATCGTACTATCCTCAAATATCGACTCATGATTCCAATATTCTCAGCTGACGAGATATGTCCGGGTGTCACAAGGTATGTTTGGACTCTTTTGGAGAGCATGCAGTTCACTGTAAAGAGCTCCTGGGGTTCAAATATACACACGATATGGTTAAGGATGTTTTGCTTGACATATTTAAGCGTACCGGGGTTTCCGTTAAGAAAGAGGCACCTGTTAATTTCTTGACAGACCCGACAGAAGGAAGGTCAATCCTCAGATCGGATGACATTTTGATTTTTGGATGGGTCGGGGGAAACATGCATGTGTGGACCTTACAGGGGTATCCCCACTCGTGGGCTTGAAGGCTGGGAGTTTCACAGTGGGACAAACTGCTTTAAAAGCAGCTACAAGCAAAGTCACCAAATATGAGAAATCCAACATGGAAATTCAACACGTGTTTATACCATTTGCATTTGATACGTTTGGTTTTCTCGCGCCGGATGCGGTAGAGCTTCTTAATAGAGTACAACGGATCATGCATAGTAATGTTATATCCCCCTAGATCTTCAGATGTAGTCTTTAAAAGAATTAGCTTTACCATACAAAAAAGTTTATCGGCACAGCTTGTTGCCCGTTTTCCATCTCACTCATTGTACGATGATAATTAAATGAGCAATGAATGTGACTCATTTAATTAAAAAAATCATAAGTTTATTGAAATATATAACAAATTTAGATACATGTGAATACATAAAAACTAAAATACACACGATGATCTCACTTTGTGAATAATTACTGAAAATTATATATATATATATATATATATATATATATATATATATATATATATATAGCACAGGTTGGAGACGGTCCGATAGTGGTGGTGGTGACTGAGTGATGGTGATGGTGTTGTCCAAAATATGTAATCTTCCAAATAATTAAAACTGGAGGTGATTCAAATTGGATAAAACCCACATGCTAGAGTACATAATTTGGTTACGAAAAGTTGGTGGGCTGACTAATTGGAGGCAGAGGCGGTGGTGCTTTTTCTGGAAGAAGCGGATGTGAAACACGTAACAAAGGAGAACCGTGGGAGAACGGGAAAGTAACATGTGTCTTGGACATGCACCCACCGTTTATTTATATTTTTAATTTTAATTGAAAAAAATATAAAAGTGTTTCAATAGGAAGCAGTTACTATTCCTAAAGGGCCTTATATTTTAATATATTATATAATAAGTTAGGATGAGTGGGGTGGGTGAGATTTTTTAGTATATTTATTTAAAATAATAACAAAAGCAATTAAAAAATAATATTTATTATAAATAAAAGCAATAAATTTAAAAAGATAATCCAACAAAAAGAAATAACTCAATAAAAAAATTTTAAAAATTAATTAAATGAAATTAATAATCCAATAAAACAACGCTTAATAATAGATAAATATTATATGTTAAAAATAATATTTATTAATATAATAATCCTGGAAAAAAGAATTAATCCAATAAAAAAAGAAATTTAAAAAAAATTAATTAAAAAAATTAATAATCAAATAAAGTAATATTTATTAATATATAAATATAATATATTAAAAATAATATTTATTAATATATAATAATCCAATAAAAATAATACAATATGAAAGAAATTAAAAAAGAATTAATTAAAAAATTAATATACAATAATTCATTAAAATGAAAAAAAAAATTACACAATTGGTCATTATAATTTAGTAAAAAGATAAAATTACAGAAATGGTCCCTAAAGGTAAATTCGTCATTTGCAAAAAGTTAACAATCAAATTGTTAAACTTAACGAGGTTGGAACAAAACCACAACAAAACCATTAAGTAGAGACTTTTTTTTGCTATAAACTTATCTTCGACCTTACCAAAACAAATTGACAAGCCACAACACCATTTTTACAATTGTGTGTGTGTGTGTGTGTGTATATATATATATATTAGCCGTTTACCCACGCCAAGCGACGAGTGTGAATAAGATTTTTTGAAATTAGTTTGTAGAAGCGATTAGTTCTTTTGCAAAAATAGTTGGGTGTTTTAGGTTGTTGATGGTGTGAAGATCTTCAATAACATGTAGGGCTACTAATATGCAATAAAAGTAAGTGAAGGCAGTATCGCTTCCCTTCAGCGAAATTAGAAGAAACCAAACAACCTCGCATTAATCCATGTTTTCAAGGATTCAAACGACATGAGCTCAGATTCCACGTAATTTTTTCGAAAAGCTTTGTATCTATATTGCCTCGCACTAATATCTTCTTTATTTTTTAGAAAAAAAAAAAGCAATCAACATTGATCTCTTATCTCTACCTGTCAACAATGCTAGTCATCATATCATCATCACTAACCACCTGTTGATTTGGGAGATGCACCTGCAAAGACATCACAAAAGGGTGGATATGAGAAAACGGGAAGCTAAAAATCTTCCATCTTGTCTCGGGAGGCAAGACATACCGTGCATCCAGAAACTGTTTTATCTTGTCACTGCCATTTTAAATATACTTAAACACAACAAACCTCAACATTTAAAAATAAGACACAATGTATTACATATCTTTTAAATTCATAGGTCAGATACAAATACATAAACACCGATTAGTTTTCTTTTAGATGAACAGAGAATAATTTTTTTTGGAAACATGTCATATTCTTAAGAGTTGCATTTCGAAAATATCTTCTACATAAGACACAACGCATCGGTTAGAAATAACTCACAATTTATCCGCAACTATCAATTACGAACATCAGTTGTTATGTAAGTCGTCGCGACAAATTGTTTATTTTCACACATGTGATATTCTAGAGATAGCATGGCAAATACATAATTTTTTGATTAAAAATAGTTCAATTTTCATAAAAGGACTCTAAGTTTTCAACCTTTTATCCATAAACATGACGTTTTATCTATAGTTTTAGAAGTCTAGAAGTTTGGACTTAAATTGTATTTTTTATTAAACAATAGGGGTATTTTCGTAATTTAATCTTCTTATTAATATAAGACATGTAAATTAAATTATATGAGAATTCTACTTTTAAAACTTATTCTGCAGTATCCAACTCCACAATTTAGAAGTTTTAGACACTTTATAACTCAAAATAAAGAAAATAAAACCTCTATCAATGTGCATTTAATCTCTATTTAAAAAAAACTACATTCATTCCCTTCTTTTTGGGGGTATGGGTCAATGATCAAATGAAAAGTCCTAATTACATTCCGCCCTATTGTGATACCATATGATTCTTGTTATTCTGTTCCCAATTGCATAAACGGATACACATCCACTACAATTTCCCTGTAAAAAAGTGTTTCTTTTTGTTATTATGTGTTTCTTTCTTACTGACAATAAGCAATTTCATTTTTTAAATTACTTAGTATCATAACGGTTTACATAATTCATCGATTCTCCATTCGAAACATCTATCTTGGAGCTCCCACAATATATATATATATATATATATATATATATATATATATATATATATACCGTTAAGCTTCTAAATATCATTAGAATTATAGTGACATAGAGGATAAAAATATAATTAATGATAAAGCCTATCAACAAATGGCAAGAAGCCATCCTTTAGAAAGTCACCCACATATATTCTTAACAAAAAAAACCTCTGCAATATCAAAATGTACCATAAAATCTGTGATTATCCTATAAAATGGACATCCACTGTATCCAACATTTAGTGTACTTTTTCTGAACGACATACAACACAATTTCAACACGGCTAGGGCATCAACATCTTACTATTGTACAAATGCCACATGCCAAAATTATAAATATCATTATTTAGTCATTCTTCTATATAAGACAACGCATATTCTTACCAAAGACATAAATAAATTAAAACCATCTGCAATACTAACATTTTTTCTGAAAGTGGTTAAGGATCGATTAGTTTAAACTATAAAACTCTTGCAGCAAAATAGAAAGTAACCATATGTGGTTCCACAAGAAGTGCAAAAGCAAAAAGGCAACATATAGTCTAGTTTAACCTAAAGAGCAGGCTCCTAACATATAGAACAACTTTTTGAGCCATTCCCAAGTCTTACAGAGCACAAAGTAAACCTATTTTAGCTTAATTTCTATCATTGCATCTAGATCTAACAAAAAATTGTCGATGAACAATAAAAGCTTCACCTTTTTTTATATTTATTGAGTACAATAGGAAGCAGAGAAAGAGATTCCCCAAAGCATCAATATCAAAACCTGAAATGGAGATGAAACACAGAAGAAATCATAAAAAAACTTATATATATTATAATTTCTCTATTTTGAAAACTATTGGAAAAAATAAAAATATAATAGATTAAATCCCCATAAGGTGAGTTTCTTGTTCAATCCTCTTCGGTTCAGCCAAAATTGTATAATTTCCTCTGGTGTATGCTGCCATAGAAGTCTTATGTGTGTCTCTTTATTCCAGGTAATAGTTTGCGGTTCCATACTCTATTTGAAGTTCATAACCTTAGTCCCAATACCTCCATGAGTTTGGAGGAACCTCATCAAAACCCTCGACTCCTTCCATTTATCCCGCTGTTGTAAAATGTTTATTGGAATTGAAGAGTTCAAAACTCTTAGATCGTTTAGATCTTTCACAAGTATGATAAAAGAATTCTAACAGTTTAAGAATAAATTAAGAATGAACACAAAACAGAATCAAATATGAGCTTATGATTCAAACTGATTCACGCTTCAGCAGAGCTCGATGAAGAACTTCCGTTGTAGAGGCGAGCTAGGGTTTACAAAACAGTGAATACGAAAAACAATGAAAGCGCTAACTTCTAAGCCTGCATGCATGCAGCTTATATACTAAACCCTAATGCAAAATAATGCACGGCTGAACAGGCCCAATACCGGCAACTAAACTAGGCTATGGATCGAGCCCATGACACAATTCACTAGACTCAACAATCTCCCCCTTTGCGTCAAATGAGGCGAGAGATTATTTCTTCTGAGCAGGTCTCACCGTCTTTATAACTTTGAACAGTTTAAGAATAATGGCGAGAAGAGTCTGTCGGAATAAAATGTACCACTTCAGGATGTCGACGAACAACTTTTTATCAGCAGCAGTGTTCTGGTTGCACCTTTGTATAATTTCCAATATATGCTCGAGACAGGACGTCGAGAAAAGGTGTTTGTCAACAAGAGCGAACATGCACTTTTGACCTTCGCCCCTGAGAAACATTACTGTGTGATACTTGGAATCAATCTTCCCCTTGATCATGGAATTAACATTGCCATCTCTGCCCATCGGTTTGATCGTTGGTCACTTGTGTATGGCAGATGCAATTTCCTGGTCCATCTTTGCTACCTCATGTATGTAGCAAACAAGCATACGCTTGACATGATCAATAATTGGTTGATACTCCTGAGGATTTAATAAAAGTATATTGTTGAGGAGTATCCAGTCATGGGAGTTAAGGTTCGGTAGATCAGCAAGGGAAAAGTGGTGAACAGAGCCTTCGGTTCCTCTAGTCACTCTGAACTTGACATTAATGAATTTCCCTGCTGAATAGGGCTTCATCACCTTGACGGTGGTTATCTTCTTTGAACTCCATGTCTGATATTGAGGTTGAGCAAACTCCAAGTAAAACTCTAACAGATCCTTATCTACCTTCGGGTCTGGAGATGGAATGGCAGCAGTGGAGTTGAAACAATGGAAGATGAATGCCTTTCTAGTGATTGGCATATCGAACTGTGCATCCCTGGAGTTTTCAAGGCTGAATGACATTATTGGTTCGAGCCATAGAACGGATGGCTCGTCAATCGCACACCTCTGAAGCGATTCTTTAGTCCATTCAGGGAACATCGCCCTTTTCTTTTCAAGGAGCTCCGCCTCCTTTCGCTTCTGTTCTATCTCAGCTCGCTCCTTCATAGAAATGTAGTCAGTTCGTTTTTCTGAAGAATCAACCTTTGGGACAGGCTTCCTCAGAACTTCAGCGTAGACATCATCTTCGTTGTCGGTATCATCTTCACCGATTTTCTTCTTTTTCTTTTCCTTATTACTGACCGAAGCTTCATTACCCTTCGGTTCAGCAGCTGGCTTGGAGGTAGATGGAGGAGGTTGATTTGTTTCTTGCTTTTCTTGCTTCAACTCTTTCTCTCCCCCTTGTTGCGGTTGAACACCAGTCACCGGAACACCCTCGATACGGCTGAGGACGTCTAGTGTCGGTCGGAGCTTTTCTGCCAAATGCCTTTGGGTGGTGATAGTGACAAGGGGATCATGACCTTCAATTAGATGAAGAAGGATTGAGTGAACGTCTACAGTAGAACTCCTTATAACCTCCCTCTCTGACTTGAGGCCATCAATCTCAGCATGAGCAGTTCACAACTTGTGAGTTTGCAATTTAAGCTGATTTGTGCGTCTGGCAAGCTCATCCATAACACCATTTTCCATAGCTAAGTCTGCTTGTAGTTGAGATAAGCGTTCGTTGACATTAGCATGGAACACGTCATTCGCCTGTTCAATAGCAAAGCGTGCTTCTTCAACCTTCAAGCATTCAGACTAAAGAGTCTGTTGAAGAGTTTCTACAGAAGAAGTAACTGTAGCAGCATTCTTGGCAGCAGCAGCCTGCAAAGAGTCTAAAAATATGTGAGCCTGGGAAATTAATTTATCGACTTTTGCGGTCGCTTCCTTGCACTCCTTTGTAGAGGCATCAACAGCACGAGAGGCCTGTTGACACTGAGAAGTGAAGGCTTCAATAGCCTTGGCTGCAGCAGTTAAGGAGGCTGAATGTTCTGCAACAACTAATGAGAACAGAGCCTTTAATGCATCATCTGAATACGCCCCGGAGGAAGAGGAGGAAAGCAGTTGATCTAGCTTGTTGTTTACCGCTTTGAGATGACGTTTGGTGATAGGCTCATCTTCATCATCCTCACTCTGGACACGATAAGGACTGAAGTATGTGGAGTCAAACTCCAAGTCCTCACCGCCCAAAATCGGGGTTGTTTCTGTAGAAGGTGTTGGAGATAAGGGTTTGGAAGTAGTTGGAGATTCAGTTGTTGAAGTAGGTTCGGTTACTGGTGGTTTGGGAATAGTGAAGGTAGGTTTTGTAGTGGTGGTAGAGGTTGTATCTGTGAAAATGGGAGTGGAAATAGGTATTGAAGTGAAGGGTTGAGAGGTGGTTGTTTTAGAGATAGGAGGGATAGAAGTAGGAATTGTAACAGGTGAAGGTGAAGGAGGCAAAGAACGAACCGGAATTTCTGGAGTAGGGGAGCGAGGTGGAGTATCCCCTCGGCCCGGAGCCTCTTCATCAGAACTTTCGTTCTCAGAGTCTGAAGATGGAGTGTTCTTCTGCCTAGGAGGAACATATTATGAATCCGAACTGCTTGAGGATTGAAGAATAAGTTTCCTAGCAGACTTCTTCTGCTTTTTAGGTTGAGGTTGAGAAGGAGCAGCTTTATCAGTCTTCCTCTTCTTGGGGGTCTGCCCCTTGGATGGTTTTGTTACAGGTCCCTCCTTCTGTGATTCAGGTTTCTTGCCCCTTTTGGCTGGTTTATCAGCTTCTTCAATTGAACGAACCATTGTAGGAGTAAGCTCACGTGGACCAACGGACTTACGTTTTCTGTACTGCTGAAGAAGATTGCTTGATGCTGAGATAGAACCAAGCATTGTTTCAGGAATAGAGCCAATGTACGAGAATTTGGTAGGATCAGTGATGATGATCTCCATCGTATGAAAGGTGGCGATGGAGGAAAACAAGGAATCCGCCATAATAGGGACACGATTGCGATCCATTGCCCATTTGGTGATAATGGTCCAGAAACGCCCACATGAAATTTCTGAGTGCTTTGACGAAGAGAGTAGACTTTGAACCAACTGCTACCAAATTATAGACCCATAGTCAAGGTTGAGCCCGCTGTACAACCCATACAACACCGTCATAAAAGCCTTGCTAGCACAGTCAAAACCAGCACTTCGCTTAGATAAACCCTTGAATAAAAGAGTGAATAGGCCATTCCATTGAGGAGGAAGGCAGGACTTCTTGAACTTCGTGACGATAGTTAGGGTTTCAGTATACCCCATCTAATAAAACATGGTAAACAGTTGGCCAGTTGTTATAGAATCAGGGTTTACCAGAGACGGATCTTGAGAAAGACCGATTAGGGCACAGAATCAGCTCTTAGAGATAGAGACCTTCTCATCGTGAAGCTCGAAGTGGATACGTTCATTGGCCTTGTCGAAGAACGCCGTAGAGTAGACATGGGATAAGAATGACATAGGCACAATTTCAACCTTTGTCAGTGCCTCGACAAGTGGAGAGTGTTTGAGACACTCAACCACATACAACATGTACGTATCATAAACGAAGGGAGTGAGATCGATGATTAGGTTTTGTTGGGGTTTTATAGTGAGTAGGGGTTGACGAACTGAGGTATCATGAACATATGAAGATTCTGCCATTGTAGGAGCTTGAGAATGACGATGAACAGTGCAGAAAATAGGCGGGTTTCTTTAAGAGCTTTTTGGAAGTGATAAAGGTTGAGAGAGTCCCGTTCCAATTCCTTTTATACATACAAGGAAGAGAGAGAAGAATCCGGCTGAAATCTTGGATTATCTCTAAAATCTCGCCTGAATTGATGTGTGAACAGTTGGCATGCCGAAAATGACGCAGGAGAGAGAAAAACTTTTCCCCTTTTTCACGCCTTTTCATAAAATCACCTTTTTCAAATCGCCAAACCGTGTGAATTTCTGTTGAGTCAGCTACCTTTTCATCCCTATCGTTTCACCTAACGACGCTTGAATGTTTGTGCCTTGATAATCTGCGTAAAACTTAGAGTTTTGGAAAATTAACAATTTTCGTGCAAAGGGTGTAAAAGGTAAAGAAATAAAACAAGTATTTTGGGATTATCTGTGATGTCGTATTTAGACATAAACCAATTGATTCTGGGCAAAAATCACTTCCTTCAACGTCAAGAGAGACATTGAAGTGCTTGCTTGGTTTCCCATGAAATAACGATCAAAAATTTGTTGAGAAGTTTTGAAAGGCATCTTTTAAAGGTTAAAGTTGGTGGCTTTCGCTTCAATTCATAATTCCGATACTTAACATAAGATCAAAAAGAGAATGAAGTACTTGTGAGATCATTGTGATCTGTTGAACAAGTAGGTGAGAAATAATTTTATAGTGACGAGAGAATTTAAGAAATCTCAAAAAAAATAAACTGGATCTTTTAGGGTTAAAGAAACCTTGGTGAAAGGCAATCTCATAAAGATCACTAAAAAAAAGAGATTCCATTTGGTAACAAGTAAGATCTTGAATTTTTGAATTCACCGTCAATGCATTAGTGGTGTTGAATTTTGGGTTTCACTTAGTACATAGTAGCATGTGACTAAGATCATGAACACAGATTTTGTATAACCATAAACCTCAGTGGTTAAAACTGAGAGTCTTAGGGGTTATAGTGATGAAACGAAATATAATGGAGAAAGATGATGGAGATGGTATAAGAAGCGAATGTACCTCTGCTTATTAAAGAAAAGATGGTCTAAGCAGACAACTCTAAACTCAGTGTGAGTAGAGTAAGGTAGCTCATGATTAGAGTGAACTTGATAGCCTGGATTGGGAAAACATGATTGGTGTAGATCATGTTATTAAGGCTTCACTCAGAATCAGTTGAGGCTTGAGTCTACATACAACAGTATGCTTCTAGGGACACCTAACTAAGGAAAAAAGATTTACCTGCCGGAGATGCGTCATCGAGAATCACACTTAGATAGAAAAACGTTAGAAATATGGAAAATAGTAAAAATACAGAAAATATTTTTGGATTTTTGTGAAAATTGACCAATTGAACGAGAAGAAGAAAAATATATTTTTGGGATTTTAGAAATGGAAAGGAAGTAATAATAAAAAAAATATACAAAAGAATACATTTGAAACGCCTAAAAAAATAAGGAAGTTCAGAAGGACTGAACCCGAAATAGACCGAACGCTCGGTTCATTTCGGTTCATGGACCAACTTCACCCGAAATAGATCGAACCCGAAATGGACCGAACCCGAAATAGACCGAACGCTCGGTTCATTTCGGTTCATATAGGTTCACTCTATTTCGCTTGTTACCTTTATGGGAGCGAAGGCGATTTCGGTATTGACTCGGATTGCATCATTCCTAGGCCTTGTAAGATCTTATTGAAGCTTGTTTCAGGTAAAGCCTTTGTGAATATGTCTGCCAGTTGATCAGTCGTTCTGACGAAGTGAATTTCGACGTTGTCATCTTCGACGTGATCCTTGATGAAATGATATCTCAGTGCGATATGTTTAGTGTTCGAGTGTTGCACTGGATTGTGACAAATTCTGATTGCGCTTTCAGAGTCATAGTATAAGGGGATTTTCTTCATGTTTAAGCCATAATCCTGGAGTTGACTCTGTATCCATACGACTTGAGATGTACAAGATGCTACAACAATGTATTCGGCTTCTGCAGTGGATAACGACACGCAAGTTTGTTTCTTGGATTGCCAACTGACTAATTTTCCATCCAGAAATTGACATCCTCCTGTGGTGCTTTTACGATCTAATCCACAGCCACCTAGATCAGCATCTGAAAAGGCTTGCACGAAAAATCCGGAATTGGCTGGATACCATAGACCGAGAGAGGAGGTTCGCTTCAGATAGCGAAAGATGTTCTTCACTGTTTGAAGATGAGGTTCTCGAGGGTTGGCTTGAAATCGAGCACAATAACATACTGAGAACATGATATCAGGTCTACTGGCTGTAAGATACATCAAAGACCCGATCATCTGTCGATAAAGCGTTGTATCAGCTGCTGGTTTCTCCAATGATGGTGTAGTTTCGTTCCAAAAGCCATCGGTACTTTTACTTTAGAGTCTCCCGTCATTCCAAACTTGGTGAGCAAAGTCTTGGTATATGCTTCCTGATTAATAAAAATGCCTTCGGGTCCTTGTCTAATGTTCAATCCAAGAAAGAAATTAATAGGACCCATTGAGCTCATCTCAAACTTAGTTTCCATCAACTTTCGGAATTCAGCTATTAAGCTAGGATTCGTGGAGCCAAAGATGATGTCATCAATGTAAATTTGGACTATCATAAGGTGGTTACCTTATCGCTTACTAAAGAAGGTTGGGTCAACCGAACCTTGTTTGAATTTTGACAATTTTAAGAAACGATTAAGAGTTTCATACCATGCTCTGGGAGCTTGTTTCAGGCCATACAGCTTTGTCGAGGATATAGCAATGATCAGGATACTTTTCGTTTACAAATCCTGGCGGTTGCTCAACATACACGGTTTCTTCAAGTTCACCATTGAGGAAGGCACATTTGACATCCATTTGATAGACTTCAAAATTCTTGTGAGCAGCGTACGCTAGAAAGAACTGAACAGATTCCAATCTAGCCACTGGAGCGAATGTTTCTTCATAATCTATTCCCTCTTCTTGACAATATCCTTTGACCACCAGCCTTGCTTTATTACAATGACATTTCCTTCTTTGTCCATCTTGTTTTTGAATACCCATTTGAGACCGACAACCAAAGCATCCTTTGGTGTTGGAATAAGACGCCATACCTTGTTTCTTTCAAACTCATTTAGCTCATCCTGCATTGCTTGAACCCAGTCTGAATGATCAAGAGTTGAATTAACAGTCTTTGGCTCGATTTTGGACACGAATGAATTGAACATACAAAACTTGACTTTTGAAAATAGAGCAGCCTGTTTCGCTTTGATTTGAGATCGTGTTAACATCTTTTTAGAGGATTCCCCAATAATTTGAGTTTGGGGATGATCTTTGGTCCATTTCACAAGTGGAGGAAATTTTGGATCATAGATGGGATCCAATTCAGCATTAATTTCTTCTTCGAGTTCAGACAAGTTGTCATCTTCACTAACTGTTTTCTCGCCCTCGAAGAATAATTCATGTTTAGGACCAACATTTGTACTTCCTTCATTTGTTGGAGATTCAGTGGAGGTGGATGTATTTGTTGATGAGTCCTCCCCCTGGAAAGAAAAACCTTGATCATGATGAGGAGAAGAACCCTCCCCCTCGACAGTAGGATGGTCATCAGAAGGTTGGCTTCCAACTGTATCTTCGGTTCCTTTGGATTGTTCATCAGCCATTTTCCTAGCAGCATCATCTATAACTTGTTTCATATTGTCAACTTTGTTGTCTTTAGCAGTTGACTCTGAGTCGATCGCTTTCTGAGGTTCATCAAACAAGAGCATGAATTGGTCAAAAAGATTTGAGATTGAGACAGTAATCTGACCGTTCTTTGGAAATATGTCTTGTGATGCATCTTCGGTTGCCCTTAACTTCTTAACATAACTATCATCAAAAGTGACATAGTATGTTTCTTCAATTTTCTTCGAGCGTTTATTGAGAACTCTATATGCCTTGGAGTTCAGGGAGTAGCCTAAGAAAATTCCTTCATCCGCCTTAGCATCGAACTTGTTGCGATTCTCTTTGGAGTTGAAAATGAAGCATCTAGAACCGAACACATGAAAGAATTTCACGTTTGTTTTTCGATTGTTCAGAATCTCGTAAGGAGTAATGGAGAACAGTTTATTCAAGTAAGATCGATTCTGAGTATAGCATGCAGCCGCAATTGCATCAGCCCAGAAGTATAATGGTAGGGATGCGAAGCATAACATGGTGCGAGCAGCTTCACACAAGGATCGATTTCTCCTTTCAACAGTGCCATTTTGTTGTGGAGTATAAGGGGCTGAGAAATTGTGAGTTTTCCCCTTTTCAGCAAGAAAACTTTTGAAATCTTTGTTTTTGAATTCCAGTCCATTATCGCTCCTTATATTACGAACAATCTTTCTGAGTTGTGTCTTTATCTGTTTAATGAAGAGCTTGAGCTTTGTTACAGCTTCAGACTTTTGCTTGAGAAAGAAGGTCCATGTGAACCTTGAGAAATCGTCTACTATAACCAGAATATATTTGTTTCCTCCAATTCTTTCGATGGACGATGGACCACATAAATCAATATGCAGTAACTCCAATGGTTCTATTACCTTAGTGTTGGTTATAGAAGGATGGCTCTGACGACTCTGCTTTCCCATTTCACATGCTGCATAGAGATGTTCTTTATCGAATTTCAGAACTGGAAGTCCTCGAACATGATCACCTAAGACTAATTTGTTGATGTCCTTGAAGTTCAGATGAAAGAGCCTCCTGTGCCATAACCAGCTTTCATCGGAGTGAGCCTTTGTGAGTAAACAGATTGTTGGTTTTCCCTTTATCGGATTGAGGTTCAGTGGATACATTTCTCCTTTTCACTTGGATCTTAAAAGAACGTTGCTTGACTTCTTCTCAACAATTTCTGAGCCTTCGTCGTCGAAAGATACTTTCAACCCGGTACCAACCACCAGCTGTGATACACTTATGAGATTGTGTTGGAGCCCTTCAACGTATGCTACCTTCCTTATGGAGAATTCGCCGTTAGTGATCATTCCGTAGCCTTTAATAGTTCCAAACGAGTTATTGCCATACTTTACAATGTTGCCATCTTTTAGAGAGCGAAACCCCCTTAGTTCCTCCTTCCTTCCTGTCATGTGACGGGAGCAGCCACTGTCAATGTACCATTCTTCGTCAAATTGCTCGTCACGTATAACCTGCAAAAAAATTAAGCAGATTTAGGAACCCAAAGTTTCTTGGGTCCTTGTGAGCCTTTTACAGGACATAGTATTGTAAGAGAAATATCAACCATATATGTGCATTTAATTAAAGTGGTTTCATCTTTTCTTTTAATGGTGAAAACTTTAATTTTTGTTGACTTAGGAGAACTAGGGTTTTTGACAGAAGGACTAGAATTTAAAGATTTGGAATTAGGAGAGACGTTAGGTTCTTGATATTTGAGATCAGACTTGTAGGCTTGAGGACCGAAACTTTTCTTTTGGTTGGAGCTGGACGAGGGACCGAAACTTCCCTTTCGGTTGTTTAGGGATGAGGGACCGAAACTTTCCTTTCGGTTGTTTACGGATGAGGGACCGAAACTCTCCTTTCGGTTGTAGTTGGAAGATGAACCGAAACCACCCTTTCGGTTGTTGATGGGTGATGGACCGAAACCGCTCTTTCGGTTGTATTCACTTGAGGGACCGAAACTACCCTTTCGGTTCCAATCTTTTGAAGGACCAAAACCGCTCTTTTGGTTCCTGTCGTAACTGTGCTTCTGGTTCCTTGAGTTTTCCTCCAATTTAGACTTTCTTTCAATCCTTACAAAATCAGGATTTTGAGATTTCCAAAATCGTTTTCTTTCGGAGAGATTCTTCTTGTATCTTACGTTCCGTTGATGCTTTCGATCGGCGACCTGTTTGGGATTTCTATGAATGTTGGCCTTTCTTTTAGAAGCATGAGCACAACAGTCACTCTTTGTTGAAGAAGTATCACTCGTGGTTTGCTTCGGTTCATCCACATATGGTTTGGTTCCACTTGTGCTCGGCACATTGTACTTTGTAGGGTCATTTAGTGGTTCAGGTATATATCTACCTTTCACTCTCCATGAGGTTTTCTGAGAGAGGCCCTTCGTCTCGTCTGCGTTGTCGATTGGGGCTGACCAAAAGTACTCATCACATCCACCAACATTGTCTTCTTCTACCATCGCTGTTAACTCTGCAGTTTGTTTTGGAGTGACCCCCGACACAGTGTAAACTTGATTTGGGGTAGTTTGAACCTTTTGGTACACAACAACTTTAGCTTTGAGAGTTTTGGTCTTGTCGGTAGTGGAGCGAGCAAACTCAACAGAGTTTTCAGAAATGAGGTTCTTATTGGACTTTGGTTCATTCTTGGCTAATTCAGAACAGTCTACCAAATCTTCTACATAAATTTCACTCATATCATCGTCCTCATTAAGTTCAGATGTATTTTCAACATCAATTTTGTTATCTGAACTTAGGTTGGCATTCAATGAGTCAAAATTTTGTATAGTTTCGGCTCTCAGTTTCAATCTATCATTTTTATCTAGTAGAGTTTTGAGCATGTCCTTGTGGTCCTTGGACTTTATGTAAGATTCAATTTTGTCCAGACCTATCTTATATGCTGGGGACACTTCATCAGAGGACACAACACTTTCATAGTTGTATGCTTCTGCATCGATTTCATCCTCCTTTAATTCAAGGAAAGGTAAAATCATACGATGAATTTTCTTCCCTATTTCACAATCAAGATGCAACTGAGTAATGTTAAAATAAAGCCTCTTAGCAATTAAACAAAAAACGTTTCTCTGTTTGAGAAATTTAAGATTGTCTTTTTGCAAATAAATAGAATCATCTTTTGATCTAATTAATTCCTTTTCCTTTTGCTCGATCCACATTCTTCGTTCCTCACTATTTGATGAAATCCTGCTGATTTGATCAGTTAGGTTAGAATTTGTGACACGGGTTTGGGTAAGACTGCTACTTATGCTAGAGAATTTTGACTTCAAATTATTTAATTCCTTTTCATAATTATTAGCAGGTATTTTTAGAGAAGCAAGAATATCTTGTACCTTTTTGATCAACTCATCACATTCGTTGATCTGAGCACTGACAGGCTTGGCAGCAAAACATCTGTCCTCTCGCTCTCTTTCTTCTTCAACTCCCCCATCAGTTGTGTATCCTCTCATTTGGGACACACCCTCAGTCACTGCAAAACATCTTCCCATTGACTGCTCTGCTTTTTCCATCATAGCCTTTCCGTGAGTAGGCTTCCTGACTTCATCATCCTCCGAATTTGTGGACCAGACTTCCACACCTCTAAACTCATCACTGTTGGTCGAACCCTGCACAATTAAAGCATTCATAGTAGAATTATTAACAACAGACTTTCTTTTCTTTATTTCCTCCAATCTTCTCAGGATGCTCGCTTCCTCATCATCTTCGCCTGTCTTCTCATCTTTCTTTCTCAGCATGCAGTCTTTGGCAAAATGATTTTTTCCTCCATAGTAATGACAATCAAATCATGAGTCGCCTCCAGTCTTAGTCTCCTTCTTTGACTCTTCAAAATTTGATCCCATCTTCGGTTCCTCCTTGACCCGTTCGGCGCTATAACTTCCCTGCCAATTTCGGTTTTTGTTGGCTGGGAATTTCTTCTTGATGAATTTTCTAGGGTTTGACACCATCATTGCATATTCCTTGCCGGTTAGATCAAAATCAGCAAGATCTAATTCTTCTTCTTCTTCGATCAAACTCTTTACTTTAGAGACAAGAGCTAGAGAACCAAGACCCGAAACAACATTTGTTTCTTTCAATAAGGCATTCTCATGGGATTTAAAAATACCCACAAGCTTTGCCAAAGAGTATGACTTGAACTGTTCATGAGCTTTGACAGTTGACACAACGGCCATCCATCCAGATTTGAGACCATTCATGAAAGTGACCTTCTGTTCAATCACCTTTCTGTCAATCTCATGCTTTATCATCTTGCTTAAAAGATGATTGAAACGATCAAAAGTTTGGACAAGCTTTTCTTCAGGCTTTTGCTTAAAATCACCAAACTCTGATAACAGGAGCGTTTGAATAGAATGTTCCAGATCTTCATCTGTGGAATATAATTCCTTCAATCTATCCCAGATCTCCTTAGCTGTAGCACAGGAACTTACCAAGCAAAACGTATCTGATTGCAGCGCAAACCTTATCATCCTTAGAGCTTTGATGTTGCACTGAAACTTCTCTTTTTCATCCTGAGGAATGTCTTTGACGTCATTAACAAGTTGATTGTATTCCTTCTGCATTTTAACAATCTTTGACGTGCTAGAATGAGCGAATGGGCCTGAAGTGATTGCTTCCCAGATTAGATACCCATTGTCCTCTGATCCAATCACGTAGTCTTCAAAGTGATGCGTCCAGACTTCATAGTCTTGTGTATACAAGATCGGTATTCTTGTTGTAGACCCTATGCTGTTGGAGATATTGATCGGATTGGTTTGAGAATCGTCCATAGACATCGTGAATACTTTTGATCGAAAACCTGTAAAAGACCAGACTTGTAATTTTTCAATTAAGGTTGGATTAACAATTAATGAGATACGTCAATAAAGAGTGACGGCTCAATAAATATCAATCAATGCGAAATAAAAACCCTACGAACTTCTTTGACAGAAGAGGTGTGTATAAATTAGACAGTCTCCTGCTCTGATACCAATTGAAGAGTTCAAAACTCTTAGATCGTTTAGATCTTTCACAAGTATGATAAATCACGCCTCAGCAGATCTCGATGAAGAACTTCCGCTGTAGAGGCGAGCTAGGGTTTACAAAACAGTGAATACGAAAAACAACGAAAGCGCTAACTTCTAAGCCTGCATGCATGCAACTTATATACTAAACCCTAATGCAAAATAATGCACGACTGGACAGGCCCAATACCGACAACTAAACTAGGCTATGGATCGAGCCCATGACGCAATTCACTAGACTCAACAGGAATATTATTTTAGGAGACAAAGAAGAAGAGAAAGTGAGACAAATAGCAATATGTTTGTGGTACAACATTGTTGGAATGCCTTGCCTTTTCACAAAATTCCTATATTACAAAGCACATAATAGTAAGAAATGAAATTAAGGCTCGAGCCCTTTTTATGAATCGATTTTATACCTTGGATGAATCAATTGATTTCATGATTTTTACTCAAATGAGAGATCTGCAGCAAAAAAACCCAACAATACAAAATGCATTAACACTAAACTGCAAGGATTAAAATCTAATTGCATACAAACATCTTTTGTATATTTAAATAAAAAAGAAAACCTTGATCAGCTGCACCAACTAAGAAGTTTCAATTTAGCCTAATCATGAAAACTATGTAAAGTGATAAGAAAAAGAAATTGAATATGATGTTGAATATTGTGTTACCCATATGAGGGAAAATTGGACTTGTGGGATAGAAATCACTTGTGGTGGTAGTGATTGGACGTCATATGTCACTTGGAATATTATTTTAAGTTAATAAGAAATTATTGGTCAGAAGGAAACAATTGAGTAGGATGATAGTAAGAAAAATCTTATACCTGGTTCACTGTTGTGTTTGGAGCATCTCATTAAACTCCGACAACCAAAAAATATGGAGATAATGAAATAAACACACTATTTGGTACCTCAACATCAAAGTGAAAATCCTAATAGAAAAACACGACTTACCAATATGTCATACTTCTAGTTTAGGACTTATATCAAACAATTGGTGGGCTTGAGGTGGTGATGCAAAAAGATATGAAATTTCACCTATATATGAAATTTAAAGTTAGATCGATCTAAGACTGTGTTCTTCCTGTGTCAAATGCCATTCACCAGAAATCCAATTAATTCATAAAAACTAAAAAAACATTAAATTAATATATATTCAAATAGCATCTTAAATGAAAAATTAATAGTGACTTACGTTGGTTTCAAAGGTTTTGATTCCAATTTTTTTCTTCTTACTTGATAGAAGATTTGGAGGTAGAGCAAGAAGAACCATCTCACAAAACACCTGTACCTGGAAACATTTTACATAAAAATAAATTATTTCTTACAAATAAAAAAAAAGGAGAGATGGACAAGAAATATTGGGGAGGAAGTAGAAAGAAGAGAGGGTGAAGATGGCGGTGGAAGATGTGGGTTAATCGAATCCATCTCCATCTGATTTCAGAAATTATAGGTCAAAGCATGGGTTCATCAGATCCCTCTCCATATGTTTACAAGAAAACACAGGTGAAATCAACTCTAGAGAGGAGAAGGGAAATCAAGATGGAAATCAAAACCGACAAAAAAAAATACATGCATAAATCTATGGGTGTAGGCTTGGTCGTTCTCGATCCATGAAATTCAAAATCAAATAGGTTTGGTCCATTAGTAATCAGGGTATTTTACCTCTTTTTAGTCGATAAAGAGTAGCAGGGGGTCCATTAGTACGTTGGTGGTTTAGTGGTGGCAGGGGTAAATGGTGGTGGTGAGTGGTGTTAGTGTTTTCTGACTGAGAGAGGAAGAAAATTTGCTTCATAGAAAGAGAAACGGGAAATGATATCGGAGAAGGAGAAGAGTGCCTAATATAAGGGGAGGGCTTGCCAGAATTGAAAGATTGTTGCCAACATCTCGGGGCTTCATCAAATATTAAAGGACTCGTTCGTCTTCGAGAGATAAGAGGAGATTCAGTTGATTGTTGACCGGATAAGATTTGTTGCATAAATTCATTGTACAAACCGCATTATGTCTTATACCTCTTAAAATTCAGCAAAGTATGCTAAATGCTTATTAAGGTGTGTGTGTGTGTATATATATATATATATATATATATATATATATATATATATTATAAAGGAAATCTCACTATTTCTAAAAATAACTTCAATATAATAATAATATTTTTTTAAGACGTCCAAATGATTTAGCCAATAATACAAAGAACCAATAAAATAATATTACATTTATAACTTAACCCTATTTAAGTGGAAAAGATATGCAAAGATTCAAACTAAAAATATATTATGCCTAAAATAAAGTTAATAAATCTTTATCTATCATACCAAATAAAAACGTATCCCATATATTGTGGAAAATTGAAAATCATAGACGGCGATTCAAATTTTAAAATTGAAGGTTACAATTCCGCTTTTATTATTGAGGTTAATACGTGGATAATATATTAAAATATGTCAAATAATATTGATTATAATATTTATCTTTATTATACCAAATACACAAAAATACAAGTTAGTTTTTAATATAGATTATTAATATGAAGTGAAAATGACCGACAAAGTTATTCATTTTTTTATTTTTTTAAATTTAAAACTTGTACTTTTTAAATAAAGTAGTAATAAGAATTATTATACACATATACACGTCATTTATATCAAATCTAAAAATAAGAATTATCAAAAATAATTTCAATATGAAGAAAATAAACTATGCATTTTACATTGTTTATTATTATTACTTTTATATTTGAAAATATTTGACAAAACAAGAAAGTAACTCTTAAATAAAAACAAACTGAATGATTAATAATTCTTGACAATAAAAATCAAACATGTCTAATTTAAATTGATCGGAAACCAACTATTTTAATAATACTATATTGATTAATACCCAATAAATTATTAAATACAAAGACTTCATATTATAACTCAATATGTATACCACAAAAAACAATAGAAAAATGTGGATAATATAAAAAAAATCTTGTAAAAGGACTAGATGTGTAATTTGCCCTATTATTTAAAAAAAAAAAACTCGAAAATATGGACAACAATAATATAATTTTATTTTTAACACAGAATAATAATACAACTTATATGTTAAAAGAAAACAATATACAAAATACTTTGAGACTAAAAATCGTCTACTTCATTGTGTTATTTATGGATTTTTACATGTTTCCGCAATGAAACAAATTGTCGCAAGAAATTTATTTATTGAAGTTTTTAACTTTCGTTTAAAAACTATTCACCGAAATGAAACTAATTGCTGAAACAAAGTTATATATATATATATATATATATATATATATATATATATATATATATATATATATATATATGATGAACTATTCCATAAATTAAAAAACTTTATAAGTCATAAGTTTTTTTTTTTGGGAAAATGACTCTTGAGGGTAATTAACTTTTGCGTTTGTATTCATTTGGTCCATTTTTTTGTATTCAATATACAATCGAACTTGTTGTTGGTGTTTATCATAGCCATTTTGACCGACTTTTGACCTGTGATAGCCGGTCAAAGGGTTATGGTGAACACAAACAACAAGTTCGATGATATATTGAGTACAAAAAAAAGGAAAGTGACCAAATGAGAACAAACGCAACAGTTGGTTACCCTCCTGATTCATTTTCCCTTTACTCATTTACAACAAATCCCACATCATCTCCTACTGATATTAATGACTTTATGAGATTCATTTTTGCTTCTCTTCAAAACATAACCTACGAAAGGACATTATTCATGCATGTACAACTTTGTAATGCACTTGAATATTTATTAGGGGAATCTTGACTAAGCAGGAGTATTTCATGACTACATTTACATTTCCAATCAAATGATTTATCGTATCATGGATTCTAGACAAGTTTACAAACGAGTGGAATCACAAGTGCTATGATTTTTAAGTTTACTTAGCTTTAAGATCGAACTCATGGGATAAGATACAACATCAATATGTACAATATTATGGTGATGTGTCTACAAAAGCAGCATGATATTGTATATATTGATGTTGTATCTTATCCCATGAGTTCGATCTTAAAGCTAAGTAAACTCAAAAATCACAGCACTTGTGATTCCACTCGTTTGTAGACTTGTCTAGAATCCATGATACGATAAATCATTTGATTGCAAATTTAAATGTAGTCATGAAATGCGCCTACTTAGTCAAGATTCCCCTAATAAATATTCAAGTGCATTACAAAGTTGTACATGCATGAATAATGTCATTTCGTGAGTTATGTTTTGAAGAGAAGCAAAAATGAATCTCATAAAGTCATTAATATCAGTAGGAGATGGTGTGAGATTTGTTGTAAATGAGTAAAGGGAAAATGAATCAAGAGGGTAACCAACTGTTGCGTTTGTTCTCATTTGGTCCCCCTTTTTTTTGTACTTAATATACCATCGAACTTGTTGTTTGTGTTCACCATAACCCTTTGACCGGCTATCACAGGTCAAAAGTCGGTCAAAAGGGCTATGGTAAACACCAACAACAAGTTCGAAGGTATATTGAATACAAAAAAAAGGGACCAAATGAATACAAACGCAAAAGTTAATTACCCTCAAAAGTCATTTTCCTTTTTTTTCCCAAACATCCCCTTAATCCCCTTAACGTTGGCCGTCCAAATAAACTTTATAAAACAAGTCACTATTTTAAACTCCTCACGATATAAAACATTATAAAAAATGAATGATTTTGCAAGATATTTTGAAATTAAATTTAACACTAAATATTATTGTAAAACTACTAAATGGTCGATATAATTTTTTTGTTAAATTTGGTGTGGTTTTATTTGACATTTTGATTCTTTTTGGTAGTCGATATAATTTTTTTGTTGGACTTGGGTGTTGTTTTGGACTTTTGTTGACATTTTGATTCTTGCTCGTGGCACTTTGATAAGTTGCTTTTAAAGTCCTCAAACGTCCGCTAACTTCCATACTACACTTATACTGTATCTTCCATCAATGGCGGAATCTCAGCAGCTCCAATCCACCACCGACTCCCAGCAGCCCCAATCCACCGTCGAAACCGGTAACAACCTTCCTTTTGCAATCATCCATCGCCTCCCCACTTTCAATTTCTCCTTCTCCTGGGCTAAAGGCATAGTCAACCCAATCGAACCATCGGATCCGTTATACCCGATCCACCGGCTATCTGCTCGGGCCGTGATCGTCCTGGGTCCTAGCCCGCTCAAATCCGAGCACTTGGACCAATACCCATCCGTAGAATGTATTTTTGGAACATCCGCCGGCGTTGACCATATCGACTTAGCCGAATGTCGTCGCCGTAATATTCGAGTCACTAGCGCCGGTGATGCCTTCTCTGAAGACGGAGCCGATTATGCTATAGGGCTTTTGATCGACGTCCTCCGACTTGTTTCTGCTTCCGATAGGTTCGTCCGGGCCGGGTTGTGGCCCGTCGAAGGCATTTATCCTCTTGGAAACAAGGTATATCCTATGATCCATTCAATTCACCATTATCAAATCTATTGAGCTAATTAAAAAAAAATTGAGTAATTCATCTACTCACTCTGTTCCGATGATCTGGGATGTAAGTATATGGTGATAGATTGTATTCTCCATTCTCACATATACATGGATTTCATTGCTACTATAGAGTTTGTTTGTAGTGAAACTTCAAACTTAGCTACTATTTTTTGATGTTGTCTTAAATTTTTTTTTATAAATTTAACATTCAGTTAATCTTTTTAATAGGGTGAATGTTTAAAAATGAAGCAATGAACAAATTGATATTACATATGTTCAAAAAAAAAAAAAAAAAATTTTAAACTTGTTTCCTATAACCTGTAATGATATAGGTAGGGGGAAAACGAGTCGGGATTGTGGGGCTTGGAAGTATTGGCAGCTTGGTGGCCAAACGGCTCGAGCCATTCGGGTGCACCATCGGCTACACCTCAAGAAACAAAAAGTCACAACTTCCCTATCAGTTCTACTCCACAGCTCTTGATCTTGCAACCAACTCGGATGCCTTAATCGTCTGTTGTGCATTGACTGAAAAAACACGCCATGTCATCAACCATGATGTCATGAAAGCCCTCGGGAAGAGGGGTATTCTCGTCAATGTCGGGCGTGGGGCCCTTGTGGATGAAAAGGAATTAGTAAAGTTGTTGGTTGGAGGTGAACTTGGAGGAGCCGGTCTAGATGTGTTTGAGGATGAACCGGAGGTACCAAGGGAATTGTTTACAATGGACAACGTTGTTTTGTCTCCACATAAAGCTATTGCAACAATCGAGGCGATTGAAGGATTGATACAGTTAGTTATTGGAAACATGAAAGCCTTTTTTTCAAATAAGCCATTGTTGTCTCAACTTAATCTTCATGATTAATATCGACGATTAAGTCTTTGCTTTGTTGTGTATTTTGAACATCAAGAGAGGACAACACTTTATGACTAATGTCGATTAAGTCATAGTCGGTTTAATATTTATGGTTGTACTTTATGGGTAAAACTTAAAAACAAAATTATAAAAAATAAAATAAAATCAAAGCACAAAGATAAGGTTTCTTTCCAAACGTCAGTTACTTTCCACGCTACATTCATCCATCAATGGCCGACCCCCAACAACTCCAATCCACCACCGACGCCGGTAACAACCTCCCTTTTGCAATAATTCATCGTCTCCCCAATTTCAAATTTTCTCTCTCATGGGCTGAAGATATCGTCAACCTAATCGAACCTTCAGATCCTTTATACCCGATCCACGGGCCATCTGCTCGGGTCGCGATCGACATCGGTCCTAGCCCGATCAAATCGGAGCACTTGGACCAATACCCTTCTGTAGAATGCATTATTGGAACATCCGCCGGCGTTGACCATATTGATTTAGCTGAGTGCCGCCGCCGTAATATTCGCGTCACTAGCGCGGGTGGTGCCTTCTCTGAAGACGGAGCCGATTATGCAATAGGGCTTTTGATCGACGTCCTCCGACGTATTTCTGCTTCCGATAGGTATGTTCGTGCTGGGTTATGGCCCGATAAAGGCGATTATCCCCTTGGAAACAAGGTATCTCCGGTGATCCAATTTTTGATCTTGTCGTTTGAATCCGATTGGCCGGAATCCGGATGTTGTATATGCCTATCTTAAATCTAAATTATCAGAAATTAGATTTAGGGTCCCTTATATTTACTAACTATAGAAATGAAAGCAGTCCCTTTTTTAATTTTTAAACAAAATGGATGTAATGTTTTAATTTTTTAACGAACTTGATTGACAACTTATTTTCATTGCTCAGTTAGGGGGAAAACGAGTCGGGATTGTTGGGCTTGGAAATATCGGCAGCTTGGTGGCTAAACGGCTTGAGCCATTCCGGTGCACCATCGGCTACACCTCGAGAACCAAAAAGCCACAAGTTCCCTATCAGTTCTACTCCACAACTCTTGATCTTGCCAACAACTCGGATGCCCTAATTGTCTGCTGCGCGTTGACTGAAAAAACACGCCACGTCATCAACCACGATGTCATGAAAGCCCTTGGGAAGAGGGGCATTATCGTCAATATTGGACGTGGGGCCCTTGTGGACGAAAAGGAACTTGTCAAGTTTTTGGTTGGAAGCGAACTTGGAGGAGCCGGTCTAGATGTGTTTGAGAATGAACCTCAAGTGCCAAAAGAGTTGATGACGATGGACAATGTTGTTTTGTCTCCACATAAAGCAATTCTAACACCAGAGTCGTTTGAAGCATTGAGAGAATTGATTAGAGAAAACTTGAAAGCATTCTTTTCGAATAAGCCCTTGTTGTGTGAGCTTAATCTTAGTGGTTAATGTTGATTTTCTCATAATCTTGTTTCTATTTTAAAGATAAGTAAGAATGAACTAGACTTGATATCCGATCCAATGGATGTATTTTGTGTTTGAATGCAATCAAATATCTGTATTGGTTTCGAGTGAATGTTTGTGTTAAAATGAAACATGGTTGAGTAAATTAACAAAAATTGAACATTAGACACATTCGTATCAAAACCTGAGTAGAACTAAAAGAAAAATCATTAATTGGGTATATATTATGTGTTCTTTTTCGTTGACATTTATTGTGTTGTCGTTATGGTCATTAGAAAGGAAATAAGACGTTGTCTAATACTATGTATAACTTAATAAAAGTGAAAGACAATTTAAATTGTACTTTGTACGAATCTATATTTTTTTGCTGGATCAGTAAGTGAAAAAAATTTATGAAGTCAACTACTGATATTATTATACAACTTCAATGTGCAACGTAAGCCCTTTTGCATAATCTTTATATATATATTTTTTGTCACCCGCCATATAAAACCTGCTCGCACGTTGTAACCAAATTTCAATTAGTACAAACCTTTATTGCCTAATGCCTACAAGTACACATGTTAATTGCATAGAGAAACCCAAAGCCATTCAAACACAAATACTTTAATATGCACATTTGACTTGCAAAAACACAACTCTTCGTGAGGGTCACAAACCCACTCTTATTTTTGGCAGTATTTCAGGTCCTATAAATGTCTCTATAACATTTTTGAGGTCAACATTAGGGCAAAAACAAATGGCTTCATGGGTATTTTGCATCTTCCTTACAGTCACCACATTTGTCGTGTTTGATTCGGTTTTAGTTTATGGAGCGGGTTACACTGTCCCTCGTGCACCAACTGTGTATCGCCCAAGTGCATGGACTCTCGCACATGCCACGTTTTATGGGGACGAATCCGCATCTTCAACCATGGGTACTACTTCTCTTAATTTGTACACTATTTCTTCAAATAAGTGGCTTTTTATAGAAAATATACAAAGTTACATAACTTTAGTTTCAACAAGATGCAATGTTTAACCTGATTAACCAGGCGAAACATGGTTGCATAGTCACTGTTAGGTTTGGTGTTGCTTATTAGGTTACTAAGGTTTGAAACCACTAAATTAATTTGATTGTTTGAATTGCAGAAAATAACTTATGGTGGCTACTACGGCTTAGTTTAAGTTATAAAGACTTTTGAATAATTTGTTTTAATTTAACTTATTATCTTATTGCGGTATAATACCTTTAACAAGCACTTTGAGTGTTTGGATTGAACAAAAAAGTTTTTTAGATAACATTTTATCAATCTATTTCCTTTTGGCAGTTGGTACCACACAAGCCAATCAAAATAAAGATTTAACTAATGTGATACTTGGTTCCGATTGTAATGTGGCATAATTTGGTACCAAACGAAACTTGCTTGCATATTTCTTCTAAATTAAAGAACCATTTAATTTGTTGCATAAATATGCATTTAATTAATTAAGGTTCATTTTGTGTTGAAATCTCTTAATTAACGATTTTCAATTGATATCAGGGGGTGCTTGTGGATATGGGAACTTGGTCACAAACGGGTATGGTACAAATACAGCAGCAGTGAGCTCAACAGTATTCAGCAATGGATACGCGTGTGGTCAATGCTACCAAATAAAGTGTACCCAATCTCCATGGTGCTCAAAAGGCATCGCGACTGTAACAGCCACCAACCTCTGTCCACCCAACTGGTCTAAAAATTCAAATAGCGGCGGATGGTGCAACCCACCTCGAACCCATTTCGACATGGCTAAGCCCGCTTTCATGCAAATCGCCCAGTGGAAAGCCGGAATTGTCCCTGTCATGTATCGGAGGTATGTGTACTTCTTTCACCAACAAGGTAACCCACTTTGAAGTGGGCCCCATCCCACATTTTACTAAGAACCACCCCAAAAAAATCTCTTCTTTCCTAAAACAACCCCTCTTAGCACCCTTTTTTTGCTAAAAACTCCCTCTTTGACACCATTTTTTTGTCAAAAAAAACATAAACTTTCAAAAAGTTTATACATTTTCTAATTTTGTTCAGTTTTATACATAATGGACAAGTTCCCGTTTATGATGTGTCATTTACGTTCTAAATTGCGTTTTTCTTGTAGGGTCCCGTGTGTGAGGAAAGGTGGTCTTAGGTTTTCGTTCCAGGGAAATGGTTATTGGCTGTTGGTTTATGTGATGAACGTGGGTGGTGCTGGTGACATTAAAAGTATGTGGGTCAAAGGAACTAAGACGGGTTGGTTAAGCATGAGCCATAACTGGGGAGCATCGTATCAAGCTTTTGCGACACTTCGTGGTCAAGCATTATCCTTTAGGCTAACTTCTTACACAACCAAACAGACAATAACAGCTTACAATGTTGCTCCGGCTAACTGGAACCTCGGCTTGACTTACCAAGCTAAAGTCAACTTCCATTGATTTATCAACATGATGTGTTGTTAATTTTTTTGAAATTTTTCTTTAGTGATCGATTTTCATGCGACACATTTTTTTGACGTTTAAGTTGTCGTATAATTTGTGATATTGATTGTGGTACGTAAGTTTTTGTTACATGAATATCATTGTGTTATTACTTTTTTATGGTGTAGTTTTATACTTAATTGAATAAAACAAATCTTTTCTTACAAATATGAATCACAACAACCATTTTGTGATCACAAAAGTGTTGGATTTATGTCTAAGTCCAACCATTTTGTGATCACAAATATGAACCGTTGGACCCGGACCCGGAAAACCCGGAACCCGTAATTGACGGATTATAGGACCCGATAACCGGACCGGTATACGGGAACCGGTTCCGGTTCGGTTCCGGGTACCGGACCGGGTAAAGTGGGTATGGAACCGGTTGGAACCGGAAATTGAACATTGGAACCGGAAACCCAAAAATGGAACCAGAAGCCTCGAATTTTGGAACCGGAAACCTTTAAATTTGGCAAATTTTTTGTTTAAAATGTTCATTTAGTGATGGTTTTCATAATGAGCCGTTATAGTTGTATTTCATGTGTTTTACTGCATGATACTATAACATGTCACTCCAAAACAATCCCACAAACAAATCCCCTGGAATACTGCATGTGTTTGCCTTTTGTTTCCATGTATCCACCATGTATGCCAAATTTTTAGGAATTTAACGTGAAATGAGTGAACTCTTATGGAGTTGTGGTGAACACTTTTATAATGTTAAGCTTATAAAGTTTCTAAGATGTGTACAAAAAAAAGTAAATGACAAATTTATTTGTCTAGGCATTTGGTAGAATCACTTCAAGCACACAAAAAATAAATGGATGTTAAACTTTATGTTTTCACACATACTTCATTTATAAATAATGTTATTTTTAGCAATTTTGGCCAAAAATCACAATTTTATTATGTTCTAATTTTATTTATTTATTTTAAAAATAGACCAAATAAATTGCAAAAGTCTCTATGGTTGGGCCAAAATGGCAAAGCCTGGTTGCTTCACTCGTATCATGTGTAATGAAGGGGCTGAAAAAAGAATTAAATATAATCACAGAGGATTATCTCCACCAGCACTCTCTGTACAAAGGTAACAACAGGAAGAACAAAAGAATGTACTAGTAGGAAGAATTTCAATTAACAAAAAATACTAGCTTAAGTATTATTGATTGAAAAGGTTTTCTGGGCTACATAAACATACCACACAAAGGGTCCATTAAACTAAACACAAAATAATCATAGTAAAACACAAAAAGTGGAATAAAAACTATTAAATAAGAAAACTTCCAAAAATACCCCTGCTCTTATTTGCAATTTCTACAGATACATTAACATGTTTTTAAGTCCCTTTGATGATTTATATGTTTTTAGCTTAACCACTACTGCAAAACAAAATCCTAAACATCCAAAACAAAAATATATCAGCTTTTCCAAAAATACCCCTAGGACATAATCTGTACTGTTTGAATGTTTGTATATACCCAACCTTTCTGGGATTTTGTGACTGATCACTTGTTTCCTAATAGGAATGGAATCAGAGACAAGAATGGAATCACAAACTGGAATACCGAATACCAAGATTGCTTTATTAACTTTCAGTATGCATAGTCACAGCTCACAAGTGTAAATCACATTGATCATAACTATATAGATATATGCAAATATGTATATTTATGCATGTATGGAGATACATAACTCAAACTCTGATGATTTCAATTGGGAATATTAAAAAATAGAACAAAAAGTAATTAAGAATTGGATTCAAGTTGTTGGATCCATGTGATTACTTTGAAGATCAGCACTGATTAATTAAATGTAGGAGATTGATTTGAAGTTCAATTGAGATTGAATGGAAGAAAAATCAAAACGAGATGAATGTTGTCGATCACAGAGGAGAATAAAAATTATGTTTTAAGTCACTCTTGTTGTTCCTGACTCCTGTTGTTGTCGACGATCACAGAGAAGGGCCAAAAAAACGAGATTGAATGTATTTGATGATTGCCGATCACAACCATTGGGGATCCTTTTTCGACGTCGAGCAAGAGAAAAACGAGAGTAAGCGAGAGTTGTCGATCACCACAATAACCCTTCAGTTTCGGTTCTTTTCCCTATATCGGGTCTTTAGACACTAAACCGGTTTGTTACCCACTAAACCGGTTCCGGTCCATTAAACCCGGTTCCGGTTTTTTAAACATATCCGGTTCAAAAACCCGGATTACCCGGACCCATTGGAACCGTACCCGAAATACCCGGAACCCGGATAAGAGTAATTTTGGAACCCAATACCCGGCCCGTTTAAGAAATATCCGGTTATACCGGTTCCGGTTCCGGTCCGATTCCGGTTCCGGTCCGGTTTTCCGGTTCTAAATCTCACCCCTATTTGGTATGTACTTGACCCGACCAGACATGACATGATCCATTTGGGTTGCACTTCATTGGCACAATTTATATGGATAGTCTTTTGAGAATAGTATATTTATGATTAATATTAATATATTATAAGTTCTAATATATTAATATGAAATCATATTATTTAATTACTATTGATCAAAAATTAATTTAGAATTAATTAAGTGATCAAAAGTAACTAATTAAATATGGGCTTTTATATATATAGAATGTGCCAAGTTCATTTAGGTTGGGTTAAGCTTTTATGGATACTCCATGGAGCTTTTAACTAATGGATCATATGTAAATGAAAGGTCATGGGTATTAGGGTTACATGGATGTAACCCTAATCCTCCATAATATATAAATGGGTCCTTGGCTCACAAAATTGACACAAGTGTGTGAAAATAAGAGTGGGCCGATTTTAGTGTGCATACATATTCTCTCAAGTTCTTCCAAGGTGTTTTGGTGATTTGTGATTCCATTTGAGGCTTCCACACTATTGGAGCTAAGCTCTTAAAGCTTGTAGACATCAAGCTACATCAAAAGGTATGTCATCTAACTAGAACTTTGTAGTATAGGTGCTTCATAATATGCTAGTTAGGATGAAACCTTGGCATAGTTAATATTTGCATGTATAATAGAGAAAACATAGATCCAAGGTTTATAGGGTTGCATGTACACCATAAGAGTGTTAGAATGTTCAAAACCCAACAGTGGTATCAGAGCCATGGGTTGTTTTCTGTTATATTGATGCAAATGTTTTATTTTCAAAGTTGAAAAAAAAAAAGAAAAAAAACATGACGTTTGTCAAATTTTAAGATAATTACTTGTTTTTGTGAAAAACTAATTATTAGTAAAATTTGAATCATTTGCTATATGAGTTGAATTAGGTCAAATTTAGTAAAAGGTAAAATGATATGATTATTTTATTAGTTTTAAAAGTTTGATCTAAAGAGTTTTTGAAACCTCCATAAGTTATGGATATTAAAAGGTTTTAAAAAAAATGATTCAAAGTTTTTTTATGGAGTTACAAAACTTGGTCTTAATGTTTTAAAGAATTTCATAACTTGTTCTTAAGTTATGGAACATGAAAAGTTTATCATAAAACAAACATTAAACTCCATAAGTTATGGAATCCAAAAGTTTTCAAGAGTTACAAAACTTGCTCTCAAGTTTTGGTATTTGGAAAAAGTTTTTATGAAAAAAAAAGAATTGAATTCTAAAACTCTTGGGTTCATAACTTAAACAATTAATTAAATGGTTTTAATTTTGAATTTAATAATTGAAATTATGATATTTTTATTGAATAATTCAATTAACTCTTATGGACTTTATTAATAGATAATTAACGTGTTTAATTAAAATAAAATTAATAATTTCATAATGACATGGTTTAAGTTTAATTAAATTAAGAGTATAGTTTAATTAATAGATTAAACCACTAAGTATTTTAATTGTCTAAAATACACCCTTATACTATTATAATATTAAAAGTTTAATATATTATATGTATAAGAGCAACTCGTCTTACTATTAGTAGACCTCATTCACGAAGCCGGTATATAAGGGGGGTATAAGGTTACTGCCTATAAAATGGCAGTTCAATGGGTGTCCACTCTCACCCACCGCTTCCTTGACCGGTGGAGGGTCGTTAACCGAACAGGTAGGACAAGGACTAATAATTCTCCCTTCATTAAAAGTATTAATGATAAATATAAAGTAACTAAATGTTTTTTTATAATTCACAATCTTAGTTACTTTAGGAAAATGTGAATAAGGTGCTAATCCATGAAATTACACTTTGAACTTTGTTTAAGTCAGTTAGTGGAGTGTGTGTGGTTAACCGACACACTAACTCGTATTTAACAAGGTAGGCAAAGGGTAACTTAATATTTATCATAGTATCGATGGAGCGTGTGTGGTTAACCGGCACATCGATTGAGGGGTAAATATTAAGGGTACCAAGTATATTTTCATGGTTATTCACACCTTGTTTTGTGATCCTCGGCATCCCAGTCACAAAACCTGAAGGGCACACTCGAGATTGAAACATACCATTGAAAAGTTCAATGTATCTCAAAAGATCTAGGAGTTTCAAATCCAATTAAAACTTAATTATATTTCGTTTTTCATGGTGGAAATTGGTAAATCGTCATTTAACTACCTTCAACTATTTTATAACTTGGATTACGGCATCCCTATTCCAGTTATAAATAGGTTGTTGGGTCCTAGCCTTAATATTTCATATTGGGTGTTATATTAAGGACTTTAAATCAACTAAACTTGAATATCTCCCAAAAGATGTCTAGTTCAAACGTCTATGATCTTCCCAAATCTCTTGGAACTTCACTTCCTCCACCTCATCCAATTATTCTCCCTAACCCACAAGTTCAAGGTCACTCAAGCCCTAATGGCAAGGCAAGGTCTAGGTGTGATCACATCTTGGAGATAAAGTCACATATTGACAAGCCGGGAGAGTTAGATGTCAAAGTCTTGAGAAAGTTGGTGGTTTAATCACTTTTTAAGTCACATAGTGAGTTCCTTTGGGACTCCTATGAAACAGAATATGACAAGACCCTTAATGATCTTATCTATTTGCTTGGTACTGCTGAGTCAACAATGATTTGGAAGGCTAGTAAAGCAAATCTGATTAGAAGATCGACTTCCCAAAACTTTATGGACATTGACAATGGTGTCACTGGAAATCCAGAAAAAGCATTCTCTTCCCAATGGAAAGGGATCGACCATAGTCAACTAAGTTGACCAAATGGTAAAGAGAAAAGCTAAGTCTGTGATAGTCCCATGTACCATTACCAAAGGGTCCATATGTTAAATTGCCAAAGGAAGGGGCATTGATTGCGAAGCTGCCAAATTTACCTAAGGATGTTAAAGTCAATAAGTTTGACTCTACTTCAGGTAAAGTTCATTGTCTAACTCTGTTAAGCTCCTATTTGGAGATTCTTATTACATAATGTGACTGAGTCACACGGTGATGTTATAAGAATCAAAGAAAAGAGAGAAAACTTAAAGAAAAGAGTATGCTGAATCTGATCGCAAAAATGGATTTCAATCGCTTGGTTGCAGATCGAATTCTTGAGCTACTTTTAGGAGTTATGATAAATTGCTAGGAAACATGTAATAACATAGTTTTCATTTCAAGTTGCATTGTAAGGAAAAGGTTTTCCGCATTTTTATAAATAAATAAAAGTTTTACTTTATATCTCCTTGCAATTGCATTTATGAAAACTTGATGTTTGTATGTTTCTAGCAATATTGGAAATATGAATTTAATTCTTTCGTTTGTGGTAGTGTCTAAATTTACCAAATAAGGAAAGATTCTCATCACCCAAGTTTCAATTGGACCGAAATTTGGAATCATACAAGTTATATAGTATGATGTATGAGAAGTTTCATTTTGGAAAATTAAGACTAGTTCCTTGTTCACATGTATATGTGACTCAAGAGAAGGACTAAGGGATCAAGTACACATTCTTGTGCACTAGCCAAAGTTCACCACAAAAAATGGATAAGATTATTCATCATGATTTACTAAGGTTTAGTAAATATGATTATACTTACAAGCTTAAGTATAATTCTGAGACATTGGAAAAGTTCCAAATATATGGCAGAGCGAATAAGAAGAATCAAATTAGGCAAATGGATAAAAGTTTCTCAAATCTGAAAAGATGGGAGAGTACTTTAGTATCATGTATATATAATCATCTTAATGATTAAGAGACCTTATCACAATTCATCCTCTAAGTGCATTTTGATAGCTAAGAAGAGGAGTCGTGAATTGTTGAAGTGGTTAAATTAAGAAGTTGAGTCATACTTTGTTCCAAAACAAGTCTTAGAGTCATACTCCAAGATTGAAACTTGAGTGACATATCTTAAAGAAGGTTTATAACACTCGTTAAATGTAAGAGTAAAAGTTTTCTACTATTGTACATTTGAAATTGGTAAGTTTTGATGTTTTGGATAAAACAAAGACCAACTAAGACCAATTGTGTGAAGTGTTAGTCTTGATTAGAATCCACACTATTTCCTTGAATATTTGGCAAGCAAGTCTTATAGGTCAAGAAGACAGTGGGAGTCTAACAGATCCTGATATAGTTTCAAGAACTAATCAAGAATAAAACCTATATTTCATCACTAGCACACAACTAGAGGTTTATAACCTATTGTGTTGACATTTTTGTGCCCATTCCAGTTAAGTTGGCTAGAACATTTGAGCTCTACATGTTCTTAATTGTTTGCATAACTACTTGGAAGCAATGGCAGGCCCTTATGCTGACAGGTGGAAAGAGGTTAAGATTGCACAAGTTTAATCCATATGAGTTAGGATTTGTCACTAACCTAGTCTTGTGATTATGGTTTTGACAAATTCACATGGATAAGAACACATACACCATAAAATCTAAGGGTCATAAGGTTTCTCTCCGATTCATGAAAATGATGGTGAGGAAACACTTCCACCAAGTAGATTTTAAGTAAGATAGCAATTGTAATCTTTGCATTCTCAAAGTCGTTAGTGGAGCGTGCATGGTTATCCGGCACACTAACATGGACTTATGAGAAATGGAAAAAGTCTAAACAATTGAGACTATGATTACAACATCCATTTTCATACTTCTGAAATTGTTTAGACACACCTGTGAGTTATCTAAAATAAAGTGTATGATTTTGATAAAGTATTATCAAAGCAATCTAGTATCAGAAATCTGAACTTTGGTAAGAAAGTCAATAAAGTATTGACTTCTAGAAGTCAATCTGTTTTCTGGATACATGTCAAAGCTAGTGGGAGCATAAGTGTTATGCTAATAATCATCATGTTAGTGGGAGCATGATAATTATGATAAGTATTGCAAGTTAGCAATGTTAATTATAGAAAACAAAAGTTTCAATTCGTGAGGCTGCAGGGGTTGAAAAAGTTGTTTTGTTATAATTAAGGGAGAGGACATTATACTTCATGTCGATTCTAAAAAGCTTAGAGTGAGATTTTAATCATCTTTAGTCAAGAATATATATATATATATATATATATATATATATATATATATATATATATATATATATGAATTTCATGTTGGATTGGTTCAACTTAAGGAAATTCTATATATTGCATTCTCAAAATTTGATTATGATTACGACATCCCTCTTCATAGTCAAATTTTTTAGAACATGGCAAATAAAAATATTGTAGCAAAAGACTGGGCTAGGATCATGTCTTTATGTGAGACATCATGAATCGTGTCCCATTTTCTTTGGGTACAAGATCGATTACATGTGCTATAATATTTATCCTTTCTAAATTTTACAAATGCCTTGGGGCATAAAGGAGGGAAAAGGTTTAGAATTGGATATGACTAAAGTAATTAAGCAATTGTTGAGGACAATCTAAGGTTTTACCAATGATTGGTTGCTCAAGGATAGTTGGAAGTATACTGTTAATATTGGAAGGACCATATTGACATAGTCTGAAAAGAGGCAACTCTTGTTCAGAAGTGGTAGTCAAAATGGGAATATGGAGTTATCTCCATAGGTGGAATTTATTTGTGTTAGAAAACTTAATGCAATATGAGACTTTGTTTCATGGAGTTGATCTCCATTAGAATACTCTGTAATGTCTGTTGACAAGTCGTTGTGACTTTGTGCATGATCATTACAAGAGATTCAGTGCATATAAGTTTAAAATCTAAAAAAATTTCGATAAATGATAGGAATTTGGAATTCTTAAATTTTTTCGATAACGATTTGGGAGTGTGAAAAGAGAATCATTGAAATTATGTTCAATCGATCTAGTAAGGATCATAGACAAATGTAGAGTGCATACTTGGTGTATGGCAAAGCTATTGTTTAAGAAAAACATAGTGTATATGCTTGGAGCATGGGAAAACTAGTGCTTTTAATTCAAGTATAAAGTTGATAAAACCGAAACAATGAATAACGAGTAATCAGTATGGTGATAAATAAAAGTGTTTATTTATATTCATAGGGTTTGATACCATATTTGATTCATTTATTCTTGTGTTTCACTTTGCATGTTTTGACTTCCATAATAACTAGGTTACTCTTCCGGAATGACTAAGTTATTCAAACCATCCACAATCGGTCATATGTTGGAAGTAGATATGAATCAAGACTGTCATGAGTTGGCTTGTAGAGGTCCAAGTTGGTGGACAAAGTTGTGCTACAACACTCATAAGTGCTCATAAGTTTTGAGTATTGGATTCAACCCCCGCTCATTTGAATCACTTCATGGATTTTATCACGAGTGATCATGAGACGATAATATCTTATATTCTTCAAACCTAGAGATATGAGTTGTTACTATGAGTTGGTTGTACATTGATTGCACGAAACCGCATTCGGTAACTCGATGTTATAAAACGTGCCTTTGTGTATGATTCAACAAGTAGTAGAACAAGCCACATGAGTCGAAGTTTATCCATTCCTTTTACCTTCGGGATAAAAGCGATATACGTGGGTCCCTCGATGATTTAATGATGACACATGTGAGTGCTTGGCCAAGCCAGGACTGATTTGATTTGTTCAATCAGTCAGTCGTCATAAATGGGAAATCAGGAAACAACAAATGGACAGAGAGAATGATTGATAATCCATGTCTCAGTCCATATGATATCTAGAATGGAGGAATATATGATCCCTTATCTAATGGACAAGTCATTGACAAAGGTCAGAGTTCGTTGACAAGGTCAGAGTTCGACAACGGCTTTAAGAGCTGCGATTGCCAGTTAGGTTTTGAAGTCATACTCAACAATAGTTTTAGACTTATCCAAGTGGGAGACTGTTGGATTAATGTCTAAGTCCATAACTATATTTGGTATGTACTTGAACCGACCCGACATGGTCCATTTGGGTTGCACTTCACCGACACAATTTATATGGATAGTCTTTTGAGAATAGTATATTTATGATTAATATTAATATATTATAAGTTCTAATATATTAATATGGAATCATATTATTTAATTAGTATTGATCAAGAATTAATTTAGAATTAATTAAGTGATCAAAAGTAACCAATTAAATATAAACTCTTATATATATGGAATGGGCCAAGTTCGTTTAGGTTGGGCTAAGCTTTTATGGATAGTCCATGGAGCTTTTAACCCATGGATCCTATGTAAATGAAAGGTCATGGGTATTAGGGTTTACATGGATGTAACCCTAATCCTCCATAATATATAAAGGGGTCCTTGGCTCACAAAATTGACACAAGTGTGTGAAAATAAGAGTGGGCCGATTTTAGTGTGCATACATATTCTCTCAAGTTCTTCCAAGGTGTTTTGGTGATTTGTGATTCCATTTGAGGCTTCCACACTATTGGGGATAAGCTCTTAAAGCTTGAAGACATCAAGCTACATCAAAAGGTATGTCATCTAACTAGAACTTTGTAGTATACATGCTTCATAATATGCTAGTTAGGATGAAACCTTGGTATAGTTAATATTTGCATGTATAATAGAGAAAACATAGATCCAAGGTTTATAGGGTTGCATGTACACCATAAGAGTGTTAGAATACTCAAAACTCAACAAAACGAACAATATTATGATTCTTTTTTTCGAGAAAAAGTAAAAAGAAAAAAAATGGTCATAATGCTCTCGAAGGGTAATCTCCTAAGTTTATACAAGTTGAGTTTTATGAATCGTAATTTACCAAAAGTTATAGATTGTGATGTTATCATCATAATCTTTCTTGCCCCGTCCAGATGTGCTAAACCAGACGTCGTTAAAACCTCATGTATGCGCTACATATGAGGGTATTTTTCGAACACCCGACATATTTTATAAAACAATTTACTATGGTTTTAAAATATTTTCTAGTATTGAACCACATTTATCAAAATCTTTTCAAACAGTTCTTAAAATGTTTATTTTTCATAAACTTTCAAACAATTGTATATCTACTCATTATATTTCTTTATGCAATTCAGACCTATGGATTTTGCTCCGTTTCACTATTCATTTTCAGTATATATTAGCATATTTTCCCTTTAATTTTCATATCTTTTACTTGTATAAACTTTAAAACAAGTTCATAGTTATACATCACATATTCCCTTTAAGTTCAATAACATTTAACACCCTGCATGGACTCTGTACATTACATGACCGCAAATACGTCTCATGTATGGGCTCGGTCACATTCTGTGACCACATAACGTTAACCACTTAAGGAGAGCAATGATCTTGTCATGCCCCCATCATTTGAGACCCCTAGGCAAGTCGACACTTACTTTAATTTTCCATTACCATGTAAACTTTAGTCTCCATGCGAACTCTTAGGCAAATAAGCATTTACCAATGCAATTCATTCAACAACGCACGATTACACATCATGCCATTCTTTGCATGTAAGCAATTTTCATAGTATAACTTATTTTCATTTCAAACATAGTTTATAAAACATATATCATACTTTTTTCTCAATCAAATTCGTTTTAAAATGAGTTGATAATATCGACTATCCATATTATACCGTTTAATTAATTTAACATATCATATAAAACACTTTTATCATTTGATTACAACTTTTATTTTCAAAAAGTGTTCATATCATCAAATCATTTATATCATACTATCCAAGACACTTAACATATAATATAACATATTTTTCATCTTTTTGAAAATCATGTAATTCTAATCAATACTTATTCTTGTAAATAGTATCAAAATATATAATTCTTTATTTATTATGCCATGTATTCCTACTTAAAAAGCTCCATGAACTTACCTTATTAGTCAGTGAAAACTAACTACCACTTTGGCCTCTTGCCCCCACTTAGTGCTCTTGATCAAGTCTCTTGCAAAGAACCTATCAAAATAAAATATCAACCTCTTAAGTGTTAGCGGATGTCTTGTTGTATTCTTCGCCCATTATATTGTATATTTGGCCCAAAGGGCTTGTATTGTATTTTGTATATAAGCGCTTTCTCAATGAATGATTGTTCACGGGAGAATAACCATTTGCATGGTATTAGAGCTTATCTAACCCTAACAGCCGATTCTCCACTCTGTCGATCCCTCACCAGTCTTCGTCCCCCCTGCTTCTCTTCTTCCACTTGTTATTCTTATTAATCATGTCGGGAGATCAACCAATATCAAAACCTACTCATAAGGTGTATGGTATAACCAACACCAAAACATACGTACCTTTGATTCTAGATCTCCCAACCAAAAATTATGAGCCATGGAGCGCTCTTTTCAAAGCTCATTGTATAGCTTATGGCGTTTTGGATCACATCGACGACACGTATGACCCACCTAATCAACCCCCAACTAATAGTGAATGGTTAGAGCTTGACTCCATGGTAACACTGTGGCTCTTTGGTTCTATCTCCTAAAACCTCATCACATCTGCCCACTCCAAACAAGCCAACGCCAGACAAATATGGCTCAATATTCACTCCATTTTTCATGATGATGAAGAGGCCACTGCTATGCAATATGAGACAGAGCTCAGAAACATTCAAATGGGTGAACTTAATGTTCACACCTACTGTGATAAAGTGAAGAAACTTGCTGACCTGCTGGAAGGTATCAGTGAAAAAGTCAAACACGGGAACCTTATCTCGTATGCCCTTAATGGGCTTTCCCCAAAATTCGAGAGTGTGCCCAACATCCTCCACCACCGCAAGCCTATTCCCTCGTTCTCGGAGATGGGCACCACCCTATCTGTTGAAGAAACCCGTCTCGCCTCCTCCGCTGTTAGCCCTTCCTCCCACACCAGTCACTCCTTTTCTCCTTCTTTTCTTCACGTCGACTCTGGTTCGTCAAATCGAGGAAGAGGCTTGAACTCTAACCATATAAGAAATCAATCTCGTAGGGGAGGGAATCACGCCTCCAATTATCGTCGCCCACCTACCGGAAATCCAAATAGGTTTGGGAATTGTCAATATGGGTGGTTCTTTGTTTCGCCACCGACGATTTCTGTCCAACCATGGGGCTTCTCCTCTCATGGTTCACACGCATCAAATGCAGTCCAGTGGACTTCCACTGGTCCAAATTCCTCACAGCCATCCCAAGGGTGGAACAGGCCCTATTTCGGCCAAAATGGGCTTCTTGCCAGCAAACCCACTTCGCCTTCTCCATCCAGCGGCTTCTCTCCTTAGGCTCATCAGACTTCAAGCCAATCCCCTTCAGTCCAACAACCTCCTTGGACTTGGCTTGGTGACATGGATCAAACTACCTCTCTCCCGACCATGTTCAGTACGATGACTCTCTCGGACCCGACACAAGGCGGATGGGTTATGGACACCGGGGCCAACGACCATGTCAACAACAACCCATGTATACTCGATTCTCTTTGTAATAATCATAATATGCCTCATTCTATTTACGCCGGTAATGGATCTGCAATTCCTGTCATGACCTCGGGACATACAACTTTCCCTATCCAAAACCCATATCGCCCCTTACACTTGCACAATGTGCTCATAACACCCAACATCATTAAAAATCTCATCTCTGTCCGAAAATTTACTACACATAATAATTGCTCTATTGATTTTGATCCTTACGGTTTTACTGTTCTTGATTACCAGACACGCCGCCCTCTTATCCGCTGTGATAGCTCCGGACCGCTTTATCCTGTTACTGGATCCAGTAGTCACACTTTTGTTTCCACTTCCTCATCCGCTTGGCACTAACGAGTCGGTCACCCCGACAATCAAGTATTGAAGCAATTAGCATCTAATAGCTCGATTTCTTGTTCTCTATCAAAAAATAATGTTATTTGTCAAGCTTGTCAACTTGGCAAACACACTAGATTACCTTTTTATTTATCAGATTCTACTATGTCTAAACCTTTTGAAATAATTCATTCTGATTTGTGGACATCTCTTATACCTAATAATGGTGGTTTACGTTATTATGCTTTATTTCTAGATCATTACACTCATTACCTTTGGGTGTACCCTCTCAAACACAAATCTCAAGTATTTGACAAATTTCTTCATCTCTTTAATATAATCAAAACCCAATTTGGAGGCACCATCAAACAGTTTCAATGTGAGAACCGGGGGGGGGGGGGGGATACAATAATAAATCCTTCCATGATCATTTCGCCTCTCATGGCATTACCTTCCGTTTCTCATGTCCTCATACCTCTTAGCAAAATGGTCGGTCTAAACGTATGTTTCGTACCACAAATAACATGATGCGTACGCTATTGTTTCATTCCTATCTACCCCCCACTTTCTGGCCCGAATCCCTTCACATGGCTGCTCACTTACTCAACATCCTTCCATCCACCTCCATATCCAGTGACACTCCCCACTATCGGCTTTTTCAATGCCATCCCACCTATGATCACCTTCGTGTATTTGGTTTTCTCTGTTTTCCTCACCTAAACACTACACATAAACTCCAGCCACGCTCCACACCCTGTATCTTCCGTGGCTACCCCACCTACCATCGTGGTTTTCGATGTTATGACCTTTCCACTAAACAAATAATTCTTTCTCGTCATGTCACTTTTGAGGAGACAATATTCCCTTTTGGTTCAGTTACTCCCTCAAATCCCCCATCCTATGATTTCCTTAATGACTCTGAGTTATCTCCCAACCTTCACCAAATTTTATCTCCTACGACTACCCCCTCCCCTTTTATCTCTCCTTCCACTCATAACTCCCCATCCCCTCCTTCACCACCTCCATCACCACTTACCCCTACCCCTCCACCACCACCACCACCTCCACCTTCAACTCATCATATGAATACAAGATCAAAAAGTGTCATCTCCATACCTATCACTCGCCTCAACCTCCACACTTCCTCCATTTCCTCTGTCCCGAGGTCTTACTTACAGGCTTTGAATGAACAAAACTGGCATAAAGCCATAAATGAGGAATACAATGCTCTTATTACAAATGGCACTTGGGTCCTTGTTCCGCGACCACCGGGGGCTAATGTGGTTCGATCTATGTGGCTTTTCAAACACAAATTTCATGTTGATGGCTCTCTATCGCGTTATAAAGCGCGTCTGGTCGCCAACGGACGTAGTCAGCAACAAGGCATTGATTGTGATGAGACATTTAGCCTAGTTGTAAAACCAGCCACCATACAGACCGTTCTCAGTCTGGCTATCTCCAAACACTGGCCGATTCATCAGCTCGATGTGAAGAATGCCTTTCTTCACAACCATCTTCAGGAGACTGTTTTCATGCACCAACCTCTTGGTTTTTGAGACCCGCAACATCCAGATTATGTGTGCCACCTTCAGCGGTCCCTCTATGGTCTCAAACAGGCCCCTCGGGCCTGATATCAGCGCTTTGCTCAGCATGCTCTTCGCCTGGGGTTTCAGCACAGTCTCACTAACTCATCTCTCTTTATATATCGTCACGGATCTGACACTGCACACCTCTTACTTTATGTTGATGATATCATTCTGACAGCTTCATCTTCCATTTTTCTACAGTCTATTATTGATCAACTCAGTAGTGAGTTCGCCATGACCGACCTTGGAGCTCTTAATTATTTTTTGGGGATCTCTGCTACTCGCTCCTCTCATGGTCTCTTCCTTTTTCAGAGAAAGTATGCCTCTAAGATTCTAGAGCGAGTGAATATGAATCAGTGCAATCCAGCTGGTATGCCAGCTGAGACAAATCGTAAGCTAGATGACATAGGGTCCCCCATTCCAGATCCATCACTTTATCGCAGTCTTGCTGGTGTACTTCAGTATCTCACCTTCACTAGACCAGACATTGCCTATACTGTTCAACAGATCTGCTTATTCATGCATGATCCCCGCGAGCCTCATCTGCATGCTCTCAAGCGTATCTTACGCTACATTCGTGGTACTTTGGATCATGGTCTGCAACTACATGTATCCCCTTCATCGGATCTACGTGCCTACTCTGATGCAGACTGGGGCGGGTGCCCAGTCTCTCATCGATCCACATCTGGCTACTGTGTTTTTCTTGGAGATAATCCGATCTCTTGGTCTTCTAAATGCCAAGGGGTTATTTCTCAGTCAAATGTTGAGGCTGAGTATCGTGGAGTCGCCAACGCCGTTGCTAAGACTTGATGGGTTTGCAATTTACTTCGTGAACTTTGATGTCCTCCCTCCAAAGCTACCATTGTCTATTGTGACAACATCAGCTCTGTGTACATGACACATAACCCAGTGCAACACCAGCGTACGAAACACATAGAGATTGACATTCATTTTGTTCTTAGCCCATTATATTGTGTATTTGGCCCAAAGGGCTTGTATTGTATTTTGTATATAAGCGCTTTCTCAATGAATGATTGTTCACGGGAGAATAACCATTTGCATTAAGAACTTGTCTTAATTCATTAAGAGCTTAGTTATTATCTATTTCCACAAGGATCACTTACTTGATCATAATTAAGTTTTCATTTACAACTTTTATCAATAAAACTAATTATACTCCACGTATATCACTTCTATATGACTTAATTCATTAAGTCGTCAACACAATTTCAAGTTTTCATCACTTTCATAATTAGGATTTACAACCCTAATTGCTCAAATCAAAGATTCATCCATGGAATCACTAAATAAAACTTAGAATCCTACTCAAAACACTTACTACTATATAGTAACATAGATTCATAACATAAAAATCAGATTCTAGAAAATCCCATAATTCCACCATGGATGAACATAAAGCTTGATTAGATGAAGGAGATGATATATTGGTTCACTTTTATAAGTTGAATCTTGTATCTCCTTGATTTTGCTTCACCAAATCAACCTTAAAACTATAGAATCTCCTTAAGATCGCTCTAGAATTGATATGTTGTGAAAAAGAATTCAAATGACTGACTTAAGGTCTCATAAACACATTGGCTATCGCAAGTTACGTGTCGTGTTCATGTCTTGGATCTAGCGTGTCGGACATAATTTGCATCACATCTGACCAAAGAACGCCTCACATCCTTCCTTTTTCATAGCAATGTACTTCGAACGCATTGTGTATGCTTTACCTTACGCGCCGCGTTGTAACATATTAGGACGCATTTCCCAAAAAAGTAACCTACAACACCATTTTGCGTAAAATATGTGTCTCTGTTTCATCTATTACACGTCGTGCTTCTCTTCTACATGTCGCGTCAACCGACATGACACACCGTATCCCTTAACCCGTAGTTTTGGTCCTTAACTCAATTCTAATTACCCCGTTGTAATACTATCAAGCATACCAAACTGATCTAGATTCAATACCATAATTTACCCAACATTTTCCAGTATTATGTACAAATAACAAGATAGTCATTAAACTAATTGTCCAAAATTTCCAATCTTTGATTACTTGGACCAAAATATCATTTGACACAAACACTTCTTATACACACTAACAAGTTGTCAAAGTTAGTTCCAATGATCATTTCAACATATGAGAAAGCATTAACCAACCAAACAGTTAACATTGCAAACTTTTTGTCATTTTGGACCAATTTACCCTTTTCCTCAAAATTCACATATACAACACATTACTATGTTTTTGTAAGGATGTTATAATTTTTTTATCAATTTCCGTCTCTCTTGTACACATGTATGTTGCAATGGTCATATTAAATCAAGTAGTATTTATGTTTTTTTGTTTACTTTTAAATTCATTCCTTCCCTTCACATTAGTTAAAGCGACATTAATTGAACTAAACAATAGTAGAAATAGTTTCTTGATTTTCACATCATGGAAAAAGTAAAGCCAAGTTGAAGCACCATCAATGGAACTCACCAAATATAGCCATAGATTCTTGATTCACACATCTTGGGCAAAGTAAACCTATTAGCGTCAGGTCCATTGGCATGACCCAGATGGCTCCGGCATGCCAACCTTGCATAGTGCTCTCCTGGCGCTCGCCTACTAGACTTGTATGGCGCCTGCGCTTTGCGCTCGCCTTACGCCTCCATGCGGTCTTTTCCAAGCTCCTTGATAGCTGGGCCTGAATTGGGATAGCCCAAGGCATGACCTAACTCTCCCTTGACCTAAATTATCTCCTGTAAATAGAACTGATGCATGTCCGGGTTTGCCTTCCATAGATTATAAGGATCATTGTTCCCTTTTTGATATAGACAACTTAGAGACAACAAACAAAAATCGTAAGCTAATTGAACGAGATGTGATCCCTGGCCAACGCCCTGATGGTAAATTCAGAAAATGATTTGTTTTACGATAATGACGATTTATTGAATAATGCGGGAACAAAAGTATTTGGGATATAATCAATTGAGAAATGATCAGATCAAATGTATGTACCTTGTAGAGTGTTCTTCGTTCTTTATTTATAGTCGATATTGAGGGTCCAAGCCCTCTTCCTACACCGAGCAAGTCTGCCATCATGATGCATTAATGGTCGTACCCCCAAAGGTACACTCATGTGTGCTTGTTAGTCATTTTACAGTTGTGGTTCGTTTGTTTAAGGACCCATCAGTCAAACATATTTATACATGCTGTTTTCTGTGAGTTCCTATATATTGTTATATTGTTGTGACGTATTCTCTTACTTTATTCGTTATTTCATATGGTTCGACATATGATTGGTTCGGTATATGCATGGTCTGGTATATACCTAGTTCGATATATACTTTGTTCGGTACATTATTAATCTGATATATACCTGGTTCTATATATATGAGGTTCGGTACGTAAGGAAGATATTCAATTATTCATAGATCGAGCTAGGCTATATCCTATTAAGTCCCCCTAGTCTAGATTGTTATTTTCGTTTAGAGTAACAATGCAAATTTTTTTAACGTAACCGTTGGGGCCGGATAAGATCGAACACCTGTATTAAACATTGACGTAATGGTTCGACAGCCTGTAGGTTTCATCATTACCTACATTTAACGGCCATTTCGGCCGTTAGTGTGAGCGGTTTCCATTTGATATCCTTATAACTAACTTCCTCTGCCTGGTTATTTTTATCACCTTCCACAACTTTCTTTTTCCCATTTTATTCTCGATTCTTCATCTTGATTCGGCATGGATAACAAAGAGGTGTTGAACATTCGTACCGTAAAGTCTAGGCTTTCTCATAAAAATCTTGTTGATATTGTAAAGAAGTATCACATCAATCCTTAGTTTCACCCTTGTCTTCCTGAACCAATGAACGACATCGTTGACACTCTGAAAGGTTTTGTTGGGGTATATCAAGTATTCTTTAAGTCTAGGTTGTGTTTTCCAACATTTGATTTCCTGGAGGTAATCCTTGATTACTATCATCTTCACATCACTCAAATTACCCCAAATGCTTTTCAAAAAATCATTTGCTTTGCAATGTTATGCTTTGCATTTGAAATTGTGCCTTCCATCACTTTTTTCTATTATTTTTACATTCCTATATCAAATGGCGATTGGATATCCTTTTCTCTTCGTCATGGTTTAGTAGAAATCTATGATGCCCTTCCTACTTCTATAAAGTATTGGAAGGAGGAATTCATTTTGTTTCTTCTACTGCTTTTGTTGGGCCTATGACATATGGCGCTACTGTTGATAGAGTTGCAGATCCTTCTCTCGATCTTACTTCCGAAGAACGAAGTACTGTGAATCTTTTATCAGAGAATTATATGAAATGGACTTATGCCGATGAAGTAACACTTGGGATGGTGGGCATGAGTTCTTACTGGAATAAATTGGGAAGGAAACCTATGGAAACCTTCGCAGGTCATTAAGTCACTTTATTAGAACTGTCGTATCACAAATGTTTGGCAAGCTCTACTTTGATTACCGAGGAAGTCACCATTCATAATTATTTTTCTCAATTAGAATCTAATATGGATTCCATAATGAATATTGCTAGTTAGGATACGAATTTTCCCATTATTCCTTCCCCTTCTAAAAATGTTGTGAAAACGGAATCAGATAATATGAAGCTTCCTTCATCATCTATTAGAGCCGCTTTAAGATCGAAGAGGAAAGTGGATGGGGAGAAAGTTGTTTCTCTTGAGGGAGTTTTAAACCATCTTGATAAGGTAATTGACTTATCCTCATCGAAGCGCAAGAGGACCACTCGAGGGAGTGAATCAAAATCTCATGGGCTTCTGTCATATAGTGGTCATCCCTTTTCTGAGGATCCTTCATCTGCAACGACTACAACAACTGCTCTTCATGAGTGTCCAGTGGTTACCAATCCTAATATGAAGCATTACGAGGAGAATATTCCTTCTTTTGAGGTGTAGTTTTTGAGTTCTGATGCTTCTACGTTTCCGATCTCGGAAAGCCTGAAAGTTGTAGAATCTGTTATTGTGTCATCTAAGGATCAAACTTTGCCTGCTCCAATCGATGTAGATATCTTTTAACATAGGTTTTTTGCACTGACTCTAGTCTATTTCAAATGTCTAATGTGGAATCAACAGTCATCACTTTGAATCCTCTCTTGGTTGGTTCGGGTCTTCATTCAAGTTCGTACTTGATTTCTATGGAAACGTCTGACCCGATCCCTGGTTTTGGGAATGATGCTTTGCTGGAAGTTGCTGCCACAACTTCACCAAATACTTCGCATCAGATCGATATGTTTCCTTTAATCTTTTTTGATTTCATATGTATCTTGTTTTGTACTTATCTTGTTTTGTACTTATTTACAATTATACTTGTCGTATTTGTTTTAGTATTGTCGTCTTCCCAAAAGGACCTAGCTATGCCTACTCTTGTATCCCTTGTTGTGTTGATTCCCTATTTCTATCATCCATTTACTAAGACTTCTTTACCGGAGAGTCCTAAAATTGCAACCCCATCCGACAAAGATATCCTTGATAGAGCTCGTACATGTTTAATGGAAGGGATGCATTTGCTTAATGAAGTTTCTACCCGTACCCGGACTCGTGCACAAATTCTTGCTCTAAACAACTAAAGTTTGAGGCTTATATAGTCAAGATGAGATTTGTTCCTCTTATGTGTTGAGAGTTAGACATCTAAGACGCCTTAGCAAGAGTTGAACAACTAATGAGATTGATTGCGATCCGTACCTCATGTTCATCATGATGTCTGTAGCAAAGGGATAACTGATAATCTTACCTTATACACCAATTGTAGCTTTGACCTTTTTGGGAAATGGGTGTTGATAGAATGACACAAACAACCGTATGGTCTTAGGAGTAGTGAAATGTTGCTAGACGTTGACCACTGTCTATATAAATCTAATATGAGTCTTGCGCAAGTGGGAGATTGAAAGATCTAGTATGCTCAAGAGTCATATTAAAGTGATATTACTAAATAACATATGATACTAATGGGTCGCACTAACAACAACTTGATACAATTGATTATTTATTAGAAATTAATTTTAATAAATATTCAATAAAACTCTTATAATTAAATTGAAAATTATTTGTTTAATGGAAATAATAATTTTCAATAGCATGTAACATTATATTATTTCATATGGTATGAATTAATAAGTCATGCACAAATTTTTGGACTAGTTGAAAACCTTTTGTCTTTTACTCAAAAGACAAAGTTTATATTTTATAAACCTTGAGTTTATAAAATTTAAACTAAATTTCCTCTTCTTTATGCAATTTTCGAGATTTGCATAAAAAGAAGAAGTGTATGACTTGTTTAATCATGCTTTAAACGCATGGGAGACATGCTTATGACAATGGGGACAAGTTTGCTTAAAGTGCTAAGGATTAATGGTTAATACCTTCACTTTTTGCATATAAATATGAGGCTTGCACTTTGGCTAGAGATAATCCTTCTTCCTTTGTAACAATGGCCGAAAGTTCCTACTTTCCCTCTCATTCTCTCTTAATTAGTTAAGAACACTTGAAGTTACTTGCATCTTCAAGCCTTCTTTAAGTTCATATTGGTTATGAACTTAAAGCTTAAGGGTTTAAGAGTTCTGGACTAGCATCTACATCAAGTTGAGTCATTGTTGGTGTCTCAAAGGTTCCACATTCTTCATCAACTTCCAAGCCTCCCAAGAGGACCCAAAGAACTACAAAGGTTGCTATTTCTTCTTCCTCTTCTTTGGTTGATGTTGGGTATAAAATTTTTATGTTATTTCAAAAATGAAAGTCTTCTGTTGCCATATTTTTAAAGTTTATGAAACTATTTTTGAGCTAAAACCCAATAATATTTGTCCAAATTATTGGTGGCCATGTATGAAGCGGGATGTAGCTTGGTACGTGGAGAGGTGCTTGACTTGCAGGAAAGTCAAGGCCGAGCATCAACGACCTCATGAAAAGATGCAGCCGTTAGACATCCCTTTTTGGAAATGAGAGGAGGTTACCATGGATTACATTACGAAGTTGCCTCGGACTGCGCGCTAAGTGGATTCGATTTGGGTTTTCGTGGGTCGATGGACAAAGAGCATGCATTTTATTCCGATTCAGGAGAGTATCTCTACGGAGAAGTTGGCCGAGATATACATCAGGGAGGTCGTTGCACGTTATGGGGTGTCGGTTTCTGTGGTTTCAGACAGGGACGTCCGATTTACTTCTAGATTTTGGAAGAGGTTCCATGATGAGTTGGGTACTCGTCTGCATTTTAGCATGACTTTCCACCGACAGACTGACGATCAGAGCGAGCGGACTATCCAGACCTTGGAAGATATGCTCCGGGAATGTGTTTTGGATTTTGGTAGGAGTTGGGATACGTATCTCCCTTTGGTTGAGTTTTTGTATAACAACAGTTACCACACCAACATTTATCGACCGCCTTTTGAGATGCTCTATGGGAGGAAATGCAGGACCCCGATATGGTGGGGTGAGATTGGTCTACGAGTCATGGGGAGTACTGAGGTGGTACTTAAGACTACTGAGTTGATTCAACATGTTCGGAGTAGACTCTAGACAACTCAGAGTCGGCAGAACAGTTATGTCGACCAGCACCAATCAGATATAGAGTTCCAGGTTTGGGATATGGTTTCCTGTAGGTGTCATTCGATTTAGAAAGACGGGCAAATTAGGCCCCAGGTACATTGGTCCTTTTAGGTTTTGGCCCGGGTGGGCCGGGTTGCTTATCCCTTGGATATTCTTGAGGATCTTAGTCAGATCCATAGCACGTTCCACGTCTCTCAGTTGCGTAAATGTTTAACGGATGATTTTGCAGTAGTTCTATTGGAGGATATTCAGGTAGATGATCGCCTAAATTATATTGAGAGACCGGTGGCAATTCTTGACAGGAACACAAAAATCTTGAGGAACAAGGTTGTTGAGTTGGTGAAAGTTTAGTGGCAGCACCACAAGGGTTCAAAATGGACGTGAGAGTCGGAGGACGATATGAGGGAGCATTAGCAGAGTTATTTGGGGCGACTGACTTAGAGGACGAAATCTAATTCAAGTGGGGGATAATTGTAACATTCGTAATTTGGTATGTTTCCATTTTAGCCCCTTAATGAAAAATCTATATATTTTGGTCCTTAGCTAGTACGCGGGGCGTACTAGCTCTTTTCTGTACGCGAGATTCACCCACATATGCAGTGCATACGTAGAGTATGCATGGCGTACGTGGTGTAGGGGCAAACCCTAATTTTTAGGGTTTGCACCTTATTTAAGCAACTTATAACACCTTAGGATATTTTAGTGATCAGCCTCCATCACCCTATACCCTAAGAACGAAACCCTAAGTTCCTTTTGTGAGTTTTGAGCTTGAATGTGAGATTTGGTGGTGTTTTAGTGAAAAAGAAGAAGAAGAACACTTGGAGGTTGCTTGGGAGTAGCTTGAGCTTGTAGATCCAGAGTCATCTTCATCTTAGCAAGTCATTGAGGTCAAAAGTTCCCATCCTTATGATTCCTTATGTTAGATCCAACCTAGGGTGTTATTTATGCATTTTTGGGTCTTTTAAACTAAAGTTGAGCTTATGATATACTCCAGAAGCCATGGATGTTAGATCTTAGCTCCATTGAGGCCCCTTATCCATAAAAAATGTAATATTCATGAGAGATATGGATCCATGCAAGTGTTAAGGTTCTTATTAAGCATCCTTTTGAGTGTTGGGTCCCATTAAGTCATACATGAGAGTAGTTTCCAACTTTATGTGTTAAGTCACAATTTAGGATCAGATCTGGAAGTTTGGCTTATTAGATTGATCGATTAAGTGCTTAATATGTTAGGTTAGTAATCTGGGGAGTACACGGGGCGTACTGAGCTAGTACACTGCGCGTACTGGCCCCGAAAGGAGTACGCTAAGCATACAAGTTGAGTACGCACCTGCATACTCAACATATTGACTTTGGTTTGACTATCACGAGTTTGGGCTATATTTTGGGCTTTTAGGTTTTGGGCCTTGTTGGGCCATAAGACTTCTGACTTTGGGCTATGGATAGACTATTGACTTTCTTGGGATTAGGTCCATGATGATTTTTGGGCCTAATTTGGAAGTTGGTCCTTATATGGCCTTAGGATGCCATTTAGGAATTTGGGCCTTTTGAGAATATGGGTTAGGCCTTGGTTTTGGGCTAAGTAAGAAAAATGGTAAAATGGTCTTTTACCCTGGATATTGGACAAGTACCTTAGATTCTTGATTATGGGTCGAGATCCACTTATTAATTGGATATTATTTGATGATGTTAGCGTGGGGATTTTCTAGACCAGCAGTTCTAAATTTATTTAGAGATTCAACAGCTAGAGGTGATTTTCCTCACTATGTTTAGCGGATCGAAGGCACCAATGTTGGCCCATGGTTTATTATGGTTAGGATGCTAGTTGTCTGTGAGACTCTTGCATGTGTTATGTGTTTATATGTATACCGGACAGGGCCCAATGTCGGGCGGGGCCTGATGACTATCATGTATGCTATTTATCTTTGTGATTATTACATGTGTTTATATGATTATATGTATACCGGGCGGGGCTTGATGACTGATGAATCTGTTCTGTGCAGGGCTTAATGACGGGCGAGGCCTATTATATGTCTGATATGTATGGTATGTGGTATTTTGGGGAACTCACTAAGCTTTGTGATTATGTTTTTCAGTTAATGTTTCATGTACTTCTGGTTCCAAAGGGAAGAGCTCGAGATGACTGCATTGCACACACCGTATTGTTCCGTGTTTTCTATGACTCTAATGTACTTGGATATTATTTGACACACTCTGATTTTCACTATGGTTTTATGTAATTGATTGGGTTGATGGTTTATTTAATATAAAAATTGAAATTTTTGGTCTTAATTTTTGGGACTTTAGAAATAAAATTGTGAACCGTTACCACAGGGCAGGTACCTTACGTGCACTAACTAAAACTGAATCGAATGGGGCAAAAAACCGAACCAAACCAAACCTTGTGAAGACGGGTAACCACAGTTTGGTTTACGAGTACCTGCTAAATACATAGAATAACACCAATGGCAAGAAAGAGTTGGATGAAAGACGATCTCATCCTGATGTTTGTTCTTTTCGTATCAAAGAAAATCTTTGAAATAAAGATTCAATTGCCTATGCTACAATCAGACATCCTATTAATAAGAGTATGTATTGTAATATTTCTCTTTGTTGATTGGAATAGTTAACAACAATGTTTTAAAAACCGGTTAGAATCGGTCGGTCGAACCGGTTGGACCGGGAATCAGGGGAGGGAGCGGTTCAACTATCACCGATTTTACATTAATTTCTAAACTGGATTGAACCGGCCGGTTTTTAGAAAACCTGGTTGAACCGGTCAAAATAAACCAGTTGAACCGGTTAAACTGAATAAAAAAAACATGAAAAATAACCATTTATATAATAAACATTGGTGATTTTTTTCATATCTATTTAGTTTTTTCTCAAAATAAAAACATATGGTAAATATTATAAAGTTTTTTGATGTGTTTTTATTCATCCAAAACTATATTTAGTTTCGGTATTATACTTTATTTTCTTTTTGACGTATATGGATTGATGTAAAACACAAAAACTTATGGTTATATGTTATTTTAATGTATTTGGATTTATCTACAACTTATTTTTATATGTATTTTTAATGTTTGAACTTGTAAACATCAAATTCATGATTTATATATGTATGTATGTGTAGAAAAATAGGAAAAAACATGAAAAATATAGAAACCGGGTCACTTGGCAGTCGAACCGGTTGAACTGGGAACCGGTCACCATACTGGTTCAACTATAAAACCGGTTTTTAAAAAATTGGTTAACAGAGGCATAGAGTGAGTAGGGATGTCAAAAGTCCCGTGAGACCCCGTTTCCATAGGGGCCCCGTCTCGTTTGCGAGTATTTATTAAAAAAACGGGGACGAGGACAAGGGCGGGGGCAAGGTTAACCCCCGTTTTAATTTCGGGGGCGGGGCGGGGGTGGACAATCTCGTCCCGAAACTCCTATGGGGATCCCGTTAATAAATTTTATATATATATATATATATATATATATATATATATATATATATATATATATATATATATATATAAAATAAATAATAACATGATTTTGAGCCTCAAAAATTTAATAAAAAACATGGTTTTAAGTTGTTAGTATAATGTTTTTAAGATTTCATAACTTTTTTATTTTTAACATGTAAAATTCTGTTATTAATAGTTATTTTTTATCTAAAAAACAGTCTCTTTTAGCCTAAATAACAACTTTTTTTAGCCCAAAAAAAGACAGCTCAAAATCAATCGGGGGCGGAGAAGGAAGCAGGAAGGCTGGACATTTCGGGGGCGGAACGGAGACGGGAAACGGGGAAATTTCGGGAGCGGGGGTCCATCCCGGTTACCCCTGTGAACATCCCTAAGAGTAACAATGGGCCAACTATACGTGCAATAATTCTAAGCAATGCATAAATTCCTATGAATTCCATTTCATTACAACAAAGTCTTTTTGATCCGAATTGTGACGGATCTTTTTCAATTTGAAAAAGCCATATATATATCTTTTTCAAATTGAAAAAGATCCGTCACTATATATATATATATATATATATATATATATATATATATATATATATATATATATATATATATAACAGTAAAATAATATTTGACAGTTCGGTTTGGTTATCCGTAGTTATCTAAATATCAAAACCAAAATCGACCCATCGGTACCCGGTTTTTCGATTTCGGTTATTTTTGATTCCGGATTGACCGGATGGGCTCGGTTTAACGTTTTTTTTGCATACCCATACCCATAAGCTGGTTCTCTTATAATGTCATGAAAATAGTTTAAAAACTAAAATGATTGGTACGATATTTGTGTCATTTACACCTAAAGAAATGAATTACACCTATATGCATTTACATATATTATTATATTGCATGCAAAAAGAAGGCTTTAGGTGACTGTCATCATCCTCACACACTTCAAAAGCAACCTTCTTTTTGACATATACAATTATCACTCACTACCCTCACCAAAGCCGCTCTATAATTCTATCTTCAACTTACAAACACCATCACATAAACTCCTTTCGATCATCCAATACTGTTTGCTCCTTTTTGGAAACATAAAAGTTTCCCCATACAAACTTTAAAGAAACCAAGAGCAAATTTCAACATTTGCTTTCTTGATCCACTCTCTTTTGGTTTCGATGCTCACCTCCACAAACAAACTCTTTTTAATTTGAAAGAAACCAATAACATATTTCAAGATTCGCTTTCTTGATCCACCCCCTTTTTGGGTTCAATATCAATATCTCGAAACAAAAAACAGGAAACCACACAAAAGCTAAGATTTTTCACATCAGATCTAAAAAGGTGAAACGTTTTTGCTGTCGTGCACCGAACGATCGCCTGTAACTCCTCGGGAAACACTAAAAGATTGATGGGCTCTAATCATCTTTCTCTCATTTGGGTGTTCCTCATTCTCTTATCATTACCATCAAGATTAGTACTCATTGAAGGTCAAGGGATCAAATCCACAAGACTCCTTGATCTCGTGATTCGAGATTACACATTCAAGTCATACAGCAAGTACTTCAAAACAGGCACACCATACAATATCAACTTGCCATCAAATCTCACCGGCATTATGGTTTATACTTCAAGATATCGCTGTGGAAGCCTCAAGAGGTATGGTGCAAACATCAAAGAATTTCACTTGAAAGTTGGTGTGGATGTTCATCCTTGTATAGAAAGAATCCTTATAGTAACACAAAACCTAGGAAACAATTGGTCAAACATTTACTATGACAACTATGATCAGTTACTAGGTTATCAACTAGTGTCACCTGTATTAGGTTTACTAGCTTACAACTCTGGTGACGATTCAGACTTGAACACCCAATTTGAGGTTAAAATTCAGTCCCCGGATAAGTCCGGAATTCAAATTGATTTCACTAATTATACATCGTATGGGAACTCGACTTTAGATGGGAGGATAAAGATGTGTGCAACATTTGGAGGTGATGGGAAGGTGACACTAGAAAAAGAGGTTGCACCCAACATTTGTGGTGCCACAACCCATGGGCATTTCGGGTTGGTGGTGCAGTCACCATTGTTGCCGGTGAGGAAGAAGATGCGGCGGTGGACGGTTGCGTTTGGATGCTCAGTTGGGGCTGCAATCGCGGTTTTTCTGGTGGGGTTGCTTTTGATTGCGATGTTTATGAAGGTAAAGAAGAAGGCAAGATTGGAGGAGATGGAGAGAAGAGCTTATGAAGAAGAAGCACTTCAAGTGTCGATGGTGGGACATGTGATTAGGGTTCATACTGCTTCTTCCACAAGAACTGCTCCAAGAATTGAGCAAACTCTTAGACCTCCCCGGTGAGTTTGATTCATCAATTGTTTATACTACATTTTGTATCCATAATTCAATAGAGAAAGATATCAACTAATTAACTTGATGGTTTCTGAAACTTTTGAACAATATTCTACCATCAAATGTTCGTCCAGCTAGCAAAATTCGAGTGATTCGTGCACCCCAGGCTCCTAGCTAGATGATGAAATAGTAAAAATGCCATGCTGACCTCGGTCCCTGATAAAATTCAGCCTATTAGATTGCTTTAAGGTTAAATTTGAATTATGTTAATTGTCAAGTTATTTGAAAAAAAAAAAAAAAAAAAAAAAACAGTTTTATCTGGTGTTATGAGGAACAAATAACTTTAAACACTTTAACGTATCTATTATCTATCGAGTATTGAAAACGTTTATAACCATTAGAAAGTATTATTAAAAAAAAATATATAGGTTAGAATGTTTTCTATAATTATAACCCCCAAGTGTTTCGTGTACCTACCTATGTGTGAATAGATGAGTGTTTGTATACAATTTATATGAATAAGGTTAGATATTGTAACACCATATTTAATAGTTGACGTTAGCTGATGTATCAATCAAATAATATGTTTTCTTATTGAGAAAATGGATCTTATCTGGAGAGTAGTTGCGGATGTGAAATTTTATAGGCAAAGGAATGGAAGTTAGGGGACATAATGATTCTAAGTCTTTGACGACACTCTAAAGACAATAAAAGCAAAGTGTTTTCCTTCCCTTTTACTTTTTCATATACAATAAATGGAAGCATGAAGCTTTTGCAGTCTTCTTGCATCATTATATATGATATAAAATAATATATTTTTATATATATTTTTTTTTATTTATTTATCTTTTTATTTATATAAAATAATAATATTTGGAATTCATTAATTCTTTTTATTTATTTATTTATTTATTTCTTATTTCTCTTTCTACTTTTTAGATCAAGTCGACAAATATAAAAAAAAATGATAGAAAAATATTAAAGGATTTCACATATCATCATTTTATAAATAAGAAAATAAATAAAAACAAATATAAAAAACAATTTTAATTTTCTTTTCGTATATGTCAAAGAACTTGGACGAATGACATTTATAATGAATGAGTACTGTTTCAAAAGTATCATATTAGCTTTCATGATTTATTAGCATAATATATATATTTTTTATAATTATTCTCTACCAACAAATCATATATTGATTATTCAAGGATAAAATATATTATTTATAAAATATTCAATAATATAATAACATCTTCAAAATTATTTGAAATTAAATAATACATAAGTCTTAAAATATATATTAATCAAATAATCATTGATATTAAATTTATATTAATTTAATAACATAGCTTAAAAGCTTTAATATTTAACTAATAAAAACTCTTAAAATATATATTAATCTAATATAATGAATTATATTTATATATTTCATCAATTACATATATCCTAGATCAAAACGTATGGTGTTTATATTTCTATTATTATGTACATTTATGTTTTAATATATGGTAAACTTGTATTATTATATTCCTATTAATTTGGCCTATAAATATAAAAGTTAGCAAAAATTATTAATACAATATAAGCACGATGATTTTTCTTATATGAATATGTTTATATAAAAATATGTCATTATAATAATTTCTATTTTTTTTTCTTTTATATTGTGTAACCCAAAGCGCATTCTTTTAAGAATGTATTCGGCCCCTGGATCTGGTTCCAAACCTCCCGAGCAGCTTATATTAGTTGTCCTTCAAACTGTTCCTCACGCTTAAAGCCAGCAACTTTGCTCAACATCTTCTGACGATTGCTATAGCCATTGAGGCTACAAAAATCCATTAAAAAAGGAAGGGATCTTTCTCATTCTTTTGGAGTGAAAACATTAATGGAAATGAATCATTTCACATAAATAAAGAATTAAATAAACAAGAATATTATTTTTTTTTGAATAATCTAATTATAATATAATGTGTATTTGAAGAAAAAATAACCAAAAATATTTGTTTTAGAAAAAATAATCATCAAATCCGTGATGAAAGATTTCAAACTGAGAATATATATATATAAAAGGTACATTAGACTCACATTCCAACAACTGGATCAATATTTTGGATCTCGAACTGAAATTCGAAGTTCAAAAAAAAGAACTATGGAATTATAAAAATAAGTTCGAAATCCGATGAACAATTCTGTAATTTTAAGAAATTTTTTTTTACTAAAAATCGAACAAAAAGTTAAAAAATAGTAAATGAGAAATATATATACGATAATACGGCTTTAAATCAAAGATTTGAATGAGAAAATGTGATATAAAACACTTCAAAATGAAAATTTCATATATAAATAAAGATTTCTTTGAAAAAAAAAATGAAAAAAATACTCAAGAATTTGAAGAACAAACCGAAATAGAACGTTCGAAAGAAAGTGATCATATTCAAGAAAAAAAGTTATTTTATTTGAAAAAAATTACTCATTAATAAATGTTAGTTTATATTAATGACATGTGATGACCCACATCAAGACTTGCAAACATTTATAGATTTAAAAGAGATTATCGGGATTGGTAGGCAAAAACATTTTGCAATTTAATTGCTAGAGTTGATGTAGATGCTCTTATAACATAAAATTGATCTTATAACATAGCATTGATCTTACAGATGAGTTGAGTATTTGGTGAATATGATTTGGGTTAGACCGATTATAGGGTAAAATTTAAGTTAAATCATAAAGTTTGGGTTTTATAGGTTTAAAAATTATATAATTTTGGTTTCTTGGGTTAGGTTTATAGGTTTGAAGCGTGAGTTTTTACTTATGGTTTTTCAATTATTTTTTTTGGCTTTTAGGGTTCAACCCCTTGAATGTATATTTTGCTATAAACTAAAGAGAAAATGACTTACCAAGATAATTATTTTTATTGATTTGTTCATGTTTAGACAATTTTTTTTCGTACACATTTGATCATTTAATTTTTTATATGTATTCACATATTATCATTATCGCCGGCTATACTAGGTAACAATGGTAATATGTAAACAAATTTAACAAGTTAAATGGTTAAATATATAAAAAAGAAAGTTAGCTAAATGTTAGCACAACGAAAGTTAATTACCATGATAAATCATTTTCTCCACTTTTAATAACCATTTTATTTTTCATATTTACTTGTATTATTTTTTCAAACGTTATTTTTAAAGTATCTATAATGTCATAAATATGAATTAAATACTGATTTCTAAACTTTACTTTTTAATTAATAAATATGTTTTTATTTTGTGAAATATTATATATATATATATATATATATATATATATATATATATATATATATATATTCTTTCTTTTATTTTTAAACATATATAATATGTTTAAAGTAAATAGTATGTAGCAATAAAACTAAATATTTAACAATAATTATGGAGTGTCTTCTAAAAACACTAAAAATAAAATATTACGTATAAAATAAAAAACAAATAAAATCTATATAATGTAAATATATTAAAATTATTACAACTTTTTAAATATTATTTAATTAGAAGTTTATAAGTTTTTAATTATTTTAATACAATGGTTTAAAGTAATATTTACCGATAGTATTTTGAAATGTTATAAAAAAAGTATTACATTGTCATACAAAATCTATGAAACATTTTACAAAACGTTGTAAAAGAGAAATTTAGAAATAATTATATGAAATTTATAGAAAAAATTGTATGAAAAAAAATCAAAAACTTAAAAGTAAACTTTAAAACATTTATAAAATATTAGGTTTAAAAGCACTTGTATTAAAATTATATGAAAGTATAAACAAAGTTAAAAAGAAAAATATAAACAAAGTTTAAAACATTGTATTGGAAAAATCTATAGAAAAAAATATCATAAAAATATTGTAAGAAATTATAGAAAATCTTAAAAATTTTGTAAAAAAATGTTAACATTTACGCAACATTTTTATACACATTTGACCATTTAACTAATTAAATGTATTTACATATTAACATTGTCACCTGCTATAGCAGGTGACAATGGTAGTATGTAAACACATTTAGCAAGTTAAATGGTCAAATGTGTACAAAAAAATTGCTTAAATATGAACACGATTTAAAGATAATTACCGTGTCAAATCATTTTCCCTAAACCGAATTAGATCTAATATAATGAGTATTAGTAATTAAATGTTTTACCAAAACAATTAAACAACACGTTTTTACCTATAGAAAATGATAATGTGTATTACATATTAAAACCCATTATTAAAGACTTGAATATTAAACCTCTTTATTTATTTCTTAAAGATTGAAATCGAGGATTAAAGAAGTGATGTGAAAACGAGTGAAACAAATAAGTGAATGAATTAATAAAATTAAGGTGTTGTTTGTTTTTTCTAACGCAAAATGTCTTCAGTCTGCGGACCACATTTGTAGACCTCTGCAGCAGAAAAGGTGGACCAAACGTCTGCAGTCTGAAAAAAAAAGACTGTTTGTTTTTTTAACATCTGCGGGCTACTAAAATAAGCTAAAATCTAAATAAACTGGTTGTTCAAACAACAAAATGATTTTTTAATATTTTTATGACTTTATTATAAATAATTAACAAATCTAGATCAACATTTATGTATTATTGTATAAAAAGTGAAAATAAAAATGATAAAAATTAACGTATATATTTGATAAAAACCAACAATTTTGGTCGCAAAGTTATACATAAATATTGTAAGTGTGAATCAAAGAATTTGATACATAAATTGATGAAAATAAACTTTGATTTTTTCAATTAAATCAATTAAAATCGTACAATAAATATTTTTCTAAAAAATTGACGATACTGTATTACATAATGTTTTATAAAAATTGGCACAAAAAATATAAAAATATATTATGATTTTTTTCATATTTATACAAACAACTTCAATGATTATTATTGTAATAAATTTTTATTTATAAATTTTTCAAAAATATCATGTTTTTGTCGTCGGACTTTTTGTTAAGTATTGTAACTTTTTTTTTTTCAAATTTTTTATGACTAATAAAGTTGGAATAAATATAAATTCAAAAAAACTAAAAAATAAATAAAGATATATGTGTTATTTTAGGCTAGAAGATGTCTGAAGATGTTAGAAGACTCTGGTCCACATCTACGACAAGAAGAGGGCACGCATACACTTTTAGGTCTGCAGTCTTCAAAAAAACAAACAGTCTGCGAAGACAAATGTCTACACGTGGTCTGCGCTGTGTAGACAGAAGAGATTAAGAAGATCTGCGGACAAAAAACAAACATCACTTAAATAACTTAGTTGAATACTAACAAGTGAACATATAATTTTTTTAATTCCGCACACATCGTCGAGGATAAATAGAAAACAATATGTTGTATGTGTTATGGTTTGAATCTTAGAGGTTTCTTATGGAATTCTACACCTCAACCAGACTTTTATCACGTAGAGAAATAGTATTTTGAATGTGTAAAAAAATGAATTTAGATGGATTTAAATGAGAGTGGGTGTTTAGTTTATTAAACTCTAAATGAAATTAAAATCCATTATTTGTTACAATTTTATTTTCATTTACAAAAGATTTGAAATTTATTTATATCAAATGTGAAAATTGTTCATTTATCTTTTGGGAATTTGAAATTTCCGATACATTCTAATTTTATCCATTCATTTGAAGTTTAAGTATTTTGACATTTGATCTTTATTGATAATTTATAAAAAAAAATATATGAAAGAGAGATAAATGGGTTATATGTTGCCGTATGTTATCCATAACCACATATCGTCAACATCACCATTCAACATTACCTAATCTCAGCCGAAAACAATATCCCTGCTATCATCTACATCCCTTATTTTGATCGAGGCTTGCCATCACCACCATCTACACGACCCTACCTTTCTTTCATCATATCATCTTCTTCATCCCATCACATGCCATCATACACTCTCTTCATCCCAACCACCACACAATCACTTTCATCTAACCACCATCAACCCTTTAGGCCAAACGGTATACCAACGATGAATGCAACCGTGGTATACGTGGCCATGAAATCTCCTCGTACATACTATCCCGACCATTCGTGGTCGGGGCATCCTCGTGGTGAAATGTGGTGGCCACGACAGAGTGCAACGACCAATAGGGCTTTTCCCATTCTAACGGCTATTTTTTTTAATTTTCACCTAACAAAAAATCAATAAATCAACATAATACCCTTCTATAAATATCACAATACACCTTCTTCTATTTCACACAACTCTTCTCTCAAAATCACACATTTTTCTGTTTCATTCAAAACAAATGGCTCCAAAAAGAATGAATTTGTTGGAAAAGGAAGAGGAGAATTTAGCACTAGCTTGGGTGTTGGTGTCGGAAGAGCTAGATACTCAAATGCGTAATGATTTTTGGGTAAATGATAGAAATGTTTTCAATGAGTTAATGGGCTCTCGAAGTCTTAATCCTGATGAAATATTTTTGAAGTTTCTCGATATGAGGATAAAATGCATCGAAATCGACAGAATTTATAACTTTGTTATATATATATATATATATATATATATATATATATATATATATATATATATATATATATATATATATATATATATATATATATGGACTTAAGTGAATATAAGGTCAAAATGTAGGTATTTTATAAGAGATTTCCCTTAATTTAAAATATTTACATTTGCACCGACTATCATCTTTTTATGACAAAAAAATGCTCTTGTTTTATATATATATTTGCAAAACTTGATTTGTTGTTGTCTCTTCTTATTTACAACCCATTTTTTGACCAAAAATGCATATAACCACAATTAACTACTTTCTTCCCTATATAAGAACATTGTGAATCTTCCAAAAAACGGGTTACATTCTATATACTCGAAATCTGTTCACCAAATTCTTTCTATCTCTCAAAACACAAAATAGCAAGGTGTTGGTGATATTGGTGTTATCAACATATTTTATTGTAATTATTATTAATAATGAGATATGATGAGCTTCATTTATGAACCAAGCTTGGAGGTGTGGGGTGCAAACTCATTGTTATAATTGTGAACTTGGGAATACAAGGGTCGCGGGGGGGGGGGGGGGGGGGGGGGCTGGGTGTAGGGTTTAGTCCTGACAATTTTTGATACGACCCGCGAAACGACATGAAATAAACGGGTTTAGGTTGAGTTTTTCAACCCGCCAACCCATAAACCTGTTTATTAAACAGGTAGTATATGGGTTTGTCAAAAAAATATACGGGTTGACCCGCCAATTGGTTTAGAATTTTAATTAAAAAATTATATATTTTTAAAATTTTATAAGTATTATACATTATACAGTTTATACTTTATACTATGATAGGATACCTGATATTGTTAATCATTTTACTCGTGGGTAACCATTTGTTGATTTTCATTGCAACACGTTTGACGTTTGCCCTAAATAATGTCAGTATCTCACCAACAAAATCGAATAAGCCCTCTCCCAGTCTCCCTTCTATGACGAACGATAGAATGAACTTACAAAGAACGACGACATGAATGATTGAATCATTATCGAACAACGTCGAAGCATGCAATTGAATTTATCTATGTTTGTATTAATGTTTTAGTTTGAACATGTTTCCATGAATATTTTTAATTTTCATTTGGATGTTTAGGACTTAAGTTTCTAAAATTTGAATATGTTCGCATCAAGAATTTATTCATGTTTTATTATCAATTTTATTTTTAAAATCTAACCCACAAACCCAAATCCGACCCACGAACACGCCAACCTACGAACCTGTAAAAAAATAAGTATGTTGATGGGTCATATGTGGGTTTATGTTCCAAACCAGCTAACATGTGACCCGCCAACCCGTGAACTGTACAGTTAAATGGGTCGTGTTCGAGTTGGTATATTTTGACTCTCGAATCCGAACACGACACGACTGTCAGGCCTACTAATGCGGTCCAAGGGGCAGATGTGACATCCCCAATTTCACGGCCAGAAAAGACCGACTTGTTTATGCTTTGTTTCATAAATCAGAGTAATCGTTTACAGAAAACGGTTGCGGAATTTGTTCCCAAAATAAATATGATAACCATTTATCAAAACATTTCTCAAAGAGAATGTATTTTCATTCAATAATAAACCTGGGGATGTCATGTTCTGATACAGACCAAAAGCATAAACAATATAAAATAGACCTTACAACAGTTATTTATAACTACTGATCTATAATCCAAAATCTCTCGTCAAGTCCATCAACTTATACCCTTGTGTCATTACCTATAATGCAAAGAAAGCTGAGTGGGTCAGGCTTGGGAGCCTGGTGAGCATATAGGGTTTTCAACCCATAATAATATAATTATTATATTCAATCATCAAACAATCAACCCAATTACCCATCCCCATTATCTTCGTTTATTCTTAAGTACCTTCCCTAAGGAATTATCCTAAGGGTCATCTCCTACATCGTATTTACCTCTCATCTTCTTACATCGCATTTCCTTTATATATATTCGTTCCTAAAGCATGAATACACAGTCACAACATCGCCTGGACTCGTAACTCATAGTAAGGGTTAGGCTATCATCGCATGAATACGTAGTCACAACATCGCCTGGAATCGTAATTCATTGTAAGGGTTAGAGTATCATCGCATGAATACGTAGTTACAACATCGCCTGAATTCGTAATTCATCACCTACAGGTAATGATCCTGCTGGTGTTTCCACGGGGTCATCTAGAATAGTCCGTGGTCGCCATCTATACTCTGGTAGATGACTACATCGCCAAATTCCCACATCGTCGGTCAAGGTTATGGTATCTCCTCTCATCTCACATCACCTATTTATCATCACCTATCTATCATCACCTTTCTATCATCACCTATCTCTCATCACCTAATTATCATCACCTATTTCTCATCACCTAATTATCATCACACATCATCTAATTCATCTGCCCATGTTCTACCCAACATATTTGTAGATATAAAATACATATACAGATTAACTGCTTTAACACCTATATAAAACATCCATTCCACACTCATCTTAAATAAACAACAATATATAAACACATAGCACTTATTTCATAGCAAATACTTAATATATATATATATATATATATATATATATATATATATATATATATATATATGTTAGAAGAAAGTGATCACATACTCACCCAAAACATATACTTAATACATTCACACAATACTTGTATTAAAATCGTGTTATGAAAGGGACTATACACTCACTTGATCAGAAGATGATCGGGCAACACTACGACTCTTCAAGTAGATATTCTTCGGTAGATCTGGAAGATCTTCACAAAAAAACCGGGCTCCTCGCGGGCAGAGCTTCGGCTCGGGAATTTCACTTCTCGGGATCTTCGGGCTTCGGGACTCGCTTTGGGTCTCGGGATGATACCGGGGCTTCAAGGGTACTTCTTTGCATGTAAATCGAGGCAATATAGGTGAGCGATGAGAGAATGAGCAACCAAACTCGGCTGGCCCTTCAAATCTATTTATAGGGCAAAATCTGCCCTTGCCACGTTGTGGCACCTTTTTCGACGTCGTGGGTTTGGTTGTCACTGCATGCGTCATCGCAAGTTGCATCTGGGGGACTCCCGGAGGTGTCAGAAGACTGGCCACGTCGTGGTATCTGACAGTTTTGGGGTTTCCCGCCCCGAACTTCAGAAATTCACAACTTTCGCATACGAACTCCGTTTTCGACGTTCTTTATATCGACGCGAATGTGAGATTATGCTCTACAACTCTCTTTTAGACTCCTTTGGCTAATTTTTACTTTATTTTTAATATATTATAATTATATTACTTATATATTATTTTTAGTAGGCCGGGACAGGAAAACTCCGTTATAAACTCATAACTCCTTCGTCCGACGTCCGTTTTCGTCCGTCTTTCCGTCGTTGCACTATTATCGATGAGATATTCAATTCTCATTTAGATTGTTTTGGATAAATATCGCTCTAAAGTAAATTCACTATTTACGTCGCGCTGTGTCGTGCCGGTTCTGTTGCGAAACTTCGACAGGTCATAACTTCTTCGTTATAACTCGGATTTCGGCGTTCTTTATATGTACGGAATCCTTGTAACATATACAATAACTTAGTTAAGATTAATCCTTCTAAATAATCTTCCCTAAAAAATTCATTTTTGATGCTTATCGTCTCTAAATTGACTAGCCCGGATCTACGGGCGTTACAATTATCTCCCCTTAGGATGATTACGTCCCGGAATCATCAACGAAATAGGATTTGTATACTGACTCCATACGTTATCTCTCCATACTAAGTAATAACCGTGATGCTCAGTCCTTCATCTGCTCTTCTTATTGTGATGGACTTTCAATCGTAACCTTCAAGTTACAAAATAAATCCTTATTGTGAACTCCTTCTTCTTCTTAGGATAAATACATTAGTTTATCTATTGTAACAAACCGATGGGTCATGTCCTGATGACCACTCATCGTAGTTGGAACTAATTGATATGACCACTAGGGTCGAAATAACAAACATCTTACTAGTCATTACCGAAACAATGGTAACGACATATTTGAATAAAACGGAATCAATTACTAGCTTCTTGGTAACCTTGCGACTTCCCATGATCCAAGCGTGAGTCCTGTGCTTCCAGTAGTATAGATCTCTTCTACCATTCACACCTACTCATACTCGTCCCAAGTGTTGTCTCGCAGTCCCTAAGTCCTAAAATCACAAAACAATTTCACACATACTAATGTGTCCAATTAATCATAAAAATTCTCCTAGACTTTACTAGGACTTCTTCCATGCGTATCTTCAATCATCAACTCTACTTCAACTCGATTGGTGATGGAAATACCAGATGATGAGACAACTTCAAGAATTTTGCCAATCGTTCCATCATCCTGACAATCGAAGGTGTACTTCAGACGTACCGTACTCCTCTAAACGTTCTGTTATTTTATCAGACATATTCTAAAGGCAAGATACCACTCTTATGATATCTTCCGATAGGTGTCATTCACTTTCATAAGCCTTTCATTTCCTCCATTTACTCAATTCTCTACGAGTCTTCACCATAATGTTTTGTACACCCAAACTGGCGTTCGGTGTACCGAGCAAGAATTTAAGATAAGAAAGCTTTATTTACGATAGACGTATAAATCTCCTTATCACTTCGAAACGTTTATATGCTAGTTCTAATATCGTAGTCATACGCTTAGAATCCTAAACACATAAGGTTTCCAGATCCATTTATCAAAACATTTCTCAAAGAGAATGTATTTTCATTAAATAATAAAACCTCGGAATGTCATGTTCCGATACAAACCAAAAGCATAAACAATATAAAATAGACCTTACAACAGTTATTTATAACTACTGATCTATAATCCAAAATCTCTCGTCAAGTCCACCAACTTATACCCTTGTGCCATTACCTATAATGCAAAGAAAACTGAGTGGGTCAGGCTTGGGAGCCTGGTGAGCATATAGGGTTTTCAACCCATAATAATATAATTATTATATTCAATCATCAAACAATCAACCCAATTACCCATCCCCATTATCTTCGTTTATTCTTAAGTACCTTCCCTAAGGAATTATCCTAAGGGTCATCTCCTACATCGTATTTACCTCTCATCTTCTTACATCGCATTTCCTTTACATATATTCGTTCCTAAAGCATGAATACGCAGTCACAACATCGCCTGGACTCGTAACTCATAGTAAGGGTTAGGCTATCATCGCATGAATACGTAGTCACAACATCGTCTGGACTCGTAATTCATTGTAAGGGTTAGAGTATCATCGCATGAATATGTAGTTACAACATCGCCTGAACTCGTAATTCATCACCTACAGGTTATGAGCCTGCTGGTGTTTCCACGGGGTCATCTAGAATAGTCCGTGGTCGCCATCTATACTCTGGTAGATGACTACATCGCCAAATTCCCACATCGCCGGTCAAGGTTATGGTATCTCTTCTCATCTCACATCACCTATTTATCATCACCTATCCATCATCACATAATTATCATCACCTTTCTATCATCACCTATCTCTCATCACCTAATTATCATCACCTATTTCTCATCACCTATTTCTCATCATCTATTTCTCATCACCTAATTATCATCACACATCAGCTAATTCATCTACCCATGTTCTACCCAACATATTTGTAGATATAAAATACATATACAGATTAACTCCTTTAACACCTATATAAAACATCCATTCCACACTCATCTCAAATAAACAACAATATATAAACACATAACACGTATTTCATAGCAAATACTTAATATATATATATATATGTTAGAAGAAAGTGATCACATACTCACCCAAAATATATACTTAATACATTCACACAATACTTGTATTAAAATCGTGTTATGAAAGGGACTATACACTCATTTGATCAGAAGATAATCGGACAGCACTACGGCTCTTCAAGTAGATATTCTTCGGTAGATCTGGAAGATCTTCACAAAAAAAACCGGGTTCCTCGCGGGCAGAGCGTCGGCTCGGGAATTTCACTTCTCGTGATCTTCGGGATTCGGGACTCGCATCGGGTCTCAGGATGATACCGGGGCTTCGGGGGTACTTCTTTGCACGTAAATCGAGGCAATATAGGTGAGAGATGAGAGAATGAGCAATTAAACTCGGCTGGCCCTTCAAATCTATTTATAGGGCAAAATCTGCCCTTACCACGTCGTGGGCTTGGTCGTCACTGCATGCATCATCGCAAGTTGTTTCTGGGGGACTCCCGGAGGTGTCAGAAGACTGGCCACATCGTGGCACTGCTTGCCACGTCGTGGTATCTGACAGTTTTGGGGTTTCGCGCCCCGAACTTCAGAAATTCATAACTTTCGCATACGAACTACGTTTTCGACGTTCTTTATATCGACGCGAATGTAAGATTATGCTCTACAACTCTCCTTTGGACTCCATTGGATAATTTTGACTTTATTTTAATATATTATAATTATATTACTTATATATTATTTTTAGTAGGCCGGGACAGGAAAACTCCGTTATAAACTCATAACTCCTTCGTCTGACGTCTGTCTTTCCGTCGTTGCACTACTATCGATGAGATCTTCAATTCTCATTTAGATTGTTTTGGATAAATATCGCTATAACGTAAATTCACTATTTACATCGTGCTGTGTCGTGCCGGTTCTGTCGCGAAATTTCTACAGGTCATAACTTCTTCGTTATAACTCGGATTTTGGCGTTCTTTATATGTACGGAATACTTGTAACATATACTATAACTTAGTTAAGATTAATCCTTCTAAATAATCTTCCATAAAAAGTTCATTTTTGATGCTCATCGTCTCTAAATTGACTAGCTCGGATCTACGGGCGTTACAACAGAGCCCCTAGCGGCGACCTAAACGGATTTCTATGTCGAGTATGACTCCTGCCATACATTTTCCCACCAAAAATTGTAGTGATATCATGATGATGTCATGAGTTGATTATGTTTTAATAACCAACGATTTTTGGCGCCAAAAGGATGCAACTTCCTTTTAACTACTTTTCCCTATAGTATAAGAATCCTTCTTTGGTTGCAGAAAAAGGGATGGAACTTTAATACACGTAAATTGTATATCGATTCATTATATCTCTCTAGAACACAAAAACAACAAGGTATATTCTATGTTTCTGATTTAGAAGTGGCCTGACTTCTAAATTGAAATTATTTGGATTATCCCAAATCTGATTTCGTGATACCCTAGGTTATAGGGTCGAAATCACAGATTTTGGAAAGTGATTGCAATCACGATCCAAGAAATATCCAAGTATATTGATATTCGTAAGACCCCAAATTCTAACATTCAATATCTATGATTTTTTGTGAAAGAATATCAATGGCAGAATTTGTTAAAGACATGACTTCCAAATTTGGGTAGTTGGATAAATTTGAAGGAAGAAGAAAGCAAAGGTTCAAACAAGAAAGAGAAAGTTGTGTGTTGGAATTGCAACAAACCTGGTCACATGAAACGAGATTGTCGTTTGAAGAAGAACAAGAATGGTGCAAGCACTTCTGGACAAAGATCTAATGATCAAAGTCCAAAACCACAAGGTCAAAATTTGATTTCTGAAATTACTACTACCTCTGTTATATATTATGTAACACTTATTCTTGAATCGTTCTATGGTTAGGATGATGATCATGCATGGTGGATAGACTTGGGGGCAACGAGTCATGTATGTAAAGATCATTCTTGCTTCAAGGATTGTGAAGTAGTTAATGATGGATCGATGATGTACACAGGAGACCATAATAATGCATATATTGTTTGTCGTGGTTGTTTTTCTTTATATTTTAGTTTTGTAAAAAGACTTATTCTTAAGAATGTTATTCATGTTCCTAAGATTAGAAAGAACTTAATTTCTGGTGGTGTAATTAATAAATGTGGATAGAAACAAGTCTATGAATCTGATAAGTATGTATTATCTAAGTGTGGTACATTCGTTGGGTTTGGATATTATTGTAATGGAATGTTTAGGTTGAATACTAAAAATAAAGTTGTAGATTCTATATACATGACTTGTTTTAGTATTGATGATTCTTCTTTATGGCATGCTCGTTTTGGACATGTACATTATAAAAGAATGCTTGAAATGTCTAAAACCGGATTGATTCATAGTGATCTATGTGATTTACATTCAACTCCATCCTTAGGAAATAAGAAATACATAATTACTTTTATAGATGATTATTCTTGTTTTTTCTATGTATACTTATTACATTCCAAGGATGAAGCCCTTGATAACTTCAAAATTTATAAAAATGAAGTTGAATTGCAACAAAATGATTAAATCAAAAGACTTTACACTAATCGTGGTGGAGAGTATTATGATCCTAGTTATTTCCAATCTGTTGGTATTATACATGAAATAACTACTCTATATACTCCTCAACAAAATGGGATTTCTGAAAGGAAAAATAGAGTTCCAAAGTAAATGGTGAATTATATGTTGTCTTACTCAGGTTTGAGTGATGGTTTCCGGATAGAAGCTATTCTAACTGCATGTCATGTTTTAAATAGAGTTCCAAACAAAAGGAATAATGTAACTCCCTATGAACTTTTGTACAAAAAGAAACCAAACTTAGGATATCTTAAAGTTTGGGGTTGTCGGGTTGTTGTGAAGATGCCTGAACCAAAAATGAAAAGTTTGGGTGAAAGTGGTATTAATTGTATGTGACATCCCCAAAATCACGGCCAGAAAAGACCGATTTCATTTATGCTTTTTGAAATAATTTCAGAGTAAATCCTTTTGATTTAAAAGTGTTGCGGAATTTGTTCCCAAAACAAAATATGATAGAATAATATTTATCAAAGCATTTCATCAAGAGATGCATTTTCATTATATAATCAAAACTCGGGATGTCATGTTCCGATACAGACCATAAAGCATAAACGATAACATTACAAGTCATTCAACAAATATATACATATACAGACTTGTAAACAAAACAACTTGATGATTCAACCATCTTATGCCCTCGCTCCACTACCTGTAATATGAATAAAACTGAGTGGGTCAGGCTTGGGAGCCTGGTGAGCAATGAGCATATAGGGTTTTCAACCCACAATAAATAAATTATATTTAATTTCACCAACCAATCACTATCCCGATTACCCATTCCCGTTATCCTCACTTTACGTCCCTAAAACAACATCTATCTCAAGGGACCTAATCTAGGATTTTCATCGGGACGGACATTACTGCTAAGGGGTTTCCTCAACAATAGATATCCTAAAGGCAACCATGAGGGGGATAGAGTACACCGGTGAACACATCATTCACAACACCTACAGGTTATGAACCTGCTATCGTTCCACAGGACTGTCTAGAAAGAGTCTATGGTCGTTATCCATACTCCGCTGAATAACTAGATCAACAACAACAACAACATCGAGGCCTCTTATTTGTTTATTACACACTAACTATCTACCCATGTTCTACCCAACATATTAGTAGATTAAAATATATATTTTCATACATAGTTTAAAACCTGTATAGCATTTTCATTCAATACATATTCCACATAACAGATGAGGCACACCCACATAACACGTATTTCATAGAAAATAAATCATATCTATGAGATAGAAGAGAGTGAATAAACATTCACACACATAACCACAAAATTATACACATAACACGTATTTCGTATAAAATACTTCATAATTATGCGTTAGAAGAAAGTAACTACACACTCACTTGATCAGAAGATGATCGGACAACACTATGGCTTGTAGAAGTAGTATTCTTCGGTGAAACCGGGATCACTTCACACACCGGGTTTCTTGCGGGCAGAGTTTCGGCTCGGAAACTCTTTTCTTCTCGAGATCTTCGGGCTTCGGGACTTGCTTCGGGTCTCGGGGTTGATACCGGGTCTTCGGGGGTACTTCTTTGCACGTAAATCGAGGTAATATGGGAGAGAGATGAAAGAATGAGCAACCCTAAACGGCTAGCCCTTCAAATCTCTTTATAGGGCAAAACTGGCCCTTGCCACGTCGTGGAACCCTTTTTCCACGTCGTGGGCTTGGTCTTCACTGCATGCGTCATCCCAAGTTGCATCTGGGAGACTCCCGGAGGTGTCAGAAGACTTGCCACGTCGTGGTATCTGACAGTTTTGGGTTTCGCGCCCCGAACTTCAGAAATTCATAACTTTCGCATACGAACTTCGTTTTCGACGTTCTTTATATCGACGCGAATGTGAGATTATGCTCTACAACTCTCGTTTAGACTCCATTGGCTAATGTTGATTTGATTTTTAATATATTATAATTATATTACTTATATATTATTTTTATTAGGCCGGGACAGGAAAACTTTGTTCGAAATTCATAACTCCTTCATCCGAACTCCGTTTTCGTCTGTCTTTTTATCGTTGGACTACTATCAATGAGATCTTCAATTCTCATTTAGAAATTTTTGGCTAAATATCAGTCGATCTCTATTTCGAGTATTCGGGCTGCATACCGCTAAGTCGAAACTTCGAAAAATCATAACTTCCTCATATGAAGTCAGATTTAGGTGTTCTTTTCATGCACGCTCTCGGTTTAAGGAACTCTACAACATTCTCTTAGATCACTAAGGCAAAATATCGCACTAATGTAAATTTCACTTTTTACGTCATTCAGCGTTGCCAGTTCGGTCGCGAAACTTCGACAGGTCATAACTTCTTCGTTATAACTTGGATTTCGGCATTCTTTATATATTCAAAAACCTTGTTTCAACTACTACAACATTATCCATAGATATAGGCTTTATCTAACATTTCATTTTGATGGTTATTTTTATTCTTAATTAAATTAAGACACACAATTAAGCAATTAAGCACGAAACACATAATACACAAATAATACACTTCTATTATTTCAAAACGGGTTACAAAGGTTAACCTGGACTACTATATCAATATTAATGATGAGCCCGGAAACACATTACAAGGATTACAAGGATTATAAGTTTTATGTTATAGAACCCAATGCTTCTGTTTCAGTTAACACTGTTATAGAATCTAGAGATGCAATATTTGATGAAAATCGATTTCCATCCATACCTAGACCAAACGACTTGGTTTCTAGCTCCAGTGGGACTACCAGTGCAGTTGTGCCTGATTCAAGTGAATTACCTAAGCATAGAAGAAGCAACAGATAAAAGGAAAGTTAAATAATTGGGTAATGATTTTTAGCTTTTCCTAGTTGAGGGTACTATAGATGAAACCGCAAATCAATATTCATATTGTTTTACTGTTGAAGATGATCCTAAAATATTTGATAAAAAATTGAAATCTTAAGATGTTGCTTTTGGAAAGAAAAATAAATGATGAAATGGATTCCATCATGGGAAATAGTACTTGGGTGTTGTCTGATCTTCCTCATGGATGCAAAACTTTGGGTTACAAATAGATATTCAAAAGGAAGATGAAAGTTGATGGATCAATTGACAAGTTTAAGGCCCGATTGTTTATTCACGGTTTTAAACAAAAACATGGCATTGAATATTTTTACATTTATACTCTAGTTGCTCGTATATCCACCATTAGGCTATTGATTGCCTAAGTAGCAATTCATAATTTGGTGATTCACCAAATGGATTTGAAAACAACATTCTTAAATGGTGATTTAGATGAAGAGGTGTATATGAAATAACCTAAGGGTTTTATTATGCCTGGAAATGAGCACAAGGTGTGAAAGTTGGTTAAATCATTATATAGGCTAAATCAAAGCACCAAAACAGTGGCATCAAAATTTGATGATGTTGTCTTGTCATATGGTTTCAAGTTGAATCAATCAGAAAAGTGTGTGTACAACAAGTTTGATGAGTATGGAAAAGGAGTGATCATAAGCTTGTATATAGATGATATGTTAATCTTTGGTACTGATCAAAGGCAAGTCGACACGCCCAAATAGTTTTTATCATCTCAGTTCCCATGAAGGATATGGGGGAGGCAGAAATGATTCTTGGAATAAGAATCAAGCGTGAACATCAAGGAATCTCAATTTCATAGTCTCATTACATTGAGAAAATGTTTAAGAAGTTCAAATGTTCAGATTTTTCTCTTGTGAGTACACCTTTTTATCTAAGTATGAAACTTATGCCAAATACTGGCGAAGCAGTTTCATAACTTAAGTATTCAAAGGTCATTGGGTGTTTGATGTATGTTACGACCAACACATGGACTGATATTGCATTTGTTGTAGGAAAGCTAAATAGGTTTACTAGCAATCCTGGTACTCTTCATTGGCAAGCAATAAGGAGGGTGTTGAAGTATCTTAAGAAAACCATAGACTTTGGTTTGACTTATGTATGGTTTCCTTCGGTTATTGAAGGATATTCAGATGCTAGTTGGATCAGTAGTGTTGATGACCACTCGTCTACAAGTGTTTGAATGTTTCTTCTTGGTGGATGTGTCATTTCATAGGCTTCTAAGAAACAAACATATATCACAAATTCAACTATGAAATCTGAATTTGTAGCCCTTGCAGCTGCTAAAAAAAGCATAATGGTTAAGGAATTTGATCTATGAAATTCCTTTGTGGTCAAAGCCTATATCACTTATCTCTATACACTATGATAGTGTTGCCACCGTGGTGAAAACATATAGTCAAGTGTATGATGGAAAGTCGCGACATTTGGGTGTTAGGCATAACATGGTACGTAAGCTCATTACTCATGGTATCATTTCTATTGAGTTTGTTAAATCTCAACAAAACTTAGTTGATCAATTGATGAAGGGGTTAGCTAGAAACTTGGTAAAGAAGTCGGTTATCGGGATGAGATTAAGGCCCACTTGATATCTCTATGGGAGATATACCCAATTCACTTTTAATACAAGGTTAGCAGTTGAATTCAATGTGGAAAGCTTTCTTGTGGAGATTGAAGCACATTTGTTTTACTACATCCCAAGGCATGTGCTTATAACAGGCAGTGTAGGTTGATTAAGTTCTTAATAGCTCTTTTGAAAACGTGCATTAACAGGTACATGGTATATAAGGACTACCTATGTGAGTGTGAAGTGATGCCACTTCAAAAAGCTTGGGCTAGGCTTTTATGCAATCGTGAATGGATAGGACACATGGCTATAATAGTGTCAAGTATGAACTATGAAATGTTAGATATTATGTTTGACTTATGTGTATTGTATCTTCAGTTACTCAAATGAGTTGATGGGTTGAATCCAAGGACACCCTGATTCTTGAGTATTTGGCATGTATATTATACTGATGCAACAATTCAATCTTCAAGATATTTTCATTTATGCATAATTTTGTTTTTGTGTTTGCTTTTAATTAATTAAGGACTACACTAAAATAGGCGAGGAATGTTGGTGATTTTAGTGTTATTAACATATTTTGGTGTAAATATTATTAATAACGAGACAGGTTGGGCTTCATTTACTAACCGAGCTTGGAGGTGTAGGGTGCACATTCAGTGTGATAATTGTGAACTCGGGAATACAGGGGGTCCGGGGGCAGCACCCTTAGGTGTAGGGTTCCAAGGGGTTGTAGCCCCTTGGCAGGGTCTAAGGGCAGCGCCCCTAGCGGGGTCCAAGGAGCAGAGCCCCTGGCGGTGACCTAAACGAATTTCTATGTCGAGTATAACTCCTGCCATGAATTTTCCCACCAAAACATGTAGTGATATCATGATGTTGTTATGAGTTGGTTATGTCTTAGTAACCAATGATTTTTTTGCAACAAAAAGATGCAGCTTCCATTTAACTACTTTTCCATCTAGTATAAGAATCCTTCTCTGGTTCCAGAAAAAGGGTTGGAACTTTCATACACGAAAATTGTATATTAATTCAATCTCTCTCTAGAACAAAAAAAACAACAATGTATATTTTGTGTTTCTGATTTAGAAGTGGTCTGACTTCTAAATTGAAATTCTTTAGATTATCCCAAATCTGATTTCCTGATACCAAGCCTTAGGGTTGAATCACATATTTTGAAATGTAATTGTAATCATCATCCAAGAAATATCCAAGTATATTGATATTCTTAATACTTCAAATTCTAACACAAGGTACTTTATGTGTTTCAGATTTGAAAGTGATCTGACTTCTAAATTGTCTCTTTTGGATTATCCCAAATCAAATTTCGTGATATCCCAAGCATAAGAGTCAAAATCACAGATTTTGGAAAGTGATGACAATCATAATCCTAGAAGTTATCCAAGTAAATATTGATATTATTAGACCCAAAATCTAACTGTAACTCTTTTGAGAGTTCATCCAAATCAGAAACTTGTATTGCTTCATTGTAAAGAACTCCATATCTATTCTCTCAAATATTTAAGTTTGAAACTATTTAAAGAATTTATAGAATAAATAAGCAAAAACTTACATATAGAGAAATCACCTATAAAGTCGCTACATTTTGACCTCATGTTCAATTAAGTCCGTATATTTTTTCTGATTAAGTCATAAATACCGGTTAAAATATTCAATTTTGGACAATTTTTTAGATTAGTCTGGCTATCCAAAATTAAATAATTTAACGGATATTCAGGACTTAATAAGAAAAAAAATTATAAGAACTTAGTTAATTTAATATGAGTTTAAAATATAAAATCTTTATAATAGATTTCTCTAAGTTAGACATGCATTTTATCAAAGAAAATACTTAAAATACCAAAGAAAATATTTTGTATTTTAACTTGTAAGTGGAGTAGTTATGTGATGTGATGTCGGTCCATGTTTTAAACATGGTACTTGTTTAGAATGAGTTTCGTCATGATATTCCCAAAATAAATGTTAGTTTTGAAAGTTATGTTTAAATTTGTGTAATATTTGGCAACCTTTCCAAAATTGTTCCTAAAGTTGTTAGTACTTTTTATTTTATTTATGGTCTACGGAAACATAGAAGCTTAGTATATAGGGGATATTGAATACTTTTTTATTATCTCTTTCTTTCCATCCTGCCCCAACGTTTAAAGCCCTCTACCCTTATAAGTTGCAACAAGTGCATCAAAAAGATCAACATCAAAACCGCATATGTATTGGCTTGAGTTTTCTTGAACTCCCTTCTCAACCAATATGTACATCCCTTATCGTTATTTTTCGTAAGTATTACATCGGCTCACAAATAGGTTTTTCTTTGATAATTGATATGTTTTCCAGCCAATAATTATTGGAACCATTATCGTTCTATCGTTAGGCGTTAACAAACGATTCTGATATACAATCCTCATCATCAATTCCTCTAACATTTAATCCATTACCAAAAAACTCGAGAAACTAGAGTTATATATAAATACATATAGTAAAAATGCAAAACTATAACCCAATATTTTTAAACAGATCCCAACAAATTACGTAGGATATCCTAGTTATAATTTCAGGTGTAATTATATTTTTGGACTTGGTATCAATAAAAATGCTATATACAAAGATGCAATACATGTTTTATCATCATCACATACATAATAAACAAACAAAACGTCCATCAAGAAAAGCTTGATGATCAAGCTTTTTGTTGCAACCCTTGGTGGGTGGCACCATCATCATCGTCTTGATTCTTCACAAGATCATGTGACCATGGGATTGAACTCATCGGTGGAAAGCAACATGCACATGCTTCTAGACATGGCTTTGGGATCTCCCAATTGTTTGATCCTTCTCCAGCTTCAGCAATGGTGGATTCAGATAATGATGATGATGATGATGATGAAGTGGTGGTGGATAAGGGTCCCACTGCTTCTCTGAGTGGCCCCCAACATTCAACCCTATTGAATTCTTGAATGTTTGAGTGAAAGTAAACCCAAACCGAAGCTTCCTGCAACTCCGGATAGCTGTTTAGCAAATTCCCATCTCCATGAGCAAATGCCTTCAACACCTGATGAGGAAGTGATACTTAAACGGCTATACTCTATGTATAAATAATTGTAACAAAATTAAAGAATAATAAAATTGATTAGTTATACCAGAGGGAGTTCTTTGGTGAAGATGAAGAACCTGAGTCGAGCACACAAATCAAGAAGAAAATGGCCACCACTTATGTGACAATGAACATGAAGAGACATATTCCCTTTCACTTTTCTCCACTCTGCTACCACTTCATCTCTGTATAATTGATTATACCAACCCTGCAACTGTATATATATTTTGCACATGAAGAACATATGGTTTGATCTTTGTATTATCAAATATGTTATTAAAAGGTTGTTTATTTGATCATCATATATTATATTAATATACTAATACTAACTAACTCAATATAATAATCCTTTATATAAGACGACGTTTCTAAAATAACATAAAAAGTAACGAATTCGAATCCAACATCTACATAATCCTCTATTTCTTTATAAAGTATTATAATTAAAGCACATAAAACAACTGATTAACAGAGGAATTCAACAAGTCGTCAGGGGTTTTGAAATTAGAACAAAGAAAAAGAAAATTACCTGAGAATTATTGATAGTTTGAGAGATTGCCAGAGTCAATTTAGACGTGATATCACTATGTGTAAGTGTATATGTTCTTGGAAGTTTTCCAGGATGCTTCTTCTCGTCAACTCCTAGAAACAAAACCTTCAACTTTGAAGCTTCAAAGATCGAAGGCCCAAATAATCTTGCAACCTAACCCACGAAAAAAAAACCCCATCAAAATCAGATCGAACTTTTCAAAATACAAGGAAAAAAGAAAGGATTTTTACTCACGGGAACTAGGGCTTGATTCCTCTTGAGCTTTCGTCTTTTGTTAGTAAAAAACGGATTGTTTTGATGATTTTGATGCAGAAACGAAGACGATGGAGGGTTTTGCTTTGTGGGAAGGATCAGAGAAGCCATTTCTTTCTAAATCTTGGACGTTAATCCCCTTTTTTGATCAGTTTAAAAGCCTATCAGTATCGGGTGAATCGATCACAGAAACAACACCAAGAACAAAGAGTATTTTGTAAAGGTGGGAGTTGTTGATTCGAAGAAGAATGCTTAGGATTAGCATCACTAAAGAAACAGAGTAAGATGGCGTGTTAGGGATCGAAGCGTGGCGTTGAAAAGAAGGTTACCTGACTGTTCGGTGACTCTGACGTCTCCCATGGCCCAGGATTCACCACGTTTTATGGGTCTTTTTGGAATTTTTAAGCGGTGAGGGGTTAAACTGAAGTTAGTGTGTAATACAAAGGGCATAAGTTTAAATCACCACCTCATGTTAATAGAATCTTAGAGAATCCCAATTTGACCAGGATCTTAAAATTCCAAATAAGGTTACTATATTTGTGTGAAGTCTATATCCTAAAGCAAAAAAACGAGTGAAAAGAGAGTTTGAAAGAATTTCCTACTTAATTTCGTATTTCAAGACCACAATATGTACCTGTACATGTAGAAGAGTTATATCTCTAACCTAAAATATGATGACTTATTATTCAAGAATTTCATTATTAACGGTAACATTAAAAAATAAGTATAATAATTAGTAGTAAAAGCAAAAACAAATACTTTAAGAGAGATTTTTCACATTTTCTTCTTATGAAAAACTATTATTCGTATATATGAACATAGAAAGGATAATATTTGAAATAAGTATTTTAAAGCAAATATATCAAGTATGAGGATCTTGCACTGTATATATGTGATTTAATTTTGATGTTGTTGGGGGAGTTGGATTCCATCTTCCAAACGAACTGGACGGTTGTAGATTGAGGGGAAAAAGTATATGCCTTATAGTCTGAGGGCAACAACTAAAATAAAATAAATAGTTGAGGGATCTTTTTGCAATTTACAATGGTACGTGTATTTTCGATAGAGTCGTACAAGCAACCCCGAGAAATTTGGTTGCCGACATTTGTACTATCCGACAAATGCTAGATCATTACTTCAAAGTGACCGATTAATAAACTATGACTTTATTTTATTTTTATGAAAATTTATCTATTTTGTTCGTTACATGTAAATGTGTATTGTGTAATATATATTGTTTATTTATTTAAGACGAAATTTGTACTAACAGGTAAGTCTGCCATAGCTTGCTTTACTGTGTTCTTATTATCTTATTATACCATTTTTGTCGCCAAGATTCCATAACTTGCTTGGATATTTGCCACGCCTTCATAACACCACTAGTATTCATGTACTTATACTACCTAAACATGTATTATGATATGTATATAATCATAAGTATTTCTTAAAATGACCATATTTTGGTGGCTGAAATGGAATTGAAAAACTAATGTTTTTTTTTTAAACAGTAGCAGGGATATAAGCGAATTGGAAAACGAATGTTGATGAAACATCCCAAAAAACACGGTCTAAAAATTTCATTTTTAAATCAGTAATAAAACATAAATATCATCACCATAGTATAAAACCATAAACCATGTATCTCAGATCTCATAAAATCTGCCAACATATCACAAGCTCATATAAATTATCAGATTAAACTCCCAGGCTAAGAAAACTGTGGTGTGTGTTATGCGATCACCCCTGAACTCTTTTCTTTGCTAGCTGAAGTACTTGAAACCAAAACTGAAACTATAAGCACAAAACTTAGTGAGCTTCCCCACACTATCACATACCATACACATAACATATCACACATAAAACAACTATGGGATACCGCCCAGCTGCATCGGGACGAAACCGACATCGACTTACCCCGCATCGGACTCCTGTCTGGCATCGGGCTCCCCCCGACATCCGACCGCATCGGGCATCGGGCTCACCCCAACATTGGGCTTGCCTCGGCATCGGGCTTACCTCGGCACATACACAACATAACATACATCATAAAAACATAACATAATCACATAACCTGTATCGGGCTTGCCCTGACGTCGGATCGAAGCCTGGAACATATAACATATAACATACAAACTAGCATACATCGGGCTTGCCCCAGAACATATAACACATAACATATAAACTAACATACATTAGGCTTGCTCGGGCATCAGACCGAAGCCCGTAACACATAACACATAACATATCACGTGCATGAATCACAAAGACATCACACATACATAACTACTTCTTGGGACCACCCCAACATCGGATCGAATTTCGGAAAACATAAGTTGCATCGGGCTGACCCCGACATAGGACCGGAGTCTGGAACACATAAGTTGCATCGGACCGGAGTCCGACATACTGTAACTACATATACGGGACGACATTGGTGCCTTAGACCCGTTCCTACTGGAGGAAAACTCACCTCTCAATTTGACTGTTGAAAACTCGTGTGGGGGTATCTTTAACAGCTGCTCCAACGACTCCCCAACTATCATGACCAAAATAAACACTTAGTCAAAAACTGAGAATCCATCTGAGGGTAAATGACTGTTTTACCCCTTTGATCTAAATTGGACCCTGACCTAGGCCCAATCCTTTTTAGTCTTTCCAAACTCACTAAGTCCCATTAAAGTCCTCAAATGGCCTAATTTTCTAAATTGGACCCAACCCCTCAAATGGGCTTTCCCACCCAAGCTAAACTATTCATTGGACCCTTAACTGCCTCCTAGTGGACCATCATGGCCCCACACCTGCCAAGCCCAAGGATTGGCCCAAACCGAGGCCCAAAAACTTAAACTCCATATCTAGTGAGTACGCGGGGCGTACTCCTATGTACGCTAAGCGTACAGGCTGAATGGTGCATACGTTGGGCGTACATGCGTGCACGTTCAGCGTACTCCCCTGTTAAGTCACTTTCCCATTAAGTGCTTAATACTCTAAACCAGAAGCTACAATTATAGATCCAAGTCCTTCTCAACGTCTTAATCCATAAAGTCACTGACTTGGTGACTTTACATGATCCTAATAAGCCCAAACTCCAAAATAGCATTCCATTCTCATAGAAATGCTCTTAACTCATGCATGAACCCAATAAGACATTTAATATGGCAACTTTCTGCCTTAGGGACTCATTTTGAGCTAAGAGTGACAACTCTAACTCCAGAAATTGGATTTGAACCATAAAGTTCTTTACTTAGGACCAAAATGACTTCAAAACTACACTACACTAGATCTAAGCATTCTTAGGTAAAGTTATGAACTTTATACCTCCAAAGAGTCCCAAATGATGATGTTATCCCAGATCTATGAGCTCAAGCTACCCCAAGTCCTTCTTTGCCACTACTCTTTTCTTCTTCCAAGCTTAAAACCACCAAGATGAGCTTCCCAAGTTCAAGATCACTCAAGAATGAGGGGATGAGGCATTCTAGGGTTTTTCTAAGGGTGGGGGACTGATAAAGATGCTAGGGTTTGAGCCATAATGTTCCTTATATAGTGGTTAGCCCCCAAAATTAGGGTTTAGGATCTCTAAGAGTACGTAGGGCGTACTTCTCGTACGCTGGGTGTACTCCTCCCACACTCGCGATCATTTTACTCTACTACGTTGGGCGTACTCACCCAGTTGTCACCTTTGCATGTAAGGCTGAAATGCAAGCTTTTTCCCATTCAGGGACTAATTATGCCAGGAACTTCAACGTACTATAACTTATTCATTCTAAGTCCATTTCCGAAGAACTTTACATCCACGAAAAGGTGGCGAGAAGCCCTACGCTCCTAGCTACACGACCGAGTCTCAAAACCTTTTGAATAGAACTCGAGACCCATAAACAACCGAATCGCTTATACCTTGGGTCTCCGAGACCGCCACCAAAGTACTTTTCAAAACGGGGTGTTATAGTTGATAGACGAGATAATGGTGGCTGAAAATATAATTGGAAAAGAGAGTTGACTTTGGATGCTCACACCCCTCAAGCCTTGACTTTGGACACTTTGGTGGGGAATGTTGTTTTTTAACAGTACAATGATAATTGGACACGGAAGTTGGGATCTGGAGGGAAATTCATGGTTAAGTAATAATGAAAAGTATGTTGCTATTTCAAGATGCCATAAAAGAATTGTTTGCAAAGTTTTTGTTGTCTGAGGATGTTTTGTGCATGTTGTTTATGTTAAAGGGGTTTATTGGTTATTTGTGAAAGTTAGAGGGTTGCGCCTCTTTTTTCAGTCTTTCTTGACATACGGATCCTTCTTCGGTTCATGTTGTGGGTTTGAGTCGGGTTATACTCGCGTTTGATCTGTTGCTTCTACCCAAAGTATACAAAGTTATTGTTCCCATTTTGATTAAATAGATTAGCTATTACATTTTTTATTGCTCTCATTTTTCTCTCGTTTTTTTCTTCAGTGTTTATCTTTAGGTTTTGTAGTTCTAGGTTATAAAATTTTACTAGGAATTCTTTCATTTCCTTATTGGTTGTAATAAACCTGAGAAAGTGTGTTATTGTAGCGTGGTTTCCTTTGTAAGTATGTATACAAAAAAACTGGTTCTAAATAAATAGAGAACTATTGATGTTGTGATTTTTGGTGTTTAGAGTTCTTTCTTTATCGTTTCTTAACATGGTATCAGAGTGGACTGAGTCCTGCATGTTCTTCTTGTGTTTGTATCTCGATCTAGGGTTTCCTACTTTGTTTATTTTTTCCTTGCTTCATTTATGTTTCCTAATCTAATCGTTATGTGTTCTGATCAATTTTGTCACTTTGTTTATGTCTTCCTGGTTAGATTGGTGTTCGATCTATGTTCTCTGGCTAGATCGGTGCTCGATTTGTGTTGCTCTTAGGAATCGCGATGTATTTTTGAACTATCTCGGACATCTTCATCTGTTGAATGTAAACGATGGCTTGAGAGTAAACGTTAGATAACATATTGTTACTTTTAATGGTTAATGTTAAGCCACGGTTAACCTCAACAGATGCAAACGGTGAAATCTGAGTAGTTTAGGTGGTTCATGGCATTTGGATGCCCCTGGTAATCTTCTATGTTACCTTCTGTTATTTGTTTTCGCAAAACCCCATTGTAAGTCTTCTTTTATTTTTTTTACTGGTTCTTGGGATAATTTGTCCCTTGTTCAAGTTCCAAAGTATCATTAAACTTTATGTGAGGCGCTCTGTCTATACTATACTTGCTATGGTCAAAGAGTGACTACGAATCTGGGTAGTATATGCAGGTTTGGTGAGACTTATCACCGAGTTCATCTGATATATTGGCTCTTTCTTCTGTGTGTTCATCATGACTGGTGAGACACCTGCAGGAGGGTTTGGTACTGAGAATGTTATTGATCATTATGATTTTGATGATCCTCTGTTTTTACATCCATCTGATAATGGTATTGTCTCTATAATCAGTATCAAGTTAACTGGTCCTAATTTTTTTTTAATATGGAGAAGCTCTATGATTAGGGCTTTAAAAGGTAGGAATAAGCTAGGTTTTGTAGATAGTTCATTTGTTAAACCTGTTGATAATGAAGTTAAGGTTCGCAAATGGGAAAGAGTTAATGTTGTTGTATGTTCTTGGCTTTAGGTTCTATCTCTGAGCCCTTTTATGCTAGTTATGATTGTTTTGAAACTGATTATGTTATATAGACTGAGTTATTTGAAACATATCATAAGGTTGATGGTTGTGTTGTCTTTAATATTCATAAGAAGATCAATTCTTTGTCTTAAAATGATTTGTTTGTTTCTGATTATCATAGTAAACTTGATGCTCTTTGGAAAGAATTTGATGGTTTAACTAAAGTGGTTGAATGTACTTGTGATGCCTTTACTCAGTTTAATAATAATTCAAAATTAATGAAGCTAATGTAATTTCTCACTAGTTTGGATGATAATGGTCAAGCTAAAATTCATATTTTACTTATGGATCCTCTTCCATATGTTAAGGAATCTTTCTAATTGTTTCTAGAGAAGAATCTAATCAAAAAGTAGGTTCTCTCTCTAGTAGTTCTTCTAAAACTCAACCCTCAGTTTTTGCTAGAAAGTTTTATGATAAAACGAAATTTTTTAATACTAATAGAACTAGAGGAAATTAGAATTTACTTATGGATCCTCTTCCAGATGTTAAGGAAACTTTTTCAATTGTTTCTAGAGAAGAATCTCATGAAAAAGGAGGTTCTCTCTCCAGTAGTTCTTCTAAAACTCAAGGCTATGCTTTTGCTGGAAAGTTTTCTGATCAAAAGAAAATTTTCAATACTAATAGAACTAGAGGAAATAAAATTTACAATGTAAGAATTGTGGTTTGAAAGGTTATATTGTTGAAAGATGCTACAAACTTATTGGTTTTCTAAAAGATTTTAAGTTCAAGAATCATAATAATAAAAACTTTAATAAATGTGTGTCTGGGAATGTTTATGTATTGAATACTCATGTTGATTAGTCTGTTAGTACTCAATCCAATAACACTTCTTAGACTGTTTGTGGATCTGATAAGTTTTACTTGATTGGTGATCAGTATTCTAAGTTTTTTAGTCTTATCGATGAGAAACAAGGAAGCACAGAAGTAACTACTAATATGGCATGTATTTCTTGTAATTCTATTGTTAACAGTAAAAAATGTGTTATAGATTCATGTGCTAGTCAACATATGACACATATTGAATGTCTTTTAGAAAATAAATTTGATGTTTTAAAACTTGATTTGAGAGTTGATCATCCTAATGGAGCTTAAGCTAAAATTAATAAAATTGGTAATATGCACTTGTCTAAATCTGTAACCTTATTTGATGTTATTATTATTCTTGACTTTAATGTAAATTTGCTATCTGTGAATGCAAAGTTGTTTTTTGATGAGACTACCTGTATTGTTTAGGATTCACAGTCTAAGGTGACTGTGGGGGCTGGTAATGAATTTGGAGAGCTTTATTATCTTGATGGATCCATTTCTTCAAGTAATAACCTCCAGTCTTTTAAAAATTCTCAATGTTGTGTGTCTAAGGTAACTTGGCATAATAGGTTAAGTCATCTTGATGATCGGTTTCTTAACGTTTTAGAGGGTCTCTTGGTTTAGGATATGAGGGTCTTCCTCCTTGTGATGTGTGTCATAAAGCTAAATAATCTCGTAATTCATTTCAGAATAGTGAACATAAATCAACTAAGGTAGGAGAACTAATTCATCTTGATGTATGGGGTCCCTAAAGAGTTGCTACTTCAGATGGTTTTAAGCTCTTCCTAACTATTATGGATGATTTCACAATAGGTGCTTGGGTTTACTTGATGAAGTCTAAAACTGAAGTTTTTTTAATGGTTTTCTGTCTTCTTTAATGTGTTCAAAAATCATTTAATGTTTATGTTAAGACGATTAGCTCAAATAATGAGATTGAATTTGTTAATAATCAATTCAACTTTTTTTTAAAGATAATGGTATAATGCATCACACCTCTTGTGCTTAAACTCCACAACATAATGGTGTTCTGGAGAGAAAGCATATGCATTTGCTTAATGTTTGGATATCTCTTCTTTTTCAGTCTGGATTGCCCCTTAAATTTTTGGGTTAAGTTGTTCTTACTACAACTTTTTTGATTAATAGACGTCCAACTTCTGTTTTAAATGGTAAATCTCCCTTTGATATGATTTTTAATTAGCTCCCTGTTTTTGAAAACTTAAGAGTTTTTGGTTTCTTATTCTTTGCTATTAGATTAAATGTTTCTGATAAACTAGCTAAAAGGTCTGATAAATATGTTTGGTAGGTTGTTCTAATGAAAAGAAAGGGTATAAACTTTTTAGTCCTGATAACAATTCTTTCTTCTTTTCCAGGGATGTAAAATTTTATGAAGATGTTTTTCCTTACAAAATAAAAAAAGACATAGGAGGAATTAATAAAAATTTTGTTTTTTATACGATTGATGAGTTAAGTACTAGGCACTTTGTTTCATGTGATGATTTTTTCAAAAAAAAAAACTTCTAGCTGATACAATTGCACCCGATGAATATGATTTTAGCAATCAGTCTGAAGGTACAAGTGCAACAATTTCTTTTGAGCCCATTAGACCCAACAACTAAAGTGGTGACGTACTTAGTCCTCATTCCATGGAGGTTATGCCTGATCCTTCTGGTGTTTCTGAGGAAACTAGTCATCCTAACTTTGAACCATCTGGTAGTGTCTTTACAGGTTTTAGGAGGTCTAGTAGAGAGTCTAAGTTTCCTTCAAAATTTTCTACCTATATTGTTGAAGGAAAGTATAAGTATGGTATTGAGAGAACTATTAACTACTTAAATTTGTCTTCTGATAACTTTTGTTTTATCTTCAATCTTAATAAAATTGTTGAGCCTTGTTCTTTTCTTGAGGCTTCTACTAATCCTAATTGGGTCACTACAAGGAATAACAAAATGGAAGCTTTATACCATAATAATACTTGAGTTTTAACTACTTTGCCACCTAATAGAAAGGCTATAGGATGTCATTTCCGTATATAAAATAAAATACAAGTCAAATGGTGAAGTAGAGCATTATAAAGCTAGATTATATGTAAAAGGGTATAATCAGAAAGAAGGGATTGATTAAGATGAAACATTTTCACCTTTAGAAAAAATGGTTAAATTTTGAGTTGTCACTTTGACTGTTAATAAAAATTGGACCTTGTATCAATTGGATCTTAACAATGCTTTTCTTTATGGTAGTTTAGATAGAGAAGTTTTCATGACCCTTCCACAAGGTTATCATACCCATGGTGATAATAGGGTTTGTAAGCTTCTCAAATCTCTATCTGGGCTTAAACAAGCTCCACAAAAGTGGAATGAAATATTATTTGGTGTTTTATTTGAATTTGGGTTTATTCAAAGCGTAAACGATTATTCTTTGTTTGTTAGAATTAAGGGTGAAACTATATTGTGCTATTAATCTATGTTGATGATATTATTTTAATAAGAAATAATGAGAACGAGATAAATAGTGAGAAAGATTTTTTTAAAGCAAAATTTCTTATTAAAAAATTGGTTAAACTTAAGCTTTTTTAGGAGTTGAGGTTATTGACAGAATTGACAGTTTGTGTTGAACTCAAAAAATATTGTTTAGAGTTGTTACACGAGTTTGGAATGCTTGGATGTAAGCCTGTTAATACTCCTCTTGAATTGAAATTTGTTATTTATGATGTTGGTGTTGATAAGGATGATAGCTTGTTAGAGAATATTACTGAATATTCTTATATTCTTCAAAATCTTAGTCAGTTTATGCATAGTCCAAGAAAGTCTCACTTAAATGTGGCTTTTAGAGTTTTGTGATATTTGAATTTGAATCATGGCAGAGGTAGATGTTGTTAAAGGTAGTGGTTTGGATTTATGTGCTTATGTAGATGCAAATTGGGCAAAATGTGTTTCTAGTAGAAGAAGTGTTACTGGTTTTTGTGTTTACTTTGGTGGAACTATGGTCTCTTGGAAGAGCAAGAAACATGTCACTGTTTTTTGTTCTTCCATAGAGTCTGAGTATAGGAAACTCAGTTGTTAACTGATGTTTTCTTATTGAGCCATGCTACCCTTCATACTTTATGGAATCCACTAATTCTCGTTAAACTTAACATTTTTCGTTGAGCATTACTTTTGAATCAACTTCCTTTTGAAGATAATCTTCTGCTGCAAGGTATTGATGTTCTCGATTCTCTTTGCCCGATTTGTAATATTGATGTGGAACAAGTTAATCATATTTTTAGGGTGTCAAGTGGCCAAAGATGTGTTTGCTTTTTCGGGAAAATGGCGCAGTTTGGATTTCCCCTCCTTAGTTATGGTTACTAACTTTGAAGACTTTGTCCCATCCTCTTGGATGTCTCCAGCCAGAAAGATGGTGTTGGATGCGATCATTTCTACGACTTGGTGGCATTTATGGAATTTCAAAAAACTAAATGTTTGTTCAATCGGGTTCTTCCTAAAAAAGACAATATATTTAAAGTTGTTGTAGCTACTTCTTTTTGGCGAGTTATCCATAGGAAACAAAAGTTCCATTTAAATTAGAATTTATGGATTCCAAATTTCATTTTATACTTTCTGATACAATTCGGTTTTTGCTCTAGTTTTTTGCTAGAGCCTTGTTTTTTATATTCAATTAAGTCGTTCTAAAAGGAATGATCATAGAATATCATACCTTTGTGAAACATTTTTTTCTCCAAATTTTAATCAAGCAACCACAATTTCCACGAAAAAAGTCAAACACAAATTAACGGGTATCAATGAACTAACATAAAGCAAATCCACAATATTTAGCAATTTATTCTATACAATTTAATATTTTTCATATAGTCCTTACCTAATATGACTTGGTAACCAATGAATTTTCCACTTTTGGCACAAAAGACACTAAAGTTTTTAATATATATATATATATATATATATATATATATATATATATATATATATATATATATATATATATATATATATATATATATTAATTTTCACATTTGATTTTTCAATTCTAAATCTAGCATTACGTTTTCCAAAGTTTTCGTTACAACTGGATATCCGGTTAAATAGTCAACATTGAAAAACAAATAGAAAACATAATGTTCGATTTAGAAAAAAATATGATGTCAAAATAAAAAATACACGAAAACATAATGTTTTATGTTATTTGCCCAATTTATAATGTGGTTATTGGCTAACGGAGAATAAGACAAAATGTAGCTTAGATTTTTGGTGATATTCTAATTCTCAAATACAATAAAACATCATTGATGATTTAGGCTGTGTTTGGCGCGCCACAGCTAGCTGATAAGCTAGCTTATTTTTCAAGTTTTTTTTATGTTGTTGTGTTTGGTAAGCCAAAAAGTAGCTGATAAGCTAGCTTTTTGAAAAGCTACTTGTTGGATTAGTGTCTAAGTCCATAACTATTTTGGTATGTACTTGACCCGATGGTGCATGGTCCTTTTGGGTTGCCTTCACCAAAGCAACTTGATTGGAGAAATATATAGAGAGAGAGGACAATATGATTTATTAATATGTTATAAGAATAATATATTAAAGGAGAAATCATATTTGTTTAATTAATATTGGTCAATAATTAATTAAGAATTAGTTTTGTGATCAAATGTAATTAATTAAACTAGAGGGGCTGATTTGTAATTATGTGATAGTTACAAAATAAGGTAAGGATTATCTTATAAGTATGGTGGACGAATTTAAGGTTGGAAAGCCTTAGAATTCGAGTGTGATAAGGATTCAAGGATTATCTTATTGGTTGCTTAATGGATAATCAACTAGATAAGGATAATAACTGAAACCCTATCTTTACACCTATATAAACACCCCTAGGGTTATGAATTCGTGTATCCCTTCCCAAGAAGTATTAGAGACGAATTCTAACCTCCCTCCTCTCTCTTCATACCTTCTCCACTTGCTTATGGTGTTTGTGAGCCATTAGAGGAGTGACACTTGTGACTCTCTGCTTTCCAAGGTCAATTCAAGGAGGAATTGGATTGTTATTGCTACATAACAATCAAGGTATGTTCTTAAACCTATTTACATGTGAATTCTGATTTCCATATGCTAGAATTAGGGTTCAAAGTCTTGGATTCAAAGTATGTACAATAGAGAAACCTAGATCCGAGCTTTAGGGTTTGTATGACCACATAGGATGTCTTATGACTAAAACCCATCAGTGGTATCAGAGCCATGATTGGTTTCTATTGTATTGATGCTTGATGTAACTGAAAATCGTGTTTTGGCCTCACTGTTCGACCTGACTCGGCGAGTCACTCTTGGACTCGGCGAGTCAGCCCTACTCGGCGAGTTCCAGAGGGTGACTCGGCGAGTCGGTGCGTCAGACAGTGCTTATCTCGGGATTTCTTGCTGTTTTTGCATTGGGATAATTACCTTATCATGTTAGATCATTATTAATCCGATTATATGATATATTTGACTATAATTTTGATCTAATTGAAGATATTTATCAATTAATAAGATAATTGTTTCCTTATAAGATAATTGATTAATTATTTTGAGTAAATTGATAAATTGTTTTGCAAGAAATCATTAAACAAATCAAATATGGATAATTATGTGATTAAATGTTAATTTGAATTATTTGTTATTTGATCCTTGTTGTTGTGAAAAGTTTCATATTTGGCCCTTTTGGTTTTATAGTTTAAATTTGAACCCCAAAAGTTTTGTTGTTTTGAAATTTAAATAGTTGAAACCCTAATGTTTTGAAAAAGGTTTCAAAACTTGCCCTCAAGTTTTGGAATTTAAATTTTGATTAAATAGTTTAATTTTGATGCATATTTAAATTCTAAACCCTAATGTGTTGAAATGTTTCAAAAACTTGCCCTCAAGTTTTGGAATTTAAAAGTTGATTAAAAGTTTAATTAGGAATGTTAAATTCTAAAACTCTAGTATAGTTTTGAAAAAGTTCAAATCACACCCTTATGGTTTTATTGACTAATTAAGGTGTTTAATTAAAGAGGTTTAATAAATCCATAAAAGTTTAGGTTTACAATTTAAGTGAATTAAAAGTATAATTGTTAAATTGAACCACCTAATATTTTAAAAGTGTAAAATACACCCTATACTATATATAACATTAAAGGTCTAACATTATATATAAGTATGAGTAAAAGTCAGTCTCACCGTTAGTAGGCCTCATTCACGAAGCTGGTCTATAAGGGGTGTTTAAGGAAATTGCCTATAAAATGGCGATTGAATGGGTATCCACTCTTACCCACCGCACTCTTGACTAGTGGAGGGTCATTAGCCGAACGGGTAGGATAGGACGAAACCTTCCATTATAAGTATAATGAAGTATAAAAGTAACTAAATGTTTTCATAAAATTCCCAATCTTAGTTACTTAGGCAAAAGTGAATTGATGCAATTCCATGAAATTACACTTTGTGCCCTTGCGAAGACGTTAGTGGAGCGTGTGTGGTTAACCGGCACACTAAATGGGTCTAAGCAAAGGTAGCAAAGGGTGACTCAATGTTTGTCATAGTTCGGTGGAGCGTGTGTGGTTTACCGGCACATCGAATAGGTGACTGTAACATGTGAGGGCACCATGTAAGTTTGCATGGTTATTCACACCCGCTTTGTGATCCTCGGCATCCCAGTCACAAACAAGAGGGGCATATCGAGATATAAACATGCCATTGAAAGTTCAATGTATCTCAAAGGATCTAGGAGTTTTCATAGATTTAAAACTTAAATTTCTTTTTCGTTTTTCATGGTGGAAATTAGTGAATCGTCATTCACTTACCTTCAAATATTCTGCAACTAGATTACGGCATCCCTTTTCTAGGTTGTAGCGTATTGTGTTGGGTCCTAGCCTTGGAATTTCATTTGGGTGATCTACCAAGGACTCAATCTATCAACTAACTTGAATTCATTTTTCTCCCGTATTGTAGATGTCAAAGTTCGACAACTATGGTCTTCTCAAATCCCGTGGAACAAGCATTCCACATGAAGATGATATTCCACGATTCGATCGAGGAACAAGAGATCATGCTTCACTTCCTCCTCCTCCTACAATTATTCTCCCTAACCCACAAGATTGTAAAATTGAAAGGTTCAATATCACTCAAGCCCTATTGGCAAGTAAACATAAAGAAGGAAAGTCGGTGTGTGCACACGTCCTAGGGATGAAGTCGCGCATTGATAGACTAAGAATGATGGGATCCATTGTTAGTGAAGAGATGGCTGTTGATTGGGTTCTTCAGTCACTTCCCAACTCATATAGTGAGTTCGTAAGAGAGTACTATATGACGAACCACAACGTGACCCTTATAGATCTCACCTATATGCTTATTGCTGTCGAATCAGCAATGGTTTGGCGCAATAGAAAAAGCAAGGTTGATTGGTGAATCTGCCTTCAAGAACTCTATGGATATAGACAATGGCAATGAAAGACATGCAATGATCAAAAAGGTTGATCATAAGAGAAAGGTGATGTCTGAAGTAGTTCCATATGTTGTTCCAAAAGAGTCAATTTGCTTTTATTGCCAAGAGAAGGGGCATTGGAGATGAAGTTGCCCTAATTACCTAAGAGATCTAAGAGATGGGAGAGTCAAAGGTATGACTGCGCTTTAGGTAAAAATCCAATATCTAACTCCATTAAGTTCCTACTCATTGATTCTTAATACATGATGTAATAAGATTACATTTGAATGTTTTACAAGATCAGTGAAAAGAAAGGAAGCTTGGTGAAAGAGCAAGATGAATCTAATCACAAGGAATGGATCTTGATCGCATGGACTTGAAGATTAGATTTTGATCTTAGATAGTTATGATAGAGTTGTTAGAAATTTTTTTTTCAAAATACATAGTTTTCAATGGATTTTGCATTGTAAGGACATATGTTTTCCGCTGCTTTTATAAATAAAATAAATTTTCGTTTGACTTACTTATTTATTTATTTATTTCCTTGCAATGAAATCGTTATGAAAATTAGTGTTTGCATATTTCTACAACAAATGGATATGATTCTTATTTATGTTATTTATGGAAATGTCAAGAATTTACCAAATAGGGAGAGTTTTCTCATCGCCCAAAGTTTCAATTGGACAGAAATTTGGAATCACGCAACTTGGTTGCACGATGAATGAGAAATTTCATATTTGGAAATTAGACAAATTCATTGACAAAGTGTCAAGTGAAGGACTAAGAGATCAAGCACACAATGTTGCGTGTTGATCAAGACCACCATAAGAGTAACAATAATATTCGTCATGATTTACTAAAGGTTTAGTAAATATGATTATACTTACAAGATTAAGTGTAATTTTGAATTGATTAAAGGGTTTAGATCAATAGCAGAACGGATAAGAAGAATCAAGTAGGCAGAAAGATAAAAGTTTCTCCATTCTAAGAAGATGGGAGAGTACCTTTTATGCTTTATGATAGGTCTTAATGATTAAGAACCATATCTCAATTGATCCTCTAAGTGAGTCTTAGTACAATTGTATGTCTAAGAAGAGGAATCAAGAATTTAAGAAATGGTTAAATCAATAAGTCAATCATACTTCGTTCCAATAACAAGTCTTAAAGTTAAGATTGTGACAATGAGTGAAAAGTATTAAAGGTTTATAACATTCATCAAATGTAGGAAGTTGTGATGTCTTGAATAAGACAAAGGCCAACTAGTACCAATTTATGAAGTGTTTTGATAAAAGCTACACTAACTCTTGAATATTTGTTTGTCAAGAAATGGTTATTGACAAAAGAATAGTATATGTCAAGGAGTCAGTGGGAGTCTTAATGGTCTTGAATAGTTTCAAGAACAAATCAAATAAACCTTACCAATCATCACTAGCACACGAGTTGAGGTTGACAACCTATCGTGTTGACATTATTTTGATTCTGTGCCAATCCAATCGAGTTAATTATGCATGTGAGTTCTATGAGTTCTCATTTTGAACGCATAAAAGGCAAAGCACCTTAATCAATGAAAGGTACATTGATAGGAAAGGGTGAGCTGCTTAACTACTTGGAAGACATGGTGGGCAGCTGTGCTACCATAAAGGCAAGAAATCAAGATTAAGAAAGTTCGGTCCATATGAGTTTGAATTTGTTGTAAACTTTAGTTTTAACAAATTCACATGGATAAGAACACATACACCGCTCAAATCTAAGTGTCATAAGATTTCCTCCTTCATGAAAATGATTGTGAGGAAATGCTTTCACTAAGACAGATTTTAAGAAGATAGTGATTGTAAAATTGCATTCTCGAATTCAATTATGGTTACGGCATCCCTTTCCATAATTTGAATTGTGAGGTTTGGCAATTAGTCTTAATTGTTTAGACACACATATGAACTATCGAAGGCAAAGGTGTATAAGTTCAAGAAGCATTGATAAAGGATTATCAAAGCACTAAGTATTAAAAACATGAACTTAAGAATTCAATAAGTATTGTTTTCTGAAAGTTAAGATGTTTATGAATACATGTCAAAGCTAGTGGGAGCATAAGTGTTATGTTTTATAATAATCATCATGATAGTGGGAGCATAAATGTTATGATTGTATGATTATTAAGGAAAGTATTGCAAGGTTAGCAATATTAATTATAGAAAACATGAGTCATACTTTGCAAAGTCGCAATAGTTGAAGAGTTGTTTTGCTATAATTAAGGGAGAGAATATTATGCTTCATTTCAAATCTAAAGGTTTAGGTTGAGAAATGTTAATAAAATTTAGTCAAAGGTACAAAGTGTGTTCTTAAAATTTCGATTATGATTACGACATCCCTCTTCACAATTCGAATTTTGAGAACATAGCAAATAAAACATTATGCGTCGTGTCCCATACGCTTCGGGTATAGGATCGATTGCAAATGCTTAATGTTTGACCATTCTAAAATTTTCCAAATGTCGAGCGCATTTAGAGGGAAAAGGGACTAGAATTGGTTTTGACTAAAATAATTAAACAACTATCAAAGGACAATCCAAGTTCGACGAAGATTGGTCGCTTGTGAGTAGTTGGAAGTATAGTATTGGAAAATATAGAAATGTTTCCATATTGGATGGACCATATCGACATCATTATGAATAGATAAGATTCTATTAAGAATGAGTTGTCATATGGAACATATGGAAGTGTGTCCATATTGGGAATTGAATATTGAGAAATCTATGACTAGATTAGAAACTTCTATGCAAAAGGATGTTCAAAGAAAGTACTTTGAGTGAGAGACATCACGTCTATGGAATTGTCTTGTGACAATCTCCGATAGAGGACTTTGTAATATCATTGGCAATAGTCTTTGTGACTTTAATGCAGTGACATTACGAAAGGATCATTGCATAAAATGATTAGAATCTAGCATATTCTATAAGTGGCAAATATTTGATATTCTTTCACTTATGAAAAGGATTTGGAGTTGTGAAATGAGAAGGATTGGAAATGTGTTCAATGTGATCTATTTCACAAAGTAAGAACCATAGGTAAACATTGTGTGCATGCTAGGAGCATGGGACAAGTGTTGTAATTCAAGTAAGAAGTTGATTACCCGAAATGACAAATAATGAGTAATCAATATGGTGATAAATAAAAGGTGTTTTATTTATGCTCAAAGGTTTGAGGCCATATGGGATTAGTATTGTTCTTGTGTTTCACATTTGCATGTTTTGACTTCCAGAATAATTGAGTTTATTAAGAATAATCGAATTATTCAAACGGACCACAGTCGTTCATATGTTGGAAGTAGATATGAATGAAGACTGTCGTGAATTGGTGTGTGGAATGTCTAGAAAAGTATTAGACATAAGCAAATGTTTGCTGCAACGTTCATGAGTGCTTATGAATGTGATTTGAGCATTGGATTAGACCCACGCTCACTTGGATCACTCCATGAATTGTATCACGAGTGATTGGTGAGACGATAACATCCTATATTCTTGAAACCAAGATGTGTGAGTTGTATCTTGCAAATCGGTTGCACATTGATAATATGTAAACGCACCAGTAACTTGGTGTTATAAAACATATTGTTGTGTGTAATTCGGTGGGTGAGTGCAAGCAAGCATTGTATCAAAGTTTATCCGTTCCTTTTATTCAAAGTAGAATAAAAGCGATATCTTTGGGCCCCTCGATGGTTTAGTGATGACAAACGTAAATGCTCGTCCGGGCTAGGGCTAATTTGATTTGTTCAATTAGTCTGTCGTCATAAATCAGAAATCGAGAAGTAGTACAAAGAGAATGATTAGAAATCATATCTCATATGATATATAGAATGGAGGAATATATGATCCCTTATCTAAGGACACGCGTATTTGATATGATCAGAGTTGACAGCGGCTTTGGAAAGCTACGATTGCAGATCGGGATTTGAAGTCATACGCAGAATAGTTATTAGACTTATCCAAGTGGGAGACTGTTGGATTAGTGTCTAAGTCCATAACTATTTTGGTATGTACTTGACCCGATGGTGCATGGTCCTTTTGGGTTGCCTTCACCAAAGCAACTTGATTGGAGAAATATATAGAGAGAGAGGACAATATGATTTATTAATATGTTATAAGAATAATATATTAAAGGAGAAATCATATTTGTTTAATTAATACTGGTCAATAATTAATTAAGAATTAGTTTTGTGATCAAATGTAATTAATTAAACTAGAGGGGCTGATTTGTAATTATGTGATAGTTACAAAATAAGGTAAGGATTATCTTATAAGTATGGTGGACGAATTTAAGGTTGGAAAGCCTTAGAATTCGAGTGTGATAAGGATTCAAGGATTATCTTATTGGTTGCTTAATGGATAATCAACTAGATAAGGATAATGACTGAAACCCTATCTTTACACCTATATAAACACCCCTAGGGTTATGAATTCGTGTATCCCTTCCCAAGAAGTCTTAGAGACAAATTCTAACCTCCCTCCTCTCTCTTCATACCTTCTCCACTTGCTTATGGTGTTTGTGAGCCATTAGAGGAGTGACACTTGTGACTCTCTGCTTTCCAAGGTCAATTCAAGGAGGAATTGGATTGTTATTGCTACATAACAATCAAGGTATGTTCTTAAACCTATTTACATGTGAATTCTGATTTCCATATGCTAGAATTAGGGTTCAAAGTCTTGGATTCAAAGTATGTACAATAGAGAAACCTAGATCCGAGCTTTAGGGTTTGTATGAGCACATAGGATGTCTTATGACTAAAACCCATCACTACTTAGACTAGCTTTTTAAAATTTTTCCAAATACAGCCCTTAATTAATTATAGAAACACATATTTTTACATGTCCTTTTATGTAATTTTATATATTTCAGCTAGCTTTTCAGCTAGTTTTACCAAACGTTATTTTTTATCAGCTAGCTTTTTATTTAACAGCTAGCTTTTCAGCTAGTCTGCCAAACATAGCCTTAGAATTCTTTGACGTGATCATACTTAGGAAATAAACATTTGTTTATGAGTGGTTAGTTTTGTTTGTTGGTGTAATCATATATGATTAATGTGATTGTATTAATTTTTCAAATTCATAGCAATCTTCACATTTATTAAATAATATTTTTTACAATTGGTGTTCAAGAACAATTATTTTCACGAATACTTATCTTTTACACGTTCCTTAGGATGCATGTATAAATGTATATATAAATGTGTATCAAAAGAATAGCAAAACTATTGTATAGTGAATTGTGATAAAACACAAGGCATTTATATTTTTAACCCTAGCCTAGCCGATTTTTTTTATCTCTTTTCTTCTATTGTTGTTTATCCAAACTTTGAGGATTTTAACATCTCCAAGGAGGATAAACTTTGAGGATTTTAACATTTCAAAGGATTAATTGAACATATATTTTTAGCCCTATATTGTCCGCTCTCTATTCCGACGATGATACTGAATCGACCCAAAAACTTTTCTTTCTTTTTCTCAATTGTTTACCATTTGGATGTAATGATCACTCAAAGTTTTTTATTATATTGGAATATGCTTGTACAAGCTTCATTTTATTATGGATGTCAACTCAAAACCTTGAAGATTATAACATCTAAATGAATAGCTTGTGAGAAAAATTTATGATGAATTTTCTTAATCATAGAAATCAATCAACTAATTCACGTTCGTAATGCCTGCATCCACCCACAAACAAGACAACAACTTTTAAGCCCAGTCATTCATTCATTGAGAAGTTTGTTCAAATTACGAAATAAAATAAAAAAAGTAATATTATTTTTGAGAATTTTGTTGTATTCTCCATTTTGTTTGCAAGAGGTATTTAGCCTGTTTGTAGAAGGTGTTGATGTTAGGGTTTTGGATTGTCTTTAAGAGTAGCTGAGGCAAAATAAACATGTTGAGAACAATGGTTGCATTTAGGATTAGTATAGTTATATCTATTGGAACTTTGCTCTATAAAATTACAATATGAGACTTATCCCACATTGGTGGAAGAGGAAACATTTTCCCATCTTGTAAGGCTTGTCTCACTCATTTATTTAAATGGACCAAGTAATAGGTTAAGCAAATTGGGTTTGGGTTGTCGTGTTGGACTAGTCAAATTGGGCTAGTAGTAGACTTAGATTATTAAATATTAATGGTCAAAGATAGATTATTAAATATTAATGGTCAAAGATAGGGCCTTGGGCCTTTGGGCTCTTCTTGACTAAATAATATTTTTTAATATATAATCCGAAATTAATTAGTCCTTAATTAATCTTTTTATTAATTCAGTGCAAAACAAATTCTGTTAAATAAGGGATTAACTGCAGATAGTTTTTGGCAGTTAATTTCGGCTGGTGGTTTACAACCACCATTAGAAGCCTATAAATGAAGGAATCTAGATAGAATTTGAAGGCTAATGATACACACAATCTTTCTCTAAAAAATCGTTTATCTTTCCAAAGGGATCATGGTGAATTTCGACAGATTCAAGATCTGTTCTTGAATTGGATTGTTGTATCCTCAAGACAGACCCATTCCAGGGAAATTTCTGTCTTGGGACACTGCAAAAGCAGGCCTCTATATACAATTTCCTATCTTTGACCAATTGGCAGAACATCAAAGGGAAGTGGAAACTTGGAACACAAATGAATATAATTGCAGAAATTATATTATGAATGCCCTAGATGATTCTCTCTATGATATCTACTCTACCATGACTACTACAAGAGAGATATGGGAATCACTGGAAAAGAAATACAAAACAGAAGTGGCATGTTCCAAGAAATTCGTGATTGGAAAATTCATGAATTTCAAGATGGTGGATACCAAATCTATCCTCAAACAAGTGGAGGAAATTCAAGTCATTGCAGATGATCTTGAAGTTGAAGGTATGGGTATAAACTCTAACTTTCTTGTTGGTTCAATCATTGAAAAACTTCCTCCTTGGTAGAATTTCAAACTATATCTTAAACACTTAACTGATGACATGAGTTTTGAGCAACTTGTGTTGAGAATTCGAGTGGGAGAAGATAATAGATTGAATGAGAAGGCAGATGCAAATTCCTTGGAACCAAGTGCAAACTTTGTTGGAGAAGCAAGTACTTCAAGGACAAAGCACAACAACAAGAAAGGGAAGCAAGGCTCCAAAAACTCTTCCAAAGATGGAAAAAATCATGGCCCTAACAAGAAGAATTTCAAGAAGAATTCTGGTCCATGCTATGTTTGTGGCAAAATTGGACACAAGGCCAAAGATTGCATATTCAGGAGGGGTCAAAGAGGAAACAATGGAGGAAATAATGGAGGGTACAATGAAAACAATGGTGGCAATTCTAGTGGAGGAAACTCTGGTCAAGCCAACATGGTTGAATCACCAAATCAGTTTGTTACTGTGATTCAAACCAACATGGTTAGCAATTGTGTGGATTGGTGGATTGATACCGGAGCCTCAAGGCACATTTGCAACTCCCGAACCATGTTTTCTACATACCAGAAAGTCTCGGATTCTGAACCAATGTTTATGGGGAATGACTCTACTGCAAAAGTTGAAGGAAAGGGAAAAGTGAAGCTGCAACTGATGTTTTGCATGTTCCTGAAATTACTAAGAATTTGATCTCTGGTCCTATTCTTAGTAACAAAGGTTTCAAACTTGTATTTGAGTCTGATAAGTTTGTTCTCACCAAGGATGGGGTGTATGTTGGAAAGGGATACCTTAGTGAGGGTCTCTTCAAAGTCAGTGTCTTACCTGTGTACTATGGTGTTGAAACACCAAACAATGATATAACCAATGTTAATGTTAATGCAATAATGGGCATTACTAGCCCCTCTTCTATGTATATGCATGATCCTTCAATTTTATGACATTCTCGTTTGGGACATGTCAATTTTCGTTCTATTCAAAGAATGGCAAAACTTGGCATGTTACCAAAATGTTCATTAGATAAAAACTTAAAATTTGAGGTTTGTGTAGAATCAAAAATTTCACAACATCCTCATAAATCAGTTGAAAAATCTAATGAAATACTTGTCTTAATCCACTCTGATTTATGTGATTTTAGAGCAACACCTACAAGAGGAGGAAATAATTTGTAGCACCTGGTTCCTGGTACGTACTTGGACTCGGCGAGTTGTAGATTCGACTCGCCGAGTAGAGATGGGATCCGGAACACGTTTAAGTTGGCGACTCGGCGAGTCCATATTCTGGACTCGGCGAGTCCCCGCTGTCTGATGAAACCCTAAATTTCAAGGGTTTGCACCCTATTTAAACCCTCTTATCCGCCCCCAAGCTCGCCCCCTTCACCCTCAGAGCTCTATACTTCGTTCAAGCCTTGTTCCTTGTGAGTTTGAAGCATTTTGGTGTGTTTTCTTGAAGATTTGGAGAGGGAAGGAGAGTAGATCAAGAAGAGAAAAAGGAGGCCAGGCATTCTTGTGTTATCTCAGTGATTTCCTTGAGGTATAACTCAGTTTCCCTCTGTTTTCATGCTTTTTGTCTCTTGTAGCTCCATGAAAGTGCTTCTTGAGCCTTTCCCAAGCTTTTTTGTGTATTAGGGTTGGTAATAAGTTGTTTAGCCTCTAGATATAGGCATGATTGAGCTCCAGGATCTTGGATCTACTGCCTTTATGGAGCCATATTGCATGAAAGCCCTAGATCTACTCTTTTGGTGCATTTTGAGCCCTAAAACCCTCATGGGTGTTTATTTACACGTAAAGTTGGAAACTTTACGTGTTAACCAGGCCCTAGAAACCCAGATCTATGAATGACATGAGCTGGATTCAAGCAAAATCGCGTGTATAGTATTTGCATGTGGCCGACTCGGCGAGTCGAGTCGCGAGTACCCGAGTTTTCTCCCTTTTCGTATTTTCGGGTTGGAGTAGTGAGTCATTGGGTGTGACTCAGTGGGTTGGAAGCCAGACTCACTCATGAAGTAACTCGGCGAGTCAATTCCATGACTCAGCGAATTCAAGGCAATCTTATTGCCTCAGGAACAGACTCGGCGAGTTGTTCATACAGCTCGGCGAGTCTCAGCATAGAGTGTTCTTCGGATGAAGATGAACTCGGCGAGTTGTTCATACAACTCAGCGAGTAGGATGAATGACTATTGGACTTTGGTTTAGAAGGAAAACTCATCGAGTCAATGCCTAACTCGACGAGTAGAGACGAGTTTATGGTCAGGCAAAGGGATAGGGACTCAGCGAGTTGGCAAGCCAACTCGGCGAGTCGGGTCAACTGGCAGTGACTTTGACTTTGACTCTTGGTTTGGTTAGGGGTAAATGGTCATTTTACCCCGAGGTCGGTTAACAGTATTTGACTACGGGTTTTGTGGGAATTATAGCTGGAGGATTTCCGGAGCAGCAGCAGCAGAAGACAGTCAGCTCCCACGCAGATCAGCGGCTACTTTGAGGTGAGTTACCTTCCAGTAGCGGTGGGTCTACGGCCACAATGCCGACCCACCAATAGGAGTTGTATGATAGATGATTGTCTCTGTGATATTCATCTAAGGTTGCTACTACCTGTGATATGTTTATGTGCTAGTATGATATGCTGCTATGTGCTAGTGACAGTAGGGGGAGATAGTCCCCAGATTACCGGTTGATAGGGCCGAAGGGACGGTCGTGCCCAACCATGCTAGATAGATTATGTGATATGTGTTATGTGATAGTAGTAGGGGGTGAAGTAGTCCCCAGATTCCGGTCGAGAGGATCGAAGGGGAGACCAGTACCCAGATATGCTAGTCAGTATCCGGTCGAGAGGACCGAAGGGGAGGCAAGCTCCCAGATATACTGGTCAGTATCCGGTCGAGAGGACCGAAGGGGAGGACAGCTCCCAGATGTACTAGACAGTATCCGGTCGAGAGGACCGAAGGGGTAGGTCGGGCACCCAGATATGCCTGACAATATATGTACGTATGTGATTGTATGGTATGTGGTATGTTGGGGGAACCCGTTAAGCTTCGTGCTTACAGTTTTCAGTTTTCGTTTCAGGTACCTCTTCTTCAAAGGGGAAGGAGCTGGCACGATAGCGGTACATCACACACATGCTTGTATTCCGCATCATGAGATCTTCCTGGGGATTTGTACTCTGACACTTTTATGTTTTATAAAAATGTTTTCCAGACATGCACTATGTTTTGTGAAATGATATGATCGTTGAACGTTTTATTCCTAATGTTTTGCTAAGTACATGTTTTAAAAATGAAATTTTTGGCTCGTATTTTTGGGATGTTCCAGAATTATTATATATCCTTATTGATGATTGCAGCAAGTATTGTTATATTTATTTGTTAAATACCAAAGATGAAGCCTTGAATTATTTTAAGACTTACAAGGTTGAAGTTGAAAATCAACTTGACAAAAAGATCAAAATTCTAAGGTCTGGTCGAAGAGGAGAATATGAATCCAAAGACTTTGCTGAATTTTGTTCTTTAAATGGTATTATACATCAAACAACTACTCCATATACCCCTCAACAAAATGGAGTGGCAGAAAGAAAGAATAGAACATTGAAAAACATGATGAATTTTGGCTCGAATCATAAATTAGGTTTGAAGGAGTAAATGTACATGGTGACGAGGAATGACTGGAAATCAAAATAGAGGAAGTGGTTGAAACTTAGAGCATTCATAATAGAGAGTTTAATGGAAGAGTTGAACGAGGTGTCATGTCTGCTTGTCATTCAATGGATACAACTCCACCATTGTGAAATGTCACCTTGGCATTCAATGAATTTGGAGTTCAATGGTCATTGAACTCTTCAATGGGAAAAATGAAAGTATTTAAATCTGTAAATAAATATTTTTTTAATATGTTATATTGAACTTGTAGAGTTTAATGCATTGTGGGATAAAAATGAATAGAATTGTATGGCATAGTGAATAATGATGTGGCACTCTATTGAACTTTATAGAGTTCAATGCATTGTGGATGCCCTTATTTTTTACACCTATTATATAGTTTGTAGTACCCTAGTTGTTTTAATGTATGTCCCATCATTTCATGTATTAATATAGAAGAAATTCAGATGTACGTGTGGTTAAATATAACATTGCATCACGGTTATATATACAAAACACCCGACAATGCTTATCTACTACATATTGATTGAGATTTTTTTATGCTACTTCTTACATAGTATTATGCAAACCTCATGAATAGTATTAATGGTTTGCATTCAATGTTAATAACTGTATAGAAAGTGAAACTTTTATAAATGCATGTGGATACTCTTATCACTTAGAGTGGGAAATGCCTAAAAAACTCGTGAATTATTTACCGTTGAGATATAATACTCACGAATAGTTCATGGGGTTGATTTTTCATTTTGTAATAAACTTCCTTATTTCTTAATGGGTTAACTGTCTTCCTTATCAAGGTTTCAAAGGAGTGGACATCCATACAAAATTCTTACATCAAAATATATCATTATGATATAGTAATTCCATTATTTACTATATAGACTCCATCGAATCAAGGTAGAAGGTTTTTTTTAATGTCCTAATTCCAAGGTGTGTAACAATTATCTTTGTAGAACGTGAAGTGTAATGGAATCATATATTACATTACATTTTTATAGGATAAGAGAAAAGACAGCAAATATTTTAGATGGAACGATGAGGAACTAACCACACTAAGCTACTATGGTTCTTGAAATGCACAATAAAATGAAGGTACACATTTAGAATTGAAGAAAACATAGTTGGAGTTGAAGAAGAACAAACACAACAATATAAAATTTAGGATCAAATGTTGGAAATAAAGGAACTCAAATAAATACAGTTTAAGTTGGAAAAGCATAACAAAAACATTTTTGAAGTATAAAAACATAAGTATCCAAATGTTATATTTCTAAGGGTTTTTTTAGAAATGTGAGTAGTTGTCTTCAAAAATATGTGTTGTAATATCTATGTTGTTGAAAACATCTCTCATGGATTTGCTATAAGTTGATTATTGAATAGTTCATATCTTTTGCGAATAATTCTACATAAAAAATACATACTTAGCAAACCTAATAAATATTTATAATATACTAGAGAACAAAGTATTACATTACAATAGTTACATCAACAATCTAACACACTAGACAAATAGGTTATAAAAAAATAGAGTAATTAGAGATGGTATTGACACCTACTAGAGAATGAAATGACACATATTAAACATCGAAGAAATATGAAACTGTTCTACACATATTTTTTTTGGGTGTTTACTTGATCCCATCTTAATTAAGAGGTAAATACGAAGTCATTAAAATCCTTAGTAAACGACATGTGAGCCTTCTGTACAGGCTAATTTGCACGTCGACTACATATACATTCATCCTTGTAAGCTGCTTGTTTTCCTTCACTAAAATAACCATGGGTTGGTCAAAAGATAGGGTCTTTTTAACCTTCTTGATTGCCTTCTCTACAACTACCTTAAAATAATTCAAAATGAGCTAGGTTATTAACTATTTAATGAAACAATACGAAATCGAATATCATTTATCAACTTACTTGGGAATAATTCATCATATATGATATACCATCATCTTCATTGCATTGTCTTCAATGTTTTCATCAAAAGACATCAATTATGAAAGTTTTGAGTTGTGTTGTAGTGATTTTTTCCTCCTCTTCCGACCTACGATATATACTAGATGATCGGAGTACAGCAAACTATTTGCAAGATCTTTCATGATTTTTTACGTAACCAATTATACATAAAAGTAGCATTGTGGAGAATAAATTTCATTTGGGAAACAATATTGATGATTAATTCAATAAACATGTATTTGCTAATTGCTAGTTATCATACATGCTTTTGTAGGGATAGTGGTTGTTTTTGGATAGTAAAATTTTGGAGGTTATGTAAAAAAAAACCCTTAGGCTGCATGGTATGGGCAACCAAAAAACAAACGCCGTTTGAAAGGCCACATCATTATCTTCTTTCCATCACATTTTTTTGGAGTGGTCTTCCAAGCCTTCAATGCAGTTGTGAGGCCAAGAAAGAAGCAAGAAAGAAGAAACACATAGGAAGGAAGAAAGAAGAAACCAGTGTTGCTCTTCGTTACCATCACCACGGGAAGCAACGTAACACCAAAACACGAGAGACCGGGGCGGTGTTTGTGTCGTGGTAACGTAGTTTTCCGGCGCCATGTTATAAAAACGTCGGTGGGTGTTGCCCACACCGAATAGTCTTAGATATAAAACTCTAGTAGATAAAAGACAATGTTAAACTCTAATGCTAAATATCATTTATTTTCCGTGTACCTTTAATTTGTAAGAAACCAAGTAGTTAGTATCTCAATTAACTATAAATATTATCTAGTCGTTTATAAAAGTTGGTCATAATTTGTTCGACATATAAACTATTTTAAACAGACTATAAAAGTTTTTTTCTTCGGTTTGAACAAATGTTACTCACATAATGAACAAATTGCTACAAACTTTATATGGATTGTTCAAGTTTTGGTACACGCTCTAGGCTCTTGTTTCGGCCCATGACTCATGAAATAAAAGCTTTGGGCTTGTATAAAGTCGAAACAGTTTTCTTGGATTTTTTTTAATATCAAAACAACCCACATATAAAAATTTCAACCAAATGAACCTCGGTAGCATTGTAGGAAATAAATGATTTTCTTAATACTAATATTTTCATTTAAAATTTATAATATAACAAAAATGATGCGACATTAGTCCCGAAACGGTGATGATGGAAAATATGCTCATAGTCCTAACACACTTAGAACAATCGGTAATAGTACTATTAATAGCAGGGTCATTTTGGGTAATACGCAAGGACCGCAATAAGCAATAAATGACAATGGAAAAATTATAAGGACTTTATTTGTTAATTAAATAACATAATTTAATTACTTAAATGAAATCTAGAAATTATGGAGGATAAAAGAGGATAATTAAATAGTTAGATAATTATCATTTATATGAATAATTATTAGTTGACTAGATAATTATCTTCTAGAGTTTTCTATCTTTCCCTATAAATAGAGAGGCCTTATGGACGGAATTTATGATGAGTTTTACAAAAAAAAGCCTAAGAGAAATTTGGTCCTACCTCCTCTTTCCCGAAACTCACAAATCACGATGTCACATTGTAGTGGCTTTAGTGTCACGACGTGAAACTTGCAGTTCTAGTAGATTTGGATTTGTGAAGCCTCATTCATGGTGTTCATTGTCGGGTTGTTGTCTAGTATTGCTGATCTGAGTTCCTTGGGTGTGACTACGAAGAGGAGTTCTACGTTGGACTCTTAACTCTCACCAAACAATCAAAGATCTATGAGGGTTTCTACAAACCCGAAAAAGGTATGTATTCTTTCATAATCAAGTTGCATTAGATATGTTGTATATAGATCTCATTTTCGGGCCTATTGACGATTAAAATTGTTGCTTTCATTGTCCCACTAATTTTGTTGTATGATCCTCAAAACCCATTAGGTGACCTGGAGCTCGAGGTTGTTGATCAGAACCTATTGTCACACACTAAGAAAAAATGACGTTAGTTGCTTCTCGGGAGGGACACTCCGATGGTCAAGTCAGTAAGTGATCAGAGGGGAGAGTATTCGTGAGTAGAATATGTATGTATGAGAGTATGTGTGTGTGTGTATCTGAGAGACGATCCCCGTACCTAATTTATTCTGGTCCTTTTATATCTAGGGTTTGGAATACCTTGCGTGGTGACCATCTGGACGAATTTGTTAGAGCATGGGATCAATCATTAGTCCACCTGTCCCCTGATTGATCTTGGAAGATGTTGATTGGTGCAGAGGGAATATTCGTTAGTGGCATGAGCATTCCCTTGTACCAACATCTTCTAACGTGCCTATGTCACTAGGCGCGACTATTATGTGCCTTGGAAACAACTTTATCTTTGACATCTAAGCAAGAAGTGAATTCTCCATCAAGGATGATTTTCTAAGTCCCACGAGTGACACAACTGGAGGCTCTTTGTTGCACTATTATTGTAACACCCAAATTTTCAAAACGAATTTTTCATTTAAAATAGTTTATCTCTTTAACATTTTTCATAAAAATCTCCTTTTTTGTTTTAATTACAATACATGACTCTTTTGTTCAATCAATTAGTAAACCAGGATCCTCAAAACAAACTCTTCCTCTGGTGTGTACAATCGAGCCGGTGCCGTCCCGTGATTCTGAGAAAAACCTGAAACACATAGCACAAAACACTGTAAGCACAAAGCTTAGTGAGTTACCCAAAATACCACACATATCACATACTAGCCACTCGATGCTATAACTCTGCGGGCCCTTGAGACCTAACTCTGTGGATCCTCTGGTCCTAGTTCTGTGAACCTTCCGGTTCTAACTCTAATATACTCTGATATACACACGACATAAATCACATAGAAATAATGCAGTGCAACACATCACATAGATAACATACAATAACTACGTCACATAACTCTAATTACCTACTCAAGGTAAAGTATAGTGAGAAGACTCACCTCAGATATCTCGGTAAATCTCTGACTCGGTAGAAATATGGTCTAGCCTCCGCCTGATCACATAAAGTAAATACTCTCATAAATATAACTCTCGAGACTAGACTCAACTCTCTCTTGGCATCCTCAGAAGGGTAAAAGACCATTTTAACCCTCTCTTGGCTCAACGGCCCCATTGTTGACCAAACCCTAAAAGTCAACAAAAGTCAACGGTCAAACTTTGACCCGACTCGTCGAGTGCACTTGGGCGACTCGGCGAGTCTACACATGTCCACTATCTCTCTAGTCTCTCTTGGCACGTCGAACATTTCCCCTTGCTCAACGAGCTACACCTGGCATGAATCGTGAGGCTACCCCGACTCAACTCACCGAGTCTCAAGAACAACTCGGCGTGTTCCGCCTTGAACTCCAGTCCCCTAATCCCCCTTTGACTCACTGAGTTATTTACCCAATTCGGCAAGTCTACTCACTGAGTGATTTACGGGAAGCCCTAACCCTACTCGCCGAGTTGTTCTTCAGACTCGGCGAGTTCATGCCATGCACAAAATCCTTTGACCTCCTGAGGTTAGATCTGTTCCTTAAATCCATAGATCTGACCTTCCCAAGAATGATAATCACGTAAAGTTCAGACCTTGACACTCATATAACATCTAGATGGTCTCACTTGGTGATTTAGCCCCAAAAATAACATCTTAAGCTCATGGCTCCCAAAATAACTCATAAAGCTCCAAGGGTTAAGGTCTCTGGACCTCTTTGAGTCCGGATCCAAAACATAAACTCGAGAAGGGACCAATTGCTACACATATCCATCCTCTAAAGGGGTTAGAAAACCCTAACTTTAAGAATCAACACCAAATCTGAAGAAGGTCTGAATAAATACCTCAAGATGAAGTCTATGAACTCTGAAGTCACCAGAATCGCACCTCCTTTAGCCTCCTCTTGCCTTGGTCACCTCCTTTTGCAATTACACCAACAACATGATCAAGAATGGCCTCTCCTTCCTCACAAACGCTCTAGATCTCTTAGGGTTTCTCTCTGGGGTTTGGTAGCCGCAAATGACGTCCCTAAGGGCCTTTAAATAGGTCCCAAACCCAGGAAATTAGGATTTCATTAAACAACGTGGACTCGCCGAGTCCACTCTTGAACTCGTCGAGTCCAGCTATGAACCCGAATAAGAATCCGCGACCATAGCGAGTTAACACCAACTTGCCGAGTCCCCTCCCAACCTTCAAAAATAAAGGAATAAAATAATATACCTAGGAATCCGGGTGTTACAATTATTGTCCCACGACGTATCCATAAGGACATGTCATCAAGCCCTAAGTCTAGTAATCATAGTGTATGCATAGTCTATCCATGATGTTCTCGACTTCAGATCACATGTCTCCTTCATCCGTTTGCTTGTTAGTTATAACTTCCCTGATCATGGCTGAAATACCCGTCTCCTCGGTTCCTTCATTATGGAAGGATTTTTTTCATGCTCATCAAATCTCTTCCATAAATACCTTGATTTATTAGGTCTCCTATTTACATGTCTTTCTTGTTTTCCTCCATTTGTCCCTCATCTTCTTACAATGGCTCTTCCACTAATAATGTTTCTTCCTCTGGTGTCATTCTGAGGCTGGAGTACTTCGATTCTTTGAAAGAGAAGTATGGTTTCCAACTATACGATGGAGTGGTTATTCCTCGGGATGGATCACTGTTTTCCGAGCCTCCTCCCAGTAAGGTTAGGATTTATGTCAAGACCTTTGATGTTGGGTATCGGCTCCTTACCACTATTTTCTCCAACGAGTTACTTCAAAAGAGCAGGATTAACGTTTATGGTTTGACTCCTAATTTTTTTTACCAAGATTGTGGCATTTGAGATGTTGTATCGTTCTCAAGGGATGATTCGTGATATTTAAGTTTTTAAGAATTATTTTCGCTTTTCAACCACCCGCAATAAGTATACTTTTTATGCCTGAAAAAATAGTCACGTTCTCATACCGGAAGGAAAGAATAGCCCTAAAAATTAATTGAATAATTGGTTTTGGTTGGACAGTTCTTGCGTGGGAGGCCTTTATTACCATACTGAGTCTACCTTCGATGGCGTTCCTAAGTTGTTGCCACACAATCAAGAGGTTGTTCGCCACTTGAAGAGTTTTCACGTCATTCCGAATGAATTTCATGATGTTATCTTGGTCAGAGCCTATATAAGCACTAAGTGGCAGCGTTGCAGAAAGATGCATGAGTTCTATGTGGTCAACAGTGGTATGTATTAGGATTTCCTTCTCACCTTTCTCCTCCTTCTCTATATTTTTTTCTGGAAAAAATAGGAAAAAAGGATTTTTATTCTGATGTCTGATTTGTGGATTTTCTGAGTAAAAACTTCAAGGGATATTTGTTATTCAGGGAGGTTGATTTAGTTGTCTCCCTGCGTTTGCCTAGTCGTATGCTGAAAAGGGTGATTATGGGTACAAATGTGTTAACACATAATGAGAGGTTCGTCGTTGAGACCAATGTGCTTTCTACGATTCTTGTGAATGCCCGGTGTCTAGGATGTCAAAGCATGACTAACCTAGTCAATTGGAATATGTGAAAGACAAAAATAGGATATTTATTCTGGGGTTGGAAGCCGCTTGGCTAGAAGGAGGGCACTTTGGGAGGTTTTTGATGTTAACAGGGATGTTGGTAATGTTACTATTATGGGTCATGTGAAAAGGAGGAAGTTTGATGCTAACCTTGCTGATTTTTGCCCTCCTAGTGGAGAAGTTATAACGATCCCTGATGATGACGTTTTACAACCTGATGGGAACACCGAAGGAGGTAAACAAACAATTTTTTTAAGAAAATCCCCATTTGGAGGTGCTTATGGGACTATTGGGCTAAACACTAGAAAACCAACAGTTAGCTCTAGTGTTTCGTTGATATATGATGTAGTAGGTGGATCGCAGAAGGTGGGTGGTGGTACTAGTGATGTGTTATTTTTATACCACTAGTTTTGAATTTATAAAAAGCTATCGAATCTCAAGTAGTTTTAAAACACAAATAGACATTGTACCTAGTCATGAAGTAATATAGTATAAACTAAGAAATGGTGTCGAACTCAAGGAGAATGGGTATGATTTTGATTCAAATAAATAAGAAAATAGTTAAACTAAAGACATAAAAGTAAAGAGTTTTATTTTTTAAAAAAACTATTAAACTTGTTTAAACACTCAAATTAAGCAAACAAAAGCAAAGAACTAATTTAAACTAGTAGATTTGAAGTACTTCCACTAGAATACGAATCCCCCAAGTTTTCTATGTTTGACTCGTTAGCATGCAACAAATTAATGAGTTGTTTACCTAATTTTATGATTAGTTATATTGGTCAGAAATCCTAGTATTAATGATTAATGAACATCCAATCCAAATGATCATCACAATAAATCAAACATAGCATGGATAACTATAATTCTCTAACACAATCAAAGTTAATATTTTATATTACCTAGCCCTAAGATCGAATAAATCTCTAGTCCTAACAATTTAATGATAAAAAATAGTTAAGAATCAAACTAATGTAACTAGATTGATCTTCTAAACTACATGCAACTCACACTTATGTAATAAAAGTCATAACTTTAACATGAAAGATAAACAATCAATCAAAAACAAGTGTTAATCTAAACTCACATAATCCTACTAATGAAATCAAAACATATTAATTAGGGTTCATCTACATTTAGTAAAAGTAATAAGGTTTTTAGCCTTGCATCATAACTAGAAAACATAATTTAATGAATTCGGAATTGAAATGCATGATATAAAACAAACTGAAAACGATAAAATCGATGAACTCTCGCTTGATCTTCAAATACACACTTCAAAGGTGTTCTTCCACTCTCAAAAAGCGTATGAAATCGTCAAACTTGTTGCTAAAGTTGGTGTATGTTGGCATTCTAATTAGGGCTGCAAAACTCATATATTTATAAAATTGCGATGCCATGATGTGGTAAAGGTCTCACCATGACGTTGTGATCGGGGTTTCCTTGTCGCACAAGAACATATATACCGAGACATGATTTTTACGGGAGTTTTTGGAATTTTCTTAAGGGCGCAGCACACCGCATAGTGGATGTGGCGTGTCTTTCAACTTTCTTCCCAATTTTGTTCATTTTTCATCCGTTTCAGCTCCATTATCCTCCTTTTTCATCTCAACTCTGATTTTAACCGTAAATGAACATTTTAAAGCAAATTAAGTATCATATATCTTAAAATATAATTTTTTTTATCAAATAGATTAATATAATGACCTAAAATATATAGTTAAATAAGGTCATATCAAATTACCCCATACTTATCTTTTGTTTGTCCTCAAGCAAACTAGATTGTTATTATACTACCATATGAAAACCTTGTTTAGAATTTGTAACATTTAGATCTTTGACTTGGCTTTTGCTGCATAATTACATGATCTTCATGCTTTGTAAGCTATTATTAACTAAATATCTTTTCACACACTTACTTTTCACAACTTTTTTTTTTTATACTTTTTTTCCTGTTTTCCACTTGGATAAAAACCTAAATAAAAACACATGCTTAAGCTCAGAAACTTAGCATCGAGTTTTATTGGTTAAAGATATTATTCAAATGTGTAATGACTACATAAATTTTTTGGGGTACATTTTTGTAAACAATGCAAAACTTTTATATCCCTCAAACTACACAAGATTGTGTTTTTGTCTCATGATTTCCTTAGAACTAGGAATCACAAATATATTATATCATATAAGTGATGTATCGTAATTATAACACCTATTAATTTTACCAGCTATTAATCTAACTATTACAACTTAAGGTAGTAGACCTATTCGCAAATAATATGGCACAAACAGTCTGATATCGAACTCAGGGAATAGATTTAATTTACTAGCCTAACTACTAATAGATTAATCTAAAAGCAGGCAAAAGTTAAAAAAGGGTTTTATCTGATTTTTGAAGTTCAAACAAACTTAAACACTTAACTAATGGTTTTAATCAATATACTAAAAACACTTTCATTTAGTTCGAATCCACCTTTTCTCTATGATTAGTTACTAATTGTGGATTATTAAAGTTGGTTACCAATTATTTCATAATTAGCAACTCAAGTCCAAATTTACTAATATTTTCACCAATTCATGAACTACCTTGTATGGTCATACACAAGCAAAACACATAATTAGTTATTTATTATAGATAGGCCATGTAAGATTTATCTAAGCTAACACCATTATGGTCACAATTATGTTCTCCAGCATAACTAAATTTGTTACTTTTATTACTTATCTAAGATTTGGTCGATCCCAGCTCTAGTAATTTAATGGTCTCTAAATCACTAGCTAATCAAGTTCATGTAATTGAATGGTCACTAAGCTACACTTAACTTGAATTTAAGCAACAAAATCACAACTTTAACATACTAGGTAATGATAATCAAACACACAAAACCAACTATTAAAATCCATAAATTAATAAACTAGGCCATAAAGTTAAAGTATCATCTACCTACACGAAAGCAAATAAGTTCAGCTACTCATGGCTGAAAACAAAAGCATAAGTTCAACATAAATCAACATGATTAAAGTAAATCAAACTGATGTGATGATGTGTTCTTTAATCTCTTAATCTTCAAACAAAATCTCTTTCAAAGGAATGTTTTGTGTACTTTTTTTAACTCTAAATCGAATATCTCAGAATACATATCCTCTCAAAAACTCTCCAAAGGCTCTCCAAATCTTAATAGTGAAGGAATATTTATATTTTTGGAAAACACGTCGTTCACGTCGTGAAATAGGGTTTCACGTCCTGAACTGGGTGTTTATCCGTATCGGACAAGGATTTCAACTTCCCGTGTAGTTATCTTCTAGAATACCCTCTTCATGTCGTGGCCTTGGGTTTCCACGTCGTGATCTTGGTTTTTGCTAGAATTTTTCTTCTTTAAAGCTTCAAGCCTCCAAAGTTCCAATCGTTGTCATCCATATTCTTCAACAGTGTTCCATTTGGCTATAAAATACAATTTAATTCAATAAGTACCAAATATCTTTGCAAATAACCAGAATATTACTTAAAATGTATTAAAATATTCCCTAAAAATGTGTATAAATATGACAATATCAAAATACCCCAAACTTATCTTTTGCTTGCCCTCAAACAAAACTAATTTATTTTAAGTTAAACTTTCATCACCAATATCACATAAGACAATCCATTTTGAACTCAACCATTATACCAAGACCTCACTGCACATATTTGTGTCTAAGGTTCCTAAAAACATCCCAATCCTAAATACGCACAATTCTTATGAACCTCCATCCATTAGTTCATACGACACTTATTTTTGCAACCCTTCGAATCCATCCTCAGAAATATTTCTTAACGTCAAGGTATTTTTGGTTAAGCTACCCAAGCATACATAATCTAGAAAAACTACAACTTTGATACCACAATGGAGCTCTTAGAATTCTTCACTTCTTTGATATTTATTCTTTGATTTCTTTGAATTCTTTGAATTCACCACCTTTATGTTTGATTTTCGGTATCTTCAACTTTTTGATTCTTCAAAATTTTGATCTTTGATATTCATACTATGATAGCTCCAAAATTCTTACAACTTTTTAGTAATTTTTTTTAATATCTCACTTTTTTCTCTCAAATCCTACATGCTTAAGCAATGAAGCTTAATTTCAACCTTTATTGGTTAAAGGTATTAGTCTAAGTGCAATGACCACATAAGCTCTACTGAATAGATTTCAGGTGCAGGCTGCAAAACTTATTATGCCATATAAACTACCACATTTATCTTTCATATCTCATGTTTTTTCACTAAAAGTTTGGAAGCCACAAATATACTATAACATATGTCGGCTCAATTAAACATTGGAGCTCGCATTGGATCACCACATGCAACACAAGCAACTTAAGTTTTTAATTATTACTAGATTTAATTTTTATATTATTATTTCAAATCTATTAAAAAATTTAAATTTTCTTGCAATTTATTTTTTCGATCCCTACCTCACACTTATTTCATATAATGCCCTCATTGTATGCATAAAATAATTTAAAAGAAATAAAAGGAAGAAAAAGGAACTGACTCCCTTGCGGTAGTAGTGGCGAGATCGAATTCTTCATGCGTGTGGAAAACTTGAACACCTTGAGTATGTGATTGGAACTTGGATTTTCTAAGACACGTAAATGTACCAGCAAAATGCGAATTAGAAACTTGCATCTTCAAAAATTGTGGTACATAAGATCTTCAAAGCATAACATCTCAATGTGGGAAAGCATACGCCACATTGTAAGGTTGAAAGAGTAGAATAAAAATCCCATTTTTTTGCTACCATGACGTGGTAAGAGAAGTCACGACATGGCATAGATGTAAATCGAATTCTGAATCACGATGGCATCAAAGTCACGACGTGGTGAATAAAGGCCACGTCGTGAAAAACGGGTGCACTAGAAAGCCGTTTTGCAATACTTATTCCATTCAAGTGATGTGCAATTGACCTTCTTAATGAATTAAGACTCTTCTCAAAACTCTAATTTCCTGGACCCTCTCTTTTTTGCACACGAATTTCACCCCACACTTATTAAAGATTATGGGCTTCGACTCGTAACTCTAAAACACACGACTTTTCTCGTACACTCTTATCTCTATTCTCTCATGTTTCTCACGATATTCTAATAAATCTGCAACAAAACAAACAAATTGGTGGAAAATAGAAAAACAATCATCACATAATTCGGTTACAAGTTTTAAAAAAATAAAATAAAAATAAAAAATCACAAACTAAAATAAACTAAAATAACTAAGAAAATAAAAAAAGACTAAAAATAAAAAGGATAAAAATTAATAATCAGCTTCGTCATCTCTCGCTCCACTTGTCCCGACTCCATCTCCCCGTCTCTCGCATAGCTCCTCCCATGTCGGAAGGTGGCATGGTCGGCAGTCGCTCAACGTTAAGGTGTGAAAATAAAACATCGATTGCTTGGTTATGATAATTGATACCGCCACGGAGATTATCCAAATAAGTATCAACCCGAATTTATAATGGGTCGGTTGGTACCCAACCCTCAAATTGTTGAGGTGGTTGTTGTTGTTGGCGCCTTTCCCCACAAGCTCTAACATTTCTCCTTCCTTTTTGCCTTAGTTCCTCCCCTTGTTGACCAATTGTTTCTTCATTATCTTCTGGGGGTATTACATATCCCCCGCTAGTATTCACCACAACTCGCATAAGACTCAAAAATTGAGTCGTCATATCTGATTCCTTAAAACGTGTCAGATTCCGAATAAAGTTAGGACTCAAAATCCCATATCAGCGAGCTAGTCGAGTGATCAAATGTCCACTAGTAATAGGAATACTAGGCCGAGAATTTACTGCCTTCGTACCTAAAAATCTCGCAAGCATGTATGTAAGATCACAAAAAAAATCATGTCGTAATGATGCTCCAAAGATAGAATAAATTATGGGATGGCACCTTGTTACCATGATGTTTATGATTAATGGTGAAGGTGATCAAGCGGTGCAAGAACTGATAGATAGGTGATCGAGTATGTCCTTCGCTAGGATCACACGAACTATACTCGTGGTTGGAAATAGATCTCTAAAATTGTACGTCAAGCAATCCCATGGTGAAGTCTCGAACACACCCTTGTAAAAATAAGATAAAGTGTGGTGATTGTGTTTCTGCTTTTGTATATAACCCCATTGCCCAAGCAAACTCCCGCAAGCTACATTCTCGATAAACATCTCCCGCTGCATTGGAAAGTAAAACCGTCTCCTATAAATAGCTTGGTCCAATACCGCTCCAATTCCGTCACCATACCAACCCTACTCAACCATGACTAATCGATTATAGGTGCTAACGTGAACTCCCGATTATATAAGCATCCCAGTTTATTTGAATAATTGTTGAGCATGGATTGCGAAATATCTTGTGGGAATCGTATAGCGGATGCAAACTATGAACATCAATATGCCCTTTTTCTTCCGGAATTACACACCTTGGCCTCATGGTACCTGAAAGATTAATAGCAAGAAAACCCAACAAACACCAAACAGTTAAGCAATAAAACAAAAAAGAAAAACTGGTAGCCCAGTTTTCACGTCATGTTCATGAAGACCACGTCGTGATGTCGATCGGTTCGAGATGAATCTGTTCATCGGTCATTTTCAGAGTCATTAGAACTCAAATCCAAGTTTGGGGTTTACTTAAGACTCTATTCTAAGTACTTTCAAGTAACACGCAACATTAAATCGCATAAGATTGAACTAATTTCGACATTTAGGCTTCAACACAAACCTTAACTTAAATGCCTAAAAATTTAAGGAAATTAGAGATTACAAAACTAATAACATACCTTTGATGATGTAACGAAATATAGAAGCAAGAAAAACAAGATTTTCGGGGATATAAGAAACGCTTAAATCTAACTTCGTATGAAGAAGTTATGATTCGTCGAAGTTTCACATTCAACCCTATGCGGCAAAGAGTGTCATAAATAGTTAATCATAGATGAATTACTTATTACCCGAAGTAATCAAAACAAAAGTTATAGCAATCGTAAAAGCGAGAGTGTGCATATAGAGAACGCTGACTTCTTATGAGGAAGTTATAATTTTTCAAAGCTTAAGCATAGTAGTGTGGACACTGAAGTCGAAATTAAAATTTGTTGATTGTTAGGCAAAACAATCTAAATGAGAACGGAATTCGTATGAAAGAGTTATGATTTTTATACGGAGTTTATGGTCTAAGCCTTATAAAAATATAAATAAAAAATAAAGTGAGAATTAGCCGATGGAGTCTAAATGAAAGTTGTAGTATTCGTCGACAGTGACGCGTTGATATAAAGAACGTAAAAAACAGAGCTCGTATGAGAAAGCTACTATTTCTAGAAGAAAAAAATTAAAAATTTGTACATGCACTGCTTCTAGAAGGGTGACGTGGACCACCACCTTTTCGACACGTGTCTCAAATTAGGAGGAGCAATGTAGCATGAAGTCGCGACATGCCCGTTATATAGGTGCAGCGTGCCTAGCAAAAAGCCTATATATTGAGCCAGAATTCAGCTTATTTGCTCACTCCTCCAAGCTCCTTTCTCTCTGAGCAATTTCCCATCTTAAAATCCGACTTTTCCCTAGATTTTAGAAGAATTTAGCATGGGTCTAAGTTGTCGGAGAGTCAAACAAATAGAAGCTTTCTAGTCGGAGTTCTGCTTGCGAACTTTCCAGACTTTCTGTCAGGAAACTCTGTAGGTTAAGCTGCAATTATTTTATTTCAAGTGTAACTTATAATTATATTAATAGTCATTATTATGAATCTATAAATACGATTTATCAATGATTCCATGTCATAATATTAATCGATCTACTTACAGGAGTGTCGTCTAGGCTAGATTCGGTGAGGTGTTTATAATGAGATTTCCAAACTGTATACTTTGTATACCAAACGGACCCTACCTCGGATATGATCTTACCTGGTTATTCCTTACTTGGTAGATCTTGATGTAGACATGGAGATTAATGAGGAATCTAGACTATCGTTATCATAGTTGCAATAGTTATAAAATAAGGACTAAGACATAATAATAATTATATCTAGGTCTTTCAAAAGAAAAAGCTAAGGTGTTAAGCGAAGTTCTGCCCAAATCACAAGTCATCCACTTTTAACAAGTGAGTGCATAGTAACTTTCATCTTACACATAAATATAAAGTATCTAAATGACTAAATGCTATATATGCTAATTATTTGTATTTATGATATCTATGTTAGATAAAATAATATGATTTTACTTGATTTTATCGTATATGTATTTTTGTACTTATAATATATTGGGTAGTGAATGGTTATGAAAGACAAAAATAATGATGAGACGCCATGAGTTATACAGTACTATTACACTAACGATGTATTCATCTAGCATAGTATAGATGAAGACCATAGAGGCATCTAGACTATCGTTATCATAGTTGAAATAGTTATAAAATAAGGACTAAGACATAGTAATAATTATATCTAGGTCTTTCAAAAGGAAAAGCTAAGGTGTTAAACGAAGCTCTGCCCAAATCACAAGTCATCCACTTTTAACAAGTGAGTGCGTAGTAACTTTCATCTTACACATAAATATAAAGTATCTAGATGACTAAATGATATATATGCTAATTATTTGTATTTATGATATCTATGTTAGATAAAATAATATGATTTTATCGTATATGTATTTTTGTACTTATAGTATATTGTGTAGTGAATGGTTATGAAAGACGAAAATAATGATGAGAGGCCATGAGTTATATAGTACTATTACACTAACAATGTATTCATCTAGCATAGTATAGATGAAGACTACAAACTACTTAGGTAGTCCAATGGAACACTGGTAGGCTCGCTACATGTAGGAGTTAGTAAACTACATGTTTTTATGATGTACTTCATTCCCCTCATGGTTGACTTATTGACATATATTGCAATGGAATCCTCAAAGCGGTATTGTCTACTTGTTTCTTATAATGATCCTTAAGATAGGTTCCTAGAGATCAATATTTTAGGATTAGAAACCAAGAATAATGAGAATAGGTAACCGGTTTAATTGTTTGATGTGAAAAAATATAATTAAAGGATTTAATTATCGTGGGTTGAAAATCCTATGTGCTCACCAGACTCCCAAGTATGATCCACTCAGTTTCTTTGTATCTCATACAGCGGTACGACAACACATGGATAATGAGTTTAAATCTACTGCAAGTTTTAAGGAGTTTGTAGGTCATTAGTATAATAATTTTTTTGTAAGGCATGTAACAAGCACGTTTATGCTTATGTTTGTATTAATTATGACATCCCAAATTTGTATATATTAGTGAAAACCATTTCTTCAGAAATGCATTGATATTATTATTATCTCACATTAAAATAATGTTTTGGGAACAAATTCCATAATAAAATAATACTCTGAATTAAATAAGCATAAACAAGGGTCTTTTGGGGGGCATGAAAATGGGGATGTCATGGTTGAATTTATAATTTTTCCCACGATCGTAACGCGATTCTGCATCAGAGTATGTTTTCATCTCATTTTCCTCAAAAATTCCTTAAGGATTGGACATAACGACTTCCACTTTCACGATAACTACACTTCAAACAAATCGTTAGGTGGATTATGGATCTCGTTACAAAACGATAGAAACATTTTATGAATCAGGTAGTAAGCTAGTGTTTGATTCAATTTCTAACTTTTCTGTTTCATGAAAATCTTAGGATTTCGTGAAAAACAGTTGAATCGTGGCTACCCCACTTTATTTGTACTTTCAAACGTTGTATTCGCATAGTTACAGGACTCGTTAGGTGGATATTTTTACATTTTACGACTTAGGTTACTAAGGACTACAAACCTGGATGCTCAGAAAATTTTGAAAAATTGGATTCTAGATCCGAAACCGACGCCCGAGATCACACCATACACTTTTGATCCTAGTCATCCAATTGCAAATTTATTTTCTATAAAATGGGGCAATGTTCAGTTAATCTCTGCACCAATCTTTCCTCAAAAACACTCTCGGACCACTCCCTCCCCTCCTTTTCTTTCTCACTAGAGTCACCAAACCACCACCCTTCCTCGCCGCCTGCCACCGCCGACCACTACTTCCAACCACCACCAAACAACCCCTTGACCCTCTACAAGCAAAACTCACCGCTCCCTTGTCCAACGCAGGAAACCCCTTTTCCAATCATCTTTTTTTCTTGACGGCAACACCAACACAACCACTGTCCACCATTTTAAGGCGAGACGAAGCTGTTTTACAGCGAACCTCTGCCTATATTTTGAACAGAATAATGCAACGAGCCACCCTTATAATAATAATAATAATAATAATAATAATAATAATAATAATAAAACAAAAACAACTAAAATCAATAAAATTAGGAGAACAATAAGTATTATGAGGCTGCATATAGATCCGCCATTCTTTTTATTTGCATTGATTACCTCATCGATGATAAATAAATAAATTCGTAAAAACTATAATAAATAACATCAATGCTCTTTTTATTTTCTTGTATCTGGCAAAGCATTTATTTTTGGAGTTATCCATGCTATATTTTGGTTATAATCTTATTTCTATATTGATTGGAGTAAACTCATAGATGCGTAAGGGCATAAGGTTGAGGGGAGTGGTGCTGGTTAAACCGAGCTCCACCTTAGCTCTAACAAAGAAGAAAGGAGGAAGAAGGAAGGAAGAAGAGATGGTGTTAGTTTGCCATTACCGAGTTTGGGCTCCAAGCTCGTAACTTCTGACATGGCCAACCTTAAGCACATATAGGGTGTACGACCACATAGAGTGTATTTTACCGATTTTTTTACCTATATCGTATATACACTATATTTAACAAGTTTTGAGAATTTGAGTAAGAAGGTGGTTAGGGAGTTGGATAAAGCACTTGATGACTTGATGCTAAATTTTTTGGTGCAGGTTCGTAACGTGGCAGTATCATGGATTTGTTTTTTATTACTGTCTCCTATAGTTCATCCCTCTCGAATTGAAGAGAACCACACGGATCATACATTAAGTTAATACCCCTTATAGCCCATTACATTAGTACCCTTATAGCCCATTAATTTAATGCCTTTATTTCTTTAAGTTCTCGGCACACGCAAGGAGTAAATCAGTTTTTTATTTTATTTTTTCTTAATCGTCGTACATAATTCTCTATATATATTATATAATCCTCGATATTTTTTTTTATAGATAATCCAAAGTGTTAGGCTATCTTTTAATCTTAAAACAAAGCCCCTAAAATCAACCGACTCCCGGTGCTTATCGAGTCCATCAGTCCATGCAGTGTTTTAAAAACCGGTTTAAACCGGCCGATCTAACCAGTTGGACCGAGAACCGGGAGAGGGAACGGTTCAACTATCACCAGTTTTACATTGATTTCTGAACCGGATTGAACTGACCGGTTTTTAGTAAAACCCGGTTGAACCGGTCAAAATAAACCGGTTGAACCGGTTAAAACGAATAAAAATACATGAAAAAGAATCATTTACATAATAAACTTTGGTGATATTTTTCAAATCTATTTAGTTTTTTTTTCTAAATAAAAACATATGGTAAATGTTATAAACTTTTTTGATGTGTTTGTATTCATCTAAAAATATATGTCGTTTCGGTATTATACTTTATTTTCTTTCTGACGTATATAGATTGATGTAAAACACTAAAACTTATGGTTATGTGTTATTTTAATGTATTTGGATTCATATACAACTTATTTTTATGTATATTTTTAATGTTTGAACTTGGAAACATCAAATTCATAATTTATATACGTATGTATGTGTAGGAAAATAGAAAAAAACATGAAAAATATAGAAACCGGTCACCATACCGGTTCAACTAAAAAACCAGTTTTTTAAACATTGAGTCCATGTCATTCCTGCCAACTCCGTCTAGCCTAAGAGGTATATATAAAAATAACATGGCTTAAAAAAAGGACAAAAGGTATAAGTTTCGATTCAATTAAACTTTTGGAGACCATGAACATGACATGAAGTTCTCGAATGCTTGGACCGTTTGAAATGCTGATGATGGATTGACCTAATCGCCGACCCCAAAAAATTTCCATTCAAGCTTTTGAAAGAAGATATTTTTGAGTTTAACCAAGACTCTCGCGCGGGTTTTGTTTGTTATTATTTATTAGGTAAATAGTGTGAATTTAATTATTCTTGTCAATCATTCATTCATTTGATATTTTAAACAATAGTTATTAGTTGTTTTACTTGTTTTTGGAATTTTGGAATTTGCCATGCATTAAAAAAATATAGCAGTCCTTATAAGGATATTTGCTTCCGACTTTAAAAACAATTAACTATTACAAACTTGAAACTTGTTCTCAAAACATGTATAGACGATGTATATTTTTGTGTTTTTATTACATCAAGTTCACTCATTCAATAAAGGCTTCATATTCAAGAAATGTTTCTCAACTATTTTCTATAAACTCATTTGTATCATTGCATGTATTGACCTTTTTTTGTTTTATTTCGACACTTCTGTTTAGCACTTGCACCGGTTTATTTTTGATATGTTTGTCTGATTATAGGTTTTCACTCATCTTATGTTGTTTGGGAATCTTTATTAGCAATTGTTTTTCTCCCAGTTCTTGTTTCATATATCAGATGTCATATTTGGAACTAGTTGTTTACCTGATGGTAGCCACAAAATTTTTCAACATCTATCTCCTTACTTAATTCATATAGTATTTGAATACCATACATAAATATATCATTCAATATGATTAACCTTACTATATCGTTTGATATAAAAAAGCAGTTTGAAAAACTTTTAAATGTAAAACTAAGACAAAATGTAAATAAACTATGATTCTTAATATTATGAGAATAAAAATTGACAATATCATTTATGTTTTATTTTAATTTTGTTAATTAGTATTATTTTGAAAAATAACCCACAAGTAAAAAATAAAGGAAAAGTAAAAGATTGAATAATGCGAAAGGTGGGCGGCTGCAATATAAAAAATAAAATAAAATAAAAGAGGTAATGAAAAAGACAATACTGTTTTTTCTTTAAAGAATTTAATAAGGGACCACTTTACCACATGTCCTTATCTTAGGACCTCGAATATGACATCCTACGACCATGATCCCACATCTTACATTTCTCTTAAGGCCGAGAGTAGTACCACCGACGCCAAAGGTGATTTTCTTCTAGATCAGCAACACATTGGAGGAAGACACAGAAAGAGAGAAGTAGAGATCGAAAATAACAATGGAGGTTGTGGTTCTTTGCCACATCTGGCCATGCTGTATGGTGCCAGGTAAGCATATATTGGAGGGAGGTTGGTATGGACTTCGCCACTTCACCACCACGTCGGTTCATATTGGCGTAGAAAGTACTTTGTTTGGCCTAATTGGTTGAGCCCAACTGAATTTTAATTTTTTTTAGAGGGTTTTTATCTTTTATGTATACATTTTAAATAACTCATATCATTCAGTTTATTACTTTTTTATTGTATCTTTCTAGCTTTATTATTTATACATATTATTTTTATTTTCCTTTTTTTGTGATGTAGTTTCATTTTCATGAAGTGACATTTTCAAAAGTTAAAGTCAGCCACGAAGAGAAGCCGGGCGTTAGAGGTGACAAAAATTGACACGACACGAAACTCAACACGAAATAAACGAGTTTGGGTAAGATAATTCAACCCGTTTAAATAAACGGGTTGACACGACACGACACGAAAATTAAATGGGTAAGGTTAGAGTTGAGAATTTTTCATTCTCTTCCAAACTATCCAATCTCTTTCACCACTCTCGCATCCTCATGACCTTTGCCATCCGCCTTCCCAACTCTTACTCTTTTAATTTTGTCATCTGAACTTGCTATGACTTCAACTATTCTGCCTCCAAAGTATTAGCTTTTCCTTTCTGCCTACCTAACTCCTTCTCTTTCAACATGCTCAATCTTTTAACCTCACATGACACCACATATTTCGAGCTATAGCCCTAACCCGAAACCCGACACGAAAATAAACGGGTTGACACGACACGACACGTTAATTAAATGGGTCGTGTTAGGGTCAAACACTTTCAACCCGTTTAGTGTTTTGACACGACACGAACCCGACACGAGACGACACGATTGCCACCTCTACCGGGCGTGCATAACATATGGCTCGTGTCGTAAAGGCCCAAAATTTTAATAAGTCACTATCTCGTCACTAACTTACTGTTAATCCATCGTTAAACTATTATAATCCATCGATATCCGTCAGTCATATAAAACTTTAAAGGTCCATTTTTACTATTCATATAGGATCTTCAAAATCAACAGACCGACTCTCTAAAACATCATAAATTTTATAATGGTGGATTATAAGACTCAATGTTACGAATGATATGATGTAAATTTTATTCATATTCTTTAGTAAACTAGTCTCATATCGTAAACTATAGAGTCAATTAAATAGAAACTTATTTGATATAGTTATAATTAATTTAGGGATGTAAGAAACAAATAATATTAAAACTCATTGAAATACATAACTTATTTTAACTGATATATTAGTCTATCTAATTATGACATTTGAAGAAATTGATTATTTTTTCTTTTTTTAATTTAGATAAGGGATATTAACATTGTAGCACAATCAAATTTCGTGTTTGTTTTTGATTGATCATTCACATATTTTTTATGCAATAGATTAAAAGTTACATTTTACATATCAAATAGGCCCATTTTGTTAAAAACTAACTTATATTAGTTAACATATTCAGTTGGGATGGTGACGTGACAACAAATACACCATGCCATTTACACATGGTCACCAGAAGCTTGTGATGGCAGCAGAACCACCACTCTGAAACACTATTGCCTACCACCACTCTGAAACACTATTTCCTACCACCACCATAGTCCACCATCACCATGGGATGTAGATCGAAGAAGCAAGATATTACTGGTAACGTTTTTTGCTTCTTTGGAAGGTTGAAAATGAGTTATTTTGTTCTTATTGAAGAAGATCACTCAATCTCTTAAGCATATACATTGGCAAAGTGTTGCAACCATTATAGCCAAGAAACCAGCCTGTTTTTTTCTTTCCAAATTTCGTTAATCAGTTTTGGGTCCTTGAGAAAACCATGAAAATTAAAGAAACTTACAGATGGATGAGGAAGAGATTGGGTGAATTCAACGTTTGTAGGTTATTCTAGTTTTAGGTTCCTTCGCATCAATGTTTTCAAGTAAATACAAAGCACAAATTGCATGAATGCACACCAATACAAGAATTCATGTTGTTCATGTAACATCCCAAGTTCAGAAGCAAGAGTTCAGGGGTGTAAAGTTTAAATGGAAAAGTAGACTCGGCGAGTTGGAGCTTTAACTCGTCGATCGGAACGTGTGTTGGGCACGTGATACGTGACCTGACTCGCCGAGTCGGCGGCTGGACTCGACGAGTCAGTGTTGGGAAGAGAAAAACCCTAAATCTTAGGGTTTGCACCCTATTTAAAGGACCTTATGTCCTCCCCTCAGCCTCCTTGTTACCCTTGAGAGTCAGTAAAACCCTAAATCGTGTGAGCTTCCATTGTTGAAGAGATTTGAGCTTTGGAGGAGGAATATAGAGAAGGAAGCTTGTAGATCAAGAGGCTAGCATCAAGGAATTCGTGTAGATCCATAATCTAATTCATCTTGGGCACATTCCGGAGGTAACAAGTCGTTTCTTTGCTCCTTCCTTCTAGATCTATTCTTGGATGATGATTTGGGGCTATTTAGCATGTTTGAGATCCATTTCGGGTTTTGGGACTAGATCTAGGGTTGCAACTTCAGATCCAGACTTATCTTGGTCCATGGAGGCAGAAAGTATCAGCCTTTGTGCATGTATAAGAGCATTCTTATCTTGATCCTTGTTTCTAGCTTGTGTTGAGCCAATGTTGCCTTGCATACACGTAAAGTTGGAAACTTTACGTGTGAAACTAGCCCTAGGAGTCCAGATCTATGAGTTGGGAGCAGTGAGATGGTCTGAAATCGTCTGAATAGGGAAGACTTAAGCAGATCGGCGAGTATGTTCCTGGACTCGACGAGTTGGGTCGCAAACCCTAACCCAACTGGCTATGATGCAAATCAGTGAGTTGAGTGGTGACTCAGTGAGTTGGACATGCTAGGACTCAGATTGAAGGACTCGGCGAGTCACTAGGATGAATCGGCGAGTAAGGTCAACCAGGAAGGTTGACTTTGACCAGGACTATGACTTTGAGCAAGAGTAGCCAGTTTGACTTCAAAGGGGGTTTTTTGGTAATTTGGGCTATGATGGTTATGGTTTCAATGAAGTTTTAGGCGGTGGTGTTCGTGGTGGTGATCGGGAGTTTTGATCTCATCTCTTCAGTTCGGCATTTGCAAGGTGAGTTATCCTCAATATACTCAAGGGTCTAAGGCACCAAGGCCGACCCTTTGATTTGTATTTGAGATAGTTACATTGTGACATGATAGATCAGTATCCTGGTAGATTGGATGTGGTTATGCTTAGTGACCTATAGTTAGGTCTAACTGTCTATATGCTGGTAGGAGATTACCTATTATATGTGCACTTGGTTGATTAGTAGTGGAGGGTATTCCATCCCGAGGATGATAGGGCCCAAGTATGTTGTCTCTATAAACTGTTTTATGGCTATCCGATAGGTTCACATGTTTGTTAGTAGGTGGGCATTCCAACCCGATGGTTGAGGGCCTGGGGTATTCCATCCTAATGGATGATTGGACCCATAGTAGTTATTGTATGTGTAGGAGTATGGTCATTCCAACGCGATGGTTGTGGTCCAGGAGTATTCCATCCCTGCAGGATGATTGGACTCATAGTAGGTGGGCATTCCAACCCGATGGTTGAGGGCCTAGGGTATTCCATCCTGATGGATGATTGGACCCATAGTAGTTATTGTATGTGTAGGAGTGTGGGCATTCCAACCCGATGGTTATGGGCCAGGAGTATTCCATCCCTGTAGGATGATTGGACTCATAGTAGTTGGGCATTCCAACCAGATGGTTGAGGGCCTGGGGTATTCCATCATGATGGATGATTGGACCCATAGTAGTTATTGTATGTGTAGGAGTGTGGGCATTCCAACCTGATGGTTGTGGGCCGAGATTATTACATCCCGAGGATGATTGGACTCGTAGTATATTGGCATTCCAACCCGATGGTTGAGGGCCAGGGATATTCCAACCCGATGGTTGACTGGACCCACAGTATGTTATTCATTGCTGAATGTATATGGTTGTATGTGTATGGGTATTTGTGAGTAACTCACTAAGCTTTCGGACTTACAATTTTCAGTTATTGTTTCAGGTACATTAGGAGATCGTGGCAAGGCGAAGGTGTGATCGTACCGCTCCTCATTTTTATGATGTTGTTTATGGGATACTCTGATATTATAATATCTGGGAACCTTTTGTAATAACTAATGGAACATGAATTGTTTAGGAAAAGTTTAAATTGGTTGGAAATTTTTGGATGTTACAAGTTGGTATCAGAGCCTTAGTTTGAGTCAATTGGAGGAACATTCGTGTGAATCCAGTCTCAAATCAAGGGAAGTTTTCAAAATGATTTCTAAAAAAGGGTTTTCAAAATAAGTAAAAGAGGATGCAGGGTGTACGCTCAGCCGGAGCCAGAAAGTAGACCCCAAAATACCATACAATTATTTGATTTTGTGATATGATAGAACAACATGTTAGCACTAGGCTAGGGATCTCCAGAGATTGCATGATAGAATTGTATGATTAGATGATGGCTGCTAGCCTAGGGTTCTCTTTATATGGAATTGACATCATTACTGTAGTTATTTAGTGTATGCATCACGGTTATACATAAATAAGATCTTATAGCCTGATAATGTTTGATTTGACCTTATGTTCTGTTCTTGTCTGATTAGGAGCTTAGGGTAGGATTAGATATTCGAAAGTCTATAGGGTCCAGCGTTATGTATGACTAGCATACACTAGTGATGCATGGTTGGTGGAAGTTTCATGGATGGGTGGGTTGTGGGACCGATAGGTCGGTTATGAGATATTTAGCACTCCTCTAGGAGTGTGGATTGAGTGCTCGCTATGTTTGTGTATTTTGCTAGGGTGTTATGATGATACTTGAGACAAATATGGGTAGGTGTGGAAGGTAGTATGGACCCGTACTACTGAAAGCACATGACCCATACGCGTATCAAGGAAGTCACCACCCCTAGGTTTTTGGTTGGTAGTTAGTTTTCGGGTTGTTATGAGGAATGTCTAATGTCCTTTTTGGATGTATTTCGTTATGGTGGTTACGAGACGCTTCGGGGCAGGATCCGATTCGGGATCAGGATCAGGTATGTTCTTTAACACGTATTTCAGGCAACATCAATTAACTCGCACATAAACATCTAATTAATACTTCAATCAATACTTATATTAAAATCATGTTCATCAAAGGGACTATGCACTCACCTGAAAGGTGGTGACTCAGCACTCGGACAACGCTTCGATACTCTCAAAACAATTTTTCCTTTGATAAAACCTAGTATCAATACCACTAGGGTTTAGTCTAACGATAACCGCGACAAATTAATAGTCTGACTATTATTACTGTTATATAAGCATTAAATGATACTTATATAACTCATAATAATAGCCTAAATAATTATTTTAAGGACCTAATAACATTACTATAATGAAACATAAGCTGTACTAAAGATAGGTTAGGTGTATCTCACTTACAGCGGGTTTTCTCGAAAATCGGGCTTCGCTAGAGCAGCGTTCCCGAGCCAAAAGGCTCTTTTCTCGGGACTCTGGGAGCCTCGGGGCTTCCTTCGGGTGATAGGGGGTTTACCTAGGCTTTTAGGGGGGTTAGCGAGCTTAGAGAGAGAGAGAGTATAGAGAGAGAAAGAAGAGGGTTGAGGGGTGAGCAAATGAGGGAACCCGAAACCTCTATTTATAGGGGTGCTGACTGATGGAATCGCCGAGTAGGAGGACCTATTCACCGAGTTGGGGCATGTGGCAGCCTTCTGGTGGTGCCTGTGTCCAATTCTGGTGGTGGCACGTCACCCCCTATCGCGTATCAGCCTTCAAACTTAGAAAAATTATAACTCTTGCATAAGAGCTCCATTTTGACGTTCTTTATATGCACACGTACGTAAAAACAAGATCTACAACTTTCATTTAGACTCCGTTGGCTAATTCGCGACCGATCTCAAATTTAACAGTAGGGGGAGTTTAGACTGCTAAATGACCGCGAAGAATTCGTAACTCCTTCATACGGAATCCGTTTTCGTCTATATTTTTACCGTTGAGTTCCTATTAATGAGATCTTCAACTCTCATTTAGGTCACGTAAGCCAAAAACCGCTCAAACTAAAAATCGAGTTTCGGGTCGTGCACTGCTAAGCGAAATCTTAGAAAATTCATAACTTCGTCATACGAAGTCAGATTTGGGCGTTCTTTTTATGGACGCTCTTGGTTTAATGTATTCTACGACTTTTGTTTAGATCGCTAAGGCTAAATTTTTCTCTATCGTAAATTCACTATTTACGCTTCCCGGTGTCGTGTCGGTTCCGTCGCGAAACTTCGACGGGTCATAACTTCTTCGTTATAACTCGGATTTCGATGCTCTTTATATGTACGGAAACCTTGTGACATATTCTACAACTTGGTTAAGATTATTTGTTCTAAATAATCTTTTGTCAAAAATTCGTTTTCGACCCCTATTACCTCTAAATTGACTAGCCCGGATCTACGGGCGTTACAATTATCTCCCCCTTAGGATGATTGCGTCCCGGAATCATCAACGAAACAGGGCTCGAATGATGACTTCATACGCTATGTCTTCATCCTAGGTAATTACCGTAACTTTGATGTTTCTTTGAACGAGTATCTAACTCTAAGACTTCCTGACCACAGGCGGTGCCCGATCTTGGACCCGCTCTCTATCTCACGTTAGACTTTTAGTCATGATCTTCATGTCACGACCTCGATCTTTACTGGATACGAACATAAGATAAGTTCTTTTATTACTATCATGGATCGATGTGTCATATTCTAATGACCTATCATCGTATGTTGCAACACTTAGACTTAGCTCTTTTAGAGTTTTCCAGAACAGGCTATACCTTCCTTCATGTTCTAATCAGATCTTAAAAGATAGCCTTTCTAGCTACAAGCAACTATCGCGATACCTCTACTGATCGCTTTGATTTGTCTTTTACTTCAAGCTTTTAGCTTAAGTCAGATGCTACATCGTACTTGGTTCTCTGAATTATTTAACATACTTATTGTAGTCAGACTCAATTTGATATGACCGCTAGGGTCGGAATAACAATCATCTCTTAGTCATTACTGAAACGATGGCAATAACCTACTTGAATAAAATGGTATCAATTACTAGCTTCTTGGTAACCTTGTGACCTTCTCTGATCCAAGTGTGAGTCCTGTGCTTCCGGTAGTATAGGCCTCTACTACCTTTCACACCTACTCATACTCGTCCCAAGTATTGTCCCGTAGTTTCTCAAGTCCACAAACAAAAAAATCACATAACAACTTAACACATCAAATATCAAAACGAAGGTTTTATATTATTCCTTGAAATGGTTACATAGGTGTTCAAGTTCACCTTAGACTATGCCTCTAATAGGCTACATTACGAGGTACTATCTACACGACTACTTCATAACTTGATCTTTGGATGTCAAGCCTTCACTCTTGAATCCTCGCATTGTCATCTGCTTCGTCAAGGATCATCTGAAATGCTGTTTCCTTTGGATTTGGCGGCACATTTAGCTTTGTAGCCCCTTCTCTCTTTGGGCAATCTTGCTTGAAGTGTCCCTCTTCGCCACACTTAAAGTAGACTTCTCTCTTGGTTGTGCATTCACTGGCGTAATGACCACTCTTCCCGCATTTAAAGGAGGTCATCTCTTAAGAGCATTTCCCGATGTGCTTCCTTCTTCACTTGTCACACCATTTCGTTCCTTCTTCGAACTTCTTTGAACCATACTTCGAGAATTTTCTCTTCTCGTCGGACCTTGAAGATCCTTCAAATTTGCTTTTCTCTCCCACCTCCGCTCTCTCCAAACCCTTCTCTCATATTTGGGTCTCCACATTTTTAGCAGCCTAGATGGCGGCTTTCAGATTGGTATTTTGCTTGACCATTGGACCAAAGTCCGCTGGTAATCCGAGGGCAAACTTGTTAACCTTGGAGAGTTCAGTTGGGACAAGGTGAGGAACAAGCTTCATTTTCTCAGTAAAGCTTGTAGCGTATTCAGTAACGCTCATTCTTCCCTTCTTTAGATTCTGGAATTCGTTGTTGATCTCCAGAAGATCCTGCTCTGAGCAGTATTGCATCTTCAACTGCACCAGAAAATCCTCCCATGATATCTTGCTTGCTTCACATTTGGGCATTGAATCAGCCAGTAGCTTCCACTAGCTTAGTACTCCAGATTTTAATAGAGGAACCGCAAGAGCGGTCTTCTGCCTGTTGCTACACTCGCAACTCTCAAACATCGTCTCCATCTCAGAGATCACCTTCATGACTTCCACAGGCGTCGGGCTTCCAGATAGACTCGGTGGTTTGGACGCCATGAAATCCTTGTATTTGCATCCACGAACGTCATTTCCTCCATCCTGGTGGTTTTGCCTAACTATCGGTGGGTTGGCTTGACCAACAGTCCCACTGAAGTTTCCCTCCTCAGTTTGCCCTTCGTTCAACTTGGGTTGTTCGATCTGTATGGTCGCTTCCTCTCGATTTTGCTGGAGCAAACGTCTGGTTTCCTCCATTTGACGATCCAACATCGCCTGGATCATCGCTTGCACTCTGACCATTTTTATTGGCTCAGCAGTGGCTACCACAACCGGTATTTGCTCAATCACTAGGGGTTGGTTTTGGTTCCCATTTGCATTCACGTTTCCGCTACGGGTCCTTGCCATCTTGATCTATACACCGAATAAGGTGAATCTAGATCTTTATTTAAGATTGACGTTTAAATCATCCTTATCACTCCGAAACGTTTATATGCTAGTTCTAATATCGTAGTTAAACGCTTAGAATCCTAAACACATAAGGTTTTCAGATCCGGTCGACAACAGACCATAGATCCGATAAAACTATAGCATAAAGCATAACAATTCATTTAGCACGTAAAAGCAATTTAGGCATCATTCCTAAAATAAGCTAGTGCTTGTGTCTATTCGGGTGTATTACCTAAATCTATTAGATACACTCCTCACAATCATTGGTTATCATTCTAAGTTTAAGTCTAGAAATAAATCCATATTCCTAGTTCGCTTAAACTAATGCTCTGATACCAACTGTGACATCTCCATTTTCCATGGCCAGAAAAGACCGATTTTGTTTATGCTTTGTAAAAATCAAAGTACTTCTTTTCATAAAAATGTTGTGGAATTTGTTCCCAGAAAACACGATAAATACGTTATCAAAACATTTTCGAAGAAACGTATTTTATTCATTTTAAAACGTTTGGGATGTCATCGTCAATACAGAAACATAATCATAAACAGAACTTACATTCATTTACACTAGTGATCTATATCTCCTTAATCTCTCAATGTAATGTCACTTCATATCGACACCTGTGATATAAATAAACTGAGTGGGTCAGGTTGGGAAACCTGGTGAGTACATAGGGATCTCAATCCCACAATGTTATATCATATATATATATATATATATATATATATATATATATATATAAAATTTAGAATTCACAAAATATACAATTTCACCATATATACATAAGCAACTCTTACCCCACCTCGTTAATCCTTACAACGAGACTATCCATACTCTCGGACCTTAAATTTTACCACTTACTTAACCCATAATCTCGGTTCTAATAATTGTGCCCATCTGCTCTCAGATTAATAATTGTGCCCATTCCATACTCTCGGATTAGGGACAAGTATCTATGTGTAAATCCATTCTCCCGGATTAATGAGGAATGACTATGTCCTATCCATACTCCCGGACTGAGGACGACTGACTATATCTTAATCCATACTCCCGGACTAATGACAGTTGACTATGTCCAATCCATACTCTCGGACTAGGGACAATGACTGTGTCTAATCCATGCTCTCGGATAAGTGACAGTTGACCATGTCCAGTCCATACTCTCGGACTAGGGACAATGATCGTGTCTAATCCATGCTCCCGGATAAATGACATATACTAAAGTTCTATTCTCTGAATATAACTCACTTGTACTCGTAAGAAAATACTATCCAATATTCCTCATAATTAATTTAGGTCTACTCTTTATCCTAAATTATTATATATAATCAGGTATGTTCTTTAACACGTATTTCAGGCAACATCAATTAACTCGCACATAAACATATACTTAATACTTCAATCAATACTTGTATCAAAATCATGGTAATGACAAGGACTATGCACTCACCTGAAAGGTGGTGACTCAGCACTCGGACAGCGCTTCGATACTCTCAAAACAATTTTTCCTTCGATAAAACCTAGTATCAATACCACTAGGGTTTAGTCTAACGATAACCGCGACAAATTAATAGTCTGACTATTATTACCGTTATATAAGTGTTAAACGATACTTATACAACTCATAATAATTGCCCAAATAATTATTTTAAGGACCTAATAACATTACTATAATGAAACATAAGCTATACTAAAGATAGGTTAGGTGTATCTCACTTACAGCGGGTTTTCTCGAAAATCGGGCTTCGCTGGAGCACCGTTCCGAAGCCGAAAGGCTCTTTTCTCGGGACTCCGGGAGCCTCGGGGCTTCCTTTGGGTGCTAGGGGGTTTACCTAGGCTTTTAGGGAGGTTAAGGAGCTTAGAGAGAGAGTATAGAGAGAGAAAGAAGAGGGTTGAGGGGTGAGGAAATGAGGGAACCCGACACCTCTATTTATAGGGGTGCTGACTGATGGAATCGCCGAGTAGGAGGACCTATTCGCCGATTTGGGGCATGTAACAGCCTTCTAGTGGTGCCTGTGTCCAATTATGGTGGTGGCACGTCACCCCCTATCGTGTATCAGCCTTCAAACTTAGAAAAATCATAACTATCGCATACGAGCTCCATTTTCGACATTCTTTATATACACGCATAAGTAAAAACAAGATCTACAACTTTCATTTAAACTTCGTCGGCTAATTCTCGACCGATTTCAAATTTAACAGTAGGAGGAGTTTAGACTGCTAAATGACCGCAAATAATTCGTAACTCCTTCATAAAGAATCCGTTTTCGTCTATCTTTTTACCGTTGAGTTCCTATTAATGAGATCTTCAACTCTCCTTTAGGTCACATATGCCAAAAACCGCTCGAACTAAAAATCGAGTTTCGGGTCGTGCACTGTTAAGCCAAATCTTAGAAAATTCATAACTTCCTCATACGAAGTCAGATTTGGGCGTTCTTTTTATGGACGCTCTCGGTTTAACGTATTCAAAGAATTTCGTTTAGATCACTAAGGATAAATCTTGCTCTATCGTAAATTCACTATTTATGCTTCTCGGTGCTGTGTCGGTTCCGTCGCGAAACTTCGACGGGTCATAACTTCTTCGTTATAACTCGGATTTCGACGCTCTTTATATGTACGGAAACCATGTGACATATTCTACAACTTGGTTAAGATTATTTATTCTAAATAATCTTTTGTCGAAAAGTCATTTTTGACCCCTATTACCTCTAAATTAACTAGCCTGGATCTACGGGCGTTACATATAACCATACTCATATAATATCAGCAAATACATAACAACATGCATAATGAGACTTCAGCCTCACTGGACTGCCTCACAGGCCTTCAGTCTATCTGGACCGCTCTCTAAGCCTTCAGCTCGTCTGGACCGCTTTGTAGGGCCTTCAGCCTATCCGGACCGCTCGTCGGGCTTTCGGTCTGACTATCATACCCTCCTAGGTCTGTAGTGTATCTGGACCGCGCTGGGTATGTTGGCCTTCAGCACAAAGCAGGACCGCCTCAATCCACCCCCAATCATACAAACATGTGCACATACATATCATACGCTAGCATATATAACAATCAACAAATCTAACAGATCAAATAGCATAGCAACATCCTATAACCAGGATACCGACCTAACCGGTCATTAATATAGCATCATCCAATGCCGAGGATACTGACCTAACCAGGTCACTAACATATGTACAGATAATCATACGGATCTAACAGATCCCATTGCATAGCAACATCCTATAACCTGGATGTCGACCTAACCAGGTCACTAACATATATATATATATATATATATATATATATATATATATATATATATATATATAATCATATGTATCTAACAGATTACATAGCATAACAACATCCTAAAACCAGGATGCAATCATAAAGGGATGACCTTGGTGTCGTAGACCTTGTTGATATAGTGAGGAGAACTCACCTGGCATTGCAGAAGTCCGGCAGATAAAACTCCAGTTGCTGGTTGACAGCTTCCCGAACTGTCAACATCAAACAATACCCAATTAATATTGGGTTCCAAGCCACGGTCCAAATCACACTCCAAAAAGCCCAATAGTCAAGTAATGGGCCAAAGCCCAACATATGGCCCAATTTTCCAAATTGGGCCCAGACCTCTACGTGGTCTTTTCTTAAGGTCCATCCAATTATTCCAATCCAATTCCCATGGCCCAATATCACATAATCATAAAGGCCCAATTATGGCCCAATTTTCCAAATTGGGCCCAAGACTCTCACATGGGCCTTATCCTAAAGCCCATATAATTATTTAGTCCATTTACTTATTCTTGGAAAGCCCATTAATAGTCGAATCACCAAAGCCCAAAAGGAAAGGTCCAACACAAAGTCCAAGTGAAATTAGGGTTTTCTCATGTAATGATTGTTAGGGTTAAGTGTTTCTTACTTAACCCAATAAGGACTTAATCCATTAAGTCCATTATTTCCAATGATTATTAATTTTTATTTTAGATTTAATGACTAATTCTCGTGTGTGTCCCAAACAATTCCCACAATTACGGTTTTATGCCCTTAGGGTTTTCCATCCCAATACTATCCCATTAGTCCGTTGGTTGGGCTTTTAGGTCACATTGGGCCTTATTGGCCCATTAGGGATCCATTGGGCCTACTAGGGTTTACTGGGGCCCATTAGGGTTTCATTGGTCCCACATTGTCCAAACATCCCACACGAGGTCCAAACGCAATCAAAGCACACCCCCACCCGACACGGCGGCCGGTGGCGGCAGGAGGCGGCAACCACCACTTCGCGGTGGTTGTGACGAATTTTCTTCACTATCTTCATTGGTTATAATTTACAATACGATCCAAATAACACATACACACACACACTAATAAACACACACACACACCTAAAATACACAAAACACACACACAAACACAACCACCTTCCATGGTGGCTAGTGGCGACGGAACATGGCAGCTAGCGGTGGCCACCATGGCTGACGGCCATGGTGGGTCTTTCTCCAGCCTTCGACCACATCAACTCGCCCATCAGTAATCACACACATACCCCTGAACTGTTACACCACCACCCACCTAGTTGTTCACGGTGGCGGCATGAGAAAATGGCAATAGCAGCGTAACAACCGCCCTCCCACGATCCCCATCGTTATTCATGGCGGTTCCACCGATTTCTCACGTCGTTCGATGGCTCGGATTGGTGACAGAAAGGAGAAGAAAAGAAGGGCATCGACGGGCATCGATAAGGGCTGAACAACGTAGAAGAAGAAGCGGTTGGGGCCGCCTTGACCTCTTTGGAACAATCCTGCAACGGCGAAGAGACGACGCTCGGTCCTCGTCGGCAGCTCCGACTCTAACAGCGACAGCGCAGCGGCGGCTGGGGGAAATGGAACCCGACAGCGATGACGGATTGCCTGCTGGTCCCCGGTTGATTGGAGCAGGTGAAATGGTGATGGCGCCAGAGAGAGGTGAAGGTGGAGGTGGCAGCTTGGAGGATCCGATGGCATAAGGTGGCAGCTAGCAAACTAATTTAAGGTTAGGGTTTTGCGTGAATTATGATACATATATATATATATATATATATATATATATATATATATATATATATATATATATATATATATATATACATGGGTTAAATGAGGGTGACGGGGTAAATCCCGTGTCCATAATCAACTTGGCACAAATAAGAAATCTAGTCCCTCCCCATAGAATCTTTTTCTTATGTAGCCTATAATTTACAAAATAGCCCCCATCATTCTAGATTCTTACCAACACTAGTCCCAGATGTTACCATTTAACCCCTAGCACTCGAATGCCCTTAATTTAAGTCCTAATAATTACCAAGTAGCCCCTGTCTTCAAAATCCTTCACAACATGAATCCCGAAATTACACCTTAACCCTCAGAATTCAAAATTATATCATTTGGCTCCCCAAAACCAATACCTCATTAATTATTATTTGATTTCAGACCATAATATTATAAAATAATAATAATAATTTCTTCTCGGGGTTCCGATTTATTATTTAATTATTCTATTTAAACGAGATGTTTACAACTCTCCCCCACTTAAGTTTGATTTCGTACTCAAAATCGTCTCTTATCATTCCTTATACGGCAGACAACTTGAACTACATGGCCGCAAATACACGCATACCCCAGCTTTTCCAGGGCCACCGTATCCAACACTCACAGAGTTATGAAACCTGGTGGTAATTGAATTCTTTGCAATACAATTACATTTACTCAATCGGAAATCCGGTGTCTCGAAATGGTTTGGTGTCCTGATAGACCGTCCACACTAGATCATTGCCGAGTTCTTGCACTTTTCTCCCAACTAGCTACTCAACTGCCAATAACCTGGGTTCCCACCCGATAACAAAATCACCAATCCCACACTGCTACCTGTAATTCTCTTCTTGACAAGAGATTAGGTACTCCTTCAAGATAAATTCATCTTGATATCCAATTCCTAGTGATATAATGAACAACGAAATGTAAAATGGGAGATGAACCCCTTTTTGGATCAACACGACAATGTTTCCTTTGGTTCCTGAGCCACATACATATAATAACCGACTCATAAGCTCAAACACTCATAGCTGGCCCAATCAGCCTCGATCTGGAATACCAGGCATGCCTATGACGGGTCCAGTCATCCTCAGGATGTAATACCCTAGGTCAGATTACCATTATATACGAACTCAGTTCTAACTCACAACTTAAGGTTTAGGAACCTACCCTTGTATTTCGCACAAACTTTCTGATTTCTTGCAGCCGATTACGGCTCGCTCGAACCTCCACAATATGTCCATTCCGAAAGCACTTCAACAGATGTATGAACTACTAGGATCACTAGGCCCATAGCCTATGAATGGAATACCCCTACAAGGCCCTCATCATAGGTCTGGATTGCCTCTGAGCCCACCACATGAGTCTGGTATGCCCCAACTAGCCCTCAGCTCATGACTAGAATGCTCCTGATAAACTATCAACCTTGTCCAAAAGAAAAACCTAACCAATGTCCTTCACATACCTACCAGTGCCACGATGCTGAAATCCCACCATACACAATTCACTTATATAATAGGTTGCTATCCAAGCAAACTCCTGCAACTTACGATCGCACATGACCCTAGAATAGCATGATAGCCAAACTCTAAATCCAATTGCAAACTTCATCCCAAACCTAATCAAGCACGTAAGCTGAACCAACCCTATTGCCACCTTGTATACCCGCCGTTACACATGAAGAATTACTACCATGTACATAATTGGGAATCCCGAACTCCACATTCACTCGCCACAAAGCCCATACTGGATCGAGACTGATCCGATTCTACAAATACCAAATCTAGTCCGAGAAAACTTCCACAATTATTCCCAAGGTTACCAAAAATCTGAGTCCGATAAGAATCAAAAGTCTATTCCACTACTGAGGGGAAACATACCCCAAGGACTTAGGAAATGCAAGCACACTGCATAAGTAATTTGTAACGATCGTTTCCGAGGTATAAAAGTTATTTAATTCTTCAGTTTATGTTGGGCCATAATTGAATTAATATTGTGAGTGGACCTTTATTTTGGGCCGAAGTGTAAGCAGCGCATAAGCCGTACGCGAGGCATAACCCCCCTTGTACGCTGCGCGTACTGCTTAAATGAATCGTGGGGAGGGTGAGCGTACGTGCAGCGTACCTTATGGTACGCCCAGCGTATGCGGTCAGGTGGCAAACCCTAATTTTAGGGGTTGAGGCGTATTTAAACCCCATTATAGCCTCCCATTTGGACTCCTCACTTATCATTCACTCCAGAGAAACCCTAGTTCGTCCCCTTTGCTCCTTGTTTGTGTGTGTTTGATCTTTGAGCTTATTTTTGTGAAGAAGAAGAAATAGAGAAGTGGAAGAAGAAGAACTTGAGCACCTTGAGCTCATAGATCTGGGACCATCCTTTCTTTTGGCATTCAAAGGAGGTATAAAGCTTCCAACTTTCCTCTTGTAAGTTTAGATCTAGGAGTTTTTGGAAGTTTGGACCTTTTAGGTCCAAAGGAAGGACCTTTATCTTGCAACTTCGTTTTTAGAGCTTGGGATTGCTATCCTTGAAGCTCAAGTGTCCCAATAGTAGTAAAGTTTCAATTTTTGTGGTTTATATGGAACCATGCATGAGATCTAGTTGGTTTTATGGAAGTAGAATGTTATTTGTGGAAGTTTGAGCCTTTATGAGACTTGTAAGCCATCAAGTAAGCAACTTTATGGATTAAGTCATGGAATAAGCTTAGGATCTGGATTTGTAGCTTCTGGATCGAACTATTAAGCACTTAATGAGATGTTGGCTTAACAGAGCTGTACGCTGGGCGTACAAGGAAGTACGCGCCGCGTACAAGCCAGCAGCCAGTACGCTCAGCGTACCTTGGTGTACGCCCCGCATACGTTACCAGTTTTGGGCTTCGAGTGTTGGGCCTCAGTGTGGGCTGGGTTTCATGCTTAGGGTCCTTGGGCCTTTATGAACCATCAAAATTCAGTTGCTAAGGACCAAGGATTTAGTATTGGACTTGGGTAAGGCCCAATAAAAGGGTTCTAGGCCCAATATAGCAAATTGGGCCACTAGTGGGCCTATAGTGGGGCCATAGATGGATTTAGAAGGATTTGAGGTTTTGGGCCATGTTGTGTCCCACACCATAGCAGGGGTAAAATGGTCATTTTACCCATAGAGGAGTCCCTATTCTGATTTAGTATTTATTTCCCATTATAGTTGGGAAGCAGCCGGAGCAGCAGTCAGGGATTTCTCATTGAGGAGTTCAGCAGTCAGCATCACGAGGTGAGTTTCCTTCCAGTAGGAACGGGTTTGCGGCCATAATGGCGGCCCGTTTAGTTAGCAGTAGTTACGGACTTCGGTCCGGCGCAGTAGTTCAGTGTGCTTGATGTCTCTGTGATTCAAGCATGTTTATGTGTTATATGTTCCGGACTTCAGTCCGAAGCAGTATGCAGTATATGTGTTTATACTAGTTGATATGAGTTTATGCTGTGCTATGATCAGTCAGTTTCGGACCTCGGTCCGATGCAGGGGACATGGTCCCGGTTAGTCCGGGCTTCGGCCCAATGCAGTTTCCAGACTTTGGTCTGATGCAGGGGACATGGTCCCAGTTAGTCCGGGCTTCGGCCCGATGCAGTTTCCGGAATTCGGTCCGATGCATGGGGCAAGGCCCCAGTTAGTTCAGGCTTCGGCCCGATGCAGTTTCCGGACTTTGGTCCTATGTAGTGGGCAAAGCCCAGTATGTGTTTACATGTTATTGTATGGTATGTTGTAGTTTGGGGGAGCTCACTAAGCTTCGCGCTTATAGTTTCAGTTTTGGTTTCAGGTACTTCTGCATGTAAAGGGAAGAGCTCGGGATGATGGCATCGCACACACCACAGCTTCAGTCTTTTCCTGGGAGTTTGTTTTGATTCATAGTTTGATTTTGCGCAAATGTTCATGACATTTTATTATGGGTTGAGATAATTGACACATGGTTTTATGATGTGACGATCGGAATATGATCTTTATTATTATTTAAAGAAAAAAAATTTGGGTCGTATTTTAGGACGTTACAAGTTGGTATCAGAGCCTTGGTTTGAGGGATTCAGGAACACTTTCGGGTGTGTCTGAACTTAAACTAAGGAAGTGGTAAAATGTTTTCAAAAGAAAAGAGTTTTAGAAAAATGAAAAGAAATTTTTTTAGAAAGAAAAGAACTTTGAAAAGAGAAAAGGGGTGTGGTGCATGCGATTAACCGAGCTCAAGTAAGTACTCCCAAATTACCCATACGAGTTTATGTTATGAGTTATCAGTTTCAGTAAGAACAACATGCTAGAATAGGGCTAAGGATCTAGCAGGATGCCTTATATGTCTGCTATATGTGATTCAACTTTATGAGAGTTGCATGCTAGTAGTGAGTAGACATCAGTAGGATAGCCTGTTTAGGTTATGCCTGTAGTATGAGCTTACAAATTGCATGCTAGTACAGTTTCTCGTTATGAGAATAGATTTGCTTGAGTAGTTCCCTGTGTCCGAATGCTGCTTGCTTTGTGCTTTGTAGGACTCTAAGTGATGGGAGTTAGCCGTTAGGTGAATACGTCACGTCACATGTGATCAGGGTTGAATAATCTCAGAGTGCTGGATTTGGCCCTATTGCGCAGCTCTTGTTTGAGTCTAACCGTTGTAGGGACGAGTCTTTTACTCGAAGGATTATCCGAGCCTCGTCACATGTGATGGTATTCAGGTGATGGCTAATTAGCATTACAGGGAGGCCTTCAGCAGCTGAGGACTGGATTGGGTGGAGTCAGAGATTTCCATAGGGCAAGCCTAGGATGAGAGTAGCAGAGATCAGTAGTAGTAGAAGTGACTTGGTGGAGTCAAGGCAGTAATCGAGGAAAGTACGGATAGATGTGGAAGGTAGTATGGGCCTGTACTACTGAAAGCAGAGGATCCGTACTCGAATCGAGGAAAGCTGAGATGACACTAGGAAGCTTGTGGTAGTAGTGATTCCTCGAGATATATCAGTGTTCCTGATGTTTTTTTGTGTTCAGAATGGTGGTATTATGCCCTAGACCAGTAGTCGGCAGTTCAGGTGCCGGAGGGGGATCAGGACCAGGCCCAGAGACCGGGCAGATGGATGAGCAGACTAAGGAGTTTCTCTCTTCAGAGATTACTCGCACCATACTTGAGTAGACTCCTATGATCTTCGGTTCAATCAAGGAGGGTATCTTAGAGTTGATGGATGAGAGTTTGAGCACCTTCCGTGTTGAGGTGGAGACATTGATGGGGTCGCACATGCTTACTTTTAAGGAGTTCCGGCCATGCGGAGCTCCAGATTATCATGGGGCGCGGGACCCCATAGCGAGTACTAGATGGTTGGCAGATGTGGCCAACGCTTTTCGCACTAGTAGATGTCCCGAGGGGGACAAGGTCAGATTGGCGTCCTGTCTTCTGAAGGACAGGGCACGGGATTGGTAGGAGGAGGTTGGTCATGCCATTGGGGATGACGCAACTTTGGATGCTATGACCTGGACTGATTTCACTACCAGGTTCAGAGCTGAGTTCGCACCGGTCATTGAGGTGCAGCAGTTAGCCAGAGAGTTTCAGGCTCTTACCCAGACTACAGAGACAGTGGCGGAGATTACCGCCAAGTTCAGGGAGAAGGCTCTTCTTGTTCCTCAGTACGCAGCTGATGAGGAAATGAAGAAAGCCCGCTATCATGAGATGCTGCGGAGTTATATCCGCCAGTTCGTGAGCCGGTCCAGCTGTAAGACGCTGGATGACATGATTGCTAGGGCGAGAGAGAGAGAGAGAGAGAGAGAAAGAGAGATTGACCATGAGATGGAGAGAAAGAGGAAGCCGGAGGCGGCTCCAGGTTCAGGGAGTTCGGGCAAAAAGCCCAAAGGTTCAGATCACAGAGCTAGGAGTCAGCAGAGCCACGCTAGGTGTGGCAAGTGTGGGAGATTGCACGATGGGGTGTGCAAAGCAGGGAGTGCCAGCTGCTACAAGTGCGGTCGGACTGGGCATATGAGCAGAGATTGTACAGCCACTATTACCGCCATTGCGGCATCAGATCTGATTTGCTTCCATTACAATTAGAGGGGACATAAAAAGTCCCAGTCTCCGAGTTTAGCTGCTGCAGGGAAGGTGGCAGCACTTGCCCCTGCTACTTTGAGGATTACAGATGGCCGTCAGGGCCGAGCTGAGAATCCAGTGGCAAAGAGTAGGGCTTTTTAGTTGATAGTAGAGGAGGCACGAGCGACTCCTGACGTGGTGACGGGTATGTATTTTTCTCCGTACCTCTGCATTTATTATTGATTGTTTCTTATGGTTATATGTTTTGTATAGGGTCGTTCTCAGTAAACGGCATAATCAGCTACCGTATTGTTCGATTCGGGGGCTACCCAATCATTCGTCTCTCTTGCACTTAGCAAGAGGTTTAGCAGAGCTCCAGGGGAGCTAGATTGTCCACTTGAGGTTGAGATAGTAGCTGATAGGGCCGTTAGGGTTGCAAGGGTGCATAGAGGGTGTTCCCTACAGTTATTCGATGAGCAATTTCCGGTGGACTTGGTCCCTATTCCCTTACGAGGGAATAAGGTCATAGTAGGCATGGATTGGCTGAGCCCCAATGGGGTGGTGATAGATTGTGAGCTACAGTTAGTGAGGGTTCGCACTCCCAGTGGGGGAGAGTTAGTGATTCAGTGCGAGAGGCCACAGCGCGGACCAGTTCTATGTTCATCGGCGAGAGTGAGGCACTATTTTCAGCAGGGTTGTGTCGGTCATGTTGCCTATGTTTTAGATGCCTGGGAGAAGGGCAAGACAACAATTGGTGATGTTCCGGTAGTGCGAGACTACCCTGATGTATTTCCAGAGGATTTTCCTGGAATACCTCCCGAGAGGCAGGTCGAGTTCGGGATTGACCTAATCCATGGTGCGGCTCCGATAGCCAAGGCACCGTATCGGTTGGCTCCCCCAGAGATGCAGGAGTTGTCTACGCAGCTGCATGAGCTATTAGACAAGGGTTTTATCAGGTCGAGCAGTTTACCCTGGGGAGCACCGATTTTGTTTGTAAAGAAGAAGGACGGGTCACACCGTATGTGTATTGATTATCGGGAGTTGAATAAGGTAACGGTGAAGAACTGTTACCCACTCCCAAGGATAGATGATTTGTTTGATCAGCTGCAGGGAGTGTCTTGGTTTTCCAAGATCGATTTACGCTCCGGATATCATCAGACGAGAGTAAGGGATGAGGATGTGTAGAAAACTGCTTTTAGGACCCGGTACGGTCATTATGAGTTCGTGGTGATGCCGTTTGGGCTCACCAACCCCCCAGCCGCGTTCATGGATGTCATGAACCGTGTGTGCAGGCCGATGCTGGATCGGTCTGTGATAGTATTCATAGACGATATCTTGGTGTATTTCAAGACTCCGGAGCAACATGAGGAGCACTTGAGAGAGGTGCTAGAGGGTTTGAGGAGGGAGAGACTTTCCGCAAAGTTCTCCAACTGCGAGTTTTGGTTGCGCGAGGTGCAGTTACTTGGTCACCTCGTCAACCAGAAGGGTATTTTGGTAGATCCAGCCAAGATTGAGGCCGTGATGCAGTGGGAGGTCCCGAAGTCTCCATCCGAGATTCAGAGCTTTCTAGGTTTGGCAGGGTACTATAGGAGGTTCATTCAGGATTTCTCCAAGATAGCAGTACCGCTCACCCGACTGACTAAGAAGTCGGTGGTGTTTTGCTGGGGGCCTGAGCAGCAAGCAACATTTAAGACCTTCAGGCAGAGATTGTGCGAGGCACCGATTCTTACCCTGCCAGAGGGAGTAGAGGATTTTGTGGTTTATTGTGATGCTTCGATCACAGGTATGGGAGCAGTGTTGATGCAGCGAGGCCGTTTGATAGCTTACACCTCGAGACAGTTGAAGCCTCACGAGGCTAATTATCCTACGCATGATTTAGAGTTGGGGGCAATGGTGTTTTCCCTCAAGATTCAGACCCTGGAGGACATGCTTCGGGCATGTGTCCTAGATTTCGGTGGCAGTTGGGATACGTATCTTCCGTTAGCTGAATTTTCGTATAACAACAGTTACCATGCGAGTATTGACCGAACTCCCTTTGAGATGTTGTATGGGAGGAAGTGTAGGACCCTGATTTGTTGGAGCGAGGTCGGTCAGCGTGTAATTGGGAGCACCGAAGTGGTGCTCAAGACGACAGAGTTGATCCAGTAGGTACGCAGTACGCTGCAGACTGCGCAGATTCGGCAGAAGAGTTATGCCGACAGGAGGCGGTCAGACTTGGAGTTTCAGGAAGGCGACATGGTCCTCCTGAAGGTATCACCTTGGAAGGGTGTCATTAGATTCCGGAAGAGGGGCAAGCTGGGCCCCAGGTTCATTGGTCCTTTTAGAGTTTTGGCCCGGGTGGGTCAGGTTGCTTATCGGTTGGATCTTCCGGCAGAGCTTAGCCAGATCCACAACACTTTCCATGTTTCCTAGTTGAGGAAGTGTTTGGTGGATGAGTCAGCAGTTGTTCCCTTAGAGGGCATTCAGGTTGATAGCAGCCTGATTTATATTGAGAGACCGATCGCGATTCTGGACCAGAAGACAAAGACCTTGAGGAACAAGGTCATTCAGCTAGTGAAGGTGCAGTGGCAGCACCAGAAGGGTTCAGAGTGTACGTGGGAATCAGAGGAGGAGATGCAGGAGCATTACCCGGAGTTATTTTCAGATTCAGTGGCAGCAGACTTCGAGGACGAAGTCTGATTCAAGTGGGGGAGATTTGTAACGATCGTTTCCGAGGTATAAAAGTTATTTAATTCTTCAGTATATGTTGGGCCATAATTGAATTAATATTGTGAGTGGACCTTTATTTTGGGCCGAAGTGTAAGCAGCCCATAAGCCGTACGCGGGGCGTAACCCCCCTTGTACGCTGCGCGTACTGCTTAAATGAATCGCGAGGAGGCTGAGCGTACGCGCAGTGTACCTTATGACAACGATGTGAAACTTATCCCACTTTCAAAACCGCTCCTGCTTCTGAATCTCATGATAATTCTCCCCTACTTAGAGCACTAACCACACCCACTGGTGTGGAACCCGACGTAACTTAGCCGATAGCCCCCGATGCTTGAATGATCCCACATCCAAATCTTGAAGTCCAAAGATAGATGCTCTACTAATACTTTAGCAACAAGCTATTTCCCTTGGTGCTCTCATAAGCCAATCAATAACGATTACTAAAAACCACTGAATCCTGACAATGTTGAATAACTATCCTATGTGACTCTGTTCGTAACCTCCTACATAATACCCTTCTTCCCAAGTGCTCGAAACAAATCTCTTGCTCTCGAGCTCTAAAAATCATATCATTCAGGGCCTCGCACCCTGACTCATTTACCTGCTCAATCCTTCGAGTTCGAAAGCTGAAATAGCACAATCCTTTCCCTAGAAACGACATTCTAACCCTATCACTTAACCATTCTACTTCCAGCTACATAACTCCAGCTGAACATAATCATTACTCCTTTCCGGAGTCCCCAAGACTCACATTCCAGCCTCGACCAAAACCCCTGAAGCCTCAAATCTAGAAGGTCATGTGCTAGACTCTCTCCCGCTCAAATTGCGGAATGTAATGAGTATCGAACATCTCCCTGATCACAAATAACTGCAACCCTTTGCTCATCAGAATATGTCCCTGTAAAAATCTTGGTACTGGAAAGCTCGACCAGCTCCTCCCCTGCCGTCGTTACAACTGTTGAAGCTGTTGTGGCAGCCGTCTCAGCAATGGCTGCATATCACTCGTCAGAATACTCAACCATGACGGTCCTGATAGACCTAATCATCTCCGGAATCTGACCCCGAACCATCTCGATCACCTCCTCCCGGATGATCTCCCTGACACGATCCACTAACAATATTGGCCTATCTTGGCTTCCAGCTCCCGATCCTGACCCGGATCCGGTCTCAAAATGCCTCATAACCATCATTCTGATAATACACCAGAAAGATCTCGTATAGTCCATATAAGAACCGGGAACAAACTCTCAACTAAACCCCAGGGGTTGTGACTTCCTTGCTACGCGTATGGGTCTTGTGCTTTCAGTAGTACAACCCCATACTATCTTCCACACCTACCCATATTTGTCTCAAGTATCACCACAACACCCTAACAATGTACATAAATATAGTGAGCGCTCAATCCTCACTCCCAGAGGAATGCTAAATATCTCATAACTGGCCTCCCGACCTCACACAACCCACCCATCCTTGAAACTTCCACCAACCCTGCAGCACTAGTGTATGCTAGCCATACATAACACTGGACCCCATAGACTTTCGAATATCGAATCCTACCCTAAGCTCCCAATCAAACAAGAACAGAACAAAAGGCCAAATCAAACATTCTCAGGCTATAAGATCTTAATTATGTACGGCCGTGATGCATACACTAAGCAACTACAGTTCTGATGTCAATTTCATATAAGGAAAAACCCTAGGCAATTAGGCATCATATAATCAGGCAATTCTATCATGCAATTCCTGAAGATCCCTAGCCTAGTACTAACATGTTGTTCTAACATATCACATAATCAAATACTGTATGGTATTTTGGGGTCACTTACTGACTCCGGCTGATCGTACACCCTGCATCCTCCTTTACTTATTTTCAAAACCATTTAAAACCCTTTTGAAAATCTTTCCTTGATTTGAGATTGGATTCACACGAATGTTCCTCCAATTCACTCAAACCAAGGCTCTGATACCAACTTGTAACACCCATAATATTCAAGCCAATTTAAAACTTTTTTTTAAAAACATTTAAAACCTTTAAGTTATTACAATTTGTTTTCAAAATAGTTTAAGCATGAGAGTATCCCAAGAATCAATCATGAAAATATGAGGAGGTGCGCGATCACGCCTTCACCTTATCGCGATCATCAGAAAGACCTGAAAAAAAAATCAACAACTGTAAGCCCGAAGCTTAGTGAGTTTCCCCCAAAATACCAACCTCATATAACCATACTCATATAATATCAGCAAATACAGAACAACATGCATAATGAGCCTTCAGCCTGACTGGACCGCCTCGCAGGCCTTCAGTCTATCTGGACCGCTCTCCGAGCCTTCAACACGTCTGGACCGCTTTGTAGGGCCTTCAGCCTATCCGGACCGCTCGTCGGCCTTCGGTCTGACTATCATACCCTCCTAGGTCTGTAGTCTATCCGCACCACCCTGGGTATGTTGGCCTTCAGCACAAAGTAGGACCGCCTCAACCCACCCCCAATCAAACAAACATGTGCACATACGTATCATACGTTAGCATATATAACAGTCAACCGATCTAACAGATCAAATAGCATAGCAACATCCTATAACCAGGATACCGACCTAACTGGACACTAATATTGCATCATCCAATTCCCAAGATACTGACCTAACCAGGTCACTAACATATGTATAGATAATCATACGGATCTAACAGATCCCATTGCATAACAACATCCTATAACCAGGATGTTGACTTAACCAAGTCACTAACATATATACAGATAATCATACGTATCTAACAGATTATATAGCATAGCAACATCCTAAAACCAGGATGCAATCATAAAGGGACGACCCTGTTGATATAGTGAGGAGAACTCACCTGGCATTGCTGAAGTCCTGCAGATAAAACTCCAGCTGCTGGTTGACAGCTTCCCGAACTGTCAACATCAAACAATACCTAATTAATAATTGGGTTCCAAGCCCACGGTCCAACTCACACTCCAAAAGCCAAATAGTCAAGTAATGGGCCAAAGCCCAATATATGGCCCAATTTTCCAAATTGGGCCCAAACCTCTACATGGTCTTTTCTTAAGGTCCATCCAATTATTCCAATCCAATTCCCATGGCCCAATATCACATAGTCATAAAGGCCCAATTATGGACCATCTATGGCCCAATTTTCCAAATTGGCCCCAAGACTCTCACATGGGCCTTATCCTAAAGCCCATACAATTATTTAGTCCATTTACTTATTCTTGGAAAGCCCATTAATAGTCCAATCACCAAAGCCCAAAAGGAAATGCCCAACACAAAGTCCAAGTGAAATTAGGGTTTTCTTATGAAATGATGGTTAGGGTTAAGTCTTTCTTACTTAACCCATTAAGGACTTAATCCATTAAGTCCATTATTGCCAATGATTATTAATTATTATTTTAGATTTAATAATAAATTCTCGTGTGTGTCCCGAATAATTCCCACAATTAGGGTTTTCCAACCCAATACTAGCCCATTAGTCCGTTGGTTGGGCTTTTAGGTCATATTGATCCATATTGGCCCATTAGGGTTCCATTGGGCCCACTAGGGTTTCCTTGGTCCCATTAGGGTTTCATTGGTCCCATATTGTCCAAACATCCCCACACGAGGTCTAAACGCAATCAAAACACACCGCCACCCGACACGGCGGCCGGTGGCGACAACCACCACCTCACGGTGGTTGTGACGAATTTTCTTCACTATCTTGATTGGTTACAAGTTACAATACGATCCAAATAACACACACACACACACACTAATAAACACACACCTAAAATACATAAAACACGCACACAACCACCTTCCATGGTGGGTGGTGGCCACCATGGCTGGCGGCCATGGTGGGTCTTTCTCCAGCCTCCGACCACTGTAACATGCACAACAGTAATCACACACATACCCCAGAACTGTTACACCACCACCCACCTAGTGGTTCACGGAGGCGACATAGTAAAATGGCAACAACAGCATAACAACCGCCCTCCCACAATCCCCATCATTATTCACGCCAGTTCCTCTAATCTCTCACGTCGTCCGACGGCTCGGGTTGGTGACAGAAAGGAGAAGAAAAGAAGGGCGGCGACGGGCATCGGTAAGGGCTGAACATCATAGAAGAAGAAGCGGTTGGGGCCGCTTTGACCTCTTCGGAACAGTCCTGCAGCGGCGAAGAGACGACGCTCGGTCCTCGTCGGCAGCTCCGACTATAACAGCGACAACGCAACGGTGGCTGGGGGAAATGGAACCCGACAGCGACGACCGATCGCCTGCTGGTCCCTAGTTGATCAGAGTAGGTGAAATGGTGATGGCACCAGAGAGAGGGTAAGGTTGAGGTGGCGGCTTGGAGGATCCGATGACATAAGGTGGCGGCTAGCAAACTAATTTCGGGTTAGGGTTTTGCATGAATTATGATACATATATACATGGGTTAAATGAGGGTGACGGGGTAAATCCTGTGTCTATAATCAACTTGGCACAAATAACAAATCTAGTCCCTCCCCATAGAATATTTTTCTTATGAAGCCTATAATTTACAAAATAGCCCCCATCATTCTAGATTCTTACCAACACCAGTCCCAGATGTTATCATTTAACCCCTAGCACTCGAATGTCGTTTAAATTTAAGTCCTAATAATTACCAAGTAGTCCCTGTCTTCAAAATCCTTCACAACATGAATCCCGAAATTACACCTTAACCCTCGGAAATCAAAATTATATCATTTGGCTCCCCAAAACCATCGCCCCATTAATTATTATTTGATTCCAGACCATAATATTATAAAATAATAATAAAAATCACTTCTTGGGGTTCCGGGTTTATTATTTAATTATTCTATTTAATCGGGATGTTACATTCTTCTCCTATTTTTTTCTCCTTAAGGATCTTCATTCCAACAAACTTCTCCTCCAAGGAGTGGCCAACAAAGGTGTCTATGAGCTTCACTCCACATCAAGAGATGTTTATCAACCTGTCACCCATTATACTTCTACAACTCAGCCTTCAGCCTACTCTCTTCAAAAGACCTCTTCCATGACTTGGCACCATGCTTGGGTCATCCTCACAACAAAGTATTCGATCAATTATCTTCTTTCGTTAGCTTCAATTTACCTTTCAATGACCATTGTAATTCTTGTAAGGTTAATAAAATGCATAAATTACCTTTTTCTGAATCAAGTCTTACTTTTGATGCATCTATGGATCTACTATTTTCTGATGTCTGGTCATCACCCATTTATTCTATTGATGGATACAAATACTATATAATATTTTTCGATCAATTTACAATATATATATATATATATATATATATATATATATATATATATATATATATATATATATATATATATATGGTTTTATCCATTAAAGAAGAAATTGGACTCCCTGAGTATTTTTATTAGATTTCAAAAGCTTGTAGAAATGTACTTTTGAACCACCATTAAACAATTGTTTTCAGTTATTGGTAGTGAGTACATTAAACTCCTTACTCATCTTCATTCTTGTGGCATATCACATCTTACTTCTCCTCCTCATACTCCAAAACATAATGGGTATGCTGAAAGGAGACATCGCCATATTGCAGAAACTGGTCTTACCCTTCTTTCTCATGACAACCTTCCTGTTTCCTTTCGGCCATTTGCATTTGCTACAACATCCTACTTAGTTAATCACCTACCAACCCCTACTCTACAAAATAAATCACCATACCATTTTCTCTTTCACAAGTCTCCTAATTATGACAAATTACATTGTTTTGGCTGCCTTTGTTACCCTTGGATTCGTCCTTACACCCCATATAAACTTGATCCACGCTCAAAACCTTGCATTATCGTTGGTTACTCACCCTCCCAAAGTGCATATTATGCACTAGATCCTATGACCAATCACATCTAGATGTCAAGACATATTATTTTTGTTGAATCCGTCTTTCCTTATTCGACTCTAACAAATACCGCTACCAAAACATCTCCTGTCCCTGAATGGTTCCTACTCATGTTTTAACCATTCTCTTACCAGATTCATCCTTCAAATTTAGTCCTTTACCTAATTCTTCTTCACATACTAATTTCCCTCCTTCCTCACTATCCACTTCCTCATCTAATACATCAACTTCCTCACCATCCACTTCCTCATCTAATACCTAAGAATTCGAGGATTTATCTGATTTGGCAGCTCCGATTCCATCACCCAATACACAACCTCCTATTCAAACTTATACTAGACGCACCAGACTTAACTCAAAACCAAATTCCAAGTATCACAAAAATGATTTCGTTGTGCATACAACTTTAGACTCTCCTATAACTGAACCCAGAAATGTCAAACTGACCCTTAATCATCCACTTTGGCACAAGGCCATGACCGCTGAATTTGATGCTTTACAATCAAACCACACATGGAAACTTGTACCTCCAAATGAAGCACAAAATGTTGTTGGTTCCCACTGGGTTTTCAAAATCAAATACAATCCTAATGACATAGCTGAACGTCTAAAAACCCTTCTTGTAGCTAAAGGGTTCACTCAACGTCCTGACATTGATTTTAGTGATACTTTCAGTCCTGTAGTCAAATCGGCTACCTCCAACTTATTCTTTCCTTAGTTGTTTCTCATAGTTGGTCTTTAAGACAACTTGACATCAATAATGTCCTCTTACAAGGCACCTTACATGAGGATGTTTACATGGCCCAACCTATAGGCTTTGTTACTGCCTTTTATCCTTCCCATATTTTTAAGCTATACAAAGCAATCTATAGCTTGCACCAAGCTTCTCGTGCCAGGTACACTGAACTCAAATCATATATTCTGACTTCTGGTTTTAAAGCCAGTATATCTTACTATTCTCTCTTTGTTCACTCCACACACTCTTCTCTTATTTTTGTCCTAGTCTATTTGGACGATATTATTGTTACAGGTCCCTTTCCTACATTAATCTAATCCTTTATTAAATCTCTTGCCAATAAATTTTATCTTAAAGACGTAGTTTAATTCTCCTATTTCCTTGGTGTTGAGGTTCTACCTCATTCCAAAGGTTTACATCTGCCTTACTCCAAATATATGATATTGTTTCTAGAACCAATATGACATATTGTAAGCCAATATCAACATCTGTTACCAACTTAGATCAGTTGCAATTGTCTGGAGGCACTTTTCTCTCCCCTCCAACTGAATATAGAGCCATCGTTGGGGCCCTGCGCTACTTATCCATCACTCGTCCTGACCTTGCATTTATTGTAAACAAGTTATCATAGTTTATGCATCAACCTTCAACTAATCATTGGGTAGCTCTAAAACATGTTATTAGATATCTACATGGAGCACTCCATCATGTCTTACTGTTACAAAAATCGTCTCCACTTTGTCTTCATGCATTTGCGGATGTGGGTTGGGCAAGGGATAAAGACACACGGCGCAACACCACTGGCTATATAGTGTACTTGGGACAAAACCCCATCTTTTGGAGTTCTAAACGTCAACCCACCTTTGCAATGTCTTCTACCGAGGTAAATTCCGAGCTATAGCCTTGGCTGCAACCGAAGTTCAATGGTTAATCTCTTTTCTATCTGAACTTGGATTCACCTTAACCCTTACCCCTACTATCTATTATGACTATCTCAGTGCAACACATTACTCTGCTAATCCCCTTTTTACCCATGATTAAAATATCAAGCCTTGGAATTTCACTTCGTAAGGGAAAAGGTTCAAGACAGAACACTACACGTTACACATATTAGGGGTAATGATCAACTTGTTGATGCTCTAACAAAGAACACGATTTCAACTCGTAACATCCAAGATTGGACTGACCAAGAGAGAGTCCATGTTACGCGCGGAATATAAACGATATTACTAGAAGATAATTCTATTTTTGTTATTTAGTTTCAATCTTCCTATTATTTAGGATCTGTGTAGTTGTATTTCTATAAATTAGCAATTAGCCTTATTTGTTTCCTTTCATCCATGTATATATTCCGTATCATTATTCTCTAAAGTAATAAGGTTTGATACTTGATACTTTCATATTATTATTATTATTATTTTAAATCCATTAGTCCTAGATATTAGGAAACAAGAATCGAAAGTTAATCACACAAACAATTTGTATTAAACACTTAGGTGATGTTTGTTTTTAAAAAACAAAAAAAACCTCTTCAGACCACTTTTTGCTGCGCGGCACAGCACACACGCAACATTTGTCCTATCACAATAGCTTGTTTTTTTGGAAGGCTTCAGACTACAAAACCTCTACGCATGTTCTACACTCAAATATGGGAGAGGATGCACGAAACTATGGTTTCTGGACAGAGGGGACTGGTAAGAAGGCCATCCAAAGGGTATAAGGCCTTTAAATAGGGTGCAACAACCTACAAACTGGGGTTTCATAATCATATGTCAACTCGTCGAATTGAGGCTCCTCGACTCACCAAGTTGGCCCATTAATATTAGCGGCCAAGGTTACTTCAACACAACGAGTTGAGGCCTTCCAACTCGTTGAGTTGGCAAGGAAAAACATGACTAAAGATTTAAATTTCACACCTGAGGATTGGGATGTTACACTAACATTCATATTATAAGACATATGTGATTAAAATAATAAATAATGTATAAATTAAAATAAAATTTTTTGGATATCGGATATCCGAATTATCCGAAAAATCTGAAAAACACTATCCTTTCTGATTCCGGAAAATCGGATATCCGATTTTTCGGATAATTTCAGATACATATATTTTTGAACACCCCTAATTGCAAGGACAAGTTCCAAAAAAATTCATTTATTTCAATAAAAGCAAAATTTTGGTTTACATAGTTGCCTTATCTTTTTTCCTTGCGACGACTGTAATGAAAGTGTTGGTTATCTTTCTAATATTAACATTCTTAATTGTTGAATTGATTCTTATGGTATCGCTTATGGTATTTTCATAATTGTCCAAGTGAAAAGAAATATCATGGAACGTAAATATCAGCTAAATACTACTTAATTTTAACTACTTCAAACAATTAATCAAGGAAGGGTTTTTTTTTTCTATTTTTGCCAGTTCAAATTAAGCATTGAAACAAGATATTAAAGAGATATATGTTTATATTCAATTCAAACTACTCCTATGGTTGATTTCTTGGATAAGTGCACTGGATTGAGTTGTTTGTTACTTACCGATTCCAAAGTTGATTAAACTTTATGATCAAAAGAATAATCCATTAGTAAAACTAATTCCTTCATACATTGATCAGGTGGATAAATAAATAAGAATACTAGTATTAAGATCGAGTTATGCTCAACTTAAATTAATGATTGATATTAATGGATAATGACATCAATTAAATACATGAATGCTCATCACATATTAGTTTCCACATTAATTTACTTATTCTTCTTTTTAACCCTAGGTTTATGATCAAAACACTAGTCTTACAACTTTGACGGTCACAAATTCATAAGATTTATGTTTACCAAATAAGAAATATCATCTAATTCATAAAAACTCAGCAATAAATAAAAGAAGTAGTTATGATTAACACAAAAGGGTCTTTATCAAGCTATCATAACAAATAAGCAACGAGCAACAATCTAAATTCCAATAAATCGATACATAGTCATAATGATCATCTACTTTAAACATATGTTAGGGTTTTTAGCCCATGATTTCTTGAAACAAACACTTAAAAATGAAGTTCACAATGGAAATATATAACATCCCAATAATTTCATATAAAAATTTCATTTTTAATTAATTCCAATACATCAAATATTTATATCAAGTTAACCAAAAGTATGTCATAGTAAATAATCATCAGAGTACAAAATCCTAAAATCACAAGTTGTGGAACACATGGGCAGATGCGGTGTGATCATGTCGAGCCCTTCCTTTTCAAGTTGGAGGTACCTGAAAACATAAACATAAATTGAAAGAAAAACGCTTTGTGAGTTTCTTCAAAATACCCCATACCATACATACATAACAGTCAAAAACATAACAGGGTCTATTTCATCCCCTTCGGTATCTTTCAACTGGTATCGGGTCTATTTCATCCCCTTTGGTCTCTTTCAACCGGTATTGGGTCTATTTCACCCCCTTTGGTCTTTTTCAACCGGTATCGGGTCTATTTCACCCCTACAACTAGCATAAAATTATATCATCAAGAGTCGTAGAGACAACAAGCACATATAAGCATAACAATAATTGTCACGAAAAAAACTATCATCCTACAAACATAATCTAGTGGGCCAACATTAGTGCCTTCGACCCACAATTACGGTCAAGGAACTCACCAGAGTCTGAAGATAAACAAATCACACTCACGGACTACTGTTACTTTGGCTCCTCACACTGAACATTCCAGTTAACCTTAATCAATACTCAACATAATAATCCATGAATGGTTCAGATTACCCTCTTACATGCCAAGGGGTTTAAGACCATTTTACCTCTTCCTCTAATGGGCCCCTTAATCCCTGGCCCAAGTCCAAAGGTCCTAAGGACCAACTATGACCCACAGCCCAAGGCCCAATAATGGCCCATTACATAAGTCCCAAAACCTCCAAAATGGTCCCTGGTGAGTACGCATAGTGTGCCACCTATTTATGCCCGACGTTCTTCTTCGTAGTGAGGAAGATCAAGACTTCAACTGTATATGCTCGGTGTACACTTAGGTACCCCCGACAGTGAGAGTGGATGTGGATAGCATGGGTTGTGATATGTAGGCTGAATGTTCTATGATAGTTTCATGGGTTGTAGAGTTCCTGCACGAATTTTGCTTGCTTTGTGCTTTGTGGAACTCTTGGATGATGGGAGTCAGCTACCAAGTGAATATGACGATATTCAGGAGGTAGATGGTTGGCTTCATGGGGAGTTCCTCAGTAGCTGATGGCAGGGTGTGGAAACCTAGGAAAGCCTAGGATATGCTCCAGTGAGTTAGTGGGGGTGGTCTGGTGAGGTTGGGAGCCTAGGAGTTGCTTCGGTGGGTATCGAGAGGATTGTTGAGAAAAGTATGGATAGGTGTGGAAGGTAGTATTGGGCCCATACTACTGAAAGCACAAGATCCATACTCGAATTGGTGAGAGTCTTGGTGAATTTGAGAAGCTTATGGGAAGAATAATTCTTGGTTACACTCTGATCGTGGGGATAGCTGATTTTCCAGATGAGGATGAGCACACATGGGGATGGACCAGGGTTTGGTCTCGGCTCCAGTGGTGAGTCAATTAGTGGAAGGACTGCCAGGAATTTGTGTTCGCATAAGGAGATGGAAAGTGTTTTCTGAACTAGTCCCTACCCTTTAGGAGCTAAGGTTTGGTTCACCTTGGATCTCTTGTATTGGGCAACAAGGATTGATTTTGCGATCTATTGCGCTTGCGGTATTGGAGAATATGTCTTGGGAGTAGTTTGTAGCCCGATTTAGGGCAGAGGTTGCTTCAGCTACTGCATTTCAACTGTGGATGATTGAGCTGGTGAGTGTGTCTGGGTGCGAGACCCTAAATGATATGCTTTCTACAGCCCGAGAGCGGGAGACTGATTTGGAGCATTTAGGAATGGGATCTAGATTCCGGCTCCGGCTCAGGAGCAGGACCTGGGCTAATCGATGTGCGATTACGGGAGTTCATCTCATTGGAGATTAATCGTAGAGTTGTGGAATGGACCTCGGTGGTCTTTTGTTCATCCAAGGAAGGGATTTTGAGAGCTCTCGATATTCATCTCGGGGCCTTTCGGGCCGAAATTGTCGCAGGGCAGTTTGGGGCAGATCTGGAGCCCAAAGCCTATGGATCCCAAGCACCCTTCAAGAAGGAGTATCATACTGTTAGTCCCTGTCATTAGGATTAGAATGGAGTGTTGCACCATGTCCTCAGGATGGTCGAGGTAACTCAGGAGGAGGTGGTCGGGATTCCTTCAGATGTTTGCGGGTATGTTATATTCTGCCACTTCAAGTGGATATCGGGAATTTGTATCGCTTTGGAATTTTGGTTGAGTTTGAATAAGTTAGATCTCGGGCCAGTTCTTTGCTATTGTCTGAGTTATCAAGGATTTTCATATGCCATTCTGCATGCCGAGGAGTCTTTGAGGAATCTTCAGATGGATGTATCTTGGGGAGTGGGTCCTACGTGTACCGTTATAGTTCTAGGACTTTGTCAGAATCTGTTTAGGAGTATTTCCTGGGGGATCTTTGGTCAAGAATTAGTGGGATAGTTCTCTAGTGAAGTAAGGGTTCAGTAGTTCTGTCATCTGTTTAGGTATGATTGACATCTGCCGATGGAAGAAATTTAGAGTTCAAGGAACTACCGTTTCTAAAAAAAGAATGGTAGCATGAAGATGGTGGTGTCAATTGCGTGAGTTGTTTGATCATTGGTTGTGTCAATGGAATCGTACCTTCTCGTGGACTGAAGTCAGTTAGAGTTCAATGATTCCTTGAGGATAGAAATTAGAGTAGAGGTTCGTCAGTACATGGCAAGAGTTATGGTTCTTAGTCGTCGGCATAAGAACTCAAGGGATTAGTAAGGTATCATGGGAGGTGATTTGGGTTATCAGACTGGTTAAGGTCTCAAGTGTATTCTTCTGAATTCCAGGAGTTGGGTAATCACTGAGATTGGCTAGTGATGGAGCACTAGTTGGTAAACGCTAGTTGTCATCGAGTCGATTGTTATAAGGTAAGAGGGATTGGGAATCCCTCAATTCTCGTGTGCATTGGGAATTTAGTCGATTCAAAGTGGGGGAAAATGCTTCAGGCATTCAGGAGCAGGTGCAGGAGCAGTTATGAAACTAGGATGACTTTCGCATCCCTGTCAAGGAGGAGGGCGACTCAAGTGGCTGTTTGGTTTGAGGGTTGCGTGAGTTGGGAGTTCGGTAAAACTTCCCAGCATGTGAATCGCGTCTTCTTGGTGCTTGATAACAGAATTTGGGGAAATCAGGTTGGGTTTCCAGTCATGAGTTGAGTTCAGTTTGGTTGATTCGGTCGAGTGCATGCTCGACTCTATGTGTTTTGAATTGGTGGATTAGGAGTAAGGCTTTAGGATGCGTTTGTGTTAGGGTGGAAGTGTTGTAAGCCTAAGGGGGAGCCGAGCATTCGCTAGTAGTCATTTGGGATGAAAGTGTTGTAAGAATACAGGGGAGTCGTAGGATTCACTAATGGTCGATTAAGGTGGAAGTGTTTTAAGACTACAAGGGAGCCGTAACATTCACTAGTAGTCAGTTGGGGTGAAAATGTTGTAAGACTATGAGGGAGCTGTAGCATTCACTAGTTGTCAGATAGTGTGGGAAGTGTTGTAAGACTATGGGGTAGCCGTAGAATTCACTAGCGGCCAGATAGTGTGGGAAGTTTTGCAAGACTGCGGAGTAGCCGTAGCATTCACTAGCAGCCAGATAGTGTAGGAAGCATTGTAAGGCTGTGGGGTAACCGTAGCATTCATTGGCAGTTAGATAGTGTTCGAAGTGTTGTGAGACGGTGGGATGACCTATAACATTAGCGGATTTGTTTAGATGACTTAGGCTAGGGTGGGCCAGTTCGCAAGGTTGTGAGTAGGTCACAACTTAATTGGAATCAGGAAACAGTAGGTCATGGGAGACCGAGGATGGTTTCAATATATCTAGATGGATCATTCTTGGAGGTGTTATGATTGGTCTGCAACTCATCGAGGGTTTGGCATAAAATGGATTCAACACGGGCGAGCTGTTGGGAAGTCAGGATATGGTAGGTTTCAGGTGTCAGAAGGTGGAAGTGGATTGTATGGGTTAAAGGTTTGGGTGTATTTTCGGGATAGAGGTTTCGGTTCGGGTTTTGGTTGCCTTGAGAAGGTTATTTTTATGCGCATAATTTCCGGTCATGATCATCAGGTTGATGGTGTTGGCGTAAGTGTTTATAAGGAGTGATTTCGAGGACAAAATCTAAATTAAGTGGGGGAGAGTTATAACACTCGGAATTTAGAAGGTTAATTATGGAAATAAGACCTTATTTCTAAAGGCCAACTCTTCGTGTTTAAGGCATAAACTTGACGTGTTGGAAATATGTGGCACGCGCATTTTGGATGATCAACTCGACGAGTTGGGGAGGTTTAACTCGAAGAGTTGGCGCTGGAAGAGAAAACCCTACTTTTTCGGGTATAGCACCCTATTTAAAGGACTTAACTTCTAGGTCTGGCCTCCTTACCAGCCTCTCTTGTCCAGAAGAAACCCTAGATCGTTTTCCACTTGTTCCTTGAGTTTTGTGAGTTTTAGAGTGGTTGTTAGAGATCTTTGAAGGAAGCATTGAAGAGAGAAACATCAAGCTTGGAGGAGTAATCTTGGATCCAGAAACCCTACATTAATGGCTATATCTCAGAGTTTGGGAGTCTGTCATCCAACAACTAGAGTTTTATCCATGGGACTTCGACTATATGAGGTGAGTGTCCTCACCATACCAATGGGTCGAAGGCGCTAAGGCCAGCCCATTTATCTAGCCGTGATGATTATTGCGGATGTGCTATCGATACATTATGTATTTATGTGAAGACCATGTGGGGGTTCCCATGGCAATTAGTTATATGTGATATGCCAGTTGTGTTTGTGATACTTGCATGGAAGACCTCGGGGGGTTCCCGAGGCAATTGGTCAATACTCAGATGCTTGACTGCAATCAGACCAAGAGTCCAATGGAGCATAAACTTACTCTAACCTAAGATGAAGATGAAGGGCTAATAAACCCGACTGAGTACAGGAGCATTGTTGGCTGCCTAAGTTATCTCACTCATACTAGACCTGATATAGCTTTTGTTGTTGGTATTGTAAGTCACTTTATGGAGAAGCCCACCATAAAACATCTCCAAACTATAAAAGGAATCCTTAGATATGTAAAAGGAACCTTGAGTTATAGACTAGCCTACTCTAAAGGAGGGGAAAAGGTCAATATTTCAGGCTACACTGATAGTGACTTGTCCAAGGATGTCAATGATAAGAGAAGCGTAGGGGGAATGACATTCTATGTGAATGGAAACTTGGTTACATGGGCATATCAAAAGCAAAGAGTAGTGGCACTTTCATCATGTGAGGCTGAATTCATGGCTACCATTATGGCAGCTTGTCAGGGCATATGGCTGAGGAGACTTCTCACAAAAATCACAGGCTAAAGAGTACCACCTGTGACATTGTTTATTGAGAATCAATCATCCCTTGATCTAATGAAAAACCCAGTAGTTCACGGCCGAAGTAAACATATAGACATCATGTATCATTTCATCAGGGAGTGTGTTGAAAATGGAGAAATCACAGTGTCACATGTTTGTTGCACAAGTCATAAAGCAGACATCCTCACAAAGTACCTAGCAAGAGTGAAGCTTGAGGAGATGTGGGACTTAATTGGAGTGGAGAAGATTCAGAATTAACGGGGAAAATGTTAAGTCTATTTCAAAATTATTTTTTGTTTCATGCATGTTTTTTGGCTTTAGAATAAATCAAAGTGACCAGTAAATGTTCCTTGGTCTTTAGCCATTAGTCAAGTATGTTCCTATTTTCCAGTTAAGTTCTAGTTTAAATTGATAGGCAAGTGTACGTTTGTTTTGTCCCCAGTTCTCTTTCATATTCAGTGAATAAAAGTATACACATTTGCCTACTTCTTTGTGTGTGAATTGTTGTTCCTGCCCTCTGTATTTTGTACCCTGCACTGTGTAAAGCTTGTGGAAACAGGTTGAAACCAACATTTTTTAATTTGCAATTTTTTTTGAAAGCTTGGATATAAAAGATATTTGTGTTTTGACTATAATGAAAAATAAAATTTTTACTCTTGATTTTTGGTTCGTTACACCTTGAGCTCAAATTTGGTTTCAGTTGGGATTTCTAGTGGGGCAAGTCTTGGCCCTTGATTGTTGTGCACTTGCTTCTTGTACGTGCCCATAGTCATCCATGTGATATCCATCATCTCAAAAACTTATTACGACAAACAGAAAACAAAAACGTAAAAAAGAAAAAAAAAGTAATAAAATGAAAACTATCACGGCGTTCATAACGTCGTGGTGAGAAACTGCCATGACATGGTTACGTAATAAACAAAAAAACTTATAGACAGAAAAATTTAAACTTTTTGGGAAATAAATCTCACACGAAGGATAGAAAACAAATGGTAGATAATAATTAACTAAAATTTGAACCATTCCTCGGCAACGACGCCAAAAACTTGATATGTATTTTATGAACTAAGTAAAAAAACCAACTAATCTAGACTAACTAATATGCGATAGGCAGTGTACCTAATCGAATAGCATGATAGTACACATAAGCAGGGTATCGAACACAGGGAATGAAAATATCAGCTAAATAGTACTAAATGTTAACTAATTCAAACAATTAACCAAAGAAGGGGGGGTCTACTTATGTAAGTCTAGAAACTTAAAAACAATTATCACCAAAAACAAAAAGAAATTCAAATTAAGGATTGAAACAAGATATTAAAGAGACATTCATTTAGATTTGATTCACACTACTCCTATGGTTGATTTCTTGGAAAGGTGAAATGGATTGAGTTGTTTGTTGCTTACCAATTCCTAATTTGATTAAACTTTATGATAAAATGAATAATACTTTAGTAAAACTAATTCATTCATATATTGCTCAGGTAGACAAACAAATAAGAATACTTGTATTAAGTTCGAGTTAGGCTAGACTTGAACTAATGATTGATATTAATGGATAATAGCATCAATTCAAGACATGAATGATCATCGCATATTAGCTTCCACATTAATTTAACTATGCTTCTATTTAACTCTAGGTTTATGATCAAAACAATAGTCTTACAACTTTGATGGTCACAAATTCATAAAATTCAAGCTTACCAAATAAGAATGATCATCTAATTCAAAAAAAAATTGACAATAAATATAAGAAGTAGTTATCATTAACACAAAAGGGTCTTTATCAATCTATCATAACAAATAAGCAACTAGCAAAAATTCAAATTCTAACAAATCAACACATAGTCATAATGATCATCTACTCTAAACAGAAGTTTGGGTTTTTAGCCCATGATTTCTAGAAACAAACACTTAAAAACGAAATTCGCATCGGAAATCATATTGACAAACAAAGTAAATAAGTTTTTAAAAGTATTATTGCCTCAAATCTCTTCAATAGCTAATCTTCAATCGAAATCTAAGCTCCTTCTTTCTTCCAATACGTTTCTAACCTCCAAAAAATCAAAAACAACTCGAAGCATCCGTCAGGGTTGAGAGAGAAAATGTGCTACCTATGAAACCCAAATTTGACTCACCACGTTGTGGTCAACCGCCAACATGATGTGGTCGTCATAGAAATCAAGTATCCGCCAAGTCACTATTTGATCAGGAATTTTCCATCCACCACGTTGTGGTTGGGATCACCATGTCGCGGTCTTCCAGTTTTTAAACTTCTTTGACTTTTATCCATTTTTCCTGCTTCTAGCTCCGTAATAGCTTCCTTTTGATCCTGATCATGTCTTTGCTGCTACAAAACAAATTAAGTACCTTTTGCTCTACAATGAGCATAAATGTAGCAAAATGCATTAAAATTATACATGATATATATAACTAAATATGCACATATCAGTTGTACAATTCAAATTGTATAATATGTAAGAATATTTTTCATTAGAGAATTATGACTTACATCATTGTTCACATGTATATAGGATGCAAATGAAGGACTAATGGATCTAGTACATGTTGATATGGACTCCTTAGATTTACCACAAGGGACAATACCTCTATTCGTCATGATTTACTGATGCTTCAGCAAATACAACTATGTTTATAAGATTAAACAAAATCTGATACTTTGAAAATATTCAAATAGTAGCAGAACGAATAGAATAATCTATTAGGAAAAAAGCTAGAAAATTCTCCAATCTGAAAGAAAGGAGAGTGCTTTAGTATTATATTTTATGATCATCTTAGTAATTGTGGAATTATATCACTATTAATCCTTAAAGAACATCTTAGTTTAATTGTATTACTAAGAAGAGGAATCGAACATTGTTGGAAATGGTTCGATCATATATGAGTCATACTTTCTTCCAATTAAGTTTTAGAGCCATGCTCCAGTAACTATAAATCGTATCTTGAAACTCATTCCAAACTAAGAAGGATGATAACACCTCGTAATATGTGGAGTAAAGAATGCTTTCCTTATTTTAACGCATTCAGAATTGGAGTTTTGATGTTTTGTTTGATCGACAAACAAAAGATAAACTAAATCATATTCTATGGAGTGTTTTCTTGTCGAGAATCTGCATGAACTTTTGAATATTTGTTTTAGCTAGTCAAGGAATGTTCCTTGAGAGATACTTATATTTCAAGATGTCAGTGGGAGTCGTATTGATCTTGAGAACTTATTAGAGTCAACTGACAATGAACCTTTTAGTTATCACTAGCACACGACCTGAGGTCAATAACCTATTATGTTTTAAATGACATATTTTTGTGCACTACCAGTTGAGTTGGCACTCATTATGAGCTGTATGTTCTTCATTTAACTTCAAAAGCTAAGCACATTGGTTAGTAAAAGTACACTGATCAATATGGGAAAACTGCTAACAACATGGAAGCACCAGTGAGCTCCATTGATGCTAAAAGGCAAGTATTTAAAATAGTTAAGTTCTGTCCATGAAGGAAAGCTGAATTTGATTTTGGCTTGTCCTAAACCTTGTCTTCTGACTATAGGTTGGAAATAATAGATTCACTTGGATGGTAACACATGCACCATCAAATATAAGTGAAAAAGGTTTCGCTCTAATTCATGAAAATGATTATGAAGAAATACTTTTCCTGATAGATTTTAAGTATCTGTTAAAGATCAACACCGATATTGTATGTATTAATTGCATTCTTAAATTCATAATATGATTACGACATCCTTCTTCGTATTTTGAATTGTGAGAAATGTCAAGGAATTGTTTAAACTTTCAGGATATATGTTTATCACATCTTGAAGAGGCTTGACACATACACTATCCGAAGAAAGTGCATAATCTTAAGAAGCCTAATTAGAGGCTTGACAAGGCATTACAAGATACGAAAATGAACTTCCATGAGAAAGTCAAAGCGTATTGATTTCTAGAAGTCCATTTGATTTCTAGATACATGTCAAAGATAGTATGAGCATAAGTTTTATTTTGGTATTGCATGTTGACAATACTATCCATAGGGAACAATGTCTCTAATTTGTAGGTAGCAAAAGTTGGAATTGTTTCGCTATACTGCACTTAAGGGAGATAACACTCATTCTTCATTTCGAGTTTAAAGTTTTAGATCATATTGTTTAATATAACTTAGTCAAAGACGTATATGAATATCATGTTGAAATGTTTCAACATAGGAGATTTCATATATAGAAATATTATAGCAAGGAATTAATCAGATATAAAATCCTTGAATAGGACGTAATGAGTCGAGTCTCATATGCTTCAGATATAGGATCAATTACATATACTATAATATTCACTTATTCTAATTTTTAAAATGCCTAGAGCAATGTGTGAAAATGATTAGAATTTTGTGTGACAAAGGTTGTTAAGCAACTGTCAAGAACATTCTAAGGTTTTACCAAAGATTAGTTGCTTGTGGACTATTAGAAGTATAGAAATATTTGGAAGGAACGATAATGATCTGTTTCAGATTAAGATGATTCTTGGTAAGAATATACTGTCATATGGGAATATGGAAATGTTTACAAATCACATGCGAGTTGGAAAATTTAACGCAATAGAAGTATTCAAAGAGTGTATCTTGAATTCGAGACTTCATAACCATTGGAATTTTTTCTAGTAACAAGTTCCAGTAGAACATTCTCTAATTTCGAAGGCTCACTCTCTATGACTTAAGACCCTTGACATCACAGAAAGACAATGCATGTAAATATGAAATTCACTACATCTTAGATGGTGATGAGAATTTGGAATCGTCAATTGACCATCATTGGACTAATGTACAGTCGATCTATTCATAAAGGAAGGACCATAGAGAAGCATAGTATGCATGTTTATAACATGGCATGACTGATGTTATCTAATTCAAATGGTTAGTTGATTAATAGAAACATTATACAATGAATAAATTCGTAATTGTTATGGTGATTCAGTAATAGAGAATTATTTATAATTAATGGGTATAATACCATAGTCAATTAATTTATTATTATGTTTCACTTTGCATGTTTTACTTCCCTGAGTAATTTTTAATATTATTCAAAATTCCATAGTGATTCATACTTATGGAAGTAAATAATGAATTAAGGTTGACCTGAATTCATTATAGATTTTTTATTGAGGTTAAGCCATAGCAATTGGAATTGCTATAATATTCATGAATACTTTGAAAATAAAGATTTTAAGTGTTGGATAAACCCACGCTTAGAGATTACTTCATGGAATTAACCACAAATAATTCTAAGATGATAATATCTTATATTCTTAAAACAGAGATATGTAGTTTATAGTTATAGACCAGTTGTGTATTGGTTTGCTCAAATGCATCTCACAACTTGATGTTATAAAGGGTTATTCCATGTATGAATTTATATGTAAATTGTATGACTATACATTTAAAGTCATCTGTTCCTTTTTCCTTAGCAGGAAAAGCGATATCTATGGCTCCCTCGATGATTTGAGTTCATCCATAAGAACCTGGCATGGCCCAGACTGAATTTATGTGTTCAATTTTATACTCCGAATTTGATCACAAATTGGAAAATCGGAAAACAAACAAATAAAAACAAGTTTGATCATTTAATCCATGACTCAATTCATACGATATCTTGTAGAAAGAAGGAATAATTGATCACTTATCTTAGGGCCAACGTTTGATTTTCATTAGAGTTCGATAGTGGCTTTAGAAAGCACTCTTTGTTGTTTAGTTCAAGGTCTATACTTGCAATTGTAGTTACAGACTTATCCAAGTGGGAAACTGCTAGATTAATGTGTCTAAGTCATTAATTAAATTGGTATATTTTTGTAATTAAAAGCAAAGTCCTTTTTGGGTTGCTCTCATAACTAGAAGTTGGTTAGAATGACATATTTAGAGAGAGCATAAATTATTAGATTATTATATGATTAATAAACAACTTGGAAATTAGGAGGAAATGATTTTTTTAATATATTATGTGATTAATATATTAATTAGAAATAGATAATTGCGTTTTTAATTTATATGATTAATAAGTTAATGTGAAATCAGTTAGAATTGTTTAATTCTTTATCAAAATTAATATGGAATTAATTCAGGGTTAATTGGAATTAATTAAAGGTGCAAGGGATAAATTGTAATTGTTCAATTTTTAAACAAATAAGGTCATTCTACAACCATCCAAGGGAGGGTGGTTTTGGGAGACTCCTTAGGGTTTCCAGATGCTTCTTGGATACATATAAGGAAAGCATTTGGATTAAGATTAAATTCATTCAAATCTTGCTTTGTCCCTAAGTTACCTAAACTATAAATTGGACCCCTTGGTCTAGGATTTTTGTGGTTATTCTTTCTTAGAAGTATATGAACGATATTTCCTTTCCTCCTCTCTTCTAAATTGTCTTCTAGTTCTAGAATTTGGGTGTGAGGCATTAGAAGCATCATCCTTTTGGTGCTACCTTTCCAAGCTCTTTAAATAAAGGAATTAAGTGATTTGTTTACAACAATAAATCAAAGGTATGTAACCTAATCCTTGTATTATATTTTGATTATATTAGGGTTAATCTTTTTTTTGTTCATAGCATGTTGCATTCAAATTATATGACATAGATTCTTTAGGTTGCATGTGCCCTTACGTGTTAAGTGAAATTCCGTAAACATATTAGTTTTGTAACCTATAAAACCCATCAATAATATCTACAAGTCTCTTCACGAGGTAGTGTAAATTGATTAAATTTATTGATTTTGTTTTATTTAAGATGCGGAGGTGCCAAGTAAACAAGGTTACATTTGTCTTTTAGTTTTAAAAAATAATTATTATAATATCCATGTGTAAATGAGTTGGCCTATTTGTTGCCATGCCACCATGCCAAATAAGAGGTTGATTTCCAATTAGTTTTTAACATAATGAATTTATTTGACATATAAAATGTAACTTTAATGACCAACTATTAAAAAAACCCCGCACAATATGTCGTATGTTTGATTTCCAATTAGTTCATTGTCGTAAGCGATTAAACATATTTTAAAAGATATTTGACATGTAAACACCTCTTATATTATTGTGTTTTAATAAGTATTTTTATAAAAACATTTAGGAATAAGAAATGAAAGTAAGTTACCATAATATACCGACAAAATAAAGTATATTGCTATTTTTTCAATTATTTCCTGGTTGGGGTAAATGCAAAAATAACAATGTACTTATAGGCACATTTAGATCAACCACTATGTGACACACTTGCTTCATCCGTGTATCTTTGATGGATTTTGAGCAAAACATCATTCCTATGGTGTACATGCAAACCCTAATAGCTTTTGGATCTAGTTTGTCTAATGAACATGCAATTAAATATCCAAAGCTATAAACCCTAGATCTGGCATACAATTAATCATCTTAACATAAAATAGGGTTTAGATCTAACCTTTGATTGTTATATAGCAATAACAATCTAATCCTTGGCTTCAGAAATCTTAGTGCCTTAAGTGTTGCACCTCTAATGGAGTCATAAACACCACTAAACAACTTGGATGAAGAGGAGAAGAGAGGAGACTGCCCAAAACGTCTAGAAACCCTAGAGGAACTCCTTACCACGTTTTTGGGGCCTTAGGGATCTATATATACATATAGGCTATTAGGGTTTTCAACTAAGAAACCCTAATCTGACTGCTTAGGCCCTAAGCAGCCCATGGATCCCTTTCTTTAGAGTCATTGGCGAAGTCTTATGGGCTTCCCCATAAATTCCGTCCACTCCACTCCACGGAATCCATTAGCCCACTCTTGCAATTATCTTATAATTAAAATTCCAGTCCCTTAAGTTTGATTAATCTCTTTTAGCCACAAAATTAATTCTTAATTAATTCTTGACTAATATTAATTGAACAATATGATTTCTCCTTTAATATATTATTCTCATAATATATTAATAAATCATAATTAAACCTTTCTCTCCTTAATTCATCCTATATATTGCTATGGTGAAGGCAACCCAAAAGGACCATGCTCATAATCGGGTCAAGTACATACCAAAATAGTTATGGACTTAGACACCAATCCAACAATCTTTCCCGCTGCCCCGGACATGCATGTGAAGTTGCTGCACATTTAAATCAATTGCCATGTAGAAACAACAAAATATATGTAAAAAAGTAAAAATGGATAAGCAAAAGAAATAACAACTTACTTGAATTTACTTGTGTATTATAGTGTCCTACTTTTATTTCTTATCAATTGCGACATTATACTTTCCATTTTCACATTTTTAAGCCACTTTGAAATATCTGTTTGGATATAAACATGAACCTGTATCATTTTGTATATTATCAATCACAATGGTTTTCAATGTATCTACCAGTACATCAATGAAATGTGCATTTTTTGTTTATTAGCCAAAATAAAGAGCTTCATGCACATGGTTATAGTACATTTAAGGCTAGCTCCTATTACCTAGACCATTTTGCTTCCTATATTCTTGTGTTCTATCATGTCATGTGAGAAAGGTGAAATTAATTGGTTAGCCTTGCTAGTTTCATACTGAAGGCATTGATGTCTTTTGAAGGGGTTTCATCATTTAGGTGGGTTTGTAGTTCCTTTTCAGCACATTGAGTAAGGTGTTCTGATCCAAATTCCACCTCACCTAAAATAATAAAAAAACATTTATATTGTATTTTGGTTTTAGTTGAGTGTATGTAAGGAGATTGATGTCATTTGAAAACTTTTTTTTATTAAATTAAGATCAAGTTCAAATTCTTGTAAAAATATCTCAATAGTAGGGACTCAATAAAACTTGAAGTCATGTTCCCCGCTTTTCTTTAATGTCACTAAAGTATAACCTTTCCTACAAAGCATATGTTAAGATTAAGAAACTGACCTATAAAACATTTATTCCATATATGAGAAAAATTGTTAGACCATTTCTTGATATTGTGATGTTTGATATGATTCTATGAATAGGTTATGAAATCGATAACCAAACGTCTTGTGAGATAATATAGAATATAGATATAATCATCGATTCGTAAAGAAAAAACCATAACAATGAGTGGTAAGAAAAATGAATCAAGATAATGAGATTTGGAACATATGTTCGTTGATATATATTAACAGCAAGTAAATTGCCCGAAATTTCTAGAAAAAATCATGTTTCTGTGTCTAAATGCTACTAATCGGTAGGTACTTTCACCTATTAAACATTATATCCTTCAACATATACTACATGCAGTTTAGGGGTTCATCTTTTAATTCACATAACTCCATTGTCTTTAATGTCACCATGCAAACACAAAGAAATAAATGAAATTGTTACCTAGATTCCAGATAATATCATATTACTCATTACTCAAGTTACAAATATAGTCTTTTCATCTATAAGTTGACGAAGGTTGAATGAATTTAGTGGATTATGTAAATCGGTCAGGAGATTAAAAGAGATGATGGTCAGATGATTATGTGTTGGTGATAACAATGTATGATGGTTATGACGGTGGGTAGCAAGATAGAGACAACTGTCTATGAAGGAAGAATTATTGGTGTGAAGTCAAAAACCTGAATTCAAGTTAACAAAAGTCTAGATGCAGGGTATAAGTAAACAAATAAATTTTGGGGGAACTCAAAGTAACAAAGTTTGTGATTACATACTTATACAAAACAACACGATATTGAATCAATCGGGACAGGATCGGAGCATACAACAATTAGTTAAATAAAAAAACATAAGAAACCACTGATACATAAGGAAGGTATTGTTGGATTAGGTGTCCAAGTCTATAACTATAATTGGTATATACTTGAATTGATAGTAGCACAATCCTTTTGGGTTGCCTTCATACTAGCAACTGGACAGGATGATTAATTGAGAAAGAGGAAGAATTTATTAATTTGATTAATAAATTGAAATGAATGATTTATTAATGTATTATGGAAATAATATATTAATTAGAAATCATATTATTTAATTAATAGTTAATCAGAAAGTTATTGGAATTAATTTTGGGATTAACTAAATTAATTAAAAGTGCAGGGGCTGTTTGGTAATTTATTGCTAGTTGAGGAAAGAAACTCTAGAATCCTCCTAAAGAGGCTTGGAGGCTATTCGGTGTGAGTTGGTGTTCAATATGGAGGTACCTCTTCACTAGGGATCAGCGCCAGTTCCTTAAGTAGATTAGGGAAAAGAACTCAGAGAATTGAGTATTTATCCATTTTATTTCTTTTTAATGCGGTAAATTCGGTCACAGATCCGAGTCATGTTTACAACGAACTGAAATCAAACCGACACGAGTGCAGGGAAGGACAATAATGATGCTATGAGAACTGATACAGAGCAAGAGAAGCAAAATGTTGTAGTAAATAAACCTTCACGAAAATAGGGTCCTTGGATGATAGGTCAGAAAAGGGGACGACACGGAGTGATAAATTGAAATCAGAGAGGGGGAATTCACGGAGGTGAGCGAGAACATGATGGCAATAAGCAATAGGGCTCTCGGTTTGCAGTGTTAGAAATTGAAGAACCCGAAGGGATGGCCGATGAGCACAAGCTCGCCCTCCTACCGTACTCCAGCTTGGTAGTTTCCACCGCCTGTCCAGAGTTGAGCCCTGGGATTTGACGGCGGACTTAAAAAGCCACCTACAGACGCTTTACGCCCAATCATTCCGGATAACGCTTGCATCCTCTGTATTACCGCGGCTGCTGGCACAGAGTTAGCCGATGCTTATTCCCCAGATACCGTCATTGCTTCTTCTCCGGGAAAAGAAGACGTCTGCCCACATATCTGCCTTATCGAGCCAGTGCCATTCAGGCAATGAAATAGGTTTTTTGTACGAGGAATAAGAGGCATATGCAAGAGCAGTTTTAACAAATGTAGGCGGAATACACTCATGATCTGCTTCACAAATGGGAGATTGGGTCGAAATCTAGAAGATTTGTTGCAATGTAGCTCCATAAGAACCATAAATAGAAAGACGTGAAATATTAGCAGAAATAGAGATTTTAGGCGCAATAGAAAGGACCCGTGCTATTTAGAGGCCTCCAAGAACCTGTCCAGACTATCATCTTACTCCCCGGAGATGATTGCTTCAGACGAAAATCTTTTAGATAAGCCCTAGAATTTTCGTCCAAGGGCTTTTCGATGGAAGGTTTAAGGTTTGTTTGGTCCTTAAGAAAAGCAGTTAGGGTTTCCTATTCTTAACCCTAGCTTTGGCTCTAAGTCACCTCACTATATAAAGACCCATACCCTTGATGAATTCGACCACTAGAAACCCTAGAGAGTTATAGTTGAAATTTGGAGCATCCTCTTCCCTCTCATATCTCATCCTCTTGCTAAGTGTGTTTATGATTCATTAGAGTTATTACACTTGTGATACTTGCTCTGAAGCTCAAGATCTACATTGTTTTGGATTGTTATTACAATATAACAATCAAATGTATGTTTCATAAACCTTTATTTTATCATTTTCGATTATTATCTATAGATCTAGGGTTTGCATGTTGTTGTTTATATGGTATGTTCAGTTAAAGAAGACATAGATCTTATTAAGGTTGGATACATACATAGGATTGTATGTTTATGCTAAAACCCATCAATGATATCAGAGCGTAGGTTTAGTGTTTTATTGAATTGATACTAATATGAACTTGAACAAGAAGGTCAAAACAGAATCATTATTATGTTCATCTAACACACCATGAAGATCTTCCAACACTGCGTGTTGACCTGCGTTTTTTGACCCAAGACGGTGTGGTGATTGCTCACCATGTCGTGTTGTACTGTCAGATTCAAACATTTTGGTTTTTGATATGTTTTAAAATTGATTAGGATAATTACCTTATATAATATTGTTCAATTGTGTAAACCTGAATATTTTGAATCGTAATTTGATAAACTTATCTAAAATTGATGATTGGTTATATTTTTAATTTAATTAATTGGATATTAATAATTTTGAAAATTTAAAATATGACCTTAGTATTTTTGAAAAGTTTTAAAAATACACCCTTATATTATATGTAACATTAAAAGTCTTATATATATATATATATATATATATATATATATATATCCTAGGCATAAGGATTTTAAGGAATAAGAGAAAAAGAATAGTTGGACTTAGTCAGAGTACATATTTGGATAATGTGTTAAAACGTTTTAGCATGGAGAATTCCAAGAAAGGAGAGTCGCCTAACTAGAGCAATACCAAACTGAGTAAGACTCAGAGTCCGAGTACTGATGCTAAGATAGCAGAAATGAGTCGAGTTCCATATGCTTCCGTCGTTGGATTGATCATGTATGCTACGACATGTACTCGCCCTAATGTGTCTTTTGCTTTGAGAATGGTTAGTCAATATCAAGGAAACCTAGGTAGAGCTCATTGGATAGCAGTCAAGAATATTCTTAAGTATCTGTGAAGAAATAAGGATTGGGTCCTTGTGCTTGGTGGTAGTGATGACTTGAGAGTAACTGGGTATAGTGACGCCAATTTTCAAACAAACAGATACAACTTTCGTTCTTAGTCTGGTGGGGTATTTACCCTTAATGGAGGAGCGGTAACTTCGAAAAGTTCCAAGCACGACACTGTAGCTGATTCTACATGTGAATCAGAGTACATAGCAGCAAGCGAAGCATCGAAGGAGGCTATATGGTTGAAGAACTTCATCGAAGATCTTGGAGTTGTGCCAGCCATAAAGGAGCTAATGGAGATTTTTTGTGATAATGAAGGAGCGGTTGCCTTACCTAAGGAACCAAGAGATCATGGCAGATCTAGACATATAGATAGAAAATACCACTTATCAGACATAGAGTAGAAGGACACCTCATTGTGAAGGGGTATCATCAGAAGATAATCCTATAGATCCCTTCACAAAAGGTCTGAGTAGGGTTAAGCATGTTCAACATGCAAGAAGCATTGTTCTGAAGGATGATATTAGTTTTGGTAATTAGATAGGTATTTAGAAACTTTTAACAAATAAATGTAATTGACATTTGATAAATAATTAATGGAGATTTATTTATGAGTATTGTTTACTATCTTTTGTCAATTGTTTATTATTGTGTTTCATTTTTGCATGTTTTACTTCCCGAATAATTAGATTATTCAAACATCCACAATCGATTATACTTTTGGAGTAAGTAGTGAATCAAGACTGTCATGAATTGGACTGTAGATTGTCTAAGTGTTTAGACATAGAAAATATTTGTTGCAGTATTCGTGAGTACTTTTGAAATGGAGAATTGAAGTATTGGATTAACCCACGGTCATAGAATTACTTCATGAAATTTATCACGAGTAATTCTAAGATGATAATATCTTATTATCTTTAAACGGGGATATATGAGTTATTGTTTATGAGTTGGTTGTGCATTGATTATACGTAAACACATCAACAAATTGATGTTATAAAACATATTATTGTGCATGATTGATGAGTAAATAGTACAAGCATATAAGTCAAAGTTTATCTGTTCCTTTTACCTTAATGGGGAAAAGCGATATCTTGGGCCCCTTGATTGTTTGGTGTTGACTTATGCGTCGGAACCGGCCATGACTGAATTGATTTGTTTAATTGTAGTTCTTTATCATTACAAATCAGAAATCAGGAAAGAAAGTATTGGACAATGGGATTGATTTTGTTTCATGTCATTTGTCCAAATGATATCTTGCAGAACGGAGGATTATATGATCACTTATCTTAGGATACATTATAGACTAGGTCAGAGTTCGAAAGTGGCTTTGAGGGCTACAATTTGCTAATTAGTTTTTGAAGATATACTAGCGATAATAGTTATTAGACTTATCCAAGTGGGAGACTGTTGGATTAGGTGTCTACGTTCATAACTATAATTGGTATATACTTCAATTGATAGTAGCACAAACCTTTTGGGTTGCCTTCATACTAGCAACTAGACAGGATAATTCATTCAGAAAGATGAAGAATTTATTAATAAATCGAAATGAATAATTTCTTAATGTATTATAGAAATAATATATTAATTAGAAATCATATTATTTAATTAATAATTAATTAGAAAGTTATTCGAATTAATTTTGGTATTAATTGAATTAACTAAAAGTGCAGGGGCTGTTGGTAATTTATTGAAAGTTGAGGAAAGAAGCTCTAGAACCCTCCTAAAGAGGCTTGGATGAAAATCTTCTAGATAAGCCCTAGAATTTTCGCCCTAGGGCTTGCAGATGGAAGGTTTAAGGTTTGCTTGGTCCTTAAGCAAAGCAATTAGGGTTTCTTGTTCTTAACCCTAGCTTTGGCTCTAAGTCACCTCACGATATAAAGACCCATACCCTTGATGAATGCAGCCACTAGAAACCTTAGAGAGTTGTAGCCGAAATTTGGAACATCCTTTTTCCTGTCATATATTATCATCTTACTAAGTGTGTTTATGATTCATTAGAGGTATTACACTTGTGATACTTTCTCTCAAGCTTCAAGATCTACAAGCTTTTGGATTATTATTACAATATAACAATCAAATGTTGTTCATATCGTATGTACAATTAGAGAAGACATAGATCTTATTAGGGTTGCATGCACACATAATATTGTATGTTTATGCTAAAACCCATCATGTATGACACGACATATGTACCTCAACTTCAAAGAGGTATTGGTGGGGACAAAATTTCAAAGGAACTGAACTTTCAAAGTGATATATAACATTTGTAAAACACTAATACACACTGCATTATCACAAAATTATTGAATCTTAAACATGTATAACATATAAGATTAACAATATCATAATTATGGAGAAAATCTATTCATAATTATGGAGAAAATGTATATAATATTCAAAAGTAGAAAAGTTAACTTGTAAAAGGCCACTTACTTTCTAGCATACTTGTAGCATATGAACTACCGATCAACAATATGACTACTTATATTAGGTAGTGCAAGGGCTAAATTTGGAATTTAAAGATGAAAACCCTCTTAAAGAGTAGCTATGCTCTATTGCTTTACGAAATTGGTTTGTTGCAGGTGAATAAAGATGAAAACCCTCTTATAGAGAAGACTATGTACATTTATTATTTTAGGTGGGTATGTTACATGTATGTATCTGAACACTTTCAGCTAATGTAAACAAATGAAAATTTGTCACTAAAACATCCAAAATATAAAAAATAGTCACTAAAACATCTCAAATCAATTACTTAAATAGCTCTTATCGCCTCAAAAGGTAGGAAAAGGTCTCTTAGAATTAGAATTAAACCAAAAGATCAACTCAACACAGGGGAAAAATCATTAATTTAATCTAGAATAATTGTAAAAATAGAGATGATATGATGCATAACAAATGAACTATACCTCATAAGCATCATTAGTAAAAAAATTCCAGCTCTCCATTCGTTTTAAAGCATCAATAACTTTTCGTTTATGGATTTCAACAGATTCATCACTTTCAAAAGACCGGATGTATGATTTCCCAGGCCACGAATTCTCTCATCAAGCTTTGTATCAAAACTTCTGAACAGTGAACATTTGATAACAGATTTAAAAAGTGAGAAAATATGAAGAATATAGAGGATCATACATTTACATAACCAAAGAAAAAAAATTACCTTCATAATGTTTGAAAGCAAAAAACTTTTTTATATCAATTTTTGCTAAAAGAATACCTAGAAGCAAATAACTTCAACATTCATTATGGTTAAACAGTAACAGAGAAACCCATAAGTATTGAACTATAAAAAGAATTTTGTATTCACAGAGATTAAAAATTATTAAACAATAACCACATAACCCTGCCATAGTTGATTCCAAAGTGCATAAAACCTGATTCGCTATAATCTTGATACGATCAAATAAGAAAAATCGATAATCCCAATTTCCAACTATGATTCCCCAACTAACTGACGGAAAACAAATTAAATTTTGAATTTTAAGCAATGAAAATCGTCACCTGAAAGTAGAGTTGTAAGGCACGTTTCATCGACGCTTCAAACCGAATGATTTTCATGGTGATGCTAGGGTTTCGATGCCAATTACTTGGATAATATCGACAGTGAATTTTCTTAGTGATGGTCGTCAGACATCCATGGAGATCGTAGGAATCAGAGAGAATGATCGAGATAGGGATGTGGTGGAATTGAAATGAGAGAGAATGTTTGAGAGAAAAGAAATCAACGGGGGAAGCATTGAAATATATGTATCCGAATCTAAAGATTTCATTGACGCTTCAAAACGAATGACTTTCATGGTGATGTTGGGGTTTTAATGCCGATTACTTGGATAATATCGACAATGAATTTTCATAGTGATGGTCGTCGGACATCCATGGAGAGAAGTTCAAGAGAAAAGCAATCAATGAAGGAAGGGTTAAAATATATGTATCCGAATCTAAAAATGAGGCAGTGGAAGAGGCATGGACAAAAGATGTCAAACCCTGAAAAACATGTGGCAAAAGTCTAAAAGAGTTAAACATTACTATTCCTCAAGCCTTTGTGCATTAATATGTACACATTAATTGTTTAAAGAAAATGAATAGTAAATCAAACTTGATTTTCTACAATGTCTATATTCTTTTAGAAAACAAAGGTTGAGATACTAGCACGATTTAATTCGTATAAAATGATAGAAATACATGGGTAAATTATAGAAAATAACAATATAATTTTTCTTCAAATATTGGAAATTATTTTTAACAATAATATTTACAATTTTCTACTGATTACGACAAACTTTAATCTAAGAGACGGACAATTATTTAACATTCTTTTTTGACAAAATTACACAGATGGTCCCTGTGGTTGGCACGAGAGACCAAAGATAGTCCTTATGAGGAATTTTGGACGAGTATGGTCCCTGTGGTTCCAAATTGTTGCACGAATAGTCCTTATGACATACTCCGTTTAATTGTTGTCATTTATCTAAATCACGTGACCCTCACACGAGGGTATTTTGGTCTTTTGCTTTGTTACACGAAATGATCTTATTCATAAATGATCCTTACATATAGCTGCCATTTACATTACCCCAAGAAATCGTCCCTTTCTTTTCTCCTCTGGTTTATCATCTTCATCACTTCAAAACATGAAACAGAAACTAGGGTTTTCATCTTCATCTTTTGCGATGGTTCTAACTTTGTGGAATGTCCGTTCAAAATTCTCAGAAAATCATGACCTGATCAAAGCTTATGGTGAGTGATCAGTTAACAACTTCCAATTTTGTTAAGTAATTTATGCATATTCAATTTTGAGACTTCATTCTTTCCTCATATCATTATTTATTTGTTTTTCAGTTGAGTTAAGTAGTTTTTTCACATTCAAGATTCACCATGGGGGTATGTTCACAAAATACCCAGGAAGATTTTACGTTGGTGGGAGTATTGACTATGTTGACTACGTAGACATGGACGTGTTCTCCCTACATGAGTTAGACGATATGAAGGAGATAGGTTATATCAACGGTGAGCCTATCTACTACCACTTCTTGATTCCAGAGATTGAAATCGATTATGGGTTACTTCCTTTTGGTAACGACTCGGACGTACTTTTGTTAAGTAAGCATGTCGCTAATCATAAAGAGATTATGGTGTATACTGAACATGGAACTACTAGACTCCATACATACTTTATGTCTCCAAATAAGGTCGTATTGGAAGAAATCAATGAGCCTATTTCTTCGGAACTCAATCAAAAAAAGTTTACAAGTACATAGGTAGGATCATGTAGTAGAAAATTGGACTTGAATGAGAACTATGACTTTTCTAGGTCTGTTGTACCTTTTGGACATTTTGATAGAGATGTAGTGAAAGATGTTAGAGTTCAGCCTGCAAGTGAGGAGCTTAACAATGCCCAAGATGTTGGCCCTTCAGAAGACTTTGATTCTTTCTTTTATATGGATCATAATGATTACCAACAGATGGGGGACAATGAAGAAATTGGAGATGTTATTAGTGATGAGACTAGTAGCAATGGAAGTATAAGCAACGATAGTGACTTTTTAGTGGATGAACTTAATATGGTGGAGGATGTCGAAGTGAATATGAAAGACTTCCACAGTGGTGTTTATTCTTTTCCAAATCTAGATAACCACCAATCATTCAATGCACCTGATGTCACAGTTGATGAGGATTTGGAGGTGATAGATACACAGTTGTTTGAATCAGCTGGTGTAGAAGAAGATTAAAGGAAGAAGTTAATGAGAAGGTTAAACAAACCAACCATGTGTTCATCAGGAGTAGTACATGAAACTGCATTCCATCTGGGTCAAATATTTAATTCCTCATCAGAAGCGAAGGACTACATTAAAATGCATTCAATTCGAACTAGGAGAAACATTTACTTTGCAAAAAATGATAAAAAAAAAGAATTAGGGAAAAATGCAGGGGTGTGGTCCCGAAAATGACAGGTGGGCCATGGAGAAAAAGTAGAATCAAATGCAAGGAAAAAGCAGTCAGTTCACAAAAAGCAACATGCCCTTGGGTGGTATTAATTTCTAGATCTGATGAAGAAAGCGATTGGATGGTGAAAACTTTGGTTCATGAGCATAGATGTGTGCAGTCAAGATCTATTAAAGCGTGTACTTCTAAGTTTCTTGCAACCACCATTCTTCAACAAGTGGAAGGAAACCCAATTATCCCAGTCAAAGCTTTGCGTGTAGAGTTACAAAAGACATACGAGGTGGGGATGTCAAGAATGAAGGTCTTTAGGGCTAAAAAACTTGCACATAAACATGTTTATGGAGATTATGAAAAGCAATACAACCTTCTCAGGGATTACGTACTAGAATTACAACAGTGCAACCCAGGAACAACTGTGAAGATTGATGTATACCGTGAAGGCGTGAACCAAATGCAGACTTGGAAACTAGGATGTTTAATAGAATTTATGTCTGTTTAGGTGCATTAAAACTGGGTTTTAAGGCAGGTTTAAGAGATTTTTTAGGATTCGATGGGACTTTCATGAAGGGACCTTACCCTGGACAGGTTCTCACTGCTGTGGGTCTTGATTCCAATAATGGGATCTACTTACTAGCATATGCCATAGTTGAAGCCGAGAACAAAAGCTCATGGAGTTGGTTTCTAGAGTGTCTAGGTGAAGATTTGGAGCTCTCTACAAATTGAAACTTCACATTTATTTCTGACAGGCAAAAGGTTAATCTTCTTATGATACTTGTTCATGACATCTGTGTAATTTTGTCTGCTACATTTAGAAAATAACATTTTTGTTACTTGTTAATTAAGGGATTTTACCTGCCATTGCCAACCTATTCCCTAGCGCTGAACACAGGTTCTGTTTAAGACATATTCACGAAAACATGAAGCTACAATGGAGGGGGAAGGAGCACAGAGATCATTTATGGGAATGTGCAACAGCAACAACAGTTAGACACTTTAAAAGATTCATGGAAGATTTTAACAAGTTCAATTCAAAGGCATGTGATTGGTTAAAGAAAATTCCACCCAAACATTGGGCCAGAGCACGTATTTCAGGTATACTTACCCTTATATAACAGTTAGACACTTTGACATATTCAAGGAAGATTTACACTTTGACAGATTCTTATAAGATATTTTGTTGCATTGTACAGGAAGAGCACATACATATATTTTGTTGAATAATTTATGTGAAGTTTTCAACTCAAAGTTGTTAGATGCTCGAGACAAACCTATAATTACATGTTTAGAATATATTAGGGAATACTTAATGAAACTAATTTGTATTGTGCAAAATGTGATAGATAAGTCTCAAGGGCCACTTACCCCAACAGCCACAAAACTTTTAAATGGAGTTAAGAAAGATGCTTCTTAATACACTTGCATATTTAATGGTGCTGAGAAGACTCAAGTTACTGGGACAATGGGGGAACAATTTGTGGTTAATTGGAGGGACAGGAACTCTAGTTGCAGGCATTGGGAAATCACTGGGATACCATGCTCTCATCTTGTTAGTGCCATTTGGGATAAGGTTGAGCATGGGGCAAAAAATGTCCCAACTCTTGAGGAGTGGGTACATCCATGTTATAGGTTAAGCACATGGAATGAAATGTACAAGTACAAAGTTCAACCAATCAATGGAAGAAGTATGTGGCCAAAGTCAGATTGCCCCACAACACTAACACTCCCCAAGCATACTAAACAGGTAAATAATTTTCAATTTACAAGTTAGTATACGTTTATATTGTTTTATAATTTATTAATTATGCAGGTGGGGAGACCAAAAAAGAAGAGAAAGAGAGCTCAAACCGAAGAACCAAATAATCAACGTAAAAGTTTGACCAGGAAGTTCCTTACAGTTACTTATAGCAAATGCAAGAACAAGGGTCACAACTCTAGGAGTTGCAAGGGACAAGGGGGACAAAATGAAGTTAGAAATGTGGTGGCAGGGGGCAAGAAGCTTAGCAAGGCAAAGAAGCAGGGAGATGGCAAAAAGGAGAAACCCAAAATGAAGGAGAAAACCAAACTTAAGGATAAATCCAAAATGAAGGAAAAAGTTTGATTTGTTGTCTTTTGTGTTGTTTGTTTTGGTACCTTAGAAAGGTCTTTTGTGTTGTTTGTTTTGGTACCTTAAAAAGGTCAGACTAAGTTGGTTCTTGTGTGTCTTTATCTTTTGTTGGTATTATGGTACATTAGGGTGCTAGACTAAGATGGTTCTTTTGGTTATGATACATTAGTCTGCAAGCTCTTTTGATATTTTGTTGGTATTATGACTTTGCACTTTAAGGTTATCTAATGAACTTTATGACTATGCAAAAGTTTGCATTTTATTTTTGAACATTTCTAATGTTGTTATGGCTCTATAATGGTTTACACATTATACTACTATGGTCTAAACCCTACAAAAACCTTTCACTTTCATATTTTATACTTTAATGGATTTGGATAGTTCATTAAGTTGCAGACCAATATTTTACACTCATTAAGTTCCAGACCAATATTTTTCAATGGTTGCACACTAAAAGTTTCCCAAATAAAAAGCATTCCATTCATACATACGAACATTTCTTACATCACAAACAAACAAAGCGAAATCATCTTCAAATTAATACTATTATCTGATTCTACCGACAAGCAAAAGAACCATCATCTATCTACCCACAAGCAAAAGAACCATCATCTCCAGACTAATACTATTAGCATCTTTTGTACACATACATGAAAAAGAAAACCCAACTAAAAACTAGCATCATCTTCACTTTTTTTGCTTCAAAACTTGCTTGCAGCAGAGATTCTTGAAGCTTGTTCATGGATCTTAGCAAACCTGGAATGACAGCCACAACCCTTCGACACATGGGCTCATCAAACCATGCAATGAAACCGCAACTGCTAGGACATTTCCAAAACCTACGCCGTGGGTTGAGATCCGTCCATGATGTCACTATCACCGCTTGCCTTCCACAAAAACAATTTACCATTCTTAAGCAAAGTTTCTTAGAAAGAGACAGAAGAGAGAAGAGAGAAGAGAGAAGAGAGAATAGATGAGATGATAAATAATGAAGGAAGTGATGGGGGTTTAATTTTTATAGGGAAGGGAAATCTTTTGCAGATCATATAAAGATATGAGAGAGAAGGGATTAGCAAAAGACCAAAGGGTCACGTGATTTAGATAAACGGCAACAATTAAACGGAGTATGTCATAAGGACTATTCGTGCAACAATTTGGAACCACAGGGACCATACTCATCCAAAATTCCTCATAAGGACTATCTTTGGTCTCTCGTGCCAACCACAGGGACCATCTGTGTAATTTTGTCTTCTTTTTTTGTTTGTTTATTTGATAACTTTGAATGACGATGTCATAATATACCTGACAAATCTTTATTCAAGATCATTGTGTAACTTATTATAAAAAATAAAGAAATGTAAGGTTTCACGCCTAAACCTCTTTCTGAAATAATATAGCAGCTATCAATCAATTTGATATGTGCACCACGTTGTTTGAGTGTATTCCAACAAGGTTTTATATGTAGTACATTCGCGTGTTTGTTTGGTTTACTCTATGTTTTTGTTTTGCTTTTTGTGATATTTCTTTTTCATTGAACTTCGACAATTCATTTAAACATATAAAGCAAATCAAATTCCCAGACTATATCATAAAAAGTAAAATCACGACAATATGTTTTATATAGTGCCGTAATATGATTATACGAACGTAATACCCTATTCGATATTATAATCTCACGATAACCGTATTAAAAATATTACTAAATATAAACAACCATCATTGGTTACGTAAAGCTAGATTTATTTTACACAACCAACCAAATTTTATTAATTGACCAGAAAAAAAAACTATCCAAAAACATGAATACAAATTAATGAATTTATTTGATAAAATTTACTCTTATATGAGCCATTAGGTGGCCATTCGGTTACTTTTTACCCGACAAATACTAATGGGTTGTTTGTTTTGTTTTTTACTGGATCAGTAAAAAGTAACCTCTGACTTGGACACTTGATTAGCAGTAAGACTATTTGTTTTGAGAAATTTTTATCTTGTGCTCAGGCTAACAGGTTCTTATTCAATAAAATTCCCTTTGTGCCCGTTAACCCCTTCAAGAGATCAATAACAACATTTTTTTTTCTTTTGCTTGTAGATACAAGAGTTCCATAACAAACAAAACTTAATCCTTATTTTTCTTTTCTGCTAGTGACATCCAAATACAGGAGCCAAAAAAAGAAAAAAAAAACTTTCATCTATTTCCTCTTTTTGCATTAAACATCCCCAAATTACTTGTAGCAAGCCCAAACTGATAAAGCTCATGTTTTCAGATTGAAGGCATGATTTACGATTAATGTTAATAATATGTTTTACTTCTACATTTAAGTAACATTCATTTAGAAACAATATTCTTTTTTCAGAAAAAAGATTAATTAACTCTAGCATAATAGATTGAGATATCTAAAATTATTTCTAGCTTAATTGGTTTACATGCATTTCTTTTTTAGGCTTCTTAATTTCAAGTCCCTCTAAATATATATTAACCCATTTCTTTTGTAATGGTTTGCCACAACATAGTCTAAAAGATTTACTATTATTCTTCAAAATAGGCACCAATTTTGTAATATCCGCTGCATATCTAAATCATTGTTTTATTTATTTTTTATTTATTTTTATTTATTTTTTATTTTTTATGTAACGATCTTTAAACCCCATTTTTTGTACCGAGCTTTATATTACCAAAAACATATATAATATAATACTATCGTCTATTTCCCTTCTTTACATAGACTAATGAAAGACATATTAAAAAATTTTTATGTGTATTTTTATTCCGAAAGTTTTTTATTTCTTTGAAAGAAGAATTGTATGTGAATTTTATACGAGATAAAATGGTCATTTTTCTTTTAAAATAATGTGTATTCGGCACAAAACATAATAATAAGGTAAAATAGTTATTTTTAGTATTTTTAGTATTCAACACAACCAATCATATATGTAATAAAAAAAACATGGTTTTAGTCGGAACAAGATACAATCATAGTTGCAGACCCAGTCAAACATCCGACTCAGTTAAATATGACTCACTCAACAATTATCAAACAACTCTAAGTGTTAATGATTGAAAAGATGTCAATTAAGTATATGGAACCACGTTAACTTATTTCGGAGTAAATTAATGTTTACTATCTATGATCCAGTAGATTTTCGATAATTTCTACACTCAAGTCGGTACATTACCATAGAGCACATATCATTAATGTTGGTATCGTATTTTTATATAATATCAAACAGTTGTTTGCTTGCAGTATTATAAATCTTTTTGATGCATCCATACAAGTCATGAATATTAGAAATGAGAATAGATAGCTAGGTACCCAATCAAATTTGTCATAACCGGAACCAACAGCATCTTGGATATTGAACCAGTGATTCCTAATATTTTGGAATCACCCTTGTATATCTGAAACCGATTCTGGTTCAGGTACTCGACGTCTAATAAAACTATTACAAAAAATTATGCTATAAAAACTACAAGTTCCTAGCTTCCCTTTTAAATGCATGGTTTATATAAGATAAAGATAGACACTTTCATATTAAAAATTACTAGTTAACACTAGTTTCAGAATATAAATATTACACATCATTTATAATATAAAGTCACTGTATATCACGTTGTTATATTAAAAGCTACAAATTCCTAGATTTCCTACTGAAAATCATATGCATCATTTAGTCAAATATGTTAAAACTTAAAAGGACACTCACTCTAGGTGCCTAAATCTTTGGATATTTGCGATCAACATTAAAACAATTTACTATGTGATTTGGAACGTCACTCCAAAATCAAGGTGAAGTTTATTATAAAACTAGTATAAATTGCGGTACTTCGCAGCTGAAAATTGAAAATATTGAAAGTTTTAGAGACATAATTGAGAACAATGAAAGCTGGAAATTGAAACTAGTATAAGGTTTATTAATCCTATATTTCCGACACTATCTTTGTTAGACAAGAATCATTTCCGTAATTTTAAAAACAAAAGGCTGATGAACTTTTAGGTTAAACATGTAACTTCCCAAAACACCAAAAAATTAAAGGAAAAAAATGTTGGGTGGTTTGTCAATAAGAAAGAAAAGTGAAGAGACTATTTTGATAAGTTGGATGGTTTATGAATAAAAACTAAAACACTAAGGGTTATTTCTGTAACATTCAATTTCAGGTACTTGTCATTTTTAAGCTTTAAATCCAGAAGTTTACACTTTAGTCCCTATGCATGGCGTACGTGAAAGCTATGCCTTGCGTAGCTCTTCTAATTTATTTTGGACACATACTCTAGCTAGTACGATGGGCGTATGTGGAAGTACGTCGGGCATACCCGTGAAAACTTCAAACCCAAATTTTGGGGTTCTGACCCTATTTAAACACCTTATGACTCCTTGTAGCCTCTTCATGCTCACCCTCCTTTCACCTCAAAGCTGATATTTGAAATCCTAGCCCTCTTTAGAAAAGTTTGAGACCTTTGAGTGATTTTTGTGGGTTTTTAGTGCTCTTAGAAGATGAAGAAGTACATCATCGAAGCTTGAAGAAGCTCAAGCTCTTAGATCTAGAACTTCCATCATCCTTGCAAGCTGGTGGAGGTAAAAAGTTTGTACATTTATGCTTCTTTTTCTAGATCTAGATTTGGACCATGTTATGGTGTGTTTTTGGTCCCAATATTTGGAATTTTGAGGCTTGGGTTGTTCTTAATCGTTTTTAGTGTCATTTCTGATCATTTTGAGCTTATAAAGTCATAAAGATGGGGGCTTGGACACCCCTATTCATCCATGCATGAAATCTTGGATTAAAAAGTATACTTCGGACTTAGGGTTTTGATTTGTGCCTTATTGAGCCATGCAAAGGCATCAAGTTGTCGACTTTATCATTTAAGACATCCCCAAAGAGCAGGATATGTGGTTTGGATGATTGGTCTTAAAGCATTTAGTGCTTAAAGTCACCAGAAGGCCTTTCGGCCATTTGTCCCCTATCAGAATAGATCCAGTATGCAGGGCGTAATGGAGGTACGTATGGCGTACTCACCAGAAGGCCTTTGGACCATTTGTGGGCCTTAGGTATTTGGATCATTCTAGGACTTTGGATTTTTAGGGACATGGGCCATGGTTAAATGGTTCAATTAAGAGAAGGGTAAAATGGTCTTTTACCCTTAGCATGTTAGATGATAGTTTAGGTCATTTATTATGGTTTATTACCCTGATTATTTATTAGGGTTAATTTGGATATGTTCAGTGTGAGGAGTCATACTAACAACAGCCCGAGAGTGTGATTTGTCTATCTTCAGACTGAGGTGAGTTTCTTCTCTGTAATTATGGGTCGAAGGAACCAATGTTAGCCTACTGGATTATGCTGCAAGATAGTAGTGATCTTTGTGAAACTTACTGATATGTTTGTATGTGCTTGTTGTCTTTGTGACTCTTGCTAGTATAAATTTATGCTTAGTTGTAGGGGTAAAACAGAACCGTAACGGTTAAAAGAAACTAAAGAGTCGGAAGGGACTCAGAGATTCAGAAGGGACTTAGGGAGTCGGAAGGGACTTAACGAGTCGGAAGGGACTCAAAGAGTCGGAAAGGACTCGGGGGTGAAATAGACCTATTATATGTTCTAGTATGATATATATGAATGATGTATGGTATGTTCTATTTGGGAAACTCACTAAGCTTTGTGCTTACGTTTTAAGTTTTTGTTTCAGGTACCTCCAGTTTGAAAGGGAAGGGCCCGACTTGGTCAAATCGCATCCATTTGTGTTTCCGTATTTTTATGATTTTGGTATTGTACTCTGATAACCATTTTCACATTGAAATACTTTTAGATGGTTTGATATGAATACTTGATGGATTTTAGTTAACTTAAAAATGAAATTTTTACTTATGATTTTTGGGATGTTACAATTGGTATCAGAGCCTTGGTTGAGGGATTCGGACACACTCTCGTGTGTGCCTGAACTCAAACTGAGGATTTGGTAAGTTTTTCATAAAAACGAATGATCTTGTAAAAGGATTACTACTAGAAAGAAGTGGTGTGATGCATGTAATCGGCCGAGATAAAGTCAGTGTTCCCAAAATACCCATACATGTTTATTAATTCAATATATGAATATGTGAATAACATGCTAGATTAGAGCTAAGGATCTGCTCAGGATTTGTAAGATAGGAGAGATGCCTTCTATGCTTATTGTATGAGCCTCGAGAACTACATGCTAGTATGGATTATTGATATGTTAGGACGCTCTTGTTAGTTATGGTTTGAGAGAGTTGGGTTTAGTTATGAAATAGAGAGTGAGGCGATCCCTTCTCCTGGAGAAGAAAGGTTCCTTTTATACCTGTCGTCTTCAGCACATGATCCCGACGGAATCTTCTATCCCGTCTGGGCCGACAGGACATGGAGGATTCTTATTGGCGGATCGTGCACCACTAGCGATTATCCGTTATTGTTGCAGAACTAACAGAGGATATTGCCTTGGCCGCTAAACTTGTCGTCCTAGGGAGTAGTCAGTAATATTTCGGCATATTTTAGACCAGAGTTTCTTGTCCTGAATTGGACCTTGGGGCTAGAGCATCGGGGTCTAAGTGTGAGGCCATGAGGGTGAGGAGCCATGCCTAATCGCTTACGTTAGGTAGCGACCGTTAGCTAGGTCGTCCTTTAGATAACCATTCTGTTATCTTTGATGTATTCCTAGGAGGATACGTTAACAAGTCCCTTAGGCTGGTAAAAGTTAGCGTTAGTCTAGGGTAGCTGAGTTGTTCTTGATTAGATCGAGACACATGGTTGGTGGAGATGGCTTGGATGTCTGCTGATGCAACGGAGCCGTCTGCGCAGACGGTTTTATCATGGCAACTATTTGATTTTCCCACTTTGTATTTAAACCTTCCTTTATTAGGAACGGTTTTACTTTCTCCTTTCACTTCCTCTTTTTCAACCGCCTCTTCCTTCTCTTCGCTTATTTTTTCTTCCATCTCACTTTTGTTATTGTAGAGTAATGGCAACACCAATTACTAGAATGAAGCTAAAATTGAATGAGTTTGAGGGCCGACAGGCCCGATGTGACTTTCTGCCCAAGCACGGGGTGCAGTACCCTAAGAAAGGGGGAATTATTTCTCGTCTGCCAAATAGTAACGTCGGGGTTCCTATCCTGGTCTTCAAGGTAGGCTTGAGGCTGCTAACGACCAACCTCTTTGACGATATTATGCATCAATATGGCTTTTATGTTGATGATCTAACTCCAAATTTTTTCAATAGGATAGTCGGTTTTGAAATGGCGTGTTGATCCCTAGGCGTGCTTCCTCAGTTCTGGGCCTTTAAGTAATAATTTAACTCCTCCTCCCAATCTGACGTTCATACTTTCTCTCAGTGGAGGGGAATTCATGCGTTCATTACTAACCATAAGGCACCCAAGAAGAACTGGTAAGACAAGTGGTTGTGGGTGAATCGCAACTTGGTCGGTTACAACTATCCCCTTAGGACCATTTTCTTTGACCGGACGCCTCAATTGTGGGCTGCCAGCTTAGCTGTGGAAAATGCATTGAAAACCATTTCCTTCATTGGGGAGGACTGGGAGGATTGTATGTTGGTTACAGTTGGGATGAGTGCCACTTGGAGAGCTCGGGGGAAGATGCCTCGGTTCTTTATGGAGAAGGATGGTGAGTGTTTATCTCCTCCCCCCCCCCCCCCCTTTTTTTTACCTCAACAGGAAGAAGTTGGAGGTTTTGCTGAGTCCCCTTATGTGTTGTTTTTTTCACAAGTCATGAGAGGATTATACCTTTTGAGATGGTTATGCAGGGTAGGTTCCAGGGTAGTTTCCAGAATAGATAAGTGCCCCTGGTGGAAATACTTCATCTGCCAATTAGCATTGATCGTGCTCTGGTGCTTGTTGGTCCTACCATTGTCGTGGAGTAAGGATCCGCTCCTCATGAAGACCAGGATTTGGTTGAGATGCATGTTGAGGGTGTTTCTCGAGATGATCCTCCGCCTCCTGAGCCTAAGGACGAGCCAAAGATGGAGGTGACAACTAGAGGGAGCCGGTTAACAAACAATCGGCGAATAGCCTGGATGGACTCCCCACTTACTAAGTACACCAACGCCATCACTGTTGGTAGGCGTCTTTTTAAAAGACGTAACATGGACTTCCTGTTGGGGGAGTCCAACGTTGTAGTGGACATTCGTGATGATGACGCTTGGAACCTGTCAGAGGGAATGAATAAAGTGATGGGTTTTGAGCACTACAACATTCCTATGGTGCACATGCAACCCTAATGCTTTGGATCTAGGTTTTTCTCAAGTTATACATGCAAATTATTATCCAAAGCATAAACCCTAATCTAGCATAAAATTTTTGAAATTGATAACTTAAACATAGTTAGAAGAATACCTTTTCTTGTAGCTTGTTGATCTTGACCTTCAAAAGCTTAGTGCCTCAATTGTTGCACCTCTAATGGAGTCACAAACACCAACTAGCAATAGATGAACAAAAGAGAGAGGATGGAGGTTACTAAAATTGGCTAGGGTTCTCTATGAAAGCATAGGGCCGATTTCAACTAGCCAAGGGGTCCTTATATAGTTGTGTTGCTAAGGTTTTAGACTGAAACCCTAATTCTCTGCTCAGGCCTTAAGCAATCTATGGAACCCTTCTAGAAGACCCTTTGGATGAATTCTTCTATAGGCTTCCCATAGAATTCGTCCACCCCTTCTATTAGGAGTCCACAACCCAACTTGCAACTAACAGTAAATTGCAATATTAGTCCATGTTCTTTTAATTAGTCTCTTTTGATCACTACATTAATTCCAAATTAATTTCTGATCAATACTAATTAAATATTATGATTTTTCTATTAATATATTATTCTTATAATATATTAACAAATCATTCATCAACCTCTTTCTCATAATTCATCCCGTCAAGTTGCTATGGTGAAGGCAACTCAAAAGGACCATGCTACTATCGGGTCAAGTACATACCAATTATAGTTATGGTCTTAGACACCTAATCCAACAGTCTCCCACTTGGATAAGTCTAATAACTATAACTGCATGTATGAATTTAAAATCCGATTAGCAATCGTAGCTCTCAAAAGCCGTTGTCGAACTCTGACCTAGTCAATGACGCGTCCTTTAGATAAGTGATCATATAATCCTACGTTCTGCAAGATATCGTGTGGACAAAGACATGGAACATAATCATTCTTAATGTCCAATAGTTTGTTTCCCGACTTCTGACTTGTTTGACATAGAACTTAATTGAACACATCAATTCAAACCTGACAGGGCCCGACATATAAGTAAACACAAAATCATCGAGGGGCCCAAGATATCGCTTTTACCCTCCTAGGATAAAAGGAACAGATAAACTTTGACTTATATGTTTGTACTATTTACTTGTTAAATCACACACAAAAACATGTTTTATAACATCAAGTTACTGATGCGTTTACGCATTATCAATGCACAACAAACTCGCAAACAACAACTCATATATCTTGGTTTAAAGATTATACAATATTATCGTCTCACAATCATTCGTGATAAATTCCATGAAGTGATTCACATGAGCATGGGTTTAATCCAATACTCAAATCTTATTTCAAGAGAACTCACGAACGTTGTAGCAAGCTTTTTCTATGTCTAAACACTTAAACAATCTACAAACCAATTCATGATAGTTTAACCTCATAACTTACTCCCAAAGTATGATTGGCTGTGGATAATTTGAACAATCCAATTATTCTGGAAGTAAAACATGCAAAATTGAAACAATAGTAAACAATTAACACAAGACAGTAAAGTTTACTCATAAATAAAACTCTTTTATTTAATCATCAAATGTCATTTACATTTATCTATTACAAGTTTCTAAACAACTATCTAATCACTAAAACTAATATCATCCTTCAGGCTAATCCTCCTCGCATGTTGTAATTGCTTAACCCTGCTTAGACCCTTTGTGAGGGGATGTGCTAGGTTTTCCTCTGACGATACCCTCTTGACTACAAGGAGTCCCCCTTCTACCCGATGTCTGGTTAAGTGATATTTTCCGTCGATATGTCTGGGTCTACCATGATCCCTTGGTTCCTTGGTTAGGTAACTGCTCCTTCATTGTCACTGAAAATCTCCATATGCTCCTTTATGGTTGGTACAAATCCAAGATCTCCAATGAAGTTCTTCAACCATATTGCCTCTTTCGACGCTTCGCTCACTGCTATGTACTCTGATTCGAACGTTGAATCAGCCACGGTCTCCTGCTTGGAACTTTTCCAAGTAATTGCTCCTCCATTCAGGGTAAATACCCAGCCTGAATGAGAGAGAAAGTTATCTCTATCGGTCTGAAAGCTAGCATCATTGTACCCTGTCACTCTCAAGTCATCACTCCCACCAAGTGTAAGGACCCAGTCCTTAGTCCTTTGCAAGTACTTAAGAATGTTCTTTACTGCAGTCCAATGAGCTCTGCCCGGGTTCCCTTGATATTGGCTAACCATGTTAAACGTAAAAGCCACATCAGGGCGAGTACATGTCATAGCGTACATGATCGAGCCAACCGGAAGCATATGCACTCGACTCATTTCTGCTATCTTGGCATCAGTACTCGGACTCTGAGTCTTACTCAGTTTGTTATTGCTTTGGATTGACAATTCCCCTTTCTTAGAATTCTCCATGCTAAAACTATTCAGCACCTTGTCTAAGTAAGTACTTTGACTAAGTCCTATTAGTCTCTTACTTTTTTTTTCTCAATATCCTTATCCCCATAATATAAGCAGCTTCTCCTATATCCTTCATAGCGAAACACTTCCTAATCTAGGATTTAACTTCCTGCAAGGTCGGCATGTCGTTTGCTATGAGTAGTATGTCATCAACATACAAAACTAAAAAGCTAACTATACTCCCACTAGCCATGACATACACACATGACTCATCCTCGCTTCTCGAAAATCCAAACTATTTGACTTTCTCATCGAAACAAAGATTCCATCTACGAGACGCTTGTTTCAATCCATAAATGGATTTCTCAAGCTTGCGCACTCTATTGGGGTATTTAGCATCTATAAAACCTTCTGCCTAACACATGTAAACATCTTCAGCCAACTTCCCATTAAGGAAAGCGGTTTTGACATGCATCTGCCAAATCTCATAATCATGAAATGCAACGATAGCTAACATAACCGTAATAGACTTGATTTTGGCCATTGGTGAGAAGGTCTCATCATAGTCAACCCCAGGGGTTTGAGTAAAGCCCTTTGCAACCAATCGTGCCTTAACTATATGCACTTTCCCATCCATGTCAATCTTCTTCTTGAAGATCCACTTGCACTAGACTGTCTTACGACCCGACAAATTGTCAACCAAGTTCCAAACTTGATTGTCATACATGGGTTGAATATCGCTGTCGATAGCCTCCGTCCATTTTGCAGACTCTGTGTCTACCACGGTTTCCTTGTAGTTGTTAGTTCATCCAATTTTATTAATGTATTGTCTCTGATAACGTATCACCTTCAGCTGTTATATGGAAACCATACAACATAGGTGGAACACTTGTTGGATTTGGTGTCTAAGTCTATAACTATAATTGGGATGTACTTGACGAGATTGTAGCATGGTCCTTTTGGGTTGCCTTCACCTGTGTAATTTGATAGGATGAACTTTTGAGAAAAAGGTTATTTATGATTTATTAATATATTACAAGTATAATATATTAATATGAAATCATATTATTTAATTAGTATTGATCAAGAATTAATTTGGAACTAATTTTGTGATCAAAAGAGACTAATTAAATATATGGGGATTGATTGTGTAAATCAATGATTCTTATAGTGCGGGCTAATGATCCATGGTTATTTAGGATGGGCTAAACCAATGAGATAATCCATGGATAGTCCATGGAGGTTTAACCCATGGAGCCTAAGTAATATAAAAGGTCATTAGGGTTTACAAGATGTAACCCTAGCATTTGCTACACTATAAAAGCACACCCCTAGAACCAAAATCGATTACACCATCATTCTAAGAAGTTTGATATTGATTTTGTGCTAAGTAACTTATTCTCTCAAGGCTCCTCTTGCATATTGGTGTGTGTGACACATTAGAGGCATCACACTTGAGGTGTTCAAGCTTTCAAAGGTCAAGAACTACAAGTCCTTCTAAGAGGTAAGTCATCTAACTAGTTGTATTGCTCAAATGTCAATATGTATGCTAGTTAGGAAGTATGCTTTTGAAAATTGAAAATATGCATGTATAACTAGAGAAAACATAGATCCAAAGCATCTAAGGTTGCATGTGCACCATAAGAGTGTTATAGTGCTCAAAAACCAACAGTGGTATCAGAGCCTAGGATTGTTTCCTGTTATACTTGATGCTTGTTGTTTTTCAAAGTTGATAAATCAATTTTCTGGCCTCTGACTGATTAACTCGCCAAGTCCACTGGCTGTCTCGATGATTCCACTCAGTAAAAAGGGCAACTCGATGGGTCAGTTCATGCACTCGTCGAGTCCATGGTTCTGGTGGCAGAATTTCGAGTTTTCTTGGCCTAGATTGGATTGGAATCACTACTACAAACTGTTTTACATCATTAAATTATTTTTTGATATGGTAGTGATTATGCACATCCAATCACAAGATAATTGTCAAAGTTTTAAGATAATTGTTGATTTATATGATAAACAAAGTTTCTTGCAAATTGTTGGCTTGATATTATCATGTTTATAAGTTTAGCTAGATCAATCTTGAATTATATGATAATTTTGGTTGTTGAAAATTGATCTAAATAAATTTTAATGACCTCCATAACTTGTCCTCAAGTTATGGAAAATGAAAAGTCTCATCTTTAAAAATGCATTAAACTCATAAGTTATGGAAACCAAGAGTTTTGACAAGTTTCAAAACTTGCCCTCAAGTTTTGGAATTTGAAAAGTCTCATCAATGAAACTTAAATTCAAAACCTTGGAGTTTTAAAAGTTAAAATTCAATCCTTATACTTTATAATATTATAAGTTTAATAATATATATATATATATATATATATATATATATAAAAGAAAAGTCAGTCTTACCGTTAGTGGGCCTCATTCACGAAGTCGGTCTATAAGGGAGTATAAGGTTACTGCCTATAAAATGGTGGTTTAATGGGTGTCCACTCTCACCCACCGCTTCCTTGACTGGTGGATGGTCGTTAGCCGAACGGGTATGATACAACATTAATTCTTATTAAATGTATAATGATAAATATAAAGTAACTAAAGTTTTATTAAATTCCCAATCTTAGTTACTTTAGGGAAATTTGAAAATGGTGCTAATCCATGAAATTATACTTTGCACCCTTGTTAAGTCGTTAGTGGAGTGTGTGTGGTTAACCGGCACACTAATCTGGGACTGACAATGTGTGGCAAAGGGTAGCTTGATGTTAATCATAGATCAATGGAGCGTGTGTGGTTAACCAGCACATTGATTAGGTGATTTGTAACATTGAGTGTATCAAGCTACTTTGCATGGTTATTCACACCTTGTTAGTGTTCCTCGACATCCCAGTCACAAACTTGAAGGGCACAATCGAGATTTAAACATGCCATTGAAAAGTTCAATGAATCTCAAAGGATCTAGGAATTTCAATCGAATTAAAACTTAATAATTTATTTTGTTTTTCATGATGGAAATTTGTAAATCGTCATTCACCTACCTTCAAATATTTTACAATTGGATTACGACATCCCTTTTCGCAATTGTAGATTATTGTGTTGGGTCCTAGCCTTAATATTTTATTTGGGTGTAATATTAAGGATTATCATCTAAACTAAATTTTGTTCTTCTTTTTCAGATGTCTATCCCAAACAATGCTTCCAACCTAATCCCTTCAGGCTCTTTCTCCATCATGAACCTATGTGGGAGGGACATTTTCGATGGTTCGAACTTCAATGAGTGGATTTGAAACATCCGAATGGGTATTTTCTATGAGGACAAAGAATATGTCCTAGATAAAGAGCTTAAGGAGATTGATGTCACCATTGCTACTCCCAAACAAATCGTTGGACATACTAATCATGAGAGGGATGTGACAAAGGTGTTGTGTCTAATGATTGTTACCATGACTGTTGAGCTACATAAGTCCTATGAGGACTACTATCCTTTTTAAATGTATCAATATTTGATGGAAATATACCATCAAAGTCCTCGGCGGGATAGGTATGAGATCATTGCGTCCATGATCACAACCAAAATGAAGGATGGAGAACCCATCATGGCCCACTTGCAAAAGATGCAGAGATATGTGGACCGCTTGCTTAAATTGAATGTCAATTTTGATGAAGAGTTGGACATAAATATTATTCTACACTCTTTACCTTCTTGTTATGATAAGTTTCGTATGACCTATCATATGAACAAGGAGGAGGTCACTCTTAGCAAGCTTCAAGGCCTTCTGAGAACTGCAGAAAGCAACTTGAAAGGAAAGTCGGTTGTGTCTACTCCTACCACTACTACTTCTACCCCTGTTCTAGCAATTGGACATGGGAAGGGAAAGAAGAGGAAGGCTCCATACAAGAGCTGCAAGGGAAAGTCTCTTGATATATCCTCTTCCAGTGGGACCAAAGTTGGTTCTACTAATCCATCTTCCAATCCGAAGGATGTAGAGTGCTTCCACTATCATGAAAATGGGCACTGGAAAAGAAGCTACCCCAAGTACTTGCAGGACATAAAGGATGACAAGATCAAGCCCTCCTTTGCACGTATTTACGCTATTCAATCTAATAACTCATCACATGTTAATTCTTGGATCCTTGATACAAGTTGTGGATTTCACAATGGTTCTGATTTGTAGGGACTAAAAAGAAGTAGGGATGTGGAACACGGAAAGATAAACATAATCATGGGAAATAGGAAAGTGTCGCATGTGACCAAGATTGGAGTTTATTATTTATTTCTTAGTAATGCTTTAAATTTAGATTTGAATAATTGTTGTTACTCAGCCGGTATGGCGAGAAATATTATTTCCTTTCACAGTTTGTATAAACAAGGTTTTACCTTTTCTTTTAATAATGAAATCAGTGGTATTAATGCTTATTATAATGGTGTATTTTAGTTTGAAGCATTACCTTGCAATGGTATATATCAAACTATGATGGTTGTAGATAACTTTGGAAATAATGTGTTGCACATGGATTCTTCCAATGATTTGGATAAGGCATGCTTGTGGCATTGTCGTATTGGACATGTAAACAGGAAGCACATAGCCCAACTCCAAAAGGATGGAGTCTTGGAGTCATTCGACTTGAAGTCAGATGAAACTTGCGAATCTTGTTTACTTGGAAAGATGACCAAGTCAGCCTTCACTAGTTCTTGTGAAAGGGGTGAAGGTCTGTTGCATCTCATACACACTGATGTGTGTGGACCATTCACAACCGCCACAAGGGATGCTAATCGCTTCTATGTGACTTTCACTGATGATTACCGCAGATATGGCTATATCTACTTAATTAAACATAAGTCGAAAACTTTTGAAAATTTCAAGGAGTTTAAGCAAGTAGTAGAGAATAAATTGGGCAGGAAGATAAAGATGTTGTGACCCGATCGAGTAGGAGAGTATCTTAGTATCAAGTTCCTAGACTATCTTAAGAAATGTGGAATTTTTTCTCAATTGACGCCACCTAGGACACCACAGCCTAATGGTGTGGCTGAAAGGCGCAATCGAACCTTGGTAGACATGGTTCATTCCATGATGAGTCGAGCATTGTTACCTATCTCATTATGGGGGTATGCGTTAGAGACTGTCTCTGATATCCTTAATCTAGTCCCCACCAAAAAGGTTTCCAAAACACCTCACGAGATGTGGACAGAGAAGGTTCCCTCGTTAGACCATATCAAAGTTTGAGGTTGCGAGGCTTTTGTGAGACGTGAGACTCATGACAAGCTCGAACCTCGGAGTAAGCGATGTATTTTCATCGGCTACCCACAAAAGTCCTTTGGATATCTCTTTTATAGACCGAGTGACAATGTTGTCTTCATCGCGAGGAGAAGAGTCTTTCATGAGAGAGAACACATAGGCCAAGGAGACAGTGGGAGGAAAATTGACCTTGAAAAGCTTCAAGAGTCAAGCGGTGAAGGAACCTCAAACACTAGCAATCAACCTGAGGAGGAAACTCCTGTTGAACCAGTTGATGATTTCGTACCTCTGATGCATTCCAGTAGAGTTAGTGCTCCGCCTGTGTTATATGGTTTTCATATAACAGCTGAAGGTGATACATTTATCAGTGATAGCGCGCTGGTAAATTTGGATGAACCTAAAAATTAAAAGGAATCCATGGTAGGCCCCGAGTCTACAAAGTGGAAAGAGGCTACGGACAGCAAGATTCAGTCCATGTATGACAATCAAGTTTGGAACTTGGTTGACAATGTACTGGGTCGTAAGACAGTCGGGTACAAATGGATTTTCAAGAAGACTAGCATGTATGGGAAAGTACACACATATAAGGGGCGACTGGTTGCGAAGGGCTTCACTCAAACTCATGGAGTTGACTATGATGAGACCTTCTCACCAGTAGCGAAGATTAAATATATAAGGGTTATGCTAGCCATAGTTGCTTTTCATGACTATGAAATATGGAAAATGAATGTCAAAACCGCTTTCCTTAATGGAAAGTTGGCTTAATATGTTTACATGAGTCATCCAGATGGTTTTGTCAATGCAAAGTACCCTAATAGAGTGTGTAAGCTTGACAAATCCATTTATGGATTAAAAAAAGCATCTCGCAGATGGAATCTTTGTTTTGATTAGAATGTCAAATAGTTTGGATTTTTGAGAAGTGAGGACGAGTCTTGTGTATATGTCCAATCTAGTGGGAGTATAGTGAGCTTTATGGTATTGTATGCAGATGACATACTGCTCATAGGAAACGACATCCCAACCTTGCAGGAGGTTAAGTCCTAGCTTGGGAAGTGTTTCGCTATGAAGGACCTTAGGGAAGCTGCTTACATCCCAGGGATAAGGATATTAAGAAACATGAGTAAAACACTAATAGGACATAGTCAAAGTACCTACTTGGACAAGGTGTTGAAGCATTTCAACATGGAGAACTCCAAGAAAGGTGACTTACATATCCAAGGCAATGCTAAACTGAGTAAGACTTAGAGTCCGAGTATAGAGGCTGAGATAGCAGATATGAGTCGAATACCATATGCTTCCGTAGTTGGCTCGATCATGTATGTTATGACTTGTACTCGTCTTGATGTGGCCTTTGCTTTGAGCATGGTCAGCAACTATCAAAGGAATTCTAGTAAAGCTCATTGGATTGCGGTTAACAACATTCTTAAGTACATGCGGAGGACTAAGGATTGGGTCCTTACCCTTGGTGGGAGTGATGACTTGAGAGTGACAGGGTATAGTGACACCAACTTTCAAACCGACATAGATAATTTCCGCTCTCATTCGGGCTGGGTGTTTACCTTGAATGGAGGTGCAATAACGTGGAAAAGTTCCAAGCAGGAGACTGTAGTTGATTCAACGTGTGAATCAGAGTACATAGCAGCAAGCGAAAGCATCGAAGGAGGCGATATGGTTGAAAAACTTCATCAGAGACCTTGGAGTCATACCATCCATAAAGGAGCCTATGGAGATTTTATGCGATAATAAAGGGGTGGTTGCCTTAACCAAGGAACTGAGAGATCATGGTAGATCCAGACATATCAATAGAAAGTACCACTTTGTAAGACATCAAGTAGAAGAAGGATATCTCGTGGTAAATGGGATATCGTCAGAGGACAACCCAACAGATCCCCTTACGAAGGGACTAACTAGGGTTAAGCACTTGCAGCATGCAAGGGGCATTGGGCTAATGGATAATATTAGTTTTAGTGGTTAGATAAATAGAAACTCATAATAGCTAAATTGTAATTGACATTTGGTGATTAAATAAAAGGAGATTTATTTATAAGTAAAGTTACTGTCTTATGTCAATTATTTACTATTGCTTCACTTTGCATGTTTTGACTTCCAAAATAATAAGATTATTCAAACCATCCAAATTCGCTCATACTTTGGAAGTAGGTAATGAGACTAGATTGTCATGAGTTGGCTTGTAGAATGTCTAAGGCGTTAGACATAGCAAAAGTTTGCTACACCATTCATGAGTACTCCTGAAGTAAGATTTGAGTATTGGATTCAACCCACGCTCACCTGAATTACTTAATGGAATTTATCTCGAGTAGTTGTGAGACGATAATATCATATAATCTTCAAACCAAGATATATGAGTTGTTGACTACGAGTTGATTGTGTATTGATGGCATGAAAACTCATCAGTAACTTGAGGTTATAAAATGTTTCGTTGTGCATGATTTGATGAGTAGTTAGTATAAGCATATAATGTCGAAGTTTATCTGTTCCTTTTATCCTAAGAGGATTAAAAGCAATATCTTGGGTCCCTCGATGATTCTATTTTGACTATGTGTCGGGCCTGGTCAGAACTAAATTGATGTGATCAGTTATGTTCTATGTCAGACGAATCGAAAATCGGGAAACAAATTTCAGGACAATAAGTATGACTATGTTCAATGTATTTGTCCTCATAGATATCTTGAGAACAGAGGAATATATGATCCCTTATCTGAAGGACATGTCATTGACTAGGTCAGAGTTCAACAACAGCTTTTGAAAGCTACAATTGCTAAGCCGGATCCTAAATTCGCATTGTCAGTTATAGTTATTAGACTTATCCAAGTGGGAGACTGTTGGGTTTGGTGTCTAAGCCCATAACTATAACTGCGATGTACTTGACCCGATCGTAGCATGGTCATTTTGGGTTGCCTTTGCCAGTGCAATTTGATAGGATGGACTTTTGAGAATAAGGTTATTTATGATTTATTAATATATTAGAATTATAATATATTAATATGAAATCATATTAGATCAAGAATTAATTTGGAATTAATTTTGTGATCAAAAGATACTAATTAAATATATGGGGATTGATTGTGTAAATTAATGATTCTTATAGTGTGGGCTAATGATCCATGGTTATATGATTTCTCAGTTAATATATTATTCTTATAATATGTTAATAAATCATTCATCAACTTCTTTCTCATAATCCATCCTGTCAAGTTGCTATGGTGAAGGCAACCCAAAAGGACCATGCTACTATCGGGTCAACTACATACCAGTTATAGTTATGGGCTTAGACATCTAATCCAACATAAAGAGGCGACTAAACTTCCTCGTGAACTACTGGAGGAGCCAGGAGATGTTGCCGACCCTGACAAAGGCGTTGTCGGGAAGGAGCCTGAGGTTGGATTTCAAATTGTTTTTTATTTTCCTTCGCTTCCGGCGAAGGATAATGTTCTTGCAGGTTCCTCTTCTTCGCCCTTGGCGGCCCGTGGAGTCTACTTCCCCGAGTGGAGGCTCACTCAAGAGTTTCTTCTTATGCAACATCCTTTTGTGTATGAGTGGGGCCATCATGCTTTCCCTATGGCCACAATTGAAGCTCTGGAGCTGATTTCTAATTCTCACATGGCCAACAATCTTCAGTATGCGGTGACACAAGTCGCCCCTTGGAGAAACTTCATCCTAAACAACAATTTGGGATTTTCTACATAAATGCAATTATTAGATATTAAAGTGAGTTAAGATTATTGTCTAACATAATCTCTATAACTCTACACCTCTTAAACATAGACAGAACATTTCATCCTTAGTCTAATGAAAGTATTTAATCTACTTGTTTGGTTTGGAATATAATTCAATATATGTGTGTGTATGTTGCAGTGAGCATAACTCTAAAAATATTATAAAGTAAATAGTTCTTTTAAAAAAACATCATATAGCAGACTCCCAGGTCTGATTTTTTCTCTTCAAAAACATGTACTATCGACACTTAACCAGTGACCAGGTGACACTATCCCACTACAGAATATGAAGGCTACCTTGAACATCGTAAGACAAATCCAAGCGACCAGGTGATCCTGTGCCATGAGAACAACACAAATGACGAGTGAGTGTTTTTGATGGAATGAGTTGTGAACTGATTCCATAATCCTTAAATGTTTCAAGAAGGCTTGGTTAATAAAACTCATTTTCTTCATCACAATCAAAGGTTTAATGATGGTATCATTAAGTTGTATTTCAATCTTCACTATGAAACAATTTGAACAAATCAATTTTTTCAACAATAACGAATAAAAGTCGTCAGTGAAATTGTTGAAGTATCTATCGCCAAATCTATTCATGGATTGAAAAAATTACATACATCACAATGTATAATTCTTTGTCAAGCCTTTTGTTCTTTAACTACTATTATATAAAGACACTTGTGAATCATCTTCCCATATAAATAAGATTCACATATATCAAATGAATCAATCCCATTTGCCTTCAAAAATTCCATCCTTTTGAATTTGGTATACGTGTTTCATATTTATATAGTCATGATGATAATGAAATAGATAAATCTGAATCAAATATCATTTGATTTTATAAGCATTATCTTTAGAACTATTAATTTAATAAAAACTTATAGATTTACTTCATAAATAACATTATGAGAAAATACTCTCAACACATAATACATCGTTTTAGAACATGAATGTGAACATTCATTAAACAATAATTAAATCTAGATTTATTCATAAATTTCAACTGTTACATGTTACTATAAGATATGGACAAAACAATCTTCAACACAAAATACCACTTGTCTGTAATCAGTTGATTATTTTTTCCAAAAACATTAGCACATAATATCAATTATTTGTGTCACATGCAGTATAAAATACTCAAGTGAATGATGGAAGAATAAATAGTTCTATCATATAGATATCTGAGGTCCTGGTCATGCCAAACTTCCCACTAGTACAAAAATGACGTACGGTCACACTTTTCAAAAAACAGTTCATCACACTTTTTATTAAAAGTGTGGCCAAAGTTCACTAAAAAAATTTAGAGACAGTTTTTGGATACATTTAAATTAGTTTGTGTGGTCATTGCATAGATAATCAAAACTTTAACCACACTTAATTATACAAAATGTGACAATTATTAACCACACTCGAACACTGTGGCCATATGTCACTATCAACCATGTTTACGGATTGACATTATGATACTCGTTTTATAAGAGATAATAGGTAAATATATGGTTACATGAGGCAACTGTATATGTTTATGTATCATGGTGCCTATTTAGACATATGAAATCCAATATAGCTAACAGGTGATACATATGGCCACATTAAATATTTATGCGTCCATATGGTGGGGTTTACTAGTGACTTAGTAAAAACAAGAAAAAAAAAGTTACTTGTGGTGGTTTATGGTTATGTGTCTTTTATTATGTGTGTCGAATATGATGAATTGGCTTTGAAAAATAACAAATATTGTGATTGTAAGATGCATTTGGTTATGATTACAATTTTATGTGTGTCTATAAGTAAATCTAATTAGAAGAAATATAATGACCAATCAGTATAATTATAGTGTGGTCATTGAATGTGTGACTATAGTGATATAATGGTCATTCTTTTTGTACTAGTGTATATCTAAATTAAAAGAATAGTCTTCATAAAACCAAAATATGTTGTTGTAGGTATTTACTAGTGACTTATTAATATATGTTGTGCTTCGTCGCCTAAATCCTCAACAATAATAATATGTTGATAATATTATGGTCATGTGCCTTTTATTATGTGTGTAAAAAAAATGATAAATTGACTTTGAAAAAAACAAATATTGTGAATTTAAGTAACATTTGGTTATGGTTACAATTATTATGTGTGTCTATAATTAAATCTAATTATGTTAAAATATAATGTTTGATCAGTATAATTATAATATGGTCATTGAATATGTGACTATAATTATGTAATAGTCATTCTTTTTTACTAATTTATGTCGAAATTTAAAGAATAGTCTTTATCAAAATACCATTTGTTGACTAGTCAACCATTTGACCTATAAAGAGCCATTGACTCCTACCCACGCCACATAACTTATTATTAGACTTTGGGATAGTTTTTGCATAACTAAAAAATGTCATGATTTTCGTTTGAAGACTGTTGGAATTACCTACATCAAATGAGTTTTGGTTATAAATCAGTTTGACTTGTAGGACATATTTTGGTCATATTACAGTTGGAGTGATGTCAACATGTAAAAAACAAATGGTTAAAGTTGCATCTGAAAGGCTCCTTTAAGACGACCAAAATACCCTCTAGAAGGGGACATAAGTTGTTGCTATGGTACAAATTTCTGCATCCAGAATCCCCCAAAAAGGAAAAGACCATATCACCCTTTTAAAGTAAAATTGTCCCAGTTTTTTATTGTATTCCTTTTTAGAGCTAAAAATCCAAACCAAAACAGTTTCCCATAAAGAATACCAACAATAACATTCAACTTTAAAATGCCCCTTTTCGGCTTTTGATCACACAATTCGAAAAAAAAACAATGAAAAACTAAATGACTAAGTACATAAATTGTATTAAATATGAATTGGCAGCAATGTGTTGGAAACAGTACAATTAAAAGGATAGAAACATATACTAAAATATTATAATTATAATTAAACACCATTTTTTAAACTAAAAAAAAGGTAATAAGGGTAATATTGTCAATTTTGGGACAAAACATCATACGGAGTAGTTACTAGCACGCACATTGAAGCAAACTTCCAAGAAATATTTTGTTCTCTTTTATGGAAGTAACTATCCTTTTTTGAGCAGTCAAGAGCCAAACACAAAGTATTGCATGCATCTGTCAAGACCTGCATCGAAATGGTTTGTCTTTACCTTAAACATACTGAATGAGTAAAATATAATAATTTAAAATGACCATAATGGTATTTTTGACCAACATGATAAGTATAGACGAATATGGTTAATATGAGCAATTTGGTTCATTTTGTTCATATTGACAAAGTGATCATGTTGTACATATATATTGACCAAAACCAATAAAATGAATTTTTATATTGGAAACAACCATAAGGGTGTAGGAGGTTATATGTTTGTAGGTTGAAATTACATTCACATAACATACTACCTTGAATCATTTCACGATAAAACAGCATGATCAAGATTTGGCCTTTGCCTTCTACAAACAAAAGTAAAGACTATAATATGTTAAAAGGTGGAATAATAATATTGCCACAAATTTAATGCATGACATATTAAAGGTTGATATAAAGTATATGTAAATATTAGGATATTATTAAGAAACACATACCGTACATATAACAATACCCTGACAGTCATTCCGAAAGTAATCATTTTCCTTCTGTAAGTCAAGTGGGTCTACACATGGCAATATATTATCATTATGAGGAAAAACTATAACACTAAATTATTCATCGACATCCTCATACGCATCTCTGTAATTTTTGGGAGGTGTGTCAATGACAACATATATTTTTTGATGGAGTGGGTATGTCGCATAAAATACTTGTCGTGCTTGTGAGACCAATATGAAGGGATCACCTTGATGGCCTAATCTTTTTAGCTCAACTAGTGTGTACCTTAGTGTATCCATCTTGACCCCATGTTTATTGTCAACCCAATCACACATGAAAAGTGGAATTTATTTAAAATGATAATATAGTACCAATATCTCTTGTAAAACATCATATTAAGTGTTTTTGACATACGTTACAACTTCTTTACTAATATGTGCATCAATTGCAATGACACTAACCCCAATGTCATGGTAAATTTTCCTTCACGAGATTTTGTACAAAAAGTATAACCATTGATACCATATACATCGTATTTAATAGCTTTTTTCTTTGGTCCAGGTGAAATCCATCTCATTGTCTCTGTTACACTTTATTTGAAGACCCCTAGCTCCCTCTCTACCTGAATAGTATTAGAATACGAATTTAAGATATATAGAAATACATAGGGATTAACAAGAGTACATTAGAAAGTACATGCCATAGTACATTGCTATAACAACCACTCAATGGGTTAGAGTGCCACTTAGGACTGGTTATGCTCATCCCTAATAAATTAAAGGAAAAAAACAACATATATGAAAATAGTATACCTCTTGTCATAACCAATGAACAAATGTATTATTGTGCTCTTGTTGTAGCTGTGCTTTTGTTTAGTGGGGTGTTGATGTCGCAAAAAATCCATGTGTCGTGTGTACATATGTAAATGTTATTATGAGAAGAACACAATAACATAAAATAACAAAAAAAATTATATATATGTAAAAAAAAATTTACTTAATATACAAGAGTACTTCAGATGTATTTTGCAATAGAAAGAAATGTCCTTTGCTAAAGAGTGCTGGAGAAACTTCTACCAGTTTAGCAGCTGATAGAGGATTGTCATTCGTAGTACAACTAGTATCTTCACCATTCTGACTTCCACTTCTGTTATAATTGTTAGGTGGAATAACAACAATATCCATGTTTTTTTTAGGAATTTATTGAAAAACTCAATCATCTCTACTGCAACATTCTCTTCCACAATGTAGCCTTCTGGTCTATTTTTGTTTCGCACATGCTCCTTAATAACCTTCATACACCTTTCAAATGGGTAAATCCATCTAAAGAATATTGGACCACATAATTTTACTTCCCTAATAAGGTGAACGGTTAAATGAATCATCACATCAAAAAATTATGGTAGAATTGTTTCTCAAGAAGGCATAAGGTCACACATAACTCTTCTTGTAACTTATCAAGCTCATTCACTTTGATTTCTTTGCTACATATTGTTTTGAAAAAGAATCAAAACCTGGTAATAGCAACTCTAGTGGATGGATGCATAATAAACCGAATTCCTATAGGCAATTTTTTTTGCATGATCATGTGATAGTCATGTGACTTGATTCCGATTAACTTTCTATCCTTCAGACTTACCAAACTAGAAAAATTATAACAATACCCTTGTGGAAGCCTTAAGTGGTATAAAGTTTTTAAGAACTTGTCTTTTCCTCTTTTGTCAATGTGCAACCTGCTAGGGGGGTATGGTGTTGTTCCCGTCTTTCTTAGGATGCATCTCTGATTTTAACCCATAATACACCAAATCTAATCAAGCTTTATAACCATCTTTCATCTTCCATGCAATGTTCGAAATTGTTCTGACTAGACTCTCCACTATATTCTTTGTAATGCGCAGAAAATGTAAACAATATGGAATCAAACTATGTTGCCAGTAGCTAAGTCGTGTATACCATATATTAAATTTCTTCCAGTATGTTGTATCTTTTTGGCTAACATCTAAAGTAACCACTTGCTTTGTCTTTCTCCTTTTTGTTATCTTCCCACCTCTTCCAGTAGAAGCTTATTGGAATTCCGATTCCTTTCCCTTAGATACTTTTCCTTATTGATTAATTATAAATTTGACTTTTTTATATGTCCTCCTCATTCATAGGTACATGAGATAAAGAGAATAGGGGTGGCAACTCTCGACCCAACCCTAAAATAGATGAGTTTGGCTTGAGAATTTCGACCATCAACCCAACAACCCGTTTATTTCATTGGTTGGGTTGGGTTACCTGTTTGGGTTTGCAGGTCAACCTATATATATATATATATATATATATATATATATATATATATATATATATATATATATATATATTACATTTAAAAAATAGATATATTTTATTATTAATGAAATATGATTTCCTTCCATATTCGTAATACTTCAATTCATTGTATTCCTTCCGTATTCTTATGTGGCTAATATGTGTTTGCAGTTCCCTAATCAAAAAAGAAAAAAAAAACATGTCGTCATTTTTAGATACTCACGAGTCACGAACGAAGAACACATCCACTTTGTATGAATGTTTTCATTTTTCAGTTTTTATTTGGATTTTAATGACTTTATGAATTTATGGTGAAAACCTTTTTTTATGTTAAATACTTTAATCACTTTATGATTTTATGTTGAAAAAACCTTATTTTTTAAAATGCATTGCTTATTTATTAAACGGGTTATATGGGTGGGGTTCGACCCACTAATTTGTGAACCTGTAAACCCATATACTTAAACAGGTTATATGGGTTGGGTTGGGTTGAGGTTTCCAACCTACCAACTCGTGATCCACCAACCCGGCAACCCATATATTATATGGTTTAGGTGGAGTCTATGTTTTCTGACCCGCCAACCCATGACCCGGCAACCCGAACCCAACATGATTTCCAGGACTAGGTGAGAACTCTTGTTATCCATTTAATGCCTTCTTTTGTCTTCTGAACGGGTGGTCATATGGTAGATATCGTTTGTGACCAAGATAACTTTTCTTATTTGATTCATTTAATATAGTGTGTTTGTTCGCCACACACAACATAACCTTTGAACTCGCTGTAAGGGCAACCACATAATTTACCAATAGTAAGGTAATCATTAATCATGCATAACACAACTGCACATAGATTAATGTAACGCCTATTTCCTCAGGTACAATTTATATTTCAAAAGAATGTTTTTTTTTTAATTTTGGTCGCCCTATGAAGGGCATAAGAGAGCCATATGCAGGGCATAAGTCATTAAATCCACGAGGGGGCTTTATGCCCTACACAGTGTGTAGTTATATGTACGCAGTCTCTAAAACTCTAATTGAAGGTTGTGACCTTTATTTAAAGGCTTTAATCCCTAGAGACAACCTCCACCCTCATATGCACCAACATCGAAACCCTAGAAACCTTAAGAAGATTTTGAAGCTTTTGAGTGACTATTTGTGTCTTTTGTGAAGAAATAGGCCATTGAAGGAGTACTTAAGAGTCCATGGCTTGTAGACCTAGACTTTTCTCTTCTTCAACATTCTCTAGGAGGTATAAAGATTTCATCTTGTTGATTCCTCTTAATGGATTTAATTAGTTTATGGATTTTTATGTGCCCTTGTCCCTTAACCTTGGTCTTAATGAGTATGAGCTACTCTAGACCTCTTGAGTATCATTATGGTCATTTATGAGATTGTTGGATCATAAAAATGGGAGCTTGGTCACTCCTATCCATCCATGCAAGAGCTTTTGAGCATTGGAGAACATTTTGGACTTAGGGCTTGGTATTGTGCTCATTTAAGCCGTGCAAAGGCATAAAGACTAAGAGTTTATCACATAGAATGTTTATTAGGCTTAGATCTGAGAGTTGGATTGTTGGTATTTATGCATTAAGTACTTAATGAAAAGTTGGAAAATTTTGATGTTACACGGGGCGTAATCTAGGCTATGCATGTTGTAGCCTGATTGTGTCCCGTTTTTCATCATAAGGCTCAATGCTAGGCGTAGAGCATGGTACGACGGCGTAACTCCATAAGTTGGACTTTTGGTCAATATGGGTTTTAGGTCAAGTAGGTTGGATTCTATCCATGAAGGGTACAATGGTCTTTTACCCCAAATTTGGGTAGCTATGAACCAAGATCCTGAATTTGGATTAATATCTTAATTTCGATTAGGGTTTTATTTTGTATTTGTTTAGTGTGAGGAGTTACAGTATTGGAACCTCGGTGTGAGATTTGTCTGTCTTCAAATTGAGGTGAGTCTTCTCACTATACTCGTGGGTCGAATGCACTAATGTCGGCCCACTGAATTGTGCTATTTGTCTTTGTGACTCTTGCATGTTTATTCTAGGATGGGCCCACTTATATGTTGGGTTGGGCCTATTATTATGTATGTTGGACTGGGCCCATTTAAATGTTAGGTTGGTCCCATTATTATGTATGTTGGGTTGGGCGCATTTGTATCTTGGTTTGGACCCATTATTTATATCTTGGGATGGACCCAATTATGTGGTATGCGGTATTTTGGGGAAACTCAGTAAGCTTTGTGCTTACGGTTTTCTGGTTTAACATTTTCAAGTACTTCTAGTTCAAGAGGGAAGGGCCCGACGTGGTCGCATAGAATCCCTTGATTTTATTCCACATTGACATTTGGTTTTTACTCTAATGTTGAGAATATTTTATACTCTAGTTGATTGAAACAATTAGGTTGTATGTTTGGGCATTTGAAAAATGAAAATATTCGGACACACTCTCAAGTGTGTCTAAACTCAAACTGAGGATTTGATAATCATTTGAAAAAGAAATGAATTTTCTAAAAATATTTATATAAAAATCAGGGGTGTGATGCGTGCAATCAGCCGAGCTCAAGCCAGTGATTCCCAAAAAATCTACACCAAAGTATTATGATTAGTATGTGTAACATCACAAAAATATGACCCAAAAATTCATTTTCGATTAAAGTAAAAACAATATTCCAAAACAGTGTTCATACAACCCAATACAATAAGTATGTCAAATATCATAGAAATCAGAGTGTGTCCCATAAATAGAATCCATATGGTGTGTGCGATGCAGTCAACATGAGTTCTTCTCTTTGGAACCAGAAGTACCTGACACATAAACTATAAACCATAAGCACAAAGCTTAGTTAGTTCCCCAAGATACCACATACCAACATACATAGCATATAACAGGCCCCGTCCAATGAGTATAACGGGCCCCACCCATATACAAATCAAGTAGCAACTAATAACATACAGTATAATCATCGGCCCCGCCTTGGAAGCATACACGCACATACATATACTAGTGTCACACAGACAATGAGTATTCTAATAGATCATATCATCGGTCGGAATTGGTGCCCTCGACCCACTATACAGGGTGAGGAAACTCACCTCGAAAGCTGAACTATAGTTGAATAGGTCTCGGCTCCGAATATCAACTCTACGCAACACCTAAACAGTAACAATTCCTTAGATACAACTCAAAATACCTCCACACCCCCTTCTAGGTCAAACTTGGTCAAAGACAAAAGTCAAAGTTCAAGGTCAATAGCCCATGTTGGCCCAACACACTGTGTTTTCCTTTAACGATGTCTTGTTTCTCCTTTATCGACACAGGCAGGAAAATCCTAGACAACATGTTGTGTTACCTTGAAAGCATGTTGTGTTCCACGAGCTCCAACAAATTAATACATTAAGCTATTTTCTTCGACTCCTAGAGCTCAAAAGCTCAGATCTACACCCCATTTGAGACTTAGAAGGGTAAAGTTTTCAACTTTACCACTAAGGACTTCCAAAAAGGGTCCAAAACCCAATCATAAGACTTGAAAGATTAAAGTCTTAACCAATAAGCACTTAGACCATGAAGACAAATCCCTAGAACCTAGATCTGACTTCCTTGAGCCGGAAAACCACATAAAGTTGCTAACTTTACGTTCATGCATGCCTACAAGAAGCTCTTAAACTTAAAAAGGGACTTAGAACATGGATGGGACCAATTCTTCCCATAAAGCTTGCACTTTTATGCTCAAGGAGTTCAAGACAAGCTCAAATCTGAAATGACAAGCCCTCAAAACGAATTTACTCCATCATCAAACCAAAAAGGACCAGAAGCATGAATTAAGGAAATCTAAACATCTATAAGCCAAGGTTCAAACTTGATACCTCAAAGAGACCGCAATAAGCGGAGAGATTCTAGATCTATGACCTTCCTTCCAAGCTAAGCACCTTCAATCTTCAAAGCTCCCTTCAAAATGAGCAAGATAACCACAAGAATCCACTCAAGGCTCAAGAACACCACCAAGAAAGCTTAAGGGACGAATTAGGGTTTTAGTGGCACTTGAGGCTGGTAAAGAGACAATCCATTAGGGATTTAAGGAGGTTATATAGGATGCAACACCCTAAAATTAGGGTTTCCTTCCCATCCGCCAACACGCCATGTTGACACGCCACAACACGTTGTGTTGGTTCATTAAACACTACGGGCAAAAACTGTATCACCACGCCGTGTTGAGCCTTCAACATGCCGTGTTAAAAGATAATTCATGAATAAATTGGAAATAATTTCATACCTAGAATCGAGTGTTACAATTCTCCCCCACCTGAATCAGACTTCGTCCTCGAAATCCGCCACCTCAAATAACTCTAGGTAGGGCTCCCTCATCTCATCCTCTAGCTCCCAAGTCCATTTCGATCCCTTGCAGTGCTGCCACTACACCTTCACCAGCTAAACTACCTTGTTCCTCAAGGTTTTCTTCTTCCAATCCAAAACCGCCACCGGTTTCTCAATATAATTCAGGCGGTCATCCACCTGAATATCCTCAAATGGAAAAACTGCGGAATCATCCACTAGAAACTTTTGTAGCTGACAGACATGAAACATGATATGAATATGGTTGAGCTCAGATGGAAGATCTAGACGATATGCAACCCAGCCCACCCGAGCCAAAACCCTGAAGGGACCAATATACTTATGGCCCAGCTTGCCCCGCTTCCTGAGTCCGATGACACCTTTCCAAGGTGACACCTTCAGGAGAACCATATCACCCACCTGAAACTCCAAATCTTACAGCTGCCTGTCGGCATAACTCTTTTACCGACTCTGAGCTGTCTGGAGCCTGCTCCGAACCTGGTGAATCAGCTTAGTGCTCTTGAGTACCACCTCAGTACTTGATAAGTCTATTTTATTAATATACTAAATTGTCATAAATCTGTTGAATTGATGTATAATTGTCCAATAATGGCACTACTTTGATGAGTTGTTGAACTTCATATGTAGGTCATTATATACGACTAAAATTGGGTGGGAACTGCAATAAAAATGATCAAAATGAAGCTAACAAGCATGGGAGACGAATTGCTAAAGGAAAGAAGAAAAATGGTGCTGAAAATTTTGACCACTCTTCAATGTTTTGATCATACCTCAAGATCTCGAGCTCCAATTGACATGAATGAAGAAGTTCTGGAAATTAGACTAAATTTCCTACAACTTTCATGTTTTGCATTTTACTGATTCTACCGTTTTCATCACCAAAAAGGGGCAACAAAGATGAAGGAAGCCTTAGAGCGCGTTTAAGACGCCCCTAGGACGCCTAACTGTTTTAGGCTATTTTCAAGTGAAAATCAAGGACGACAGAAAGCCTATAAAATGCCAGAAAGGACGCCCGAGCATCCTACATGACGTCGACACAGAAAACAGCTCCGAAAATCAGTTTTTCAGCACTTATTTAAAGTAGAGTTAACCCTAATTGAAATTGAACTTCTCCCCTGCGATTTTGCCTAGTTTTGGAGGGTTATAAACAAATTCAAACCTTCTTCAAACACGTTCTTGATCATCAATTTTCGAATCAAATCCAATAAACCATCGAGTTCATAATCATTCAACATTTGAAGATCGTTCAACCGTTGGATCTACATCAATTCCATCAAGTTCCATAATTGATTACTTGTTATCCAAGGTTCCATTGTTCTATGATGTATCGATCATCAAACATCATTCTTTTTATGATTTTTAGTTTGTTTATGGATTTTATACCGGATTTCTTTGTTTTTATTCAAGTTGTATGCTTTTTTATTGTTATGAAAAGCTAAACCATTTATGGTGACTTCCGGGAATGTTTAGGATGATTTTATGAACGTGTTTTGATTATTACTTCTATTCCAATCAACTTTGGTTATTATAAGTTCTTAAATTTATGATTTCTATTAATGATAATTGAAGTTGGGTTTTATTCATGTGTTTAATTTTACAATTAAGATAGTTTATTGTCAATTCATTAATCGTGGCGAATTCATATAGTTTAGGAACTAAGTTGATCGGTTGAATCAACATATAATATTCCAAACTTGTGATTTTAAATGCTAAACATTGTAATTAGTAATTACAATACACAATATTGTCAAGCCACTCGTTGTTCCTAATCCATTTAGACATAGGAAGTAAGACAATTAGTAGGAATAACATATTGTGTGCCCAAAGTTATTTATTAAATGTTAATTGACCTTAGTTATGTTTTCATAATTAATTTGGAATTTAAGGGAAGATAAACATGTGAGTCTTAATCATCCAACACTGAACCTGAAGTAACCTTGTTTTCTCATTGGTAATCGTTTGCAATATAAAGTTTATAGTATTTTTTATTTAAACTTTAGTTTAAATATTTTTCGTGAAAATTGCAAGTATTAGTTCCTTTTCATTGGCTACTATAGCACAAATTTTGACCACAAACTCATCATGGATTCGATCCTTACTTACCCTAGCTATCTAGTGGTTTTGAGGTTATTTTTTATTGAGACAACGACCTGGATCAAAATTTGGCGCCGTTGCCAGGGAGATTGTGCACTTAAATTATTATGCTAATGTAGTCATTAATTTTTTTTGTTTTTGTGTAGGTACGCCGGTGTCTGCAAAGAAGACACAACATATATATTCTTGCTGATACTTATTCATGAATGGAGGAATATAATTACATCAATCAAGACACGTGGTGGGAGTATGGAAGTGTATGCCAATATCAATACTATAATGATTATCCATACGATGATTGATATAAAGATGATTGTTGGTGTACTGGCAATTCTGCTCAAAGCCAACACCATGAATCAACTTGTTTTCCGGAGGACCAAGAATCAAATGAATCTTCATTCAACAAGAATTTGGATCAAATGTTGGATATGTTGAATGAAACCTTCAACAAAGAGGAAGACAAATCCAATTCAATTTTAGTTATTGAAAAACAATTAGAACATATAGCTGAGCAACTAAATCAACAACCTTCAGACAGTCTTTCAGACACTAAGTTAGTGAATGAGGTAACTTTTCTATGTAGTGATAAATTATTTGATAACAAAGTGCATAAACTTACACCACCCAAACGTGAGGTTGTGGTGGAGGATTATGTAACTTTAAATGATAATGACACTGAAAGGATGTTTGACATCAAAGAAGCTGTAATTGAACTGGAAAAGTCTAACGAATATTTTCTTGAGTCGGAAACATCCAAAGTTGGGGAGGGGCTCGTGGAGGATAATACCACCTCTTACCCAACAACTTTTAAAAAACTGACCCACAACTTCTTCTGATGGATTCTAAAATATTGGACAAATACAAACAACCAAGTATAATCATTGATCGTCCTTTTTCGAAAACTATATATGCTCATATTAGTTGTCAGGAAGGTGCGATAAATGTGACCTTTGTAAGCCATAAAATGAGACTCCTATTATTTGGACCTACTAATGATCCTCCAGTCAGTGGCGACCTGTTTGTAATCAAGGCTATAGATGATTATGTCTACGAGCATACCGCAAATATGCTCTATGACACCACCCACGTTTTGGAGAAACCTTTACCTTGTCACATGTTAATAGAGTTGAATGAGATCAGGTGTCAAAAAGTGAAGAAAAAATTACGGACCATGAAACATGATGGCACGGTTGCCTACAAATCAAAGATGAAGATGTTTCATGATACCAAACATCAAGTCAAAAACTCCATTAATAAAAGCTATGCTTGGCTGTTCAAATCAAGGTTTAAGCGTCATCATGGAAAGATTAAATGCAAAATGTTTTATTTACATAAGGTCAAAGAATGCATTCCACATGATGTGATTCCTCAAAGTAAGGTGAACGACCTCATGACTGACTTTCAAGGAAGTCAACTAACATATGATCCTCCATAGACATCGACCGAGGTAACCTGTCCCGCTAATGACGTTAAACTTCGCAATTTTGGAACCTTGTGGGTGTGTTCACTGCAAACCTTCACGAGACTTCACTTGTCCACTAGGGCTAACAAGGGTTTAAAAGGCTTGTTGCACATGCCAAGTGCAATCCTGGACCCCGGCAAAATTGAGGGCTAGTTAGTGTGATTTATTTTTATTTGATTTGATTTGTGTGCTTGTAGTTTTTTTGTTTTGTTATTATTTTAGGAATTTATCTTTTGATGCATCGAGGACGATGCAAGACCTAAAGTTGGGGAGGGGTTTACACAAGAAGAAAATTGAAGACTGAAGAAAAAGTGACAAATTTAAAAAAAAAAAATCACAATTTTCGGTATTTATACGTACATAACGAAACATTATGAAAATGCCTCAAGTTAGTGAAGCTTTTCAAGAATCAAAACCTCCTCTACCACTGGTACCATCAGGTGTGTCGTCCTCCTCATTTGTATTATTTTTATTAGTTTTGATGATTTTTATTAGGTAATCATTTTGGGATAAATGAATGTTATCTTAATTTTTTATTATCTTATTTTCCCGAGTTGGTAATCGTGAAATCTGTGATGAATTAGTAGCTTCTCTACGTCTTGAATATAACTCATCAAGATGGGAAATGATAGGAATTTCATACATCGAGTCATAATTATTTGTCTAATATTTATTTTGTGGGTTGGTAAGCCTTTTGTTTAAAAAAATTATGAAAATCAAAGTTATTGTTATGTGAAATACCCAAGTGTTTGAAAAATACAGGTTTTTGGCTTGAGCCTACGATCTTTCAATTGAGGACCCAACCAAACAATATGTGTCATCACGCTCTGAGTACTTGGTCTTACTTACTCCTGCGCCTTTGGGTTGGGAGGGGACTAGTATTGTTTTCACACACCAAAAAGCATCATAATACATTGTAGAACTTCCAAGTATACATATTCAAGCTCAAGTCAAATACAAAAATGATCAAATCTGATGAAGCCATCGAAGAACTTGAAGAATGCACAATCAAGATGAATATGAAGAAAAGTTCAAGCTGAAGACATTGTGTGAAACAATATGTGACACACTCAATAGCGGGAGTGTATGGGTTGATCCATTAAGTGTTACCGACCGCGCTAACTATTTTAGTGAACCTTGAAAATAGGACTTTGACAATGAGTTCAACTGATTACTCATGAGGTTGATTATTGGAAAAGGTTCAAAAAGTAGAGGGTTTCAAACAACAAAGCACAATAAGCATAACATGTATTTTGTTTAAAAGTCCGGATAAGCAACTAATAATCCCCCTAGAATGATTGGTTTGGACTAATATCATGTTCCTTGTCTGGTTGTGGGCTTAAGGTAGAATCATTAATTCGACAGTCTATGTGATCCCATTTTGTGTATAATTTGCATGCATAAGGCAACCTACAATATTGGTAGAAGTTCCTTGTAGTGTAGGAGCAACTGAAATGAGGGTTCCTAAGAGAGTTTAGAAAATTTTGTAGCAAGATGTGTATGTTGGTTATCTTTGAGTTATTTGTTTTGCCATAGTGGAGTGACTTAGAGGATTTGGGATGACCCTTGAGGAAAGTACAAATAGGTATGGAATGTAGTATTAGGCCCGTACTACTGAAAGCACAAGAACTATACTCGATTCAAGGATGATCTCATAGATTCTAAGGAACTTGTGGTATAAGAGATTTCTCGAGTATTGTTTATGATCACTGTATGTTTGTACTTTAGTATGGTGACCACTCGAGGAGGAGGTTTTGATTCTGGTTCTGGCTCTGGTGCAGAACCAATTGATGAAAGGATGCAAGAGTTCATCACGTCGGAGGTTATTCATGGTATTATGGAGGCCACCTCTGTGATTTTTGGTACCATCAAGGAGGGGATTATAGGCTCTTGGATGAATGTCTCGGGGTGTTTCGGGCTAAGATTGCAATAGGACCGTTAGGGGCTCAAACTCCGTCTTTTCGGGAGTTCAAGGCTTGTAGAGCCCCAAAGTTCTTTGGGGCTAAGGACCTTATTGTTAGCCGTCGATGGATCGCTGACATGGAGAATGCTCAGCGAACGAGCTTTTTCCCCGAGGGGTCAAAGGTGGGGTTCGCATCATGCCTTCTGAGGGATCGAGTTCGTGACTGGTGAGAAGAGGTCAGTCACACTTTAGGATCTGCGGTCATGACAAGGATCCTGATGCATTATGCGTTTATATGCACCGGGACAAGGATCCCGATCATTATAACATAACTAAATTGCATATCATATCAATTATTTTTATTATGTGGTATGTATGTGATTAAAATGATAAGGATGATAGGAAAATATTGTAGACAAACGCAAGAATCATGAGGGATTAATTTTATCAAGGGAAGAAAAAGTATATTTGCGGTAATCTTCGATGCCACCAAGAACATCCTTACCAGAAATATGCTTTTCCTTGCTTCCAACGCCACTTACCAAATCATAATATAGATAAATATAAAACTAAATATGATATTCAAATATCGGCTACAGTTGCATTTAAAACTGCTTTTAATATATATATATATATATATATATATATATATATATATATATATATATATATATATATATATATATAATGTTAAATAAATCGAGTGAATTATAAATAAGCTTAAAAGCATTGACGTAATGGTTTGGTCGTTTAATCTTGTAGTCCAGATATATAATGATAAATTGTTCACTTGATGACCCAAAGTCATAATTGTTAGCAGATTTTTATTAATTATCTATCTTAATATTTAACTGTAAAACGTAGTTTCTGTGAATATGTTAATTAATTTTAACATTTTGGTTTTTTGGTACCACCACGTAAATACTTTCAATTTGTCTTTTTAAAATTACAAATTGAAAACATTGATTCTCCAGAAGATTGTTATCAGTGCATCTTATATTCTTATTACTACTTAATCTAAAATACTTCATAAAAAATATTTTTTCCCGATAACGTAAAAAATATTCTTATCATAGCAAATGCCAAAATATTTCATAAAAAATAATTTAAATAAATTATTAATAAAATCAATTGATTAAAAATGTTTTTTTCCCGATAACGTAGAAATTAAAAGTTGGAAAAAAAAAAAAAAAATTGTGTGGAATAAGAAGCACCAACCAAGGAGGCGCAATGTGACAGCTCAACCCTCCGCCAACTTCTTTAATTATATCTTTAATTCCAAAATTTTAGTTCTTTTCTTATTCAAATATAAACTTTTAATACTATTAAATAATGTATTTTCAATATTTTAAATTAATAAAATTAAATCAAATTAAAACTAGAAATTGCTAAAAATATTAATTTATGATATTTTACGTCAAAAGTATATAATAATTAAATTTGAATTTAAGCAAAGTAATTCGTTTTGAATTTATTTATCACTTTTTTTTTTGTTATTGAACAGAAGAAGTTTGTTCAAAATAATGTAAAATCATTTAGCTAGAATATTATAATTGTAAATTATCTGTTGACGACAGGTATTAAAAGGATGTCGTACGTATCATCAGTTTCCAATATTGTTTTATATATGAGGTTTGGTGGATATTTGAAAAAGAAAATATTTACATAAACTGGGCGAATACTTGTATAGCATAAATAAATTTATATATTTATTATTTTAAAGTTGTAAAGTTAAGATACAATTCGTAATCATAGAAGGAGACCGTGTTCTATAATTTTTCTATTCTAATAAATGATTTTTCTATTGAATATTTTTTGCTATATGATTTTTTCAAAATGCTTTTAATCTTAAAGTTAAATTATAAACTTACCATTAAGCGTATTCAATTCAAATTTGTTTCCAATGCCATTATTTTCGACCCTTTAGTATACCACCATATTACTTAAATCCTTTAAAATTAGCAAAGTAACGGTGGTTAGACAATTATCAATGCCTCTTTAGGTCATTTTCGTTTGTATTTGATAAGTTGTTCAAGTATTTTTGATATTTAATTTGTAGGGTTTTTTTACACGACAGATCTATTATTTTGATGATCAAAAACATAAACGTGGAAGCATAAACTTTTGATTTTTAATTTCAAATCTTATTAAAAAAAACTTAAAAATTAAAGAACGATTATATACCCGATTTCATTACAATCTTCAGATTTGAAGAACTAGGGTTGGGTTTTCCAATTGATCTCGAGAGCTCTCTCTAAAATCCATCAGCAAATCCTAAACGAATTTACATGTGCATTTCATGTCTTGATCTACTCCTCATCACGTGTATATATAGATAGATATATACTCTAATGTGACAGATGGAAGGGATCTTAAGGATCTTGAGTTAAACCGGGAATTCAACCCATAAGATAATTAATATTATATAAATCGATTCATCAAAAATTTATATTCTTACCATAATAACTGGATTTAATGATAACATTACATATATGATGTGGTCTCATAATTATCTAACAATCTCCAACTGGACCATGAACATATAAATGTACGTATAACTGTATAAGCGCTTTAATGAATGTTATCATAATAATGGTACCCTTAAACAATCTCGTCCACTAATCATAAGAGTATAGGATCAAAGCGATCTTCATTACAATTCACGTAACTAAACCTATAAATGGTCATATATACATATATCACTAACGACATAGATTAAACATGATGTGTGGTTTTAAAATATAAATAGATTTCCAACGAGTTCCTATTTAACTTGAAGTGAGATCAAACTTCAAATAAGTGCAGCTAATAATAGAGTTAAACGAATTTTTAATTATGTACAGAAAAACATAATTGTTCTTAAACAAAACATGAAGCACCATAAAACTCTCACTAAAACCAAATATCACACCAACTTGTGCAGTATAGTCATGAACGACCTAGGGATGTAATCCCTTTATGAGTGGATCCGCTTTCATGGAGTTTGTTCATATGTGCTATATATATATATATATATATATATATATATATATATATATATATATATATATATATATATATATATTAGTTTTTCACTATTGTGTTAACAGAAGGAAACTTGATGTTAATATGTTTTGACTTAATAGAACTTCTATTGTTGGAATATAACATTGTTGGCTTATTATCACAACTTTAATGGTCTTTCAATACCAATAGTGTGTAGCCTTGTGACAAATTTCGGCAACCATATTTCATGCTACAAATTATGTTGCCATTATGGAAGAAGCTATCGAAGTCTATTCCATGAAATGGCTCATCATGCTAAAATGTAAAAGTATCCCGATGCGGATTGGTAACCATTTTGGCATCTGATAAAATCAAATTATTAATCAAAATGTTCTCCAAAACATCTGATTTCCTATAGTTGAGCATATAGCCTATTGTTATATATAGATATCTCAAAATGTAACACACCGAGTTCAGAGGTGCAAGTTCAGGGTTTTTGGTGTAAATAAGGAAGGTCGACTCGGCGAGTCGATGGATAGACTCGGCGAGTTGAGTCGCGATTCTGGTCAAGTGTTAAGTGACCAACTCGGCGAGTCGGCGGCTGGACTCGGCGAGTTGGTGCTGAAAGGAGAAAAACCCTAATCCGGGGTTTGTGCCCTATATAAAGCACATTATAACCACCCCAAGCCTCTTTGTTACCCATTTGAGATCCAGAAACCCTCATCTCGTGTGTGACTCCATTTTTGAGAAGATTGAAGCTTTGAAGAAGGAATTGGTGAAGAGAAAGTTGGAGGAAGTTGAGGATAGCATCAAGAGAGCTTGTGGATCTGAAGTCTACATCATTTTAGACTCATCTCTAAGGTAATAGGGTCTTACCTTAAGCTATTTCCTTGTTATTTCATCCATGGTGTATGATTTGGGGTTCTTTAGCATGGTTGGGATCTATTTCGGGTATAGAGACTAGATCTGAGGTTACAACTTCAGATCTAGGTTGGTTTGGAGCCATGTGATCAGAAAGTGATAGCTTTGGGGTGTGATTGAGAGTGTCCTTGCCTTAAACCTTCATTTTTAGCTTGTTGGAGCTTGTTGAGCCTTGCATGCACATAAAGTTGGAAACTTTACGTGTGAATCTGGCCCTAGGAGTCCAGATCTATGTATTGGAAGCATTGGAATGGCCTGAAATCATCTGGATGAAGATGTCACGTCTAGACTCGGCGACTCACACGGGTGCACTCGACGAGTTGTATGAATACGTGCATGGACTCGGCGAGTTAGAAGAACAACTCGGCGAGTCTATTCTTGGACTCGGCGATTCTGGTCGTGAAGTCCTAACCTTTTTGGTTGAGCTGTGAATCAGTGAGTCGATGGACGACTCATTGAGTTGAGCAGGAAGTGACTTAGAGTTTGTTGGACTCGGCGAGTCTTGGGGCGACTCGGCGAGTTGAGTCATGGATTGGGAGTTTCTGCGTATAGGGACTCGACGAGTCAGCGGGTTGACTCGGCGAGTAGAGTCAGTCAGAAAGGTTGAATTTGACTAAGGACTTTGACTTTGACCAATGGTTGACCAGTTGACTTCCAGGGGTATTTTGGTAATTATTGATATTTATTGAGTTCAGTCGTTTGGTATTGATCAGTGGTGGAGTTCGTGTCGGAGGTTGGAGCAACGTGATCTTATCTTTTCAATCAGCAGTTGCGAGGTGAGTTATCCTCATTATATCAACAGGGTCTAAGGCACCAAGGTCGGCCCTTTATCGGATGGAAATTCGGGTAGCTGTTACGTTATTGCTTTGCTATATGTTCGCATCCTAGTAGTTAGGATGGTGTATGTGAGAGACCTGGTTAAGGTCGGAATCCTGGTATATATAGGATGATATTATGTTAGTGACCGGTTAGGTCGGTAACCTGGTTAGAGTATTCTATGTATGTGATCTACAATATCGGCTGGTTAGTGATGAATTGCTATATGATTATATGTTTATGTGCACATGGTTGGTTGATTGGGGTTGGGTTGAGGCGGGTCCTGCTTTGTGCTGTAGACCAACATACCCAGGGCGGACCGGATATTCCGAAGGCCCAGCGAGCGGTCCGGACTGAAGGCCCGGTGCGGGCAGACCAGTCATACTGAAGACTCAGAGAGTGGACCAGGTGGGTTGAAGGCCCGGTGCGGGCGGACCAACCACACTGCAGACTCGATGTATATGACTAGACTCGGAGGGTGGTGTTGGATTAATGTCTAAATCCATAACTATATTTGGTATGTACTTGACCCGACCCGGCATGGTTTATTTGGGTTGCACTTCACCGACACAATTTATATGGATAATCTTTTGAGAATAGTATGTTTATGATTAATATTAATATATTATAAGTTCTAATATATTAATATGGAATCATATTATTTAATTAGTATTGATCAAGAATTAATTTATAATTAATTAAGTGATCAAAAGAAACTAATTAAATATGGACTCTTATATATATGGAATGGGCCAAGTTCATTTAGGTTGGGCTAAGCTTTCATGGATAGTCCATGGAGTGTTTAACCCATGGATCCTAGGAAATGAAAGGTCATGGGTATTAGGGTTTAACCCTAATCCTCCACACTATATAAAGATGTCCTTGGTTGGTGAAATTGGCACTAGTGTGGTACACTAAGAAGGGCTAGCCAATTTCACTAGAGAGAACCAAGTATCCATATTCTCTAAAGTCTTCCAAGGTGTTTTGGTGATTTGTGATTCCATTTGAGGCTTCCACACTATTGGGGCTAAGCTCTTAAAGCTTGAAGACATCAAGCTACATCAAAAGGTATGTCATCTAACTAGTACTTTGTAGAATAAGAACTTCATAACATGCTAGTTAGGATTAAAGCCTTGGAAAGTTCTTATTTGCATGTATTATAGAGAAAACATAGATCCAAGGTTTATAGGGTTTCATGTACACCATAGGAGTGTTAGAATGCTCAAAACCCAACAGGTGGACCAGGTGGACTGAACGCCCGATGCGACGGACCAGTCACACAGTAGACCCGAAGTGCATGGATGTTCTGTTATGTTATGATATATTATGTGTATGGTATATGTGGTTGGTATTTTGGGGGTATCTCACTAAGCTTTCGGGCTTACAGTTGTGGTTTAATGTTTTAGGTACTTCAGGAGACCGTGGCAAGGCAAAGGCGTGCTCGTACCGCTCCTCATGTTTTATGTGTTTATGATGTGATTTTGGAAATACTCTGATAATAAATGTATTGAAAACCTTTTTGTAATAACTTAATGAAATTTGGTTGTTTTTGAAAAGTTTAAATTGGTTGGAATTTTTAGAGCGTTACACAAAATCTGGCTTCTTTCTTATGATCCAAACTTGGGTTGTGTAGATATCTGCCCAAAACCAGAAAAATAAATTTACTCCCACTTAATATGTGGTACACAAAATCATCTATTGTAGTTACCTCAAAACCAAAAGAGATAATAAATTGATGAAAAATGTGGTACCACGCATAGGATATTCAAAGTTGAGGTTGTTGAGTTTGTGTATTCTAAATAGGAGATTGAATAAGATTGTTGATAACTGATTCATAATTTGCATACTATCGAAACCAATAATATGAATCAATATTGATTCCTCCTTAAGGACAATGCTGTAACCTTGTGTAACGCCTGGATCCCGGTATGTATTTTAAATCAAATTATTCATTTTTGCAAAGGAACTCGACGAGTTGGAGGCCCCAAACTCGTCGAGTAGGAATGGAATTTGGACGCGGGACTTGAAGTCTACTCGACGAGTTGAGAGCCTCAACATGGCGAGTGGGCTGCCAGAGTGAAATCTTAATTTTCAGGGTTTTGCACCCTATTTAAAAACATTAACCTCCAAAGGCTGGCCTCATTTGTAGCCTCCATCAACCCAAACCCTAACTACGAAACTCTAATCCACTTTTGAGTGTTTTTGAGCCATTGCTGTGTGTTCTTTGTGATTTTGAAGCTTGAGACGGAAGGAGAAGCTTGGGGATTCAAGAGGAAGATAGTAGATCCGGAGTTTGAGCTGCATTTCTGAATCATTTGAGGTATAAAGTCGATACCTTGGCTTTCTATTACTTAGATCTTCATTTAGGGTAGTATGTTGTCACTTTTGGGCCATATTGAAGTCATTTTCAGGATTGAGAGTATTACAAAGTTGTGAATTCAGATCTAGGCACTCATGAGCTTATGAGGCTTAAATTTTCCAGCTTTATCCAGCCTTAGCCTTTCCCCATGCCCTAGACCTCTTATATAGCTTGGTTTTGGTGTTTCTAGCTTCATGACACCATGCATGAACGAAAAGTTAGCAACTTTATGTGGTAACTTAGTCCTAGGGGAATAGATCTATGGGTTGGAAGCATTGAACTTGACTGGAAGTGACTGAATGGATTTAGGCTAAGGGGGAATCAATGAGTTGTTCATCCAACTCAGCGAGTTGGGTCATGGTCCCCCAACATTTTCTTTTACTGAGCAAACTCGTTGAGTCTAGGAGATGACTCGGCGAGTTGGCCATGGATTTTGGGTTTTGAAGATTGAAGAACTCGACCAGTTCAAGGAGGAACTCGACGAGTTATAAGTGAAATGTCCCGACTCTATTATGAGGAGGAACACGATGAGTTCATGAAAGAACTCGACGAGTTGGATCGAGATTTCCAATTGATGGACCAACTCAGCGAGTTGACTTTAACCAGGATGTTAACTTTGACTTTGACCATTGACCGACGTTGACCCTTAGAGGGGTTATGAGTATGAAAAGGGTAATTAAAGGAAATGCTTATATGTAGGAGTCTAAGAGGGATTGATTTTAGAGCAAGAGCCTTTGCAGCTATTTCCTAGTTATCGAGGTGAGTTACCTTCCAGTAGAAGTGGGTCGATGGCACCAATTCCGGACCACTAGTAGTTGGTTATAGTTGAGAATATTGTCTTTTTGATAATTGTATGGTATGCCACTATCTGTTATGCATTATGTGCTGCTATGCTATGATATTATGTGATAGTGATACGAGGTAGGTTAGACCCTATACCCATTTGAGATAAACCGGAAGGTAAGTCAGGCACTCAAATATGTCTGACAGAATGTTATGCTATGTTATTATGTGGTAGTGGTAGGGGTGAAATAGTCCCCGTAACCGGTTGAAATAAACCGGAGGGTAGGTCGGGCAGCCAGATATGCCTGGCAGGGTAGGTCGAGCACCCATATATGTTTGATAGGGGTATGCCTGACAAGGGTATGTTGAGCACCTAGATATGCTCAGCAGGGTAGGTCGGACACCCAGATATGTCTGGCAGTATGTTTATTGTATGGTATGTGGTATGATGGGGGGACTCACTAAGTTTTGTGTTTACGGTTTTCAGTTTTGGATTCAAGTACTTCCTCTTCAAAGGGAAAGGAGTCGGTATGACTGCAGCGCATCACACTAGGATTTCCGCACATGAGATCTATGAGATTTATACCCTGATATTATTTTGTCATGACATTTTTTGATTATGGATACATTGGTTTTCATATGAGTTAGTACTATGATGTTTTCAGACAAAAGGTTTTATAAATATTAAATTAAAAATGAAATTTTTGGTCGTAAATTTTGGGATGTTACAAGTTGGTATCAGAAGCTTGGTTTAAGGGATTCAGACACACCTTCGGGGGTGTCTGGACTCAAATCAAGGGCTTGAAAGATTTTTACAAGAAAATAGTTTTTCTAGAAATTAAAATAAAGAGTTTTGAGAAAGAACAAGGTGTGTGATACGTGCAATCGGCCGAGCTCAAGTAAGTTTTCCCCAAGATACCTATACATGTTTGTTGTGATATATGATATGATTATGAGAACTACATGCTAGATTAGGGATGAAGATCTAGGAAGGATGCCTTATATGCCTACTATATGTGTGTAATAATTCCATGCTAGCTTAGGGCTAAGGATCTAGGAAGATGCCTAATGTGCTAGCTATATGTGCTTATTGAATTACATGATAGAACTGATTAGTCAGTGATATGATGGCCTGAATAGGATATGATTGGTTGTGTTAATCCATGCACGAATGTTGCTTGCTTTGTGCTTTTAGGAGTTCTAGTTATCTTTAACTAATTAGTAAATGAACACGTTAAGTTACATATTACGAGGACTAAATAATTTTAGAAGGTTAGGTCTAGCCCTCTTTCGCAACTCTTGTTTGAGTCAAAAGGTTGTAAGGTAGGACCTCTCATTCGAAGAATTATCTGGTCTCAGTGATATGTAATGGTATTCGCATGCTAGTTAGGTAAAGGTAGCATGGATTTCTTATGTAACTGATGGCGGAGAGTAGGTCGGAGAATTATGCTAGGGTAAGCCTAGGATGAGATTAGTGCAGCGAGCTGTAGTAGTGAAAGGGACTTAGTGAAGTCAAGGCAATCCTTGAGGAAAGTACAGATAGACGTGGAAGCTAGTATGGGCCCATACTACTGAAAGCACAGGATCCGTACTCGAGTCAAGGAGGGCTGAGATAGAACCAAGGAACTTGTAGAGTGTGTAAGACCTATCGAGGTTATGTATGACCCTGAAGATTATGTGTTTTGTTTCAGAATGGTGGTGACACATCACGGAGCAAGAGGTTCAGGGTCAGGGTCAGGTTCAGGTTCAGGTTCAGGTTCAGGTTCAGGTTCGGGTGCAGGTTCCGAGCCGATTAATGACGAGTTACGCGAGTTCATCACATCTGAGATTACGAGAGGCGTCCTTGAGGCGACCCTAGTGATTTTCAGGTCGATCAAGGAAGGATCATAGAGTTGATGGAGGATCGCCTCCGGGCACTCCGGAGTGACATGGCGTCCAACCAGTCAGGGATGCGCACACTCTCCTTCAAGAACTTTAGGGGATGTGGTGCGCTAGACTTACACGGGGTGAAGGACCCCATTGTGTCTAGTAGATGGATAGCAGACATCGAGTCTGCACAGTTGACGAGCTTCCGCCCTATGGGGTCGAAGGTCCGGTATGTTGTGGGTTGTTTGAGATACAAAGCTAAAAACTGGTGGGAGGCTGTCAGTGATTCGTTGGGAGCCCCAACCATTGAGCTATGACCTAGTCAGACTTTGTGACCAGGTTTAGGGCTGAGTTTACGCCAGCTGTAGAGATTTAGCAACTAGCCAGGGAGTTTCTTGATATGAGACAGAAGACTGAGTCGGTGGTGGAGATTACTGCCATGCTCAATGAGAGGGTCTTATTGGTGCCTCAGTATGCAGAGGATGAGGAGATGAGGAAGACCTGGTACCACAACATGTTGAGAGCTGACATCCGAAAACATGTCAGCTACTCGGCATGCTCGACCTTGGATGACATGATACCCAGGGAGAGGGATAGGGAGATTGACATAGAGCACCTCAGGAAGAGGAAGGTGGAGATAGGGCAGACGACTGGAGTTTCTGGGAAGAAACCCAAGGGATTCGACTCGAGGTCGAAAGTCCAGCAAGGCTGGAGCCGCTGAGGGAAATGCGGCAAGCCACATGAGGGAGTTTGTAGGGATAGGGGATTAGGCTACTTAAAGTGCGGCAAGACTGGACACTTTAGCAAGGATTGTACAGCTAGGGGTGAGCGCGGTGCGGTTCGGTGCAGTTATTAGCCAAAAACTCACCACTAACCGCAAATGCGGTTAATCCGTTTTCACAACCGCTTGGTACGATTATTTTTGCGGTGCGGTTAGGCGGTTATTTTTGCGGTGCGGTTTTGTTTTTCATGTGTTGTGGTTATTAACCACATGGATTTGGTGTGGTTTTTAACCATAGTTTAGAGCTCAAACGGTTTTAAGAGTTCAAGCATATCACTTGTAATAATAATAAAAACCATAATGTATAAGACAATTAACTTAAATCACAAACAATTAATATCTTAAAAACGTCAAATCAATAGTAATTAACAATAAATTTCTTAAAATTGTCTAATTTCACCATTTTTCAAAGTTAAACATAACAAAAAACCATACTTTTGTATTCTAGTATTTTATTCATCTTTCATTCATGAAACTTGTCTTATTTTTAATATTTAATATATTAATAATTAATAAAAAAAAGTTGTATATAATATATGCGGTGCGGTGCGGTTTTTTTTTATGGTTTTTGAAAACTAATAACCGCACCGCACCGCAAATTTGCGGATTTTGAAAAACAGAAAACCTCACCATCGGTTTTTATTACGGTTAATTTTAGTTGCAGTGCGGTTTTTGCTCACCCCTATGTACAACCCCTACCCCCACTATTCAGACATCGGACCTGATTTGCTTTCATTGCAATCAGAGGGGCCATAATTTATACTCGAGACAAGGATGGTTTTGGAGATTCTAAGGAGACCGGTATGGTAGGAGTTTCCTCGACTTTTATGCTAATAGTTTCTATGTTATTTTTCAGTTTGAGTATGGTGGTGATCATTCGAGGAGGAGGTTCTAGTTTAGGCTCTGGTTCTGGTTCTGGCTCGGGCACAGAGCCGATTGATGAGAGGCTATGTGAGTTCATTGTGGCTGAGATTACTTGCGGTATCTTGGATAAGTTTCAAAATTTTGAAAATGATTTTAGACTGAATTTTTTCTGGTTTAAACTGAGTTAAAAAAAGTTATGATGTTGGGTATTTTGAGTTGAATCGGTCTGAGTATGACGAATTTGGATTGAGTTTGATTAATATCCGACTCTTTTGGTCGAGTTGGCCAAACTCTCATTGGTTAGAGTTCGAGTCCAAATAACTTGTCGGGTGCTTGAGTTGGCCAAGTTTTACAAACCTATAACTAATACAATTTTAAGTTTAATCCTTATAAAAGATGAATTTGTTATCATATGTTCTACATAATGATAATATTTTAGATAAACTTTTGATTAAGTATAGAATTATTATTTAATAGATAAAAATCACGACTTATTTATTTTTTACAATTTATATTTCTTTCTATTTTAACAACATAACTACAACTCTAAGTTTCGACTTTATCATAGTTCAATATAATGATAATAGTAAAAATCAAATTTTTTTGTATTTTGTTATAAAACTAATATTTAATTGTTAATAACAATAATTTAGTTATTTTTAATATAAAATATTTTTTTCTATTTTAACTAGATAAAAAAATACTTTATATCGGGAATTTCCCTGGTTAATATATATTGAATGGTAAAAAAGCTATGTAGCCCAATGATATTAAATAATCAATTTAAAAAAATATATAATAATATTTTATAAAAAAAATAAAAACTTATATTGTAAATGCTCTTAGATAGCCCACTATACAAATAATAATAAAAAAAAAACCGAACATTTTTATGTTTTCTTTTAAGTTTCAAGTTTTATTTTCGTAAACATTGTTTTAAATCACAAGGTGGTTTATACATTTCCAATTAATTATTGAAAGTATTACTTGATCATGATTCAAACAAGTATACCAACATATTTTGTCATTTTTTATTTTATGACCTTATATTTTAACGTAATAGAAATTTATTTGTGATTTTCTAGCAAAACAATAATTTTTTACAGGAAGAACTTTTAACCTTTTAACCATTTAGCATATATTTTTCAAACTATTTCAAATATTAATTATACTTAACAATCATATATTTACTGACATACATTTATTATTATATACAATGATGGCTTGCAAATTTATAATTAGAGATTACATTTTTATCATTTAGCTTATTTAATATTTTTTTTTCGATTTAAATTTATATTGCATTGTATAAAATATATTTTTTATCAAATATATATATATATATATATATATATATATATATATATATAAATTTGTCACGAATCATTATTAACTTATAACAAAATTCTATCTTTTTAAAGTTATAATTTTTTTTTCCATATTTTTGATTAAGCATTACAATTTAAATTATCAATAATGTTTTCTCTTTTAAACCGGAATTGCCATTGGTATTAGCAGAAAATATATTTTAGCACAACGAACCTTCCAAAATTTAAACTTCTATGATTTAGAATGAGGCCATTTTCTTATTAAATGCTTAATCCCACCATGGTTAAAAATTACTAAATGAAAGATCTCAAAATGATTTTGGATACCAATTATCCCTGATATGCTCCCAAAGGAAGACAGATGGATACATGTTCGTCGGAAAGAAAAAACTCTAGCACAGAAGGTGGCCATGGATGATGAACTAGTGTCTTCGTCACGAATATTCCGAACAAAGTCAAAAAGGCGGAGTTTGGAAGGATTTTTCTCACGATATGGCAAACTAATGGATGTTTATTTTGGGGATAGAAAAGGAAAGAACGGTAAAAACTACGGCTTCATCCGATTTGTCGACGTTCTTGATGCTAAGGACATGGAAACCAGAATAAATAGGGAGAAATGCATAAACAACATCCTAGAGGTGAACATCGTGAGACATGGAAGGAAAGCCCATCAAATCAGGCCAATGCACAAATGGTTCGTTCCTCCCATCCAGAACTTCACCACCAATGACGAATTTGTAGACAAAAGATCATATGCAGAAGTCACCGGTAACAAAAAAAAAATCAATACTCGAACCAGGCTCGTCAAACACCCACCTTCCAACAAACCAACAAGGAATGTAAGATCCTACTACAACCAGATGATCACATGAAGAGATGGATCCAAAAGACCACAATGATTGGGGAGGTTTTCTCATTACAATACCTTGGGCACTTGTCTGCCTTGTTATCAATTCATAGTGATAAAGTTGCTGATGTAAAAATCCAGGAGGTATAAAAGCCCTTCACAGTTTCGATAGCATACTGGTTGCTAATGAATTCCTCTAAAACAAAAAGAACCAGGCGAATACCTTCAAATGCCTCTAATTGGAAGAACACCAAGGCTATCGGTTCGAACGTATTGCATGGATTCGTATCATTAGACTTTCGTTAAAATATTGGTGTGACTCTAAATTCACAACAATCATGAAAGATCATAGTACCATTTAATGACATCAACGAAAGAGGTGATCTATCGTGTGTAGAACTCGGAATTCTCACAGCATGGAGGAAGAAACTCAATGAATAATTGGTTCTCAACTTGGTGGAAGGTCCCATAATGATGGGAATCATCGAATACGAAGACGAGGCATGGTTTCCTTTCAAATTCGACACTGAAAAGCAACCATATGAAGAAGACTATGATGATTTTGAGGATGATGATAATGATGCAAGATTGTAAATGGAAGAGGAAGGCGAGCAAACAGACACAAGTATCTGTTGGATTAGGTGTCTAAGCCCATAACTATTTTGATATGTACTTGACCCGATTGTAAGCATGGTCCTTTTGGGTTGCCTTCACCATAACAACTGATAGGATGAACTAAGGAGAAAAAAGATTAATTATGATTTATTAATATATTATATGAATAATATATTAAAAGAGAAATCATATTGTTTAATTAATATTAGTCAAGAATTAATAAGAATTAATTTTGTGGCTAAAAGATATTAATTAAATAAATGGGACTGATATTGCAATTATATGATAGTTGCAATTGGGCTATGGATTCCTAATGGAAAGGGGATTGGACGAAATCTATGGGAAGCCCATATGGATTTCGTCCAAGGGATTTCTAAGGGAACTTCATGGGTTGCTTAAGGCCTGAGCAGAAAATTAGGGTTTCACCTGAAACCGTAGCAGCCCACACAAGTATATAAAGACCCCTAAGGCTCTCAAAAACGTGGCTAAGTGATCTCTAAGGGTTCTTAGACGTTTTTGGTGCTTCTCCTCCCACTCCTAAGTCATCTTGTTGCTCATGGGGTTTGTGACTCCATTAGAGGTGCAACATTTGAGGCACTAGGCTTTCAAAAGTCAAGATCAAGAGGAATTGAGATTGATATTGCTACATAACAATCAAGGTAAGATCTAAACCCTTTTATTATGATAATATTGATTATTATACGCTAGATCTAGGGTTTATGAGCTTTGGATGATTATTGCATGTTCATTAGACAAACTAGATCCAAAGATTTAGGATTTGCATATACACCATACGATTGATGTAGTGCTCATAACCCATCAGTGGTATCCGAGCTAAGGTTGTTTGTTTGATGTATGTGATGCTTTACATGATTATTCAAAGCTGGAAATCAAAAAAATTTTGGATTGGGAGGCTAGAATCGCCAAGTTCACTGGCAACTCGACGAGCCCAATGTTGGCTCGACGAGTCGGAGTATCAGATGCCAAAATTTTCAGGTTTTTGACCTATTTTGTTGTGGGATAATTACCAAAACATTTTTAATTGATAAAAATCTGATTTTTATTAATTTGGAGTAATTATCCTGGCCAAAATAGAATATAATTGTCAATTAATTAGATAATCATTACCATATATGATAAACTTGATTTATTTGAATTATTTGATTGGATTATCTTGCCATAAAATTGAATTAGGTCAAATTTAGATAATTACCAATTATTTGATTATTAAATTATTTTTAATTTGATCCAGATAGTTTTTAAAGGTTTCAAAACTTTCCCTCAAGTTTTGGAATTTTAAATTTTTGATTGAAAGGTTAATTTTGAAATGTTTAAATTCTAAACCCTAAGGTTTTGAAAAGTTTCAAAAACTTGCCCTCAAGTTTTGAAATTTAAAATTTGATTAAAAATTTAATTTTGAAATACTAAATTCTAAAACCCAAGTACTTTAAAAAGTTCAAATTACACCTTTATGGTTTTATTAAGTTAATTAAGTGTATAATTAAAAGAGAGTTAATAAATCCACAATGATATGGTTTATATTTAATTAAATTAAAAGTATAATTTATTAAATTAAACCACCTAGTATTTTAAAAGTGTAAAATACACCCTTATACTATATAAAATTAAAAGTATGATATTATATATGTATAAGTAAAGAGTCACTCTTGCCGTTAGTAGGCCTCATTCATGAAGCTGGTCTCTAAGGGGTGTTTAAGGAAATTGCCTAAATGGCGATCGAATGGGTATCCACTCTTACCCACCACACTCTTGACTAGTGGAGGGTCGTTAGCCGAACGAGTAGGATAGGACGTAACCTTCCATTATAAGTATAATGAAGTACGAAGTAACTAAACACTTTTATAAATTCCCAAATCTTAGTTACTTTACAAAAAAATGTGGAGTTAGTGCTATTCCATGAAATTACACTTTATACCCTTGCTAGGACGTTAGTGGAGCGTGTGTGGTTAACCGACACGCTAATTGGGCTCTAAGTAAAGGTGGAAATGGGTAGCTTGATGTTTATCATAGATTAATGGAGCGTGTGTGGTTAACCAACGCGTTGATTAGGTAATTTGTAACATCAAGAGTACCAAGCTAATTTTCATGGTTATCCACAACTTGTTTGTGATCCTCGACATCCCACTCACAAACGAATGGCACACTCGAGATTTAAACATGTCATTGAAAAGTTCTATGAATCTCAAAAGATGTAGGAGTTTCAATTCATTTAAAACTTAATTTTCAATTTTCGTTTTTCATGGTGGAAATTGGTAAATCGTCATTTACCTACCTTCAAATGTTCTGCAATTTCGATTACGGCATCCCTCTTCCAAATTGTAGAATATTATGTTGGGTCCTAGCCTTAATATTCCATTTGGGTGTTATATCAAGGATTCCAATCAACTAACTTGAATTTTCTCCCGTTCTGTAGATGTCAAAATCTATCAACTATGGTCTTCCTGAATCCGTTAGAAAAAGTTTTCCACTTCAAGATGATGTTCCACGATTGGATTGTGGAAAAAGAAATCATGCTTCACTTCCTCCACCTCCTCCAATAATTCTCCCTGACCCAAGTGTTCGAAGACTTGAAAAGTTCAAGGTCACTCAAGCCCTACTGGCAAAAAGACACAAATATGGAAAGTATGTATGTGCTCATGTCTTAGATATGAAGTTGCATATTGATAGATTGGGAATGTTGGGTGTCGATGTCTCAAGGAAGTTGGTTGTTGACTTTGTCTTATTTATATATCCTTACAATGTTATTTATGAAAATTGATGCTTGTGTGTTTCTATTGTAAGCAATATTAAGTGGATGTGATTCTTAGTTATGTTATTTATGGTAGTGTCATAATTTTTCTAAGTAAGGAAAGATTCTCATCGCCCAAGTATCAATTGGACAGAAGCTTAGGATCATATGATTTGAATCATGTGATGTATGGAAATCTTGGTACTTGGGAAACTAAGACTAATTCCTTGATCACACAAGTATGTGTGTCAAGTGAAGGACTAAAGGACTAGAAAACAATGTTGTGCCCCGATTAAGTCCACCACAAATAACAATAAGACTATTCGTCATGATTTACTAAAAGTCTAGTAAATATGGTTATGCTTACAAGATTAAGTATAATTCTGAATTATTGAAAAGTTTCAATAATAGCAGAACGAATAAGAAGAATCAATTAGGCAGAAAGATAAAAGTTTCTCCAATCTAAAAAGATGAGAGAATACTTTAGTATCTTGTTTTATGATCGTCTTATTGATTGTGAAACCATATCACAATTGATCCTCTAGGTAAACCTTAGTGCACTAGTATGGCTAAGAAGAGGAATCGAAAATTGTTGAAATGGTTAAATCAAAAGGTGAATCATACTTCGTTCCAAAATCAAGTCTTAGAGTCATACTTCAAGATTGTGACTTGAGTGACACATCTTAAGAAATTTAACACACTAATCAATGTGAAGTAGAAAAGTTTCTTACTCTTGCACATTTGATATTGGTAAATTATGATGTCTTGGATAAGACAAAGACCAAATAATATCAATTGTGTGTAGTGTTTGTCTTGATAAGAATCCACACTAACTCTTGAATATTTGTTTTTCAAGAAATGTTTCTTGACAAGAGAATCTTATATGTCAAGAGGTCAATGGGTCTAAATGATCTTAAAAAGTTTCAAGATCTAATTAAGAGTAAACCTATTATGAGCTTTCTAATGAAAGGTGTATGAGTTTGAGAAACTTGATAAAAGTTTATCGAAGCATCTCATATTAGAAATATGAACTTTGGAAGTCAATAAGTATTGATTTCTAGAAGTCCAACTATTTTCTGAATATGTGTCAATGCTAGTGGGAGCATAAGTGTTATGCTGGTACGGAGATAATTATCATGTTAGTGGGAGCATGATTATTATTTTAAGTGTTGCAAGTTATCAATATTAATTATAGAAAACAAAGTTTCAATTCGCAAAGTTTCAAAGGTTGAATAGTTGTTTTGCTATAATTAAGGAAGATAATATTATACTTCATTTCAAATCTAAAGTCTTAGATCAAGAAATTTTAATTAGATTTAGTCAAAAGACATATATGAATGTTATGTTGAAAAGGTTTAACATAGGAGCATTCTATATATGTCAGTATTATAGCAAGAAACTGGTAAAGTATCATGTTTTTCATTATGAATCGTGTCCCATACACTTCGGGTATATTATATATTGCATATGCTGTAATATTCGACCAGTTTTAAAATTTTCCAAATTCTTAGGGCGTTAAGAGGGAAAAGGGATTAGAACCGGTTTGAATAAAATAATTGAACATTTGTCAACGACAATCTAAGGTTCGCTAAGGATTGGTCGCTTGTGAGTAGTTGGAAGTATAGTAATGAATGGACCATATCGACATTATTATGAATAGATAAGACTCTATTCACAATAAGTTGTCATATGGCAAATATGAAAATGTTTCCATATTGGGAGTTAGACGTTAAGAATTTATGTCTAGATTAGAAACTTATATGCAAGAAGGATGTTCAAAGGAATGTACTTTGAATGTGAGACTTCACATCTATGGGATTGTATTGTAACAATATCCAATAGATCACTTTGTAATATCATTGGCAAAGTCTTGGTGGCTTTGGTGATGTGGCATTACGAAAGGATCGTTACATAAAATGTTAGAATCTAACATATTCTAGTAGTGGTGAGAATTTTGTGTTCTTACGCTAATGATAAGGATTAGGGATTGTGAAATAAGCATCATTGGAAATGTTTTCAATTGATCTATTTCACAAAGTATGGACCATAGGTAAATAGAGTGTACATGCTTGGTGCATGGGACAACTGCTATTATGATTCAAGTAATAAGTTGATTATTCGAAACATAATACAATGAATAATGTGTAATCAATATGGTGACTAAATAAAAGGAGTTTTATTTATACTCAAAAATTTGGGGCCATATTGGATTCGATTATTCTTGTGTTTCACTTTGCATGTTTTGACTTCCTGAATAATAAGATTATTCAAACGTTCCACAGTCGCTCATACTTTGGGTGCAGGTATGAAAGAAGATTGTCATGAATTGGTTTGTAGATTGTCTAAAGTGTATTAGACATAGCAAAAGTTTGTTGCAGCGTTCATGAGTGCTTATGAATAAGATTTGAGCATTGGATTAAACCCATGCTCACTCGGATCGCTTCATGGATTTTATCACGAGTGATTGGTGAGACGATAATATCTTATATTTTTGAAACCGAGACGTGTGAGTTGTATTATGCAACTTGGTTGCACATTGATAATATGCAAACACACCATTTACTTGGTGTTATAAAACATATTGTTGTGTGTGACTTGATGAGTAGGTACAAGCAAGCATTGAGTCAAAGTTTATCCGTTCCTTTTACCCAAATTGGGATAAAAGCGATATATGTGGGCCCCTCGATGATTTAGTGATGAAACCCTAAGCGTTTGGCCAAGCCAGGGCTGAGTTGATGTGTTCAATTATAGTCTGTTGTCAGTCATTATAAATCGGAAATTAGGAAACAACACATGAACAGAGAGTATGATTAAAATCCATGTCTCAGTTTATACGATATCTATAATGGAGGAATATATGATCCCTTATCTAAAGGACACGTTTCTGATAAGATCAGAGTTCGACAGCGGCTTTTGAAAGCTACGATTGTTGATCAGGTTCGGAAGTCATATGGAGAATAGTTATTAGACTTATCCAAGTGGGAGACTGTTGGATTAGGTGTCTAAGCCCATAACTATTTTGGTATGTACTTGACCCGATTATGAGCATGGTCCTTTTGGGTTGCCTTCACCATAGCAACTAATAGGATGAACTAAGGAGAAAAAGCATTAATTATGATTTATTAATATATTATATGAATAATATATTAAAAGAGAAATCATATTTTTTAATTAATATTAGTCAATGATTAATAAGAATTATTTTTGTGGCTAAAAGAGATTAATTAAATAAAGGGGAATGATATTGCAATTATATGATAGTTACAATTGAGCTATGGATTCCTAGTGGAAAGGGGATTGGACGAAATCTATGGGAAGCCCATATGGATTTCTTCCAAGGGCTTTCTAAGCGAACTCCATGGGTTGCTTAAGGCCTAAGCAGAAAATTAGGGTTTCACCTGAAACCCTAGCAGCCCACACAAGTATATAAAGACCCCTAAGGCTCCCGAAAATGTGGCTAAGTGATCTATAAGGGTTCTTGGACGTTTTTAGTGCTTCTCCTCCCTCTCCTAAGTCATCTTGTTGCGCATGGTGTTTGTGACTCCATTAGAGGTGCAACATTTGAGGCACTAGGCTTTCAAAAGTCAAGATCAAGAGGAATTGAGATTGTTATTGCTACATAACAATCAAGGTAAGATCTAAACCCTTTTATTATGATAATATTGATTATTAAATGCTAGATCTACGGTTTATGAGCTTTGGATGATTATTGCATGTTCATTAGACAAACTAGATCCAAAGCTTTAGGGTTTGCATGTACACCATAGGATTGATGTAATGCTCATAACTCATCAGTATCCCTAACATAGACATGGAGGAGATGAGGAAAGGTGAAATCATTGAGAATGACACAACACACATTGGTGAAGAGGATGTCGGTGATGCTCCATCTCCAGAATTGGTTGTTGAGTCTCCAGCACCGATTCCATCAATGTACTCATCCCCGAGAATCAGATATTCATTGACTCCCCACAAAAATCCTTCATGCGCTAAGTAGAACCATCATCTACATTCAACTTTGAAAATATCGATACAGAGGTGAGTTTGATTGGGTCTACTTGTTTGAATCTAGACAATATAAACAATACGGACCTTAGGCCCATAAAATTATTTCAAGATTTGGCACTTTCAGGATGTTTTGGGCCTGTTCCCCTAAATACCCTTGGCCCCAATATCCGAAGCCCAAATCTTGAAGATTTTTTTCATTCCGGTAGATCTGGTAAATCTACTCTCAAGCGAAAAAGAAATTGCCGCTCTCCGACTACTAATACCATTCCTTTCTAATTAGATGATCCCAAAGATGTTCCTCCCTCCTTTTGATCGCTCCTTATAGTAAGCACTGTTTCTACTCCTCCTAACACCGCCTTTCAATATACAAAAATCTTGCCTCCTCCTCATCCCAATGTAGTTTCTTATAAATTTGGTACAAAGACCACCTCAAGTAGAATCAAGCTTGAAGTCACTATTGTAATTGGAACCTGGTCTGATTTGAGCTTGACGCTTCAAATCCAATTTTGAATGAAATCCTTGGGAAATCCGGTGAGCAAGTTGATGCCCAATGAAATTATTATTCCTAAATATACGCAAGAACAATTGCTTGATGCGAAGCTCATAGATGCAACAACGTGTTGGGGATCCAATGACTTCAGGGTAGAAAGAATTAATGCATCAAGAAGATCCAGTGATTACTGAACATCTGGGATTGCATGGTCCACAAGTTCCAACGGACAAAGTTTCTCTATGGGGAGAAGTCTTAAACATCATAAATGAAAGGAAAAGGATTTGGATTATGATGGGGGACTTCAATATGGTCCACAGGCCTAAAGAAAAATTCAATTTGGTATTTTCCAATAGATCTTCCAGGGATTTTAACAATTTCATGCACGAAGCAGGTCTCGTAGATTTGAATAAGGGGAGACAATGATTCACCTGTTTCCACAATGAAGACCTAAAACTCAGCAAGATCAATAGGTTCTTACTTTGACCAGGTTTTGTAGACCTCATACCACTAGCCTTGGTGACAGCCTTACCGCGAAAGTTATCGGATCACCATCCAATTATCCTGTCATCTACATGATGTGATTTTGGGCCAACACCTTTTAAACGATTTAACTTATGGCTGTAACGAGATGGTTTTAAGCTAGTATTTATAAAAGCATGGAACAACTTCAAAGCGTTCAGTACCCCAGACCGCTACTTGGCTGCTAAACTACGACATGTAAAAAAAGAAATAAGGAAATGGAGAGCAACAAACCACCTGAAAGAATTTGAGATCATTAAAATAAAAGAAATTATGAATAACTTGGATACTGAGGCAGAGTCTATGCTATTATTTGACGACGAAATCAACACAAAAAGGAATGGATACAAGGAAATTGCTGAAAAAGAGAAATTGGCTTTTTTAAATATTAAAAAAAATCAAAAATCAAATGGACGGTGGACGGAGACGAAAACTCAAGATTTTCCATGGCTATGTCAATAACAACATGAGAAACCGGATCAATGGACTCAGGTTAACGGTGATTGGTGTACGGATCAAGGAAAATAAAGGCAAAAACTCTACAATTCTTCAAATAGAAGTTCACTGAAGCATGGCCGTCTAGACCTAAGCTTCGAATCCCTCTATTTAAAAAGCTCCCCAACTCAGACTTGCAAGCCTTAGAACTTCTAATATCCCTATAAGAATAAAAACGACGGTACTGGCCTGTGGTAATGAAAAGGCCCCAGGGCCTGATGAGTATACCTTCAAATTCATCAAGAAGTATTGGGATGTCCTTCTAAGGGATAGCACGATGGTGGTAAAACAATTTGAGCATTTCGACAAGATAGACAAATCCTGCAACTCATCTTTCATTTCTTTTGTCCCAAAGATTAAAGATCCCCTAAAGCTAAGTGATTTTCGACTTATTAGCTTCATAGGGTGCATTTACAAAATAATGCCAAAATTCTCACCTTAAGAATAGAAAAGGTAATGGGAAACTACATTGATGAAGTTTAAACCGCCTACGTAGAAGGGATGCACATCTTAGACAGGCCACTGGTGGTGAATGAAATATGGTATTGTTTAAAGAAATCCAAACAGAAAGTGTTGTTATTCAAATTTAGTTTTGACAAAGCCTTTGATTCGATTAATTGGGAATTTCTTGATTCCAATCTTATGTTGATGAGCTTTAGACTTAAACGGAGAAAACAGATCAAAGGTTGTCTCCATTCATCTCCCGAATCAGTCTTGGTGAACGGTAACCCAACGAAAGAATTCAATACATCGAACGGATTCCAACAAGGAGACCCCCTCTCCACATTCCTGTGTATTGCAACCATGGAAGGTCTCAGCGTGGCCATGAGAGTCGCTTGTGATGCTGGGGTTTTTCAAGGATTTCAACTACTTAACCGTGGACCATTAGTTTCTCAACTCCTATACGCTGATGATGCTCTTTTTGTAGGAGAATAGTTCAAAGAAAACATCAAACACTTATCCAAGATACTTTGTTCTTTCCATGTGGCATTAGGGGTAACAATCAACTATAGCAAATCTAAGGTGTTCGGAGTTAGGGAAAATTTTTAGGAGGTGACTCGATGTGAAACTTTTGGAGGTAGATTGACACTTATCAAATAAGTGTTGGGGAACCACCCTAATTACTGTACGGTCGCTTTTTGTTGCACCTGTTGGGGTATTGGATGAGCTAGAAAGTATTAGGAGAAGTTTTCTATGGGGTAGATCAAGTGAAAATAGAAAGATACATTGGGTATCTTGGGACAAAGTCATTGCACACAAAGATGTGGGTTGGTTGTGTCACACCCCCAAACCAAGGATGGCGGAAACGTCCGGGGGTGGAGGACTTCATGTAAAGTATCACAACAACGAGTATAATAGTGCTCAAAGTAAATACAACCATCATAAATATAATTGAAAAAGTTACACCAAAGTATATGTTTACATGATTCAAATCAATTACATTATGATACAAAATGAACTGTTTCACGATTTATCATCCCATCCTCAAAACGTGGTTAATTTCGTGTTTCACTGAATTCCTGAGAATACAAGTAGTTTTGAAAAGTGTCAACACAAAGGTTGGTGAGTTCATAAGCTTTTGACGGTAAGAGTTTGAAAATCGATCTTTGTAAAGAGATGTATGTTACCAAGAAGAATCCAATATTTTCCTTACATAAGTTATGTGGTCCTAAATACCAGGACCGAAAACGAACAAGTATTTGTCATACTTAAAGATATAAAAGTGGTTTTAAATCGGCATAAAACCCTTTCTGATTTGATAGCATACAAGTATTTTTCCATACTTAAGGTAATTTCTATGAGTTAAATCAACATAACTAGCTAATTTAAAGTTAGAACCCGTAAATCTTACGATTGTTAATACCACATGTGAGCTATCATAACCATACTTGACATAGACGGCCTCGTAATACGATGTTCTTCAGGCGTCGCCGTTAAATGACACTTGTCACCACAGACCTGCTGGTCTAGCTGTTGCAAGCAGCTCTGGTGTGGGTTTGTCAAACCCAATATAGATCTATGCACAACTATCACGTTCTCCCTACAAGAGACTCTGGTTACAATTTACAGGACTTTTTGACTTTGTTACTTTGGAAGTAACCCGAAGTGAATGACTCACAAATTTATTCATTAACAGATTTACGTGAACTAAACTGAAAACCTTTGGTAAATAAGTTTGAGAAGTAAATGATACATAAACTATACCTATTATAGTTTATCCAAAACGTTTGTAATGTATAAGAATTCTTTTATGAAAATGCCTTAATGTTATGAATCCATAAACTATGCTCATTATAGCTTAATATACGTGTTCTAAATGAATGAATAATCTTATCATGAATGACTAAGTTTCATTTTATGATGATAAACTAACAAGGAAACACATTCAATATTTAGAACTTATCGTTATACACTTTGCTCAACATAATACAAAGTGTTATGAAAGTTATAAGCTGTTAACTAATTTTCAACCTTTCTACACTGTTTTAGAAAAGTCATGGAAAAATCATACGAAGTCAAAAACTAAATCCGTAAATTCAGAGAGTTCCCAAAATGTGTCTAGTTTACTCATAATTTTTATCATGATTTTTAATGACCTCCAACTTGGGTGAAAAAGTCCATAATCACAGACTGGTTCGGATTGGTGTTTGAAATGATAGGCAGTTTTGTAAAAATCACCATAAATTGTAGACAAATCGTATGGAGATGTGCAAGTAGTAATTTTAAAGCTAAGAACTGGAACTACTTACACCTAAAATAGTTTTTCAGAAAAAAATGTTGAAGTTGTCCAAAACAGTCCGTGAATGGAGTCCAACTTTTCTGATGAAAGCTGTTAGAAAATTTTAGTTATGTTCTTGGTGTTTTAACTTGTATCCCCCCATAAAAACTTGAGAAAACATGAAAATGTAGGGGTGTGAACTCACCTTGAGTGATTTCAGAAGATGGATGATTGAGAAAAGAAGTGTTCAACTCAAGAACACCCGGGAGATGCTTGAAGATTTGAGGAGCTAATCAACAAATATGAAGATATTTGTGTAAGCAATCAATGATTTGAGTAGAATCAAGTGTAATAATCACAAGGAGGATGAATTATACTTACCAAGAGAAGAATAAAGCTTGAAAATCAGCCTTGGAGTCTTGAAATAGAGAGAAAAAGTTTGAGAGAAAAGTTGTGTTGTATTTTTGGTGAAATGAGAGCAAGTGAAAGAAAATGAGGAGAAAGGATGAATGTCCAGCTCTAAAAAATGTAGGAATGACTTGTGAGAGAGGTAAAAAGGACAAGGAAGTGACAAGGTATGGTGGGGAGGAGTGTGGGTTAGGCATGGAGTGGGTATGGTGGTTGCTTGTGTCATAGAAGAAATGAAAGTCAACACTCCACCTCTTGTACTTCACCCAGTCTTTTTGGATAAGGTTTTATCCTTAAAAACGTGATAAATCATTAATTATGGGTCCTTATATGTTAAAAAAAAGTTTTGGGTGAAAATCCCGCGTTAAAATAATTAAAAACGAAGCTAAAATGAAGTCGTAGTCGAAAACCGGAAAGAAAAGGCATTACAGCGAGGCTTCTCGGAAGGGGGCCGAAGGTTCGGTCCCTTCTGATGCTGGGTCCGAAGCGAGCCGATGCGAAACAGAAGGAAGCGAAGGAGAGGCTCGGTCCAAAGTCATCAGGAGCGAAATAGACCGAGGCTTCGGGTTCGGGTCTTGTGCGAGGTTCGGTCCTGAGAGGACCCTTCGGGTTCGGTTCGACTCAGGAGGGTTCGGTCCCTAAGAGGACTTTCGGCCCTAAGAGGGGTTTCGGGTCCTTAAGAGGGGTTTCGGGTCCTTAAGCCTATTTTACTCGTTTTAACCCCGTTTCAAGCCGTTTTTGACCCGATTAAGGTTCGGAATGACCCGAATGACTTCAAAAAGTTACGAGAACTTTTGAGAGAGATTTGGGAGAGATTTCACATTCTTGGAGAGATTTCTCATACAAAGAGAGATTTGGGAGAGATTTCACATTCTTGGAGAGATTTCTCATACAAAGAGAGATTTGGGAGAGATTTCACGTTGTTGGAGAGATTTCTCATATAAAGAGATATTAGGGAGAGATTTCACGTTCTTGGAGAGATTTCTCATACAAAGAGAGATTTGGGAGAGATTTCACGTTCTTGGAGAGATTTCTCATACAAAGAGAGATTTGGGAGAGTCAGTTGACTTTGACCGGTTTGACTTGTTGACTTCAGTTGACTTTGACTTGACCGGAAATTGACGGTTTCTCACATCGAGAGTCAGTTCTATCAAATCGCTTAACATTTTGTTGATTGTTAAATGGTGGTGGTGACATAGAACAAAACCTTCCTCCCTAAGGGCAAAAGCTATCACCGTAATTCATAAACTTGATAATAGGTCCGACAACTGCTTCTCATTAAAAACTATGACATGACTTAGAACAATATAGCAAACATAAACCAAGTGTTTGAAAAGAAAGGAATTTTTCCAAGCAAAGTAATTGGGAAAAAACAGACTAGGGATGAGGTAGATTGGAGATGTGACCTAACTCATGGGAAGCATCTGGTAAGTGTCCTTCGTAATCTATTGGTGAATCAAGAACATGTAGATATTGGAAATTCATGTGATTAAAAGAAATTCCAATTAAAGTAACTTGTTTCATTTGGAGGAAAAAGTGGATCAAATCCCCTATGTTGTGACCCTAATTAACCGTGGTGTAACCCTCTCATCAAATATGTGTTGTCAATGTGATACAGAAGAAGAAACAAGTGAACATGTTTTGGTGCGATCTCATTTTGCTAAAACAGTTCTAGGATGGATCATGATCTGATCGATTACGCCACCAACTGGGTAATTACCCAAAGAAGAAGACAAGATTGTTGGGCATATGCTACGAAACTTTTTGGAGCATTTGGAAAGTGAGGACGACAGAATTTCAAAAAATAAGAAGTTGGCGGCCACCGTTGTAAGTGATATCATCAAGTCAACAATGTTCTTTGGTTCAAACACAAAACAAAGCATGGTGATCTAAAGTGGTCGGATTGAAAGATTTATCCCTTTTGTGGTTTGTAATATAATTGGACTTTGTTGTTTTCATATTATGCCCGACTCTACTCTTGTTTTCCCTCTTCTAGCATCTTGCTAGTAGTGGACTTTATATATATATATATATATATATATATATATATATATATATATATATATATATATATATATATAATCTTACAGTGACATCAAGTTGTTTCTAGTTTCTAGTATGTCACATGAAAGTTGAAATAATAAATAAAATTTGATATTCGAATTTGGAATTTCATAAGGAAAAGAAAGTTATTGCACATTAATTGGTTTTGAAATAGAAAAACCGGCGTGTGAAATAGCTTTTCGCCATAAGTTCGACGGAAAATGAAATACCAACCTCTTTTCAACGCGCATATATATATATATATATATATATATATATATATATATATATATATATATATATATATATATATATATATATATATATATATATATATATATATATATATATATATATATATATATATATATAAAAGCTTACGTTATTCTATTCAAACTAATTATTGTATTATTATATACATAAATATGGGTCAATCATTTTACTTATTTTAAGAAGGCGATTAATACATATTATAGAATTAAAAATAATAAAAAAAAATACCGTCTAATTTAACTAGAAGGGTATTTTAGTCAATTAATATAGATTTAATAAACGAAATTTGCATATTTTAAGGGATCATTGATTCTTTTAATTTTAAAAATCCGATTTTACAAATTATAAGATTTTTAATTCGGACATTCTGACCGAATATGTTTGAGTATGTTCAAAAATAAAAATAGTCTAGAACCATAAAATAATAAAAATATTATTGAACATATTTCTTGTAGAATAACAAATTCTCGAACCAGCAATTGAAGAATTAAAACAAAAATTATATTAATTCTTATAGAATACATGTAACAATTGATAAGAATTACATTTATTGTTAAAGAATAAAACTAAAAAACTTTCAATTCGGGAAAAAACATCAAAATCTAAAAAATACACTAATTTATTCTAAAAGAATAATGTTGCTAAGAGGCGTCGTTCAAATTTTGTGGTCCGTTCTTCAAGCATCAGCTTCTATGGAAACAAATCCAATGAATAAATTAGTGAGAAAATATCCATATTCCATTCCAGCATAATTGGAATTCGTGATTCCATTATGATAGAATTGGAATTCATTTACCAATAATTATATCAATTCGGGGCATTCTAACAGAATATGTTCATGATTATCATAAAAAACATTATTTTTTGATAGAATGCTATAAACAAAGAAATACCATTTAGTTGAAGCATTTTAGCTAGCGCTTGGTGTGTATCAAAACAACTTACAATTTCCTGTAAAAATTAGACAATCAGAACAAATTCCCGATAAACCTAAACACATCGAGTCTATCAGAAAACCATTGTACCTTACATTCGTTTCTATCAGATTATCGTTAATCTATGCCTTGGAGCTTGTAAATGTAAGCAATTTTTCACAGGTTTCGTTCAATGTCATCATTTAAGACTGTATTTTTGAATCATCCAACTGAAGATTCCTAATTTCGTACATTTAAACTGGGGATTTCGTTAGGGATGGATCAATAAGAAATCAGAAAATAAGAAAATCAGTTTTCGACAGTGCATTTGAAGGGTGAAGAGTTAACTAGTGGCTTGTTATTTCACTCTAGATCAACATGAACCTGTAATCAGTTTGAAGAAAGAAAGAAGAGAATGATGGGTGTGATCGATTAAAGAAGAGAAGAGATCCAATTTCGAGTTTAATATTGATACCTGCGATTTATTCTTGTGTGTGTGGAGTCGATAAAAGGTGGAGACAGAACAAGAGCCATATCGATTTTTGGGGACGTAATTGTTGAAACAAGAACAGGAAGAACCGAAAAACGTACACAAGCAGAGCTGCAGTTTTTCTATTATTTCATTGGCTCATGTCGATCAATTTTGCAAGAGGTGAAGGAAGGCGTGCCTATTCTCGTCGATTTTGACCTGCACCTGCAAATATGCGACAGGCCAAATGGTGGTTGTTGCCTTCCTGGTCGCTGCTTGCTATTGATTATGGAGGGAATGAGTCAATGATGGTTGGAAGAGTCAATGGCGGCTGGAAGAGAAGGGACGTGATTTTGGTGTCGACAAGATCTGCCGATGAGAGGCAATTGATACACCTTCCCGCTTCTTGCTTTAGCACTTGGCGGACCTAGGTAGATGGTGCTTTTAAAAAGCCGACGGATAGAGAAACCCTAGGTAGATGAAGTCAATGGTTACCATAATTATAGGATATTATTTGTGGAAACTAATTATCAAATTACATATTTACCCTCATTTATTTATTTATATTTTAAATTTTGATTGGCCCATATTTATGCATACAATAACACAATAATTACTTTAAATACCTGAACCTAGCTCTCTCTCTCTCTCTCTCTCTATCTATATATATATATATATATATATATATATATATATATATATATATATATATATAGAGAGAGAGAGAGAGAGAGAGAGAGAGAGAGATTTTCAAATGTTTCTTACATCTATTGTGTGCTAGAATGCACAACAACAATTTAGTAAAAATTATATGTATATTAAATGATATCCAACCTTATAATTTCTTTTTACAGAAACTAATTAAATTCGTTATTAATGTTAATAGTAATATTCTTTCAGAATAAATTCGTACCTAGAAGAATGAGAGTGTATTCTAGCAAAATGAGAGTGTATTCTAGTAGAATACACTCGTGTTCTTCATATTCTATGAAATTTTATTGTATTTTAAGTGCGTGGGTGGTGAAACAAAAAACGAACATGTACATAAAAACCTAGATACGAATTCATCCTGAAAGAATGTTATTATTGACATTAATGAAGAATTTAATTAGTATCCATAAAAAGAGAATTATAATTATGGATATCATTTAATAGACATACAATTACGGAAATCATTTAATATCTATATTTATTTAATTAAATAATTATTTAATTTTACTAAATTACTATTGGTTCATTCTAGCACACAATAAATGTAAGAAACATATTAACCTAGCCCTATATATATATATATATATATATATATATATATATATATATATATATATATATATATATATATATATATATATATTCAGGTTCATTTGAGACCATACTAATTTTGTGAGATCGTGAGACACAATCTAAAAATAATTTTAAAATCCAAATTAAAGGAAAATCTGAAAATTCTTTTTTAATTATTATTTTCATCATTTTATTTACCTAAAAAAATATAAAAAAATAAATAAAAATTACCATTTTTTTTAAAGTACGCGAATTATTCTAATAAAATATTACACTATAAATATTCTACTGTGATTTTTAGAATGTTAGAATATATTCTAGTATTCTACTAGATTTGTCATATATATAAAATATTCTAATATTATACTACAATATTCTAATATTCTACTAGAATATGTAAAAAAAATGGTAATTTTTTTTCGTTACTATATTTTTTGAAATATAAATGACGAAAATAATTTTTTAAAAAAATTCGAAAATTTTCAATTATTTTGCATTTTAAAAATGTTTTTTTTCTATAAAATGAGTGGCTAGGATTGTGTCTCACGGTCTTACAGAATTAGACCATCTCACATGAACCTAACCCTATATAATAATAATAACAATAAGAATAAGAATAATATATATATATATATATATATATATATATATATATATATATATATATATATATATATATATATATATATATATATATATATATATGCAAAAGTTCAACAAAGAACCTTTTTAAACCATTGAACCAATGAACCTTTGTTTTTTCAAGTTTAGATCTTATTAATTATCGAAAAAAATTCGAAAAATATGGATATTTATAATTTTTTATCTTCTTTCCATTGATATCAAATTCGATAATTTTCTTTTTTTCTTTTTTTTTCCTCTATTCAGATTCACATTGTCAATCTGCACTATAAATCATCAATTTTGTATAGATTCACTGTATGAATTTGCACAAATTAACAGTGTGAATCTGCACATGTTTCGCAGGATGAATCTGTACAGTTTCATAGTGTGAATCTGAATAGATCAATTTTTTTTATTAAATTTGATATCAATGGATGGAGGATAAAAAGTTATGATTATCAATATTTTTTAGGTTTTTTTTTGATGAAAATTTTGCTCTAAAAGTTGAGAAAAAATTGGTTCCTTGGTTTTAAGGTTTAAAATGGTTCCTTGTTGAACCCAACCCTACGTGTGCGTGTGTGTATGTGTGTCTATATATATATATATATATATATATATATATATATATATATATATATATATATATATATATGCACACACACACACACACACACATAGAAACATGCAGACACACACACACACAGAGGTTCCGTTAAAATTAAAAATAAAATAGAGATATTGAGATTCAACCTCACCTATATATTTCATATTTGCCATTCTAACTCTTTGGCGTACCGGCACGACATGTCTGTTATAATTATAAATGATTATATAGCGTCGTCCGTTCCTTTCTTCTCTGCCACCATCCCCACCACCAAAACCGACACCACCACCACCACCACCTCTGACACAAGCCGATCTCACCATTGTCACCTCTGTTACTTATACCACCGCCACCTCTATCACTGTCACCTTTTCTGCCACCAACCGTTATAATCATATATAATTACTCAATCTCTGAACAAACATATATGTATAATCATTTATGATTAGGCATATATGTACAGACATGGATAATCTTATATGATTATACCTCTCTATCATATAATCATTTATAATTTGGTATACCTTGTTGTTGCCGGTGCGTTGGAGCGTTAGAGTGACAAATGAAAAATATGTGGCTGCGGTTGAATCTCAAGATCTCTACCTTTTTTTTAATCTCAAGTGAACCGTCCGCTATATATATATATATATATATATATATATATATATATATATATATATATATATATATATATATATATATATATATATATATATATATATATATAGGACATTTCACTTGAGATTCTATAAAAATAGAGATCTTGAGATTCAACTTCAACCACGTATTTCTCATTTTCTGTTTGAACGCTCCAACATACCAACAACAGCGAGGTATGCTTAATCGTAAATTATTATATGGCAAACATGTTTAATTATATATGATTATATATGTTTATACATATATGATTAATCATTAATGATTATATATATATATATATATATATATATATATATATATATATATATATATATATATATATATGTCTATTCATAGTTTAGTTATCGTATATAATTATGGTGGTTGGTGGAAGAGAAGGTGGTGGTGGTAGAGGTGTCGATGTTATAGGTGATGGAGGTTGCAGTGGTGGGGTTAGTTGGTAGTAGAGGTGGTCGTAGTGGTGGTGACGAAGGCGGTTGTGGTTGTGTGTAAGGTGGCAGGGAAAAAGAAACAGGAGGCGCTGAATAATTATTATGATTATAACTCTCTCGACCGAAATCATTTTTTATTAATTAATATAATTTACAATTCTTTTTATTCAAATAAAAATTATTAAAACTATTAACTAAAAATCATAACAACCATTTTAATTATTTAAGATATAAATATATTAAAAAATACATAATAATATATAATATTCATCAAGCATATTTAATAAAAATGATAAATCAAGTTATAGATATATTATAAATTATAAAATTACATATTTCGAAGGTACACAAGACACATTATTTATAACATAAAATGTAAAATTACATATTTAGAAGGCACACAAGATACATATTATTTGTAATCACAGTTCAATTTAAATGTATTCGTAAATGAATAATCATTGACAGAAAATACGAACTCGAAAGTGATTGAATATATAGAATTAAAATTGGTTGTGGAAATATATCGATAATATATTCGATTTATAGTGAAAAAATTATAGTTCTTGATATATATATATATATATATATATATATATATATATATATATATATATATATATATATATATATATATATATATATATATATATATAAGAAATCTAATCTAATTAGATATGTTTTTCTTGGTTGTTTAAAATTAAATTTTATAAAAAAAATCATATATTTACTTTATTATTAAAAATGGAAAAAGAATTAATAAAAAATAGACCGACTCCCCCTTCGGTATGAACACATATTTGCTATATACTTTGGATTGCTTTTACCTTTTTTATTATTAATACACCAATACAATTTTTTTTATGGATGAGGATAGTCTAAGAACATACAATGTAATAGAACATAGAGAGTAATGGCTTATTTTTTCAAACATAAAATTTCATTTTTAAAGTATAATAGAACAACTCAAAATCACATCTTCATTAAAAGATCATAGTTATTCATTCCTTTAAAACATTATGAAGACATAATAATGAGCGAAAGTCTTAAAACCATAAATATTTCTTCGATGCGAGTAAAGTCATACTGGAGTCTTTCAACGATCAGATGAACTACCTTAAAAGCATTTAAATCCACATTTGTAAGCATGAAACTTAGAGAGTTCCTCAAAGTACCACATACAACAATATACATACAATGCATACGAATAATAGCCTTCGACACGAAGTTGGTTCGCCCGCTTGGCTTTTAGCATAATGTTTGTGTGACATCCCCAATTTTACGATCAATTAAAAACTTTTTCTTTATGTTTATTTAAAATAGAGTATGCTTTTATTAGTATGGAGTTTTTCCCAAAAGATTTTGTTTATGTGAAATGATACCAATATCGTAAGTATTTCCGAAGAATTTTTTTATTAATATTTAAAAGCTTGAGATGTCATAACTAATACAGAAACATAAGCATATACTAGTCTTTACAGGTGTTACATCAATTTATTTAATGGCCTAGAACTCTTTAAATCTCGGCAGATTCAATTGCCATTATCCTTGTACCTTCGTGTTGTTACCTGTGATACAAAGAAACTAAGTGAATCAGGCTTAGGAGCCTGGTGAGCATATAGGGTTTTCAACCCACAATATTATAATCTTTTAATTATATATTTCACAACAATCAAGGAAACACAGTTTTCCCATCCCAGTTATCTTCACTTCCTGATCCTAAAATGATTATCTATATGGATTTATCCAAAAGGATCTTTGTAACCAACGAGTAGACAATATTGCTTCGGGGATTCTGTTAGCAATAAGTGTCAATGAGGCAACCATTTGTAGGATGGAGCACAACGAATGAGCGTACAATTCATTTAGGTAATGAGCCTTCTAGTGTTCCACATGACTTTCTAGAATAGTCAGTAGTCGTCATCTATACTTCTCTAGATGAGTGAGCATAATAGTGTGGTAGTACTATGGTCACAACTTATTATTTTGTACATCCCTTAACTAACGAATACTCCCCTATCATAACCTCTCATTTAGTATTTCACACAACCCTTCACCACTCAATCACATTTTAAGTATGATAAATATACAGTTTAACTAGGTAACAAACATATCATGTTGCACAGATATATTAAACACAACTAAACAACATATATATCATTTAGGCTTTTAGAATACTTATATCTATGTGTAAGTTGAAAGTAAATATGCACTCATTTCTTAAAGTGGATGACTTGTAATTTGGACAACGCTTCACCTAACATCTCAGCTTTTCCTTTGATCTAACCTAGGTATGTGTAACATCCCAAAATTACAGGCTATATTTTCATTTTTTGCGCAAATTAAACTCCCATTTTAATAAAATTACATTTAAGTCAAACCATTTGTGGAGAATAAGAGAGGATACAAATTTTCAGCTAGAGTTCTCTAGGAAGAATCGGCCGAACATATTTGGGTTATATCTTTATGTATAGTGCAGATAGGAAACCCTAGATAAGCCCAAGTCCAAGATAATCTTAAACCGGGTAATTATCCATTTTCCTGATTATTCATTAGAGACTATTCTAGAAACCCTAAGGCTCTACAAAATCATCCATAGCTTATATAGGGTTCTAGATTGCCTCTTGCTCAAGTATTGAACAATTAAAATTCAGTCCCTGCACTTTTAATTAATTCTTTTTAATCCTAAAATTAATTATAATTAATTTCTAATTAAATATTACTATTTCTAATTAATATATTATTCTCATAATATATTAATAAATTACTTATTTCAATTTATTAATGAAATTAATAAATTTACCTCTTTATTTGAAATAATCCTTCCCAGTTGTTACTTATTTCAATTTATTAAACAAGTATATAGCAATTATAGTTATGATCTTAGACACCTAATCAACCACCATTGACTTACAACAGTCTAGGAGTTATCAGAAACTAAGTTCACATATAACAAAAACCAACAAATAAGACCCAATTGGTCAAAATGCATATACTACCAAACAAGCAAGTATAGTGAGAGGACTCACCTTGCAAGTAGCAGTTAAACACTACAGCTCTCACCCAGTGAAGACTGATCCTACAAGGCACCCAACAACAATCAAGAGTCCCCTTTCAGTCTACACTCCTAAAACCCTTAGTTTGACCAAAATTCAACCCATACTGAAAGTCAACGGTCAAAGTCAAAGTCAACAGCCAACACTACTAACAGTTGACCCTCATGTCATGACCAACCCTTGGTCACGTCGTGAGAACGCACCACAATGTAAACCTCCATTGGTTACGTCGTGAGCACAACATGACAAGATAATTGAGGGATCTACCATCTTCACGTCATGACACTCTCCATGTCACGACATAACCATGGTCTGATGAAAAATATTAATGGTGTGAGTCCTTAATCCATTAAGTCTTCAACTCCAACTTTCCAAAAAGCTTTAAGGGACTCCACAGGTTCATAAAATGACAACTTTATGGACATGCATGCCTCCATGCATGTCCTCTACACAATAAGGTCAAAAAGTAAGAAAATGACCTAAAACTCATGCAAGATTCAAAAATTCACAACCGATCCTTATATCCATAATATGATGCTCTAGGGACTCTGGAGGATCATAAAGTTGCCAACTTTATTCCATCTATTCACTTAGAACAAAAATCATGATCCAAAAAGGGACCAAAACAACTTACGTATATGAGAATAACCATAAAGGTATAAGATTGAATCCTCACAAATACTCCATAAGGTGATATAAAAATTGAGAAAGTGTTGCTTGTTTCATCCTTGCTCCGATATTCCTTCTAATTCCTTCAAAGACCACCAAAACCACCCTAAATGAGCCAAAAACACGAAGATGAACTAGGGCTAGGGTTTCTGAGGTTTGAGAGAGATGGAGGTTGAGAAATGAATCATAAACCCAAGTTTAGGGTGCTTAAATACAAAGTAAACCCTAAAAGATCATGGTTTTGGGTTGCAGCCATTGTCACGTCCTGACAATCTTCCATACATGGGTTCACTTATTGGCTTGTCACGTAGTGACACATGATTTTTCCCAAAAACCATGCATTTAACTCACTAACGCTCAAAAACTGATTCAATATGGAAAACGGGTGTTGTAACTCCCCCTCCCCCCACTTAAATTAGATTTCATCCTTGAAATCTGTTGTAACATCCCGAAGAGGCTGGAGTGAAGGAACTTGGAGCTCGAAGAGGCTGGAGTGAAGGGAGAAGCTATAGATCCGGTATTTACACTGTGTTAGCAACCATTTGAAGGTAAAAAGTCTTTACCTTGGCTTTCCATTTCTTATATCTTCTCCTATGGAAATTTAGTGTCTTTTAGCCCATTTTGGATCCACTTTTGGAAGATGAGCATGATTCGAAGATGTAACTTCAGATTTGGACACCTCCAGGCCCCTTAGGCCTAAAGACTCAAGTTTTGGCCATCCTCCATGCCCTAAACCTCTTCTTAAGCTTAGTTTTAGTGTTTTAGCCTCTTGAGGCCTTGCATGCATGTAAAGTTAGCAACTTTACTTGGTATTTCAGTCCTAAGGGACTAGATCCATAGTTTAGGGCTTTGGATTCGACTGGAAAGGATTGAACATGAAAAGGCTAAAGGAACTCGACGAGTTGCATATCCAAATCGATGAGTTGAGTCGGGTTTTCCCGCTTTCTGGATTCTGAGTGGACTTGCCGAGTGGATGAGATAACTCAACGAGTTAGTTAGGGTTTTCCCGTTTTTCTGAGTTCTAAAGGAACCCGATGAGTTACTAGCTACACTCGACGAGTTGGGTCAACATGGACTGTTGACCTTGACTGTAGACATTGACTTTAACCATGGTTGACCAAGTTAGACTTCTGAGGGTATTTCGGTAATTTGGGTTCTTAATGGAATTGGTCCTATGGTGATTGTAGGTGGTTGAGTTCGTAGTTGTGATTCGGGATGGTGATCGTTTTTCAGTTCAGTCCGACAATGTGAGGTGAGTTCTTCTCACTATACTAATAGGGTCGAAGGCACCAAGGCCGATCCTTTTTGGATTGTATCTTGGTTATAGAATGATGCTATGTTTAGTGATCTGTTAGATCGGTATCCTGGTATATAGGATGATGTTATGTTAGTGATCGGTTAGATCGGTATCATGGTATATAGGATGATGCTATGATTAGTGATATGTTAGATCTGTATGACTGTCTGTACATGCTAGATAGAGTATGATATTTATGTGGTTATTAAGTGATTGTGGGGTGGGTTGAGGCGGTCCTGCTTTGTGCTCTAGACCAACATACCCAGGGCGGTCCAGATAGACTAAAGGCCCACCGGGACGTACCAGTCAGGCCGAAGGCCCGGAGAACGGTCCAGACAGGCTGAAGGCCCGGTAGGGTGGACCATACATGTTGAAGGTTCTGAGAGTGGGTAAGAAAGACTGAAGGTCCGGTGAGGGCGGTTCAGTCATGATGTCGATGATGGGTTTTGGTCCTAAGAACATCCTATATGCTCAAACAAACCCTAATGCTTGGATCTAGGTTTCTCTATTGTACATGCATGTTATCCAAGACTATAAACCTTAATTCTAGCATACAAGTAATCATATTAACATAAGAATAGGTTTATAATGTTACCTTGATTGTTATGTAGCAATAACAATCCCAAATCTCCTTGTATTGACTTTGGAAGGCTTAGAGTCACAAGTGTCACTCCTCTAATGGTTCACAAACACCATAAGCAAGAGGATGAAGAGGAGAGAGGATGGAGGCTGCCCTAAAACGTCTACAAACCCTAGAAGGAGTCTTAACCACGTTTTTGGGCCATAAGGGATCGATATATATAAGAGGCAATTAGGGTTATCTAACAAGGAAACCCTAATTTGGATGCTTAAGCCCTAAACAACCCATGGACTCATTTAATTAAGGCCTTGGACGATTTCCTTATGGGCTTCCCCATAGAACTCGTCCACTCCTTATTATAAGGCAATCCATGGCCCAAATTGCAATTATCTTATAATTACAATTCCAGTCCCTTAAGTTTAATTAATCTCCTTTAGTCACAAAACTAATTACTAATTAATTCTTGACTAATATTAATTAAACAATATGATTTCTCCTTTAATATATTATTCTCATAATATATTAATAAATCATATTTAATCCTTTCTCTCCATAATTCATCCTATCAAGTTGCTTTGGTGAAGGCAACCCAAAAGGACTATGCACCATCGGGTCAAGTACATACCAAAATAGTTATGGACTTAGACACTAATCCAACAGTCTCCCACTTGGATAAGTCTAATAACTATTATGCGTATGACTTCAGATCCTGATCTGCAATCGTAGCTTTCCAAATCCGCTGTCAACTCTGATCCTATCAAATACGCGTGTCCTTAGATAAGGAATCATATATTCCTCCATTCTAGATATCATATGAGATATGATTTCAAATCATTCTCTTTGTACTATATCTTGATTCTCGATTTATGACGACTGACTAATTGAACAAATCAAATTAGCCCTAGCCCGACCGAGCATTTACGTTTGTCATCACTAAATCATTGAGGGGCCCAAAGATATCGCTTTCATCCTACCTTGGATAAAAGGAACGGATAAACTTTGATACAATGCTTGCTTGCACTTACTCACCGAATCGCACACAACAATATGTTTTATAACACCAAGTTACTAGTGCATTTACATATTATCAATGTGCAACCGATTTGCAAGATACAACTCACACATCTAGGTTTCAAGAATATAAGATGTTATCGTCTCACCAATCACTCGTGATACAATTCATGGAGTGATCCAAGTGAGCGTGGGTTTAATCCAATGCTCAAATCATATTCATAAGCACTCATGAACGTTGCAGCAAACATTTGCTTATGTAATACTCTTTTAGACAATCCACACACCAATTCACAACAGTCTTCATTCATATCTACTTCCAACATATGAACGAATGTGGCCCGTTCGAATAATTCGATTATTCTTAATAAATTCAATTATTCTGGAAGTCAAAACATGCAAATGTGAAACACAAGAATAATACTAATCCCATATGGCCTCAAACCTTTGAGTTTAAATAAAACTCCTTTTATTTATCATCATATCGATTACTCATTATTTGTCGTTTCGGGTAATCAACTTCTTACTTGAATTATTACACTTGTCCCATGCTCTTAGCATGCACATAATGTTTACCTATGGTTCTTACTTTTGTGAAATAGATCAAATTGAACACATTTCCAATCATTCTCATTTCACAATTCCAAATCCTTTTTCATAAGTGTGAGAGTATCAAATTCTTGTTACTTATAAAATATGCTAGATTCTAACATTCTATGCAATGATCCTTTTGTAATGTCACTGCACCAAAGTCACAAAGACTATTGCCAATGATATTACAAAGTCGTCTATCGGACATTGTTACAAGACAATTCCTTAGATGTGATGTCTCTCACTCAAAGTACATTCCTTTGAACATCTTTTTGCATAAAAGTTTCTAATCTAGACATAGATTTGTCAATATTCAATTCCCAATATGGACACGCTTCCATATTTTCCATATGACAACTCATTCTTAATAGAATCTTATCTATTCGTAATGATGTCGATATGGTCCATCCAATATGAAACATTTCCACAATTTCCATATGACAACTCATTCTTAATAGAATCTTTTCTATTCATAATAATGTCAATATGGTCCATCCAATACCATGCTTCCAACTACTCACAAGCGACCAATCCTCGTCAAACTTTGGATTGTCCTTTGATAGTTGTTTAATTATTTTAGTCAAAACCAATTGTAGTCCCTTTTTCCCTCTAAATGCGCTCGACATTTGGAAAATTTTAGAATGGTCAAACATTAAAGCATTTGCAATCGATCCTATACCCGAAGCGTATGGGACACGACGCATAATGTTTTATTTGCTATGTTCTCAAAATTCGAATTGTGAAGAGGAATGCCGTAATCATAATTGAAATTTTAAGAACACACTATGTACCCTTGACTGAATTTATTAACATTTCTCAACCTAATCCTTTAGATTTGAAATGAAGCATAATATTCTCTCCCTTAATTATAGCAAAACAACTTTACAACCCTTACGACTTTGCAAGGTATAACTCTTGTTTTCTATAATTAATATTGCCAACTTGCAATACGTGCCTTAATAATCATACAATCATAACATTTATGCTCCCACTATCATGATGATTATTATAAAACATAACACTTATGCTCCCACTAGCTTTGACATGTATTCAGAAACAGCTTAACTTTCAGAAAAACAATGCTTATTGAATTTCTTAAGTTCATGTTTCTAATACTTAGTGCTTTGATAATCTTTTATCAAGGCTTCTTGAACTTATACACATTTGCCTTAGATAGTTCATATGTGTGTGTAAACAATTGCCAAACCTCACAATTCAAATTATGGAAGGGGATATCGTAACCATAATCGAATTCGAGAATGCAATTTTACAATCACTATCTTCTTAAAATCTTTCTTAGTGAAAGCATTTCCTCACACTCATTTTCATTAAGGAGGAAATCTTATGACACTTAGATTTAAACGGTGTATTTGTTCCTATCCATGTGAATTTGTCAAAACCAAAGTTTATGACAAATTCAAACTCATATGGATCGAACTTTCTTAATCTCGATTTCTTGCCTTATGGTAGCACAGCTGCCCACCATGTCTTCCAAGTAGTTAAGCAGCTCATCCTTTCCTATCAATGTACCTTTCATTGATTAAGGTGCCTTGCCTTTTATGCGTTCAACATGAGAACTCATAGAACTCACATGCATAATTAACTTAACTGGAATAGCACAGAAACAAAATAACGTCAACACGATAGGTTGTTAACCTTAAGTTGTGTGCTAGTGATGATCGATAAGGTTTATTTGATTTGTTCTTGAAACTTTTCAAGACCATTAAGACTCCCACTGACTCCTTGACATATAAGATTCTTTTGTCAATAAACATTTCTTGACAAACAAATATTCAAGAGTTAGTGTAGTTTTTATCATAACATTTCATAAAATGGTCCTAGTTGGTCTTTGTCTTATTCAAGACATCACAACTTTCCATATTTGATGAATGCTATAAACCTTTAATACTTTTCACTCATTGTCACAATCTTAACTTTAAGACTTTTTATTGGAACGAGGTATGATAGACTTCTTGATTTAACCATTTCTTCAATCCTTGATTCCTCTTCTCAAACATACAATTGTACTAAGACTCACTTAGAGGATCAATTGAGATATGGTTCTTATCATTAAGACCTATCATAAAGCATAAAAGCTACTCTCCCTTCTTCTTAGAATGGAGAAACTTTTATCTTTCTGTCTACTTGATTCTTCTTATTCGTTTTGCTATTGATTTAAACCTTTTTCAATCAATCTAGAATTACACTTAATCTTGTAAGTATAATCACATTTACTAAACCTTTAGTAAATCATGACGAATATCTTTGTTACTCTTATGGTGGACTTGATCAACACATAACTTTGCGTACTCGATCTCCTAGTCCTTCACTTGACACTTTGTCAATGAATTAGTCTAATTATCAAATATGAGATTTCTCATTTATCGTGCAACCAATTTGCATGATTCCAAATTTCTGTCCAATTGAAATTTTGGGCGATGAGAAACTCTCCTTATTTGGTAAATTCTCGACTTTCCATAAATAACATAATAAGAACCAAATCCATTATTGCTAATATTCAAACATTAATTTTTCATATATTCCATTGCAAGGATAAATAAATATTATAAAATCAAAATTTATTTTATTGCGGAAAAATTTGTCCTTACAATGCAATTCATTGAAAAACTATGCTAATACATCTTCCTTAGCAATCTAATTCTAACTCTAAGTAGTAGCTCAAGAATCTAATCTTCGAGAAATGCGATCAAAATCCATTCCTTCACGGTTAGATTCTACTCACTTCTTCCTTTAAGCTTCCTTTCTTTTCTTCGATCCTACAAAACATCAATTGTAATCTTATCACATTATGTATTAAGAATCTAGAATAGAAGCTTAAAAGAGTTAGTTAATGGATTTCACCTATATTAGAGCCATACGTTTCGACTCTCCCATCTCTTAGATCTCTTAGGTAAATGGGGCAGCTTCGTCTCCAATGCCCTTTCTCTTGGCAATAAAAGCAAATTGACTCTTTTGGAACATGACATGGAACTACTTCAGACATTGCCTTTCTCTTATGATCAAACTTTTCTATCATAGCATGTCTTTCGTTGCCATCGTCTATATCCATAGAGGTCTTGAAGGCAGATTCACCAATCAACTTTGTTTTTCTATTGCGCCAAACCATTGCTGATTCAGCAGCAATAAGCATATAGGTGAGATCTATAAGGGTCACGTCGCGGTTCATCATATAGTACTCTCTTACGAACTCACTATATGAGTTAGGAAGTGACTGAAGAACCCAATTAACAGCCATTTACTCACAGACAATGGATCCCAACATTCTTAACCTTTCAATGTGTGACTTCATCCCTAGGACGTGTGCACACACCGGCTTTCCTTCTTTATGTTTACTTTCCAAAAGGGCTTGAGTGATCTTGAACTTTTCAAGTCTTCAAACTTGTGGGTTAGGGAGAATAATTGGAGGAGGTGGAGGAAGTGAAGCATGATTTCTTGTTCCTCGATCGAATCGTGGAATATCATCTTCATGTGGAAACGTCTACAAACCCTAGAAGGAGTCTTAGCCACGTTTTTGGGTCATAAGGGATCCTTATATATATATAGGAGGCAATTAGGGTTATCTAACAAGGAAACCCTAATTTGGATGCTTAAGCCCTAAGCAACCCATGGACTCATTTAATTAAGGCCTTGGACGATTTCCTTATGGGCTTCCCCATAGAATTCGTCCATTCCTTATTATAAGGCAATCCATGGCCCAAATTGCAATTATCTTATAATTACAATTCCAGTCCCTTAAGTTTAATTAATCTCCTTTAGTCACAAAACTAATTACTAATTAATTCTTGACTAATATTAATTAAACAATATGATTTCTCCTTGAATATATTATTCTCATAATATATTAATAAATCATATTTAATCCTTTCTCTCCATAATTCATCCTATCAAGTTGCTTTGGTGAAGGCAACCCAAAAGGACCATGCACCATCGGGTCAAGTACATACCAAAATAGTTATGGACTTAGACACTAATCCAACAGTCGACTCTATATGCATGATGTTTATGATATTGTTCTGGTTTGTATGGCGTTGGTATTTTGGGGGAACTCACTAAGCTTCGGGCTTATAGTTTTGGATTTTGTTTCAGGTACTTCGGATGATCTCGGGCAGGCAAAGGCTTGATCGTGCACCTCCTCACATTTTATGATTTTGATTTCTGGGATACTCTGATATGAAACTATTTTGAAAAGATTTTGTAATAAGTAATGGTTTTTGGCAGGGCCGGTCCATAGCTTTTTAATGCCCCAGGTGAAAAAACTTAAAAATGCCCTAAGACTTCGATTAAATCTACCTACAACATAAATTAGTTAGTTTCTTTTTTCAGACAAATTTATATCCATTAAAAATTAAACTAGCAAACATCATTAAAACATTGTCTTTGTGTTTTGTGAATTAAAAAATTTAATTACTATGATGTTTTGTTTGATTTATAAAAATCAATTACTACATCATAGTTAACAGTAGCATGTTCACCAAGTATAGTGTATCTCTATTGTATTTAATTTTTATAGAAAAAAAATTAAAACAATGACAAACAAAATTATGAATTGTGATAACAAATACTAGATACATTAAACTGTTACAAACACACTACTCCTAATGTAAATATTATATCAAAATTTAAACCCAAAAATGTCAAGGTCTTTGTTTGTAATATAATGTCAAAATTGAAACAAATACTCTTTAAATCCACTGTGAACAAAGTATTTTGTCAGCAACATGAACATTTCAAGAATTGCAGCAGTACCCACTGAAGGTAATCAGCCTTACATGGGAATCAAATCCAAAGGCATAATCGTCCATCCAAACTATCCCTTTATTATGCCTTGAAACCAAACTCTATTTCACTTCAAACCAAAAATACAAACCAAATACACCTCTATGAATAAGGGCAAGAGCATCAAGGGCTAATTATCCATAAAGGGGAAACACCTTTAAAATCTAAGCCAACCAAAACAAGGAAAAGATTACCTTGCAGCTGGGAAAAAATCCATAGAAAAACATAGATGAGAAAAAATATATATCTAGAAATGATAAGCATTAGACTAAGCACTGGTAATTTCCGTAGGAAAAGGAGCAAGATCTTCAAAATATGAAAGGTATCCAAAAAATGAAAAAAAAAATATTTCTTCATGTTCTTGACAGAAATCCATAGACAAGAGAGGAGCGAGTTTTTAAAAACTAAGGTTCATGACAGAAATCAGGAGATGTATCCATTGCGTATCCAAATAAGAGTCTCTTAACTAATCAACGATTGGGAAAACCAATCGACTTCTCATCTTCTACATCCTGACCTTTCATCTTTCTAGGCGACGATTGGGAAGATGGGAATTAGACTCCAATAGTTGAAGCGCATGACACGGTTGATCGTAGATGCTGAACTCATTTGGGACAAACACCTATAATATTAACATTATGGACTAAACTTATGCCCCTCATCTCCTTGTTACCCTGGGCCTCTGCCCAATTCGCCTAGGTATCGGGCCAGCATTGGTTTTTGGATGATTGAAAAGGTTTTAAATTTTTATGAATTTTATGGATGTTAAAAGTTGGTATCAGGGCCTTGGTTTGAGTGAATTGGAGGAACACTCATGCGAATCCAGTCTCAAACTAAGGAAAAGATTTTCAAATGGTTTTCAAAATACTAAAAGATGATGCAAAGTGTACGATCAGCCGGGGCCAATAAGTAGACCCCAAAATAACATATGGTTATTTGATATTGTGATATGTTAGAACAACATGCTAGTGATTGGCTATGGATCATCAGGAATTGCATGATAGAATTTCTTGATTATATGATGCCTGATAGCCTATGGTTTTCCTTATATGAAATAGACATCATTACTTTAGTTGCTTAGTGTATGCATTACGGTTATATATAACTAAGATCTTATAGCCTGAGAATGTTTGGTTTAGCCTTATTTCCTGTTCTTGTCTGATGAAGAGCTTAGGGTAGGATCAGATACTCGAATGTCTATAGGGTTCAGCGTTATGTATGGCTAGCATACACATGTGCTGTAGGGTTAGTGGAAGTTTCATGGATGAGTTGTGTGGGGTCAGTCAGCCAATTATGTGATATTTAGTCTTCCTCTAGGAGTGAGTATTGAGTGTTCGCCTATGCTTATGTATATTTTTAGGGCATTGTGATGATACTTGAGACAAAGATGGGTAGGTGTGGAAGGTAATATGGGCTCGTACTACTGAAAGCACATGACCCATACCCGTAACAAGGAAGTCACAACCCCTAGGGCTTTGTCAGGAATTGGTTCCCTGTTATTATATGGAATATCTAATATCTTCCTAGTATATTTTTAGTATGGTGACTACGAGGCGATTTGTGACTGGATCCAGGTCGGAATTAGGAGATGGCAATCAGGGTGGACCAGCGGTGCCCGAGACCATTGGTCAGATGAGATCAGATGAATTGGATGCCAGGATTCAGGAGATCCTGCATGATGAGGTTGCTACATTGTTCCGGGCACAATTACCGGAGATATTTGGGTCTATCAAGACCACCATGGTGGAGTACTTTGATAAGCGTTATGCAGCCATTGCTGAGATGGCTACCGCTACAGCTTCTGTAGCCGTAACAGCTGCAGGTGGTGGGGCCAGTCGGGCTTTTCAGTATCAGGACTTCGATAACACGAAGCTCCTAACTTTCGATGGGATTCAGGACCCGATCATAGCCATGAGGTGGCTATCTAACATTGAGGGATTGGAGTCAGTGACAAAGATCCCACGTATGTTTACTGAGAGGGAGATGTTTTTCCCGGAGTTTGCTTCCGAGCAGGTTCAGATGACACGTTATTTGAGCATGCTCAAGACCGACATCAGACAGTTTGTTTCTACCTAGCATTATGATACATTAATGGAGTTATAGGAGGCCAGTAGGTGGCATGAGCTTGAGATTGAGCTGTAGTTGAGAGAGTAGAGGCAAGCTCTGGTGCAGTCTCAGCCTGCACCGAAGCGGTCCAAGACCGCCGATTCTAGGTCTAGAGGCCAGTGTGGGCGCACTTATGGGAAGTGTGAGAAGGGTCATTCTGGAGTTTCTCGATCCAGTAGTCTATGCTGCAAGTGAGGAAATGAGGGGCACTTTCCGAGGGATTGCCGCTAGTTAGCCCCAGTTCAGGATATGAGGATTTGTTAACACTGCAATGAGGTTGGTCACGTGAAGACCAACTGTCCAGTGCTCGCTACCAGGCCAGTGCAGGCTCCATCGCCGAATACGCTGAGGATTACTGACCGGAGTTAGGGTAGAGCAGAGCCCCCGAAGGCTACGGACGTGCCTTCCAGCTCATAGCCGAGAAGGCCAGGGCAGCACCAGATGTGGTGGCTGGTATGTTTCTATTCCTTATCTTGTTGATTATATTTATTTTTATGCTCATATGTGTTGTACCTATGTTAGGTATGTTCTTAGTAAACTCCTTACCTGCTCTAGTATTATTTGACTCAGGGGCAAGTCGGTCTTTTGTCTCGTGATCTTTTAGTAGGGAGTTATGTTTGCCCTTAGGAGAGCTAGAATGCCCGTTGGGAGTCTCCATCGCCAACGAACAAGGGATTTCTGCTTCTTCAGTCTATCAGGCTTGTGTTATGGAGATCTTCGGGGTATCCTTCCCGATTGACTTCATTCTGGTTCCCATGGGGTACATTTGTGTGATAGTGGGTATGGACTGGCTAATTCGTTTCGGTGCCATGATCGACTGCGAGGGTCAGTGTGTGGTAATTTGAACCCAAAGTAGGGGAGCACTGGTTATCTACGGAGAGGGAACCAGGTTAGGTTTAGGGTTTTGTTCAGCCACCAAGGCTCGACAGTATATTCAACACGGGTGTGCGGGTTATTTAGCATATGTGGTGGATACACGGGTCAAGGATTAGGTCTTAGTTTCGTAGGTTCCAGTCATCTGAGAGTTTGTTGATGTGTTTCCGGAGTAGTTACACGGAGTGCCTCCGGAGAGACAAGTCGAGTTCAGGATCGACTTTTTACCAGGTGTGGCCCCTATTGCCAAGAAGCCATACTAATTGGAACTACCAGAGATGTAGGAGTTGTCATCTCAGCTGCAGGAACTGCTAGGCTAGCAGTTCATCCGTCTGACCAGTTCTCTGTAGGGAACGCTGATTCTCTTCGTTAAGAAGAAGGATGGTTCACACCGGATGTGCATCGATTACTGGGAGTTGAACAAATTTTCTATGAAGAACCTTTATCCACTTCCCCGGATTGATGATCTCTTTGATCAGCTACATGGAGCATCTTGGTTTTCCAAGATAGACTTGAGGTCCGGGTACCATCAGGTCAGGGAAAGGGAGGAGGACGTGGAGAAGATCGCGTTCCGTAATCATTACGAACATTACGAGTTCGTGGTAATGTCGTTTGGGCTCACCAATGCGCCGACAGTGTTTTATGGACCCGATGAATCGGGTATGCAGATCGATGCTCAATCGCTCAGTCATTGTGTTTATAGAAGGACATCTTGATGTATTCCAAGACCAAAGAACTACATGAGGAGCATCACTGTGAGCTTCTGGGAGTCTTTAGGCGAGAATGGTTGTATGCCAATTTCTCGAAATGCGAGTTTTCATTACGAGAGGTTCAATTCCTTGGATATCTCGTTAACCTAGAGGGGATTTTGGTCGATTTGGCCAAGATCGAGGCGGTTATGCAGTGGGAGGTTCTGAAATCTCCCTCGGATAGCAGGAGTTTCTTGGGATTGGCAGTGTACTATCGGAGATTCATACAAGACTTCTACAAGATTGCAGTACCCCTCACTCGCTTGACGAGGAAGGGATGGATTTCCGGTGGGGCCCTGTACAACAGATTGCATTTGAGACCCTGCGACAGCGACTCTGCAAGGCGCCAGTTTTGACACTCCCTGAGGGAGTTGAGGATTTTGTGGTATTTTGTGATGCACCGATCACCGAATTGGGAGTAGTCCTCATGCAGGGAGGACGGGTGATAGCCTATGCTGTTGGATTAGTGTCTAAGCCTGTAACCATATTTGGTAAGTACTTGACTCTGTTGTGCATGGTCATTTTGGGTTGCCTTCACCAAAGCAACTTGACTGTAGAAATGATAGAGAAAGAGGTTATTATGATTTATTAATATATCATAAGAATAATATATTAAAAGAGAAATCATATTTATTAAGCTGACATTGGTCAAGAATTAATTAAGAATTAATTTTGTGATTAAAAGAAGTTAGCTAAACTAGGGGGCTTAATTGTAATTATGTGATAATTGCAAAGTAGGGCAATGGATTCCCTATGGGATAGGGTGGACGAATTCAAGGGGATAAGGCCCTAGAATTCGTCCATGATAAGGCTTCTAGACTTATCTTATGGGTTGCTTGGTGGGCAAGCAACCAGATAAGGATAAGGACTGAAACCCTAATCCCTACACCTATATAAGGACCCCTTGGCTTAGGAAAATCGGCCACTTGATCCTAGAAGTTCCTAGAGCTGATTTTCTGCCTCTCCCTTCTCTCCCTTGCCTCTCCATTTTATCTTGGTGTTTGTGAGCCATTAGAGGTACTACACTTGTGGTACTTGCTTTCAAAGACAAGAATATTGAAGATTTAAGTTGTTATCACAACATAACAAAAAGAGGTATGTAATCCCTTCTATTTCATGAATTTCGAAATACCTAGGAGCATGCTAGGGATCTTCATGTGTTCATAATGGCGTGTATCTAATAGTGAAAACATAGATCCGTATCTAGGGTTGCATGCACACATAGGATTGTTTGTATAAAACCCATCATATGCTTCGCGGCAGTTGATGTCGCATGAGATGAGATATCCCACACACGATTTGGAGTTGGGAGCGGTGGTATTTGCTCTCAAGATTTTGAGACATTATCTATACGGGGTCCGTTGTACTGTGTACACAGACCACAATAGTTTGAGACATATCATGGATCATCCGAACCTAAACATGATGCAGCACAAGTGGCTGGACGTAGTCAATGATTATGACTGCGAGATCCTTTAACATCCGGATAAAGCGAACGTCGTGGCGGACGCCCTGAGCCGCAAGTCGGATGCATCTTCTATTCCAGCGGCATGTATGAGGATATCTGTGATTCTCCATTGGTGATCTTGAGCAGGGAAGCTCAGTCTGAGGGTGTACGGCAAGATAAATGGAAGCTTGAGAGGATTAGAGGCGATATCACCCGATTTATGCATCATAGTCGGGTATTGTTGACCCGTTGTGGTAGGGTATGGGTTTCGATGTCTGGTGGGGTCATATAGATTGTACTGGAGAAGGCTCATAAGTCTCGCTTCTGTATTCACTCGAGGACCACCAAAATGTATCGGGATCTAAGTTTGAGTTATTGGTGGCCGTGCATGAAGAGGGAAATCGCTTGGTACATCGAGAGGTGCTTGACCAGAATGGTCAAGGTCGAGCACCAAAGGCCGCATGGCAAGTTGCAGCCTCTGCAGGTTCCCATGTGGAAATGGGAGAAGATCACGATGGACTTTATCACCAAGTTGCCGAGGACAGCGAAGGTATATGGTGCTATATGGGTCGTCGTGGATCGATTGACCAAGAGCGCCCATTTCCTAGCTATTTGGGAGAGTCCATCGGCCGATAAGTTGGCCAATGTATATATCCGCGAGATCGTTACTCGCCATGGGGTTTCGGTCTCTATTATCTCAGACCGTAATGTGTGATTCACCTCCTGTTTCTGGCAGAAGTTCTATGAAGAATTGGGCACGAGACTGCATTTTAACACCGCATACCATCTTCAGACAAACGACCAGAGTGAGAGGACCATTCAGACCCTCGATCATATGTTACGGGTCTGCGTTATTGACTTCGGTGGGAGCTGGGACTCCTACCTACCCCTTGCAGAGTTCGCCTACAACAACATCTTCCATTCCAGTATTGGTGCTCTACCCTACGAGCTGTTGTACGGACGAAGATATCTGTTGGATTAATGTCTAAGTCCATAACTATATTTGGTATGTACTTGACCCGACCTGGCATGGTCCATTTGGTTTCCATGGCATCGGGACAATTGGATAGACAATATGAGGAAAAAAGGATACTAGTGATTTATATTAATATATTATAAGTTTTAATATATTAATATATAATCATATTATTTAATTAGTATTGATCAAGAATTAATTTATAATTAATTAAGTGATCAAAAGGAACTAATCAAATATGGACTCTTATATATATATATATATATATATATATATATATATATATATATATATGTGTGTGTGTGTGTGTGTGTGTGTGTGTGATGGGCGAAGTTCATTTAGGTTGGGGTAAGCTTTCATGGATAGTCCATGGAGTGTTTAACCCATGGATCATATGAAATGAAGGGTCATGGGTTTAACCCTAATCTCCACACTATATAAAGATGTCTTTGGTTGGTGAAATTGGCATGCGCACTAGTGTGTGTACACAAAAGGGCAAGGCCGATTTCACAAGAGAAAACCAAAGTATCCTTATTCTCAAGGTTATTCCAAGTGTTCATGGTGTTGTGTGAACCATTTGAGGTGTCACACTTGGGGCACTAGGCACTCAAGCTTCATGAAGACAACTTACATTAAAAAGGTATGTATTCTATCTATTTTATTACCCAAGTATATGATATTTGTATGCTAGTATAGGTTAATATCTTGGAAACTTCATATTTGCATGTATAATAGAGAAAACATAGATCCAAGGTATTTAGGGTTGTATGTGCACCATAGGATGTTGTAGTATACTAAAACCCAACAGTGGTATCAGAGCCATGGGTCTTTTTTTGTGTTATATTCATGCAAATGATTGATTTTCAAAGTTGAATAAAAAAAGAAAAAAAAAACATGAAGTTTGTCAAATTTTAAGATGATTACTTGTTTTGTGAAAAACTAATTATTTATAAAATTTGAATCATTTGCTATATGAGTTGAATTAGGTCAAATTTAGAAAAAAGATAAAATGATATGATTATTTTATTAGTTTTAAAAGTTTGATCTAAATGTTTTAAGGAGTTACAAATTTTGTCATAAAATTTTGGAGCTTAAAAAGTTTTTTTTAAAAGTTGTGATCTTATGTGTTTTGAAACCTCCATAAGTTATGAACATGAGAAAGTTTAAAAAATATTGATTTAAAGTTTTTATGGAGTTACAAAATTTGGTGTTAATGTTTTAAAGAATTCCATAACTTATTCTTAAGTTATGGAACATGAAAAGTTTCATCATATAATAAACATTTAACTCCATAAGTTATGGATTATCAAAAGTTCTATGTTTCCTTTATTTATGAGTTAGTTTAGATTACTGAAAAAAAATTGTGTTTTAGTTGTTTTCAATCCTAATTAATCTAAAAGTTGTTCATAAAATGTGTTTTTTTGTAACTTGTCCTCAAGTTATATGAAAAATCACATTTTTGAATCTTAAAAACTCATAAATATGCCTTAGGTTACAAAAAAAATGAAGAGTCTTTTCTTATAAATAGTTTTTATGGCTCCATAATTTATCCTCAAGTTATGGATGTCCAAGAGTCTCTTCATTAAAAGTTTTACAGCTTTACTTAAAACTCATAAGTTATGAAAATCCAATAGTTTTGAATAGTTTCAAAACTTGTCCTCAAGTTTTGGAATTTGAAAAGTTTTCTCTAATGAATACTTTAATTCCAAGTTAAGCCCTTATAATTTTAAAAGATAAAATCCAACCTTTATACTTTATAATATTATAAGTTAATAATATTTATATATATGTATAAGAGCATGTCGTCCTACCATTAGTAGGCCTCATTCACGAAGCCGGTCTATAAGGGGGGTATAAGGTTGTTGCCTATAAAATGGCAACTTAATAGGTGTCCACTCTCACCCACCGCTTCCTTGACTGGTGGAGGGCCGTTAGCCGAACAGGTAGGACAAGGACTATAATTCTCCCTTCATTAAAAGTATAATGATAAATACTAAGTAACTAAACACTTATAAATTCCCAATCTTAGTTACTTAGGAAATTGTGAAATGGTGCTTACCCATTAAATTACACTTTTCACCTTTGTTAAGTCGTTAGTGGAGCGTGTGTGGTTAACTGATACACTAACATGGGACTGACAATGTGTGGCAAAGGGTGACTTAAGTTTTGTCATAGATCGGTGGAGCGTGTGTGGTTAACCGGCACATCAATTAGGTAATAAAATTAAGGGTGCCAAGTCAATTTGCATGGTTATTGACACCTTGTTTGTGATCCTCAGCATTCCAGTCACAAACTTGATAGGGCACACTCGAGATTGAAACATGCCTTTGAAAAGTTCAATTAATCTCAAAAGAATCTAGGAGTTTCAAAACCAATTAAAACCTAATAATACATTTCGTTTATCTTGGTGGAAATTGGTGAATCGTCATTCACCTACCTTCAAATATTTTATAGCTTGGATTATGGCATCCCTCTTCCAAGTTATAAAATAGTTTGCTGGGTCCTAGCCTTAATATTTCATATTGGGTGTTATATTAAGGACTTTAGATCAACTATCTTGAATATCTCCCAAAAGATGTCTGGTTCAGATATCTATGATCCTCCCAAATCTCTTGGAACTTCACTTCCTCTACCTCCTCCAATTATTCTCCCTAACCCACAAGTTCAAGGTCACTCAAGCCCTATTGGCAAGCAAGGTCTATGTGTGATCGCATATTGGAGATGAAGTCACATATTGACAAGCCGGGAGAGTTGGGTGTCAAATTTATGAGAAAGTTGGTGGTTCAATCACTTTCTAAGTCACATAGTGAATTCCTTTGGGACTACTATGAAACAGACTATGACATGACCCTTAATGATCTTATCTATTTGCTTGGTGTTGCTGAATCAACAATAATTTGGAGCACTGGGAGAGCAAATTTGATTAGTAGATCAACTTCCCAAACTACCATGGACATTGACAATGGTAACATTGGATATCCAGAAAAGCCTTCTCTTCCCAAGGAAAGGGATTGACCATAGCCAACTAGGTTGACCAAATGGTAAAGAGAAAGGCTAAGTCTGTGATAGTCCCATGTACCATTCCCAAAGAGTCCCTATGTTTGTCTTGCCAAAGAAAGGGGCATTGATTGGGAAGCAACCTATTTACCTGAAAGATCATAAGGTTGATCAAGTCAAGAAGATTGACTCTACTTCAGGTAAAGACCACTATCTAACTATGTTAAGTTTCTATTATGAGATTCTTGTTACATGATGTGACTGGGTCACATGTTGATGTTTTAAGAATCAAAGAAAAGTGAAGAAAATTAAAGGAAGTATATGTTGATTCTGATCATGAAGATGGATCTCGATCGCATGGTTCTGTGATCAGAATTTTGAGTTGTTGCTTAGGAGTTATGATATATTGCTTAGGAATAGATAACAACAAAGTTTTTCATGTGCTTTTGCACTGTAAGGATAGTTTTTCCGCAAATTTTTTAAAATAAAAGGGAAAAAATTGATTTTATTTATTATAAAATATCCTTACAATGGCATTTGTGAAAAGGAAAAAAATTGTTGCTTATATGATTCCATTAATAGCAAGAGTGGAAATATGAATTTGTTTCTTTCATTTATGGTAGTGTCTAAATTTTCAAATAAGAAAAGATTCTCATCACCCAAGTTTCAGTTGGATAGAAACTTGGAATCATGCAAGTTGTATAGTATAATGAATGAGAACTTTCAAGCATTGAAAAATTAAGACTAATTACTTCTTCACATGGATATATGAGTCAAGTAAAGGACTAAGGGATCGAGTACACATTCTTGTGCACTGATCAACCCCACACAAATGTAACTTGAGTGACACATCTTAAATAAGGTTTATTAACACTAGTGAAATGTAAGAGTAAAAGGTCTTCTACTCTTGTACATTTGAATTTGGTAAGTTGTGATGTTTGGATAAAACAGAGACCAACTTAGGCTAATTGTGTTAAGTGTTTGTCTTGATTAGAATCCATACTATCTCTTGAATATTTGGCAAGAAAGTCTTATAGGTCAAGGACACAGTGGGAGTCTAAAAGGTCCTGAAAGGGTTTCAAGAAGTAATCAAGAATAAAACCTGTATTTCATCACTAGCACACAACTAGAGGTTTATAACCTATCGTGTTGAGATTTACGTGCCCATTCCAGTTAAGTTGGATATACATTTTAGTTATACATGTTCTCAATTGTTTTCACAGCTACTTGGAAGCAATGGCAGGCCCTTGAGCTGCCAGGTGGCAAGAAGTTAAGATTGCACAAGTTCAATCCATATGAGTTAGGATTTGTCACTAACCTAGACTTGCGATTATGGTTTGACAAATTCACATGGATAAGAACACATACACCATAAAATCTAAGTGTCATAAGGTTTCTCTCCGATTCATGAAAATGATGGTGAGGAAATTCTTTCACTAAGTAGATTTTAAGTAGATAGCAATTGTGATATTTGCAGTTCTCAAAGTCGTTAGTGGAGCGTGCGTGGTTAACCGTCACACTAACATTGAATTATGAGAAATGGCAAAAGGTCTAAACAATTGAGACTAACATTATCGCATCCCTTTTCATAGTTCTGAAATTGTTTAGACACACCTGTGATCTATCTAAGATAAGGTGTATGATTTTGATAAAGTCTTATCAAAGCAATCTAGTATCAGAAATCTGAACTTTAATAAGAATGTCAATAAAGTATTGACTTCTAGAGGTCCAGTTGTTTTCTGGATACATGTCAAAGCTAGTGGGAGCATAAGTGTTATGCTAATAATCATCATGGTAGTGGGATCATGATAATTATGATAAGTATTGCAAGTTAGCAATGTTAATTATAGAAAACAAAAGTTTCAATTCGTGAGGTTGCAGGGGTTGAAAAAGTTGTTTTGCTATAATTAAGGGAGAGGAAATTATACTTCATTTCAATTCTAAAAAGCTTAGTTTGAGTTTGTAATCATTCTAAAGAGCTTATATTGAGATTTTAATCACCTTTAGTCAAGAATATATATGAATTTCATGTTGGATTGGTTCAACTTAAGAAAATTCTATATATTGCGTTCTCAAAATTCGATTATGATTACGGCATCCCTTTTCATAGTCAAATTTTGAGAATATGGCAAACAAAAAATTATTATGGCAAAAGACTGGTCTAGAACCATGTCTTTATGTGAAACATCATGAATCGTGTCCCATTTACTTTGGGTACAAGATTGATTACATGTGCTATAATATTTATCCTTTCTGAATTTTCCAAATGCCTTGGAGCATTAAGGGGTACAATATCTAGAATTGGATATGACTAAAGTGATTAAGCAATTATCGAGGACAATCTAAGGTTTACCAAATATTGGTTGCTCAAGGATAGTTGGAAGTATACTGTTAATATTGGAAGGACTATATTGACATAGTCTGAAAAGAAGCAACTACTGTTCAGAAGTGGTAGTCAAAATGGGAATATAGAGTTGTCTTCATAGGTGGAAGCAATCTGTGTAAGGTTAAAGAAACCTAATGCAAGAATCATGTTCAAAACAATGTACTTTGAATATGAGACATAGTTTCCATGCAGGGTCGGCCCAAGCCCAGGGCGAGCTGGGCCACGACCCAGGGCAGCAATTTCTAATGGGGCAGCAATTTTTCAAAGCCTTTTATAGGTATTATTGTATATTTGGGCCATGTTAAGAAGACAAGACTAGTCCAGTAAAGATCCACCATGTTCAAGACGTAAGGGCAGCAGATTCTTGGAGACCTAATAGCGGCAACTACAACCTATTCTGACTCTTCGATCTAAACATCTAATAATTGAAGATGAAGAACACGAGGCGTCCTTCTGCATCGATCGCATACTACCCTACTGTCTCATCCGCTTCACTGCATCAACAATTCAACACTTCTCTTGCCCTCTCTCTCTCTCTCTCTCGATAAATCGATCGCTTCTCGCCTTCTCTTATATTCTTCTTTCTCTCTTTCCTGAATCGTCCTTTACTGAATCATCCCTACTGTAGTAATAGTTTATCTATTGCTCTAATTATGTTGTGCTAAAGACTTAAAGTGAAGATTCAAAGATGCGATAAAGTGATTGAATGAATTCGTCCTCCTGAGGTCCTAATCAAGTAAGTTTTTTTAGTATTTCAAATTTCTTGCATAAAAATACTTGATGTTTCGAAAATCTGATACTGAGTATTGGTTAAATTTTTTGAAATTTCAGTTTTTTTATATAGCTTCCTGGAAAAGTGAAATTTTTTATCCAAGATTGTAGACTTGGAATGTTGTTGATCCTGGATTACACAAAGCAATTTTCCATGTAATTTTTTGTGGTGATTTTTTTCCTTTGACTTCTTTTGACTTTTATAAGGTTTTTTCTAATGAGATTTTCTTAAATTTCTGATGTAGCTGTTTTTTCTGAATAGTATGATGTGTTTTTGGTATTGAAGTTTTGATATTTTCTGTTTTTTTAATAATATAATATAGTTTTTTTTGAATAATTTGATGTATATGAAGATCTGATGTACATCAAAATTTGATAAGTTATTTTAATTTCTTAAAATATGTTGTATCAGATTTCTGAAAATCTGTTATGTAAATCCTGATGTCATGTTAAATCTGTTTTTGAACAACTAATTAGTTTTTTCTATATCTGAATAATGTGATATGTTCTTTCTGAATAATCTGATGTATATGAAATTCAAATATGTCTCACAATCTGATAAGTTATTTTAATTTCTGAAACTTTGATGTATAAGATTTTATAAAATATGATGTTGATTCTCCATTTCTGCAAGATCATTTTATGTTTTTTGTATAGGTTTTGGTTCTGGATAGCTAACTTCGGTGGAAAGAAGTATTGAAAGTCAATTTCTATGAAGTCTTGCTTATCATCAAATAGCATACATTTTTCTTCAAAAAATGTAAAATGGCACCGTTTGTATGCTTTTGTTTGTACAACTATCATTTAGTTTGACTATAAAATTTATTTCACTTTTCCTATATTATTTTGTTTAGAAATGTTAGGGCATTATTTTACTTTCTTGCCCCGGGCATTGAAATTAAATGGACCGGCCCTGTTTCCATGGAGTTGATCTCCATTGGAATATCTTATAATGATTGTTGACAAGTCTTTGTGACTTTGTACATATTCATTACAAGAGGGTTAGTGCATATAAGTTTAAAATCTAAACAAATTTCGATAAATGATAGGAATTTGAAATTCTCACATTTTTCGATAAGGATTTGGGAGTGTGAAATTAGAATCATTGAAATTATGTTCAATTGGTTTATTTCACAAAGTAAGGATCATAGACAAACATAGAATGCATACTTCGTGTATGGCAAAGCTGTTGTTTTGAAAAACATAGTGTACATGCTTGGAGAATGGGACAACTAGTGTTTTTAATTCAAGTATAAAGTTGATAAAACCGAAACAATGAATAATGAGTAATCAGTATGGTGATAAATAAAATTGTCTTATTTATATTCATAGGTTTTGATACCATATTGGATCCAATTATTCTTGTGTTTCATTTTGCATGTTTTGACTTCCAGAGTAAACTAGGTTATACTTACTGAATGACTAAGTTATTCAAACCATCCACAGTCGGTCATATATTGGAAGTAGATATGAATCAAGACTGTTATGGGTTGGCTAGAGGTCCAAGTTGGTGGACAAAGTTGTGCTACAACAATCATGAGTGCTCATAAGTTCTGAGTATTGGACTCAACCCGCGCTCATTTGAATCACTTCATGGATTTTATCACGAGTGATCATGAGACGATAATATCTTATATTCTTCAAACCTAGAGATATGAGTTGTTACTATGAGTTGGTTGTACATTGGTTGCACGAAACCGCATTGGTAACTCGATGTTATAAAACATGCCTTTGTGTATGATTCAACAAGTAATAGAACAAGCCATATGAGTCGAATTTTATCCATTCCTTTTACCTTCGGGATAAAAGCGATATATGTGGGCCCCTCGATGATTCAATGATGACACATGTGAGCGCTTGGCCAAGCCAGGACTGGTTTGATTTGTTCAATCAGTCAGTCGTCATAAATCGGAAATCGGGAAACAACAAATGGACAGAGAGAATGATTGATAATCCATGTCTCGGTCCATATGATATCTAGAATGGAGGAATATATGATCCCTCATCTAATGGACAAGTCATTGACAAGATCAGAGTTCATTCAACACGTCAGAGTTCGACAGAAGCTTTTGAGAGCTACGATTGCTAGTCAGGTTTTGAAGTCATACTCAATAATAGTTTTAGACTTATCCAAGTGGGAGACTGTTGGATTAATGTCTAAGTCCATAACTATATTTGGTATGTACTTGACCCGACCCGGCATGGTCCATTTGGGTTGCATGTCATCGAGACAATTGGATAGACATGATGAGGAAAAAAAGGATACTAGTGATTTATATTAATATATTATAAGTTCTAATATATTAATATATAATCATATTATTTAATTAATATTGATCAAGAATTAATTTATAATTAATTAAGTGATCAAAAGGAACTAATCAAATATGGACTCTTAGATATATATATGTGATGGGCCAAGTTCATTTAGGTTGGGCTAAGCTTTCATGGATAGTCCATGGAGTGTTTAACCCATGGATGATCATATGAAATGAAGGGTCATCGGTTTAACCCTAATCTCCACACTATATAAAGATGTCCTTGGTTGGTGAAATTGGCACTAGTGTGTTTACACAAAAGGGCAAGGCCGATTTCACTAGAGAAAACCAAAGTATCCTTATTCTCAAGGTTATTCCAAGTGTTCATGGTGTTGTGTGAACCATTTGAGGTGTCACACCTGGGGCACTAGGCACTCAGGATTCATGAAGACAAGTTACATCAAAAAGGTATGTATTCTATCTATTTTATTATCCAAGTATATGATATTTGTATGCTAGTATAGGGTAATATCTTGGAAACTTCATATTTGCATGTATAATAGAGAAAACATAGATCCAAGGTATTTAGGGTTGTATGTGCACCATAGGATGTTGTAGTATACTAAAACCCAACATATATTGTACCCCAGTCTGTTGGGGTGAGGTTGGTCACAGGGGGATGGGTCGGACCGAGGTGGTTCTGCAAACTACTGAGATGATGCAACAAATCAGGCAGTGGTTGCAGACTGCTTAGAGTCGGTAGAAGAGTTACGCCGACCGGCGTCGATCTGAGTTGGAGTTTCAGGTCGGTGACATGGTACTACTGAAGGTCTCACCCTGGAAGGGCGTGATTTGCTTCAGGAAGAGGGGTAAGTTGGGTCCCCGATACATTGGACCCTTTCGGATTAATTTCAGGGTTGGCAAGGTGGCGTATAGACTAGATCTCACTGAGGAGCTCAGTCAGATCCATAGCACATTCCATGTTTTGCAATTGCAGAACTACATATTGGATAAGGAGGCGACTGTATCATTGGATGATATTCAGGTCGACGAGCGCCTGAACTATGTAAAGAGACTGGTGGCTATTTTGGAAAGGAAGGTGAAGATTCTACGTAACAAGAAGATACCTTTGGTAAAGGTACAGTGGTAGCATCGGAGGGGATCCGACTCCCAGGTATGAAATTTTAAGGATTTTGGCACGTCACATAAGACCTACTCAACGAGTTGGAAGCCCTAACTCGTCATGTAGAAACTAATAATGTTGCATGGATTAGGGAGCCTACTCGACGAGTTGGAGGACCCCAACTCAATGAGTTGAGGCTGTGCATGAAAACCCTACTTTTTGGGGTTTGCACCCTATTTAAAGGACCTTAAGTCCACTCACCAGCCTCCCTTACCACATTATTGTCTAAAGGAACCGTAGCTCGAGCCTTATACATTCTTGTGTGTGTGTGTGTGTGAGCCTTGGAGAGTGATTTTGGTGTGGTTGTTAAGGAACTTGGAGCTCGAAGAGGCTGGAGTGAAGGGAGAAGTTGTAGATCCGGTATTTACACCGTGTTACCAACCATTTGGAGGTAAAAAGTCTTTATCATGGCTTTCCATTTCTTAGATCTTCCCCTGTGGAAATTTAGTGTCTTTTAGCCCATTTTGGATCCACTTTTGGAAGATGAGCATGATTCGAAGTTGTAACTTCAGATCTGGACACCTCCAGGCCCCTTAGGCCTAAAGACTCAAGCTTTATCAAGCTTTGGCCATCCTCCATGCCCTAAACCTCTTGTTAAGCTTAGTATTAGTGTTTTAGCCTCTTGAGGTCTTGCATGCACGTAAAGTTAGCAACTTTACGTGGTAGTTCAGTCCTAAGGGACTAGATCTATAGTTTGGGACTTTGGATTTGACTGGAAAGGACTGAACATGAAATGGGTGAAGGAACTCGATGAGTTGCATAGCCAACTCGATGAGTTGAGTCGGGTTTTCTCGCTTTCTAGATTCTGAGTGGACTCGCTGAGTTGATGAGATAACTCGACGAGTTAGTTAGGGTTTTCCCGGTTTTCTGAGTTCTGAAGGAACCCGATGAGTTACTAGCTACACTCGACGAGTTGGGTCAACATGGACTATTGACCTTGACTGTTGACTTTGAATTTACCATGGTTGACCAATTTTAACTTCTGAGGGTATTTCGGTAATTTGGGATCTTGATGGAATTGGTCCTATGGTGGATGTAGGTGGTTGAGTTCGTAGATGTGATTCAGGATGGTGATCTTTTTTCAGTTCAGTTCAACAATGTGAGGTGAGTTCTTCTCACTATACTAATAGGGTCGAAGGCACCAAGGCCAACCCTTTTTGGATTGTATCTTGGTTATAGGATGATGCTATGTTTAGTGATCTGTTAGATTGGTATCCTGGTATATAGGATGATGATATGTTAGTGATCGGTTAGATCGGTATCCCGGTGTATAGGATGATGCTATGATTAGTGATATGTTAGATATGTATGACTGTCTATACATGCTAGCTAGCATATGATATTTATGTGTTGATTATGTGATTGCAGGGTGGGTTGAGGCGGTTTTGCTTTGTGCTTTAGGCCAACATACCCAGGATGGTCTGGATAGACTGAAGCCTATCGGGGCGTACCAGTTAGGCCAAAGGCCCGAAGAACGGTCCAGACAGGCTGAAGGCTTGGTAGGGCGGAGCAAACATGCTGAAGTTCTGAGAGTGGGCCAGATAAAATGAAGGCCCGGTGAGGGCGATCCAATCATAGTGTAGACTCTATATGCATGTTGTCTGTTATGATATTCTTCTGGTTTGTATGGAATTGGTATTTTGGGGAACTCACTAAGCTTCGAGCTTACAGTTTTTGATTTTGTTTCAGGTACTTCGGATGATCGCGGGAAGGCAAAGGCTTGATCATGCACCTCCTCACGTTTTATGATTTTGATTTCTAAGATACTCTTATATGAATTTTTTTTGAAAACATTTTGTAATAAGTAATGGTTTTTAGATGATCGAAAAAGTTTTAAATTTTTATGAATTTTATGGATGTTACATCTGTCATTTCCAATCATTTTGTAACAACCCCTTTCCTAATCACCTAGAGGGATCATCCTAGACGAATTACTTCTTGATCCATCGCTACACCGGACGCCCAAAACTTCGACTAAAACCCAAAGATTTCCAAAACCGGGTGCGTACACCAAAAGCTGAGTAGAGACTCCTCCAAGACCGAAACCATGCCCACTGCAGTACCGGAATAATGCTTTATATGGACACTTTCCAAAAGCTGATTAAATAAAAAGCAAGAATTACTTGACCTGACAAATATTGAAGATCAACACATTACAACTAATCGAATCAAGAAAAACTTACTCCCTCGCCCATAACTTAAAACTCCATGGACATGTCTGTCTTCCAGGCAGAAAAAGCCTCCCTCCTACATCCACCATGTTGACCAAAATTCAAGGTCTAACCCCATACAACACCTCCCTGACCTTAGATCGTCCACTGACAACAGTAGACAATAATCCACTACTAATTGCAAAAATCACGACCTCACTTATTGACATTAGAGCGAAAAAAAGAACAAAGGGTGGATAAACTAGTCTGCAGATCCCTTTGGGCATGTACCAATATGTAGAGATAATCAAACAGAAAAATAGCGGTTCAGATCAACCTGATCCAAAATTAGTTATCATGAATGGTGTCCTCAATTGTAAACTCGAATTGTTGACAATTCGTAACTAATCAATTGCTCCCACGAGCACAAGCATGGAAATATCAAAACTCGTGACACTCAGGCTCCATGAACAGTATAGGAACACAACCATCTACCAAAACTCCTAGGAGACTTATAACCACCCACATCACCGGCCTCCTAGTATTCCAACCACCATACTATTATCCCTATGCCAATCTAGATAACTATGGGTTATCAGCAACCCAAAAAAAATACTCATAAAAACCATCAAATACTAAGACCTGGCTAGTATAACATGCACACCACTATGAAATAGGTAATATAGGGAGAGAACTCACACAAAACCTCATCATAAAACAAACACGAGTCTGTTGAGCTGCCAATATACCACCACGACTTTCCTAGCAAGTCAACAACCTGCAATTGCTTCACTCAACCTACCGCTCATTGAGACACCATTGATAACACTATATTGCTCAAACACCCGCCAATGTCACACTATTAATAAATCAATACACGAGTCTCCACTATACAACTGCTGACCCCATTCACAAAAGTGGATCCCACAATGGCTCACGACATGTCGTGATGCCATCCAACCATTGGGATAAGAAGCTCATGACTCCTCGTCATTTTTTCCGTCACTCAACCATAGACATGAAGACTTCCAACCCACATCCAACGAGCCTAGGGACATACTTGATGAGTTTTATAGGTTACAAAACTAATGTGCTTGCGGAATTTCACTTAATACCTAAGGACACATGCAACCTAAAGGATCTATGCCATACACTTTGAATGAAACATACTATGAACAAAAAAACATAGATTAACCCTAATATAATCAAAATAAAATACAAGGATTAGGTTACATACCTTTTATTTGTTGTAGTAAACAAATCACTTTGAATCGTTCCTTTGAATAGCTTGGAAAGCTAGCACCAAAATGATGATGTCTCTAATGGCTCACACCCAAACCCTAGAGCTATAAGACAATTGAGGAGAGAGGAGTAGAAGGAAATTTCTTCCATATACTTTTAGAAAAGCATAGTCACCAAAATCCTAGCCCAATGGGTCCTACTAACAGTTTAGGTAACTTAGGGACAAAACAAGATTTGAATGGATTTAATCCCAATCCAAATGCTTTCCTTATATGCATCAAAGAGGCTTTTGGAAACCCCAAGGAGGCTTGCAAAACCGTCCTCCCTTGGATGGTTCTAGAATTGTCTCTTTTGTTCAACTATTGAACAATTACAATTCACCCCTTACACCTATAATTAATTCCAATTAATTCCAGGTTAATTCTGATTAATAATTAATTAATTCTAATTGATTTCTTATTAATTTATTAACAAAAAAATTAACAAATCAATTGTTTAACCATTGAATTGTTATTAATTTATTAATCACATAATAAATTAATATACCAATTATCTATTTCTAATCAATATATATTGACCACATAATATGTATTAACAAATTATTTCCTCATAATTTTCAATTAGTTTATTAATCATATAATAATCTAATAATTTATCCTCTCTCCACAAATGTTATTCTAACCAAGTTGTAGTTATATGGGCAACCCAAAAAGGACTTTGCTTCCAATAAGGATTAGCCAGCTAATACAGTCAAGAGGCAGGACTATTTCAGCATATAGCCTTTCAAAAATGCAACAACCAAGCTAACATGTCTATCCAAGAAACCTCTCCTTCAAGTAGACCAGTAAGCACTTTACTGAAATCAATGACTAATCTAGTACTATAGGTTTATAACAACGAATATGAATATAATCAATTATAAATAAGAGTAAGTGTAAGTTACTTGATTTGACGAAATCTGAATAGCAGCGAGCGGAACTCCGACGCTTACTTCCATTATAGGTATCCTTTCAAAACTTCTAGTGCTTTGCTGCCAAGATTACAAAACAAGAAATTGGAGCACAAGGGACCGAGATCAAGAGAAAGAGAGAGAGAGAGAGAGAGAGAGAGAGAGAGAGAGAGAGAGAGATAGATAGATAGATAGATAGATAGATAGATAGATAGATAGATAGATAGATAGAGATTTAAAGAGAAAGAGGAAAAGAAAAAAGGCGGGGAAATCCCTCTATTTATAGGGCCAATCTGACCACAATGCCTCAACCACTGACCGAATAGTCTTCTTCTTGCTTGCATGCAATGTCGGGCTGGAGAATTCAGTGCATTTATTGCACTGCACCACGGTTCTTAGGTCCACTTCGCGAATATTTATAAAAATCCTCCAAAGTTATAAAAATCATAACTTTTATATACGAGCTTTGTTTTCGACGTATTTATATCCACATGCTTGTATCGACGTCTGCTACAACTTTCATGTTTATCATTTTAGTTAAAACACATTATATTTTCACTTTTATTTTTATGAACAAAAGTTTATATCTATTAACTTTTACAAGTGAAAATGGGTGTTACATATAGACTCGCAAATTAAATAAAATATTATATATTTCCTTTTGAGAAGACTGCCCAAAAACCCGATTTCCATTCAAGAAGACTAAATAATGTATTTTAATCAAATATACTGTTGATTTTATTATAATCATTTGGATTTAGTTACAAATTAACAATCATAATCCTCTTTGTTTGCATAAATTATGGTTATTGTCGTTTCAAACTTAATGGTGGTTATGTATTGGGTGTGGTTGTTTCTGGTAATGTGAAAGGGATTGTCTCACCAACGAGGTTGACATGGATAATCTCGATAATGGATTAGGGATTTCTAGTAACGTATAGGGAAAAGAAGATAAGAAGATAAGGAAAGAGAATGAGGGGTGGGGAGGAGGCAATGATGACAGATGTATCGACGATGGAGGTGGTGGCAATGGTGATGATGGTAGTGTGTTTCGTATTGAAGATAGACTTTGGTGGATATATGTGCTGATGGAGGTTAACTAAGGTGTCGTGAGTAGCTGATGGCTATGACGGTGTGTTTAGGGATAAAAGTGAGATACGAACTTAGGTTTTGAGAGGGTAAAGTTATGAGGGTATGGGTAGAGCTCACACTCAACAAAACATGGGTGCCAAGAAAAATTCAATAAATATATAAAATAAGGGTAATTGTATAGTTTGACATGGGCTTAACTTATTGAAGTTAAGGGTGTTCACTTGTGGGATCAATACCACAATTAAACCCTCTTAAAATGATTGCTTTTACAACTCGAGACTTTTTGGACTTCAGTTAAAAAATTGTAAACCATAAGGACACTTTTTATTGTTTTCCCATAAACTTAAAATATATGTTTTGGCGTCCATCACTATTATGATCTATAAATTATATATTGTTCGATCCCATAACAACCCTATGATATTAATGAATAAAGAAACTAAAAATAAAAATAAATGCAATTTACCCGCCTCCTTCATATTTCTACTTGTGAAAAACCTTGAAATCTAGTTCATGAAAAATATGCAAAAAAGACATGTGGGTTTTCATCTTGGGAAGTGATTGATAATAACATTTTTTTGTCATACATAACAATGTATGTATTATATAGTTGTACATTACAACACTTTAAAGCATCAATTGTTGTGTATGGAGAAAAAATGTTGTGTACAAATCATCTCCCTTTTCATTTTGATACTTCATTGATTTGTTAAGGATTATTCGTCTATTTTTATCATCTTCTTCCAAAATTAATGGCGAGTTTGAAGCATGAGCATGGGTTTCATGAAAAATATGCAAAGAAGACATGTGGGTTTTTCATCTTTAAACCCATTTTATACTTCATTGATTTGTTCATGATTCTTGGTCTAATTTTATCATCTTCTACCAAATTAGTGGTGAATTTGAAGCATGAACATGGGTTTACGAATATGTTCTTGATTTCATATTGAGAAATCAGATATCCTCATACTTCTTTTTTTCTACCATCTCACTACACACTTAAGATTATGACACTTTTTATATTTAATAAAATTAATAAGTTTTTATTATACTTATCATCATCTAAAAGTAGTAAGATTATGAATAAGAAAAAAAAGGTAAGAGCATGTTTAATTTTTTTCATAATACTGATATTCTTTTTTATCATTTTCATCAATTCAGTTTTTATGTTGTAAACTCATGCTCCATATTTCATAATATTAATCTTCTTTTTGTCATATTCATATTCATTGATTTTATGATCTTGATGTCTTGATTTAAAAATTTTCTAGGTTTTAATGGCAAACATTAAGAGTCTATATTCATACCTAAACAAATATAACCGGTTTTTTTAATTGTTTTCAAATGTTACGATTATGAGCATGTTTGACACAGAGTGTTTGGAAACTTTTAGCTTCTAACGTTGAAAAAATGGTCCGTTTTGAACAAAAGTCTCGTTTAACACTACAAGCTTTTAGCGTTTAGTTTAAACAAAACGCTTCAAAATTAACCGTTATTTCATATAACTTTTAATAAAACGCTACCAACTACCAGTTTGTCATTACCCGCTACCAGTTAATTTTACCAACACGTCCTATATAATAATCCATATTCTAGTAAATTAATAGTTTTAATATGTTTTTGCCAAGTGTCACTATAATACAACTTCTCATTAATACTATACCATGTAGATATATTAGACAACTCATTTCAAAATTCAAATTTATATTTTCTAATTATATGTTAAATTTGAAGTTATAATAACTTTAAAAATTTGATATATCTCTTAATTAACGAGTTATTTAAAATGATTTATTTAAAATAATTGATTAATAATTATAAATTTTTATTATAAAAGTTTAATTAATTTTATAATCGTGATTTTCACGAGCTGTAAACTAATACAAATAATAAATAAATATAATAACAGTAATATAATTTATAATAAATATTTACTAAAAGTTAAAAAAACAATATAATCACTTGGACAAAAACAAAGTTATTATATATACAACAAATACAAAACCAACATTACAACACGATTCCTTTAAGACAAAAACTAAAAGAGTTAGCTAAATTTAAAGACCAAAAATATAGTTTACTGTAATTAATATTATTCTTATAAAAAGAGTAAGTATTAACAAAAGGGATGATAATTATAAATTTAATTTTTAATTAATTAACAACAAACCTTGGGGCCACATATACACATCTTTATTGGGTGATTATCCTTGGCTTTGACAAGTATTCTCTTTCTCTTTCTTGATCAAGTCACATAAATTGAAAGGAAAGAAATCGGGAAAAGAAAAGAAAAACTTTATCTTTAATTTTGTCTCTGAGGTTTGTTTCTTTTTCCTGTATTGATCACCATCTAACCCTGAAAATCTCTTTAGAAAGAGAAAGAGGGATCCTTTTTATGCTTAAATCTGTGACTTCACAGAACTGGTCCAGAAAGTTTTCTTGTCTCTGATCCCAATAAGGCCATCTCTCTCTTCCAAAAGATCTGTAATCATAACACCCTTTTCTCTCTCTCTCGCTCTCTCTCTACATCTATCTCTCTCTCTCTGCGATTGGGAGAGAGAGAGAGAGAGGGAAAGACTGCCATAGATAGGTAGCCAGCTAGCTCTCCCCAAAGTACAAGTGGTCCTATTTCCTCAACCCCACCTCTTGTTTTTGCTTTCTTAGCAAACCCTTTTGTTCACATGATCTCAATCCATACCTGCAAACACATTTTCTAGAGAGAGAAAATAAGAACACAATGCAAGAACAAGGGTTAGGGATGATTGGTGGTAGTGGAGGGATTGGTGGTGGCTTCACAGATATGGCTGTCTCACTTTCCGGCGATCAAAACCGCCAGCTCAAGGCGGAGATAGCCAACCACCCACTCTACGAACAGCTTCTCTCAGCTCATGTAGCATGTCTCCGTGTTGCCACCCCGATTGATCAGCTGCCGCTCATCGACGCCCAACTCTCCCAGTCCCACCACCTCCTTCGCTCTTACATCGCCGACCACCACAACCAATCTCTCTCCCCACATGATCGCCAAGACCTCGATAACTTCTTGGTAATTTCTTTTCCAACAAGATTTCAACCTTTTTGTTTATTATTCATAACATGGAATTATTCTTCATTGATTTAACATATCTTTTTTCTATTTTTTTCTAATTTTATTTTGGCGATGAATTAATTGAATGAACAGGCACAGTATTTGTTAGTTTTATGTTCGTTTAAAGAACAGCTGCAGCAACATGTCAGAGTTCATGCTGTTGAAGCTGTCATGGCCTGCCGTGAAATCGAACACAACCTACAAGCTCTCACTGGTACCTCTCTCTCTCTCTCTCTCTCTCTCTCTCCAATATATATATATATATATATATATATATATATATATATATATATATATATATATATATATATATATATATATATATAAAATTTAGGGTTATGGGGTGGTTTCTTGAGAAAAAGATTTGATTGTTTAGTGAAAAATGCAAGAATTTCAAGGTTTACTAATCCCATACCAGCAAATCTGAAAATAAATAATAAATAAAAAGGAAGATCATAAAATTGGGGATATTAAGATGGGTGTAATGTGGGGGCTGTTGGAGATTTCTTTTATTAAAAAAAGTATTTATTTAATTGGTTATATATATTTATAATCTATAGTTAGGAGTAGAAGGAAGGTTGAGTTAGTTGGGTTGATGAGGGGAACAAAGAGTGACAACAAAACCAACAACACCTAACAACTGATGTTTCTTTAGAATTAATTATTAAGGAAAAATAAATAGAATATGAGGGTTAGTTTTTAATTTGTAAAATTTATGTTTGTTGGATATTCCTTTGTGATGTAGGCTTTAGTCTTAGGAATATTTATTTGTCACCAAAGTAGAATATATTTATGACTATATGATATTAATCCTTTTTTTTTTAGAATTTTACAAGTTGACAAACGCCATTTGAATTTTAGAGTTGACAAACGTAATTAGATTTTTAAATAATTATGTTATTTATTTACTCTTAAAACTAGAATCTGGTTTTGACTAAACAGAAACAAATGATATCCTAAATCTTTGATGTAGGTGAAGTTAATCTTTCAGAGTTTTTTCACTGGTGTGGCTGAAATAGTTAAGATTGCAATTTTGCGTATTTTAAATTTAACCCACAAAATAATCAAACATGATAAAAAAAAAACAAAACAAAAGATAGAAATTAATTAATCGAAGAAGGACAAATTTACAGTGCATGCAGTCTTTTCTTGAGTTTCCCGAAGTTGTACCTGAAAAATCTCCAAAATTGGTAATAATGAATTCTAATTAAATGAAAAAGATTATCTTCTGATCTCGTGTACTAAATTCGTCACAGTGTCTTGAATACGAATCTACATTTAGTATAAAACCAAAATTTCCTTTTTATTACTGCCTGTCCCTGTGCAAGACTGACTTGTACTGTACAATCCATCACTTCACATTTCCACATTCTAAAGTATACTAATACCATTAAGTATTAAAAGTAAAAAATAAAAATACTTGAACTTAATTTGATTTTTATTAGGAATAACACTTGGAGAAGGGTCGGGTGCAACAATGTCGGATGATGAGGACGAAATGCCAATGGATTTCTCATTGGATCAATCCGGTGGTATGGATGGTGGTCATGACATGATGGGCTTCGGTCCTCTTCTTCCTACTGAATCAGAACGCTCGCTTATGGAACGCGTTCGTCAAGAACTCAAAATTGAACTTAAACAGGTCTTTTTAAATCCTTTTTTCATTTAGACATTTAATTTATACAAACATCTAATGTATTATATGCTTACAGGGATTCAGATCGAAAATTGAGGACGTGAGAGAGGAAATTCTACGCAAACGAAGAGCAGGAAAATTACCGGGTGACACGACTTCGGTCCTCAAAGATTGGTGGCAGCAACATTCGAAATGGCCATACCCAACTGTAATAATTCCGTTTACTTGACAATTATGATAAAATTAAATTAAATTATATGTAGTCGGGTTCGGGTATTTAAGTTGACATTTCTACAGGAAGATGATAAGGCAAAACTGGTGGAGGAGACAGGGCTGCAATTAAAGCAAATTAACAACTGGTTTATCAATCAAAGGAAGAGAAACTGGCATAGCAATTCAAATTCGATGACTGCTCTTAAGTCGAAGCGTAAACGATAGAAGGCATGCATGGTTTGAAATTCTAAAAGCAATTTTATATATTCCATATATATAAAAAAAATATATGTCGATATAGGAATATATAAGAGTAGGTATCGTATGGAATATATCGAGACTAAAAACAATGGGAGCAAACAAGTTGTAACGAATGCATATATGATTAATTTTCTAACACATTTTCAGTTGATATATCATATGATCGTGGTCATATTTTGGTTTTAGTTTTGATGCAATATTATCCCTTCGTTTTCACCAAAGTGTCGATATCTTGAATGATTAGGGTTTGTTTGGACTTTGGAGATGAGATGAGGGTCTTTTTGACCTTTTAAAAATAAATAAAAAAAGCTCATAACTTTGAACTAGGGTTCTACAACCCAGGAAACGCGGGAGATCTGCCGAAAACCCAATAAAATGTAATTAGTTTTTGTTGCTTGTGTTTAGGTTTGATTTAGATATAAATATAAATTTGTTTATGGTGGCGGACTGGTGTTGGAAGATTAATTTATAAGGATTAAGGGTGGGTTCGGTGCACATTATAACGTGTGTTAGTGTTTGAGAGAATCTATTTTCTAGTGTTTGAAAACCATTTTAAACAAAAAAACATCGGTTGAATCTAAGGCTTTTAACATTTAATTTAAACAAAACGCTTAAAATCCAAAAGTTATCCCATATAGCGTTTAACAAAACATTATACCATCTAACTATTATCCTCTACCGGTTAGTTTTACCAAACATATCTTAAATAAAAATATAATTAAAGTAGATTATGTGTCAGGTAGAATGTTATCAACTATTAGCATTAATTTGATAGATAAAAGGTCACCTGATAAAAAAATTGACATATCAATGGTGATAGATTACTAGTGCATTCAAGTCATATATTGTTACAGACTTGGGATCACTAGAAATATCATAAATCAATTTAAAATGATTTTTTCCCTACAAATTTCTCTTTCAAAAAGAAAAAAAAGAAAAAAAAGAATCCTATACAATCGCCTAGGACATTTGCTGAAAACAAATCCTCAAAAAAACTTTTATTTATATGTGCATGTTTTTCTACCTATGTTCGAGCATATCTATATATACATACATATGCAAATCATATATTAATCCTCCTTAATAAATGAAGGTTTTTTTGCCACGTGTCAATCTCTCATGAGTTTTGACACTTGTCATTTTATGATATTTTTGAAATAAATATTATCCACTTGTCAATTTTTGATTTTTTTCAATTTCTAAAATTAAAGTTATATACTTATATATGTAAAGTATTAAATATCATATATATGATATTAAATTACAATAAATACATTTTTCCTTTCTTATTTTAAAGTTGTACATTAAAACATATTTTATGTTTACACTTTAATTTAATGTTTATTTTTTTTTTAAATCAACCCGTATAATATACGGGTCTCACACCTAGTATACCAATAGAAGAACATTACCAAACAAACATAGGTTGTGTTTAAGTCATTTATTCCAAAAATACAAAAAGATAAATAAATAATAATATGCATTCTACTAAAGCATTATATACATTGGCTTGTAATACTCAATCTATGACAGTTAAGGGCCGCTTTGTCTACGTGGAACATTTATAACGGCGTTATAAGTCGTGAATCCCCCCCCCCCCCCTCCCTTGTCGTTAAGGCCCTTTGCGTTGCCTTCCCGTTGCAATGGTAACAATTCGTAACGTTGATTTTCGAAGGAATGGTCAAATGACTATTGGGAACGGTCAAAAAGTAATTTAAAAAATTGTTTTTTACATATAAATACACATATATACCCACTTTTTTAACTACATCATTACTTTTTCTCTCATTTTATTTATAAAAATCAATCACCTTTTTTCTTTCAACCAAACCATGGAGCTAAACCCAAACACTCATCCTCTAAACATAAACACATCCGCTCTGATGAGATTCGCACAATACGAAGGCTATATGAACTTCCTCAACTCTCAAAACTCACCACAAATATCATTTTTAGGAAAGTATTTCAATCTCATATCACCCTTAAAGCAATTTCTTACATCGACATATATGTAACAAAACCCAAATCTTCAACAAAATCTTTTCAATTCGTTCGCTTCTATGCCACAAACAACCACATAACTACCAACTACACAACTAACGCATATTACGGTTCCCGAAGGGTTTGGCAACTCTTCGAACTAGTGAGGAAACCTCGAGATTTGCAAGTGCCTTGAAAGATGAATGAGAAGATTTAAAAGAAATATTCGGATTAGGACCATCGTATCGTTTTTATATTTTTAAATTAGGACTTTCATATTTTTTTGATCAATGTTTTTTTGTAATGTTACTTTAAGTGTTTTAATATTATGTTTAATTTAGGATTTAATTAAATAGCATGTCTTAGGAATTTATATATATATTTTTATAAATATTATAACATAAATAAAAAAATAAAAATAAAACAAATTGGAAAAAATGGAATAAATAAATTGAAAAAAATAAATTGAAAAAAAAAAACAAAAAGAAATAAATCAAAAAAATAATGATGTGGAATTTAATTGGTGTTATAACACGTTGTCTATTTTTTTTATTTGATTTTATAACACCATGGTGTGACATAACATGTGAAGTGACATTTTTTTGGTGTGGTAACATGTCACATGTCCACATCCACCACCCTAAGCATAAAAAAGACATGCATTTCCTTCAATTTTAGGAGAAACGAGTCCTATAGTCCCTTTACTCTTTAATAACGTCGAAATCATCTCCTCATCTTTAATACTTTACAAAGTCAACAACATCATCTTTATCCCAACTAACAATCAAGTACTTTAGCTCATTAACTTTATCATACGTAACATTATCGTGGCATAATAACATCAATTATTATGAACAATAATAAAACAAACATAATTTAGTAAAAGATATACAAGTTGAGATTGTTTATCTTTTTAAGTATTTTCAATTTCCTACCTCATGCTCAACCTTAAAAGGGATTAAACATCTCTTTTTTTTTTCTTTTTTTATCACACACAGTTCTAAACCAATAAAAGACTTAGTGAACACATCTGCAACTTGTTACTTTGAAGCAACCTTTTTAACCTTAACCATACACTCTTTTCATAACATTTTCTCTAACCAAATGCACAACCATATCAATGTGTTTGGTTCGTTCATGGAAAACTGGATTTAGAGTTAATTGGATAGCTGAATTATTACCACATAAAATTTCATCATTTAAGTGACATTTTATACTCAGATCCCTTATAAGTTTTTTAAACCACACATATGTTATGGATGCCAAAATTTTATATTCAACTTCAAGAGAGGAGCAAGATATAGTAGCATGTTTCTCGCTTTTCCAAGACATCAAAATTTTACCAAGAAATGAACAAAACCATAGACACACCTTCGTGTAGTTAAATACCTCCCCCAATCAGCATCTATATGAGATATAGTAGCATGTTTCCCGTTTTACCATGATTCAATTATAAATATCTACACACTCTAATAGCTAATCTCAAATGAGATTTTCTGGGCGAGTGCATAAATTTTCTTAATCGGTACTCAACTAGATGGAAATAATTATACGTATTGGAGTTATGTTATGAAGAACTTCCTTCGTTGGAAGAATATGTAGGGCTATGCCATTGGGATTAAAGTCAAACACTCAGTGCCTTAAGCTGAGAATTTCGATTTGTTGGTTGATTCTTGGATGACTGATAACTCCAAGGTCATTACGTGGATTAACAATTTTGTTACACAGTCTCACTACAAGAAAACAGCCCTTTAATGACACACGAACAATGATACACAGTGATTTATGATACGCATTTTTTTGTGTGTCCTAAAAATAATGTTAGCTTTCCAAAATTTGAAGGATAAAGGACACCCATTTCTGCGTGCACTAAAATTAGTGTCCAACAAAAAAAAATTACAAACACGGAGGGTGCTTATCTTAAATGTGTGTCATCTACAAATGTCACTTTAGATTTTTTTCACTTAAATGCGCCTTTTTAAAAAGGGATCTTCCAAAATTAGAAAATTCTAAAATTTTGAAGTAATCTCCCTTATCTCTCATAAAATCGCATAGAGAGCCATTCTCACCCTCCCCCTTCTCTCTAACCCTAGACACAGCCACCGTCAATTCATGACGATGTCTTCTTACCCTTTCCTTCTTCCTTGATCTCACGACGATGTCTTCTTACCCTTTCCTTCTTTCTTATCTCTCATAAAATCACATAGAGAGCCATTCTCACCTTCCCCCTTCTCTCTAACCCTAGACACAGCCATCGTCAATTCACGACGATGTCTTCTTACACTTTCCTTCTTCCTTGATCCAGATTTGTGACTTTCTCCAAAGCTATCTTCTCCTCCCCCACCTGGTACTACCACACTCGAAATCGATTAAACCCTATCGGCCCTTAATCATTAACAATCAACGCCTCCGTCAACCAACTAGGGCTTTTATATGAGACCTCCACAAAATTAATCAAGTTTCATCCTCGTAGTGTCGGCGAATCCTTACACTTACATGCGCCTGTGCTGATAACTGTGACTTCTTACACTCACGATGTTGGCGATTGGGGTTCTAAGTCCTGGCTCCACCTCCCATCCACCCTACTCCATCTACTATGACTACCAGGCCCGACCCAGGGCATGGGCGGGTTGGGCAATGGCCAAGGGCATCATTCCTGAGGTGGCATAAAGGAAGTCTAGTCTAGTCTGGTGGCTATATCTGATATTTTCAGCCCACTGTGCTCAAAGCCCTCAATTCCATATCCGATTGGCTTAAAGGCGGTAAACCACAATTGAGAAAGAGGAAGGCAACATTATTGGCACCTAATAGAGAAGACGACAAGACAAATCTCTTTGGAGATTTTGTTGCATAGCATCGATTGGGTGTTTAACTCCGTTCTTCGTCCAAATATTGAAGTACACAGGCATCGATCGGCCATTTTATTGCAAAGCAACGGTAACAAAAAAGAAAAATCATTTAGTTTGTGTTTTGTTTTCTATATAAATGATAAATCAGAAATTGAATCTCCATCTCCTATCATCATTCATCTATAATCTCTTTGCCTTTTATTATGTATTCTAAATATTTGATTTTTATTTTATGTAGGGAGAATCGATCAGCCAAAGACGAGGATGATTATACCCTTTCCCTTGAATAGTTGAAATTTCACCTACAGTTGGGTTTTTTTTGCCCTTTGGCTTAGATTCTTGGTAGACAAATTTGTCTTGTAGTCTTGAGCATGTGGTGTTTTGCTAGTGTTTTAATTGAGGTTTGGCCTTTGGTTACCTAGAGTTATAACTTCTAGGAATGACATCTTCTAGTAATTAATGTCCTTTGATTCTATGTGGCTATGTATGTGTTGAAGGAACACATAAAGATTATCCGACCATTTCTTGAAAATCTGTAGGTTGCTTTCTTGATTATCTTTTGATTTCACTTCTCTCTTATGCAAGGAATATCTTATATAGTTTATGTTGGATTAGGTGTCTAAGCCATAACTATAATTGGTATGTACTTGACCCGATAGTAGCATGGTCCTTTTGGGTTGCCTTCACCATAGCAATTTGATAGGATGAATTATGGAGAAAGAGGTTAATTGTAATTTATTAATATATTATAAGAATAATATATTAATTGAGAAATCATATTATATAATTAGTATTGATTAGAAATTAATTTGCAATTAATTTAATGATCAAAAGAGACTTATTAAATTAACGGGGACTGATTATGTAAATCAGTGATAGTTGTAGTTTAGGCTCATGGACCTTATTGATATAGGGTGGACGAAATCTCTATGAGAGTCCATAAAGATTTTGTCCATCGATTTTCAAATGGAAGTCCATATGTTGCTTAGGGCCTAAGCAAGGGAATTAGGGTTTCCAAGTTGTAAACCCTAAGAGCCTCAACTATAAAAGAAACCCTAGCTCCTCAAAATCGGCACCAGTTATCCCATAATAAACCCTAGCCGATTTTAGGAGTCCCTAACCTCTCTCTCATAATTATCCACTGCAACTTGGTGTTTGTGACATATTAGAGGTGCAACAATTGGGGCACTAAGCTCTTGAAGGTCAAGATCAACTAGCTACAAAGAAAAGGTATTCATTTAACTTGGTTTTAGTTGAAAATTTCGAAATTATGTATGCTAGACTTAGGGTTTATGTTTTGGATGATTATTTGCATGTATAACTTGAGAAAAACCTAGATCAAAAGCATTATGGTTGCATGTACAACATATGAATGTTGTAGTGCTTAAAACCCATCAGTGGTATCAGAGCCTAGGTCGTTTTTCTGTTATATGTGATGTTAATGTGAATTGTTCAAAGCTGGAAAATTTGTGGTTTTGCTTTTTGCCTGATGACCACGAGGTGTTGGGTTCTAACGACGTGAGCATAGTGCTCACGACGTGAACTCGGTTCTGATGGCAGATTTTTCGAATTTTTGGCCAAAATTAGATTAGGATAATTACCATAAGTTTTAATTGTTAAAATTCGAATTTCATGATTTGGTAATTGATATCCTCATCTAATTGAAAGATAATTGTCAAATCTTAAGATAATTACTAGATTATATGATAAATTAATTATTTGTAAAATTTGATTTGTGTTTATCATGCCAAAATTATACGATTAGGTCAAATTATGTGAAAATGATAAATTATGAGATTAATTTAATTGGTTTTCAAATTTGATCTAAATGTTTTGAAAAGATTCAAAATTTGCCCTCAATTTTTGGAATTTAAAATTTGATTAAAAGTTTTAATTTTGAAATGTTAAATTCTTAAACCCTAGTAATTTGAAAAAAATTCAAAAGTGCACCTCTTGGTTTTGTAATTTGAAATTTAATTAAATAGCTTTAATTTTAAAATCTTAAATTTAGAACGTTGATAGTTTAAATAGTTCAAATTACACCCTTATGGTTTTATTAAATTAATTAAGTGTTTAATTAAAAGAGAGAATTAATAAATCCATAATGACATGGTTTAAGTTTAATTAAATTAATAGTCTGATTTATTAATAGGTTAAACCACTTAATATTTTAAATGTGTAAAATACACCATTATACTGTATAAAATTAAAGGTCTAATATATTATATATGTATAAGTAAACAGTCAATCTTACCATTAGTAGGCCTCCTTCGCGAAGCTGGTCTATAAGGGGTGTTTAAGGAAGCGGCTTGTAAACTGACCGTCATTGGGTATCCATTCTTACCCACCGCACCCTTGACCAGTGGAGGGTCGTTAGCCGAACGAGTAGGATAGGACACAAACTATCATTAATAAATATAATGAAATACGAAGTAACTAAACACTATTATAAATTTCCAATCTTAGTTACTTTAGAAAAAATATGAATTTGGTGCTAATCCATGAATTTGCACATTGCACTTTATTGGTCGTTAGTGAAGCGTGTGTGGTTAACCGACATACCATTATGGGACTAATGAAGGATGGTAATGGGTAGCTCGTAGATTATCATAGATCAATGGAGCGTGTGTGGTTAATCAGCACATTGATTAGGTGATAAACGTCTTCGAGAGTACCAAGCTAATTTGCATGGTTATTCACACCTTGTTTGTGATCCTAAATATCCCAGTCACAAAATTGAAGGCCATAATCGAGATTAAACATGCCATTGAAAATTTCAATGAATCTCAAAAGATCTAGGAGTTTCATTTAAAACCTAATATGTTTAAAACTTTGTTTTCGTGGTGGAATTGGTAAATCGTCATTTACCTACCAATAAATAGTTTACAATTGGATTATGGTATCCCTCTTCCGAATTGTGAATTATTGTGTTGGGTCCTAGAGTTAATATTCATTTGGGTGATATATTAAGGATTAAATCAACTAATTTGAATTTCTCCATTTATAGATGTCTAGTTTTGACAATTGTGGTCTTCCTTATCCATTTGGAAAAAGCTTTCCTCATGAAGATGATATTCCACATGACGATCGAGGTGAAAGATCAATCCCTTCTTCGTACTTTGGTGGAACTTCTCTTCCTCCACCTCCTTCAATTATTCTTCCTGACCCCACGTGTTCGTCGACTTGAAAAGTTCAAGGTCACTCAAGCCCTATTGACAAGCAAACACGAAGATGAAAAGTCTGTATGTGCTCACGTCTTGGAGATGAAGTTGCATATTGACATGTTGGGAATGTTGGGTGTTGTTGTCTCAAGGAAGCTGGTTGTTGACATGGTTCTTCAATCACTTCCTAAGTCATATAGAGGATACATTAAGGACTACTATATGGAAGACCATGACATGACCCTTATTGATCTAACCTATTTGCTTATTGTTGCTGAATCAACAATGATTTGGAGCACTGGTCAAGTAAATTTGATTGGAAGATCAATCTACCAAACTTCCATGGACATTGACAATGGCGGCAATGGAAGTCCAAAAAGGTTTCCCAATGGAAAGGGATCGGCCAAGGTCAAACCGTTTGACCAAATGATACAAAGAAAAGACTAAGCCTGAGTTTGTCCCGTGTACCATTCCAAAAAGATTCTGTTTGTTTCTATTTCCAAGAGAAGGTTATTGGATGCGAAGCTGCCATATTTACCTGAAAGATCGCAAGGATGGAAAAATCAAATGTATGACTCTGCTTCAGGTAAGTCCACTATCTAACTCTATTAACTTCCAATTTATAGATTCTTAATACATGATGTGATAAGATTGCATTTTGATGTTTTGTAGCATCGAAGAAAAGAAAGGAAGCTTAAAGAAAGAGTAAGTTGAGTCTAATCACGAAGAGATGGATTTTGATTCCATGGTTCGATGATCAGATTTTTGAGTTGTTGCTTAGGATTTATGATAGATTGCTTAGGAATATTAGTAACATAGTTTTCATATGTATTTGCATTGTAAAGACAACTTTTTCTGCAATTTTATAAATAAAGAAAATTTTCATTTTATCTTATTTTATGTTTCCTTGCAATGGCATTTGTGAAAATTGTTGTTTATATGTTTCTATTAATAGAAATGTTGAAAATGTTTGATTCTTAGTTATATCGATTGTGGTAGTGTCGTAATTTTCTAAGTAAGGAAAGATTCTCATCACCCAAGTTTCAATTGGATAGAAACTTGGAGTCATATGATTTGAATTATGTATGAAAATCTTGGTACTTGGGAAAATTAGGACTAATTCATTGTTTACATATGTATGTAAGTCAAGTGAAAGACAAAAGGATCTAGTACACATTGATGTGAACTGGTCAGGTCCACCACAAAGGATAATAAAATGTATTCGTCATGATTTACTGATAGTTCAGTAAATATGATTATGCTTACAAGATTAAGTATAATTCTGATACGTTGAAAAGATTCAAAGTATAGCAGACGAACAAGAAGAATAAAATTAGGCAGAAAGATAAAAGTTTCTCCAATCTGAAAGGAAAGGAGAGTACTTTAGTATCATGTTTTATGATCTTCCTAATGATTATGGAACCATGTCACAATTGATCCTCTAAGGACACCTTATTACATTTCTATGGCTAAGAAGGAGAATTGGGAATTGTAGAAATGATTGAATCAAAAAGGGTGAGTCATACTTCGTTTCAAAAACGAGTCTTAGAGTCATACTCCAAGATTGCTCATTGAGTGACATATCTAAAGTAGGTTTATAACACCTCATGAAATGTGGAGTAGAAATGTTTCTTACTCATGCACATTTGAAATTGGTAGTTGTGATGTCTTGGATAACTAAGACCAATTATATGAAGTGTTTTTCTCGATAAGAATCCGTACTAACACTTGAATATTTGTTTGCAGGGGAACGTTTCTTGACAGAGAATCTTATATGTCAATAGGTCAGTAGGAGTCTTAATGATCTTGAATAGCGTCAAGAACTAATCAAGAATAAACCTATTGTTTATCACTAGCACACAACTTGAGGTTTGTAACCTATCGTGTTGACATATTCATGTTTCTGTGCCCATTCCAGTTAAGTTGACTATGAATGTGAGTTCTATGAGTTCTCATTTGAATGCACAAGGCATAGCACCTTGATCAATGGAAAGTACATTAATCTGTATGGGTGAGCTGCACAATAACTTGGAAGCAATGGTAGGACCCTTGTGTTGGATAAGGTGTCTAAGTCCATAACAATTTCTGGTTAGTACTTGACCCGACCCGGCATGGTCCATTTGGGTTGCATGGCACCATGCAATTGGATAGACTAAATGAGAGGAATAACACTTGGAGATTATTAATATATTATAAGTTCTAATATATTAATAATATTATTTGATTAGTTTGATCAAAGAATTAATTTGGAATTAATTAAGTGATCAAAAGATAACTAATTAAATATATGGGTTGATTATGTAAATCATTCATATCTTGTATAGTGGGCTAAGAGGCTCCATGGATTATCAAGTTGGGTTCTACCCATAGGATGCTCCATGGGAGTTACAAACCCATGGGTCATGGAAATGAAAAGTCATGACACATTAGGGTTTACATGGTGCAACCCTAGATGTGTCAACACTATATAAGGATCCCATTCTCCACCAAAATCGGCTACACATAAGAAACAAGAGGGCTAGGCCGATTTCAAGAAGTGTGTGTTCTCTCAAAAGTCTTTCCAAGAGCATTTGGTGTTGTGTGAAGCATTTGAGGCATCACACTTGGGGTGCTAGGCTCACAAGGTTTCAAGGAACATAAGCAACAACAAGGTAAGTTATTCTATCTTTCATTCAAGTTAGAAATTGTTCCCCATGTATGCTAGATAGGAATATAACCTTGGAATTCAACTTTGCATGATAATTAGACAAACATAGATCTAAGGTTATTAGGGTTGCATGTACACTTAGGAAGTGTTAGAATGCTCAAAACCCATCAGTGGTATCAGAGCCTAGGCTTGTTTGTTTGTTATTTGTGCTTAAAGGTTGAAAAAAGTCGAAAAACTTGTTGTCTGCCTGATGAACTCGCCGAGTCCATGGGGAGACTCGCCGAGTTCACTTGTATCTTCAACCTACTCGCCGAGACAGAGTGCATATTTTCGACTTTAGTTGCTGGAAATGGACTAGAAACATTACCCTAAACTGTTTTGGTACTTGAAAACTTGTTTTAGATGGTGTAATGTCTTTACTAATCCATTTACAACAACTAGTTATCAAAATTACAAAGTTTTAAGTGTAGTTTTGATTCATGAAAGTGTTCATATTCATGTTCTTGATCTTATGATGTTTAGATGATCATAGGAATTATTTGTAACCTATGTGGTAGTTTAATTCTTGATCATAATGTGTTTTAATGGAGTCCATAACTTGTCCTCAAGTTATGGAAAAACCAAAAGTCACTTGAGTTAAAACCATTAAAAGAACACAAGAATGAAGAGCCTTCATTTTTATTACTCTAATAAACTCATAAGTTACAAGAAATGAAAAGTTTTGAAAGTTTACAAAACTTGCCCTCAAGTTTTGGAACAAGTAAAGTCATGTTAAAAACTTTAGTTCCAACCCTTAGAATTTTAAAAGTTAAAATTCAACCCTTATACTTATATTATTATGATTTAATAATTATATATATATATATATATATATATATATATATATATATATATATATATATGTATAAGAACAAAGTCGTCTTACCGCTAGTACGCCTCATTCACGAAGCCGGTCTATAAGGTGGGTATAAGGTTGTTGCCTATAAAATGGCAACTTAATGGGTGTCCACTCTCATCCACCGCTTGCTTGACCGGTGGAGGGTCGTTATCCGAACGGGTAAGACAAGGACTTATAAATTCTCATTAAAAGTATGATGAATATTATAAAGTAACTAAATGTTTTATTAAATTCCCAATCTTAGTTACTTTAGGAAAAATGTGAATAAGGTGCTAATCCATGAAATTACACTTTACACTTTGTTTAAGTCGTTGGTGGAGCGTGTGTGGTTAACCGGCACACTAACTTGGACTTAACAAGGTAGGTAAAGGGTCACTTAAAGTTTATTATAGTATCGGTGGAGCGTGTGTGGTTTACCGGCACATCGATTGAGTGATAAACTTTAAGGGTACCAAGTGATTTGCATGGTTACTTCACACCTCGTTTTGTGATCCTCGGTATCCCAGTCACAAAACTTGGAGGGCGCACTCGAGATTGAAACATGCCTTTGAAAAGTTCATTGAATCTCAAAGAATCTAGGAATTTCTAAGAACCAATCAAAAACCTAATATTTAAAATTTCGGTTTTCGTGGTGGAAATTGGTGAACCGTCATTCACCTACCTTTCAAATATGTTATAGCTTGGATTACGGCATACCTCTTCTAAGCTATAATATATTGTGATTGGGTCCTAGCCTTAATATTACATTTGGGTGTTTTATTAAGGACTCTCTTAATATCTAAACTAATCTTGTCCTTTTCCTTCAGATGTCTTCACACAATGCTGCTTCTGGCTCTAACCCTAATGGCTCCTTTACCCTTATGAACTTGTGTGGGAAAGTCACTTTTGATGGATCCAACTTCAATGAATGGATCAGAAACATCAGGATGATTACCCGCTACGAGGACAAAGAATATATCCTTGACAAGGAGCTTAAGGAGATTGATGAGACCACTGCAACTCCTCAGGAGATCGCTGACTTTCAGGCACATGAAAGGGATGCTACAAAAGTGGCATGCATCATGATGGCCACGATGACAGCGGAACTCCAAAATTCTTATGAGGATTTCTACCCTTATGAAATGCACCAAGATCTGATGGAAAAATACCATCAAAGTGCACGACAAGAGAGGTATGAAATCATCTGCTCCATGATAACAACCATGATGAAGGACGGGGAATCCGTCACGAGCCACATGCAGAAAATGAAAAGGTATGTGGATCGATTGCTGAAGCTTAATGTGAACTTCCCTGAGGAGCTTGCAATAGATATCATTTTGCACTCCTTACCATCGTGCTATGATCAATTCCGCATGACATATCACATGAATAAGGAAGAGGTCACACTCAGCAAACTTCAGGGACTTCTCAAGACCACAGAAACAGGTCTTAAGGGGAAGTCGGTTGTTAACACTCCTACTCCAAATTCTACTCCGGTTTTGGCAATCGGGAAAAGTCGAGGGAAGAAGAAAAAGAGCTCTTCAAAGGGTACCAAGGCTCGGACCCTTGATGGCTCTTCTTCAAGTGGAACCAAGAAAGGTTTCGTTACTCCTTCTTCTGACCCAAAAGAGGCTAAATGCTTCTATTGCCATGAAAACTCACATTGGAAGCGGAACTGCCCAAAATACCAGCAAGATGTGAAGGATGGGAAAGTTAAACCCAACCATGCAGGTATTTACACTATCATTTCTAATAACTCACCCCATTCTAAATCTTGGGTCCTTGATACCGGTTGTGGTATTCATATTTGTTGTGACTTGCAGGGACTAAGAAGAAGTGAGAATGTGGAGCAAGGAAGAATAAACTTAATCATGGGGAATAGGAAAGCTTTACCTGTCAAAAAAATTGGAGTTTATACTTTATCGCTAAGTAGTGGGTTTAGTTTAGATTTGAATAAGTGTTGTTATTCGCCAGAAATGGAAAGAAATATTATTTCCTTTCATGCATTGTATAAACAAGGTTTCACCTGTTCATTTGATAATGAAGTTGGTTCGATTAATGCTTTCTTTAATAATGTTCTTTATTTCAAAGCATTACCTTGTGATGGCGTGTATGAAACAGTATCTGTGGTTGATAACTTAGGAAATAATATATTGTGTATTGATTCTGTTAATAATAACTTGGATAAAACATCATTATGGCATTGTCTTCTTGGACATATAAGCAAGAAACGCATAGGCCAACTCCAAAAGGATGGAGTCTTGGAGTCATTTGACCTAAAGTCAGATGATAGTTGCGAATCATGCTTACTTGGAAAAATGACAAAGTCACCCTTCACAGGCTCGTGTGAAAGGGTGAAGGTTTGTTGGACCTTGTACACACGGATGTGTGTGGACCATTCAAACATGCCACAAGGGATGCTAATCGTTATTATTTGACTTTTACTGATGATTACAGTAGATATGGATATGTCTACTTGATCAAGCATAAGTCAGAGACTTTCGAAAGGTTTAAGGAATTTAAACAGGAAGTTGAGAATCAATTGGGCAGGAACATTAAGATGCTTCGATCCGATCGTGGTGGTGAGTATCTTAGTTCAGAGTTCCTTGACTATCTAAGGGAATGTGGGATAGTCTCACAATTGACACCTCCCAGGACACCACAGTTGAATGGTGTGGCTGAGAGGCGTAATCGAACCTTGTTGGATATGGTTCGTTCCATGATGAGTCGAGCTTCACTACCAATCTCATTCTGGGGGTATGCCTTAGAGACTGCCGCCCATATCCTTAATCTAGTCCCTACAAAGAAAGTTGCCAAAACTCCTAACGAGATGTGGACTGGTAAAGTGCCTAAACTAGACCACATCAAGATTTGGGGTTGCGAGGCTTTCGTGAGACGCGAGACTCATGATAAGCTCGAGCCCCGAAGCGAGAGGTGTATTTTCATCGGCTACCCACAGCAATCCTTTGGTTACCTCTTCTACAGACGTAGTGAAAATGTGGTCTTTGTAGCTAGGAGGGCTTTCTTTAGAGAGAGAGAGAGTTCATAAGCCAAGGAAACAGTGCGAGGCAAGTTGATCTTGAAGAAATTCAAGAGTCAAGCGGTGAAGGAACTTCAAACCCTAGCACTCAACTTGAGGAGGAAACTCCTGTTGAGCCAATTGACAAGTCTGTACCTCTGAGGCGGTCCTCAAGGGTTAGGAATGCTCCTGAGCATTACCATGGATTCCATATTACTGTAGAAGGGGATACACTTATTAGTGATGAGACACTGATAGGTCTGGATGAACCTAGCAGTTACGCGGAAGCCATGGCAGGCCCTGAGTCAGCCAAGTGGAAAGAGGCAATGGACAGCGAAATACAGTCCATGTATGACAATCAAGTTTGGAACTTGGTTGAGAATGTACCAGGTCGTAAGACAGTAGGGTGCAAATGGGTCTTCAAGAACAAGACCGACATGGATGGTAAAGTACACACTTATAAGGCTAGACTGGTTGCAAAGGGCTTCTCTCAAATTCCTGGAGTGGACTATGATGAGACCTTTTCTCCAGTAGCCAAGATTAAGTCTATTAGGGTTCTGTTAGCCATAGCTGCATTTCATAACTATGAAATATGGAAAATGGATGTCAAAACCGCTTTCCTTAATGGAAAGTTGGCTGAAGATGTTTACATGAGTCAGCCAGAGGGTTTTGTCAGCAACGAGTACCCTAATAAAGTGTGTAAGCTTGAGAAATCCATTTATGGATTGAAGCAAGCACCTCGCAGATGGAATCTTTGCTTTGATGAAAAGGTCAAGGAATTTGGCTTTTCTAGGAGTGAAGATGAGTCTTGCGTGTATGTCAAGGCTAGTAGGAGTATAGTTAGCTTTTTGGTGTTGTATGTGGATGACATACTACTCATAGGAAATGACATCCCAACTCTGCAGGAAGTTAAGTCCTGGCTTGGGAAGTGTTTCTCTATGAAGGACCTAGGAGAAGCTGCCTATATTCTAGGGATAAGGATCTTGAGAGATCGGAGTAAAAGACTAATTGGACTTAGTCAGAGTACCTACTTGGATAAGGTGCTGAAGAGATTCAGCATGCAGGACTCCAAGAAAGGAGAGTTACCCATCCAGAGTAACGTCAGATTGAGTAAGACACAAAGCCCTAGCACTGAGGCTGAGATAGCAGAAATGAGTCGAATACCTTATGCTTCGGCAGTAGGATCGATCATGTATGCTATGACGTGTACTCGACTTGATGTAGCCTTTGCCCTGAGCATGGTTAGCAGGTATCAGGCGAACCCTGGCAAGGCACACTGGACTGCGGTAAAGAATATCCTCAAGTACCTACGGAGGACTAAGGACTGGGTCCTTACCCTCGGTGGGAGTGATGACTTGAGAGTTGTAGGGTATAGTGATGCTAGCTTCCGGACTGATAGGGATAATTTCCGCTCTCAGTCGGGCTGGGTCTTTACCCTAAATGGAGGAGCAATTTCTTGGAAGAGTTCCAAGCAAGAGACAGTGGCTGATTCAACTTGTGAATCAGAGTATATTGCAGTTAGCGAGGCGGCAAAGGAGGCGATATGGCTGAAGAACTTCATTGGAGACCTTGGATTTGTACCAGCTATTAAAGAGCCAATGGAAATTTTCTATGATAGTGAAAGTGTTGTTGCCTTAGCCAAGGAACCAAGGGATCACGGGAGATCCAGACACATCGACAGAAAATACCATTTTATCAGACATCGAATAGAAGAATGACTCCTCATGGCAAAGAGGGTATCATCGGATGAGAACCCAGCAGATCCCCTCACGAAGGGACTGACTCGGGTTAAGCATCTCCAGCATGCTCGGAGCATAGGGCTGAAGGATGATATTAGATTTAGTAGTTAGATAACCTTGAAATTTGTAAAGTGTAATTGACATTAGATGATGAATAAAAGGTGTTTTATTTATGAGTAAAGTGTTGCTATCTCTTGTCGATCGTTTACTATATTTCTTTTCCATGTTTTGACTTCCAGAATAATTTTGTTTGGTATAACATATTATTCAAACCTCCACAGTCGGTCATATGTCGGAAGTAGGTATGAATCAAGACTGTCATGATTGGTAGCAGAGGTCTAAGGTGTTGGACAAGGCTACAACAATCATGAGTGCTCATAAGTTCTTAGCATTGGACTCAACCCACGCTCACTGGAATCACTTCATGGAATTCTATCTCGAGTGATCGTGAGACGGTAATATCATATAAGTCTTTAAACCTAGAGATATGATTTGTTACTTACAAGTTGGTTATGCATTGATTGTACGAAAACGCATTGGTAACTCGATGTTATAAAACGTGCTTTTGTGTATAATTCAATGAGTGGTAGAACAAACATATGAGTCGAAGTTTATCTGTTCCTTCTTGGATTAGAAGCTGATATCTGGGCCCCTCGATGATTTTTTTTTGACCTATGTACCGGGCCCGGTCAGAACTAAGTTGATGTGTTCAATTAAGTTCTTTGTCAAACAAATCGGAAATCGGGAAACAAACTGTTGGACAATAAGTAAGACATTGTTCCATGTATTTGTCCGGCTGATATCTAGAACAGAGGATTATATGATCACTTATCTTAAATGGCGTATCAACATCTTCTCAGTTCCGAGAGACCTTGAAAGAGCTATGATTGTCGATTGGTTCCTGAAGTACTGGAGTTATAGTTATTAGACTTATCCAAGTGGGAGACTGTTGGATAAGGTGTCTAAGTCCATAACTATTTATGATTAGTACTTGACCCGACCCGGCATGGTCCATTTGGGTTGCATGGCACCATGCAATTGGATAGACTAAATGAGAGGAATAACACTTGGAGATTATTAATATATTATAAGTTCTAATATATTAATAATATTATTTGATTAGTTTGATCAAAGAATTAATTTGGAATTAATTAAGTGATCAAAAGATAACTAATTAAATATATGGGTTGATTATGTAAATCATTCATATCTTGTATAGTGGGCTAAGAGGCTCCATGGATTATCAAGTTGGGTTCTACCCATAGGATGCTCCATGGGAGTTACAAACCCATGGGTCATGGAAATGAAAAGTCATGACACATTAGGGTTTACATGGTGTAACCCTAGATGTGTCAACACTATATAAGGATCCCATTCTCCACCAAAATCGGCTACACATAAGAAACAAGAGGCTAGACCGATTTCAAGAAGTGTGTGTTCTCTCAAAAGTCTTTCCAAGAGCATTTGGTGTTGTGTGAAGCATTTGAGGCATCACACTTAGGGTGCTAGGCTCACAAGGTTTCAAGGAACATAAGCAACAACAAGGTAAGTTATTCTATCTTTCATTCAAGTTAAAAATTGTTCCCCATGTATGCTAGATACGAATATAACCTTGGAATTCAACTTTGCATGATAATTAGACAAACATAGATCCAAGGTTATTAGGGTTGCATGTACACTTAGGAAGTTTTAGAATGCTCAAAACCCATCACCTTGTGCTACTAGATGGCAAGAAATTAAGATTGAAAAAGTTCAGTCCATATGAGTTTGAATTTGTCGCAAACCTTGTCTTGTGATTATGGTTATGACAAATTCACATGGAAAGGAATACATACACCATCAAATCTAAGTGGGAAATGTTTCTCTCCGGTTCATAAAAGGATTGTAATGAAACGCTTTTACTAAGTAGATTTAAAGAGATAGCAGTTATGTTAACTGCATTCTCAAATTCGATTATGATTAGGACATTCCTCTTCATAGTTTGTGAGAAATGGCAAATAGTCTGAACATTTGGGACTTACTGCTGTAAGTTCTGAAATAGTTTAGACACACATATGAGCTATCTAAGGAAAGGTGTGTGAGTTTGAGAAGCCTAGATAAACTCTTATCGAAGCATCTTGTATCAGAAATCTGAACTTTGGTAAGAAAGTTTAGACACACATAGCCCGAAACAAGCCCATGACCCACTCTGATAAGTATGCTCAACGTACCGACTAGTACGCCCGGCGTACTCACAACCCTCGCATCATCGGGGCTTCAGATGCGTACGCACAACGTACCCCAATGTACGCCCGACATACGTTGCAGCTGGCTAAAACCTCAATCCAAGGTCTTAATCAGTTAAGACCTAACGTCCAATTTTAGATCTAGGCTTATTAAAGTGCATTAAGGCATATAGTTGCCAACATTATGCTTGTGCTTGTCTTAATGGGGGCAAATCTTGGATTAAACGACATTATCTTCATGAAACCACTTTCAGTCCTTGCATGATTGAGATTAATTCGTCAAGATTCCATTTTATGCTCAGGGGACGTTGGAAACACTAGGATCTAAAATTATAACCTTATAGAATAGCTCACACTCTCAAGAATACCTTAAAGGACCATTTTATGAAGAAATAAGCTTTAAACTAACAACTAGCACACGGAATCATCAAGGTAGAAGCTTTTTACCATTAATAAGCTAGAAATGATGAGAAACCTCTGGATCTACAAGCTCTTTCTGATCCAATGCTTCCTCACAACTCTTCATCTTCTTCTCTAAGCACCACACACACCCAAAACACACACAAGCTCAAACTTTAAGGAAAATGGATTAAGGTTTCGAGATATGACTCAAGAGGAAAAGGAGGTTGATAAGGTGATGAACTTGAAGGACTTATTGAGCTTAAATAGGGTGCAAACCCTATGAATTAGGGTTTTCCTCTTGCTTGAGTACACCCTGCATACGCATGGGTAGCCCAGTGTACGTAGGGGTCATCCCCAATGTGTTCATGCAAAGGAGTATGTCGAACATACCAAGTGTATGCCTAGTGTACCCATAGTCTAGTCCTTGAGTAATTGAAATAATGGTTAAATTTTATACCTAGTGACTCAGGCATTATACCCCTAGTATAAAATTGTTTGCAAAGTGGTCCCTTGGCACTTAAATGAAGAACCTGGACATTACACTCTTATTTTTTCTACCATGCAAAGGTTAGATTTGGGCACTTAATAGCCAGATGAGGTCATAAAGTTGGAAACTTTATGATTTAAAACACTATTTGGGACTAGATCTCGGCTTTAGACAAAAGGACTTAAGAGAATAAACACTTAATAAAAGGATTGCAACTTAGGCGAGTACGTTCGGCGTACTTCTGACTACGTTGTGTGTACTCCCCTAAGTACCTATTTCTGGATAAGCGAGTACGCCATGCGTACATGCTGAGTACACTAGGCGTACTCAGGCTGAGTCAACTCGGTTGAATTTTTTACCTTTGACTTTGAACAGGATTTTGACAAAGTTCGACCTGGGGGTATTTTGGGTATTTTGAGCTGAGTTTTGAGATTTGGTCACTGGTTGGTGCATAGGTAACCTGTAGAGTTGGTATTCAGAGCAACGTGTGGTTCAACTATTGTTCAGACTGTGACGTGAGTTTTCCTCACTATACTTATGGATCGAAGGCATTAAGGCGGCCCACTAGGTTATGTGTCTTGGTATATAGAATGTTATGTTGTAGTGTAACGCTCGTAGATTCGGGTTAGTCAATTTAGAGACAATGAGCGTCAAAAATGACTTTTGATGGAAGATTATTTATAATAAATAATCTTAACCAAGTGATAGTATATGTCACAAGGGTTCCGTACATATAAAGAACGCCGAAATTCGAGTTATAACGAAGAAGTTATGACCCGTCGAAGTTTTACGGCTAAACCGGCACGACACCGCGTAATGTAAAAAGTAAATTTTTGATAAACTACTTTTTAGCCTAAGATGTCTAAATGAAAGTTGTATTATACGTTAATCCGAGAGCGTGCATAAAAATAACGTCCAAATCTAACTTCGTATGAGGAAGTTATGAATTTTCTAAGTTCTGGCATAGCAGTGTGCAGCCCGGAATTCGAATTTTAGATCGGTCAATTTTTAGCCAAAATAATCTAAATGATAAATGAAGATATCGTTAATAGGAGTTCAAGGATAAAAATACAGTCGAAAACGGAGCTCGTATGCAAAGATATGGACGAAACTTAGTCCCTACTCTTCGAGCGCGTCGAATTCGATACAGTTTTGTAAATCTGAGATATAATGAGAATTAGCCGATGGGGTCTAAATGAAAATTATAGTACTCGTAATTACCAACATGTGGATATAAAGAACATCGATAATAGAGCTCGTATGTTAAAGATATGGACAAAACTTAGTCCCTACTCTTCGAGCGCGATAAATTCGAAATAGTTTTGTAAATCGGAGATAGAATGAGAATTAGCCGACGAGGTCTAAATGAAAGTTTTGGTACTCGTAAATACCAACGTGTGGATATAAATAACGTAGAAAATGGATCTCGTATGCGGAAGATACGGACAAAACTTAGGGTCTACTCTATGATCAAACCCCTTATAAATAAATGATGAATTCTTCATATTTTCTTCACACCATAAGTCTTTCTTTCTCTCTATAACTTATCTATAGACTCCCAAAACCCCTATAAATCTCTAGTAACCTCAAGGTGCTAGAGGAAAGCCCCGGAGCGCTCGAAGGCTCCGAGAAAAAGAGTTTTTCGGCTTAGAAGCTCTGCTCTAGCGAAGCCCGGTTTTTAGCAAAACCCATTGTAAGTAAGATACGCCTACCCTACTTTAAATATAGCTTATATTTAAATATAATATCGTTATTATGAACCTATAAATAAGATTTATCAGTGATTTAAAGTCGTTATACTGATTGAACTACTTACGGGAGAGGTGTCTAGAATAATCACGTTGGGTTTGGTTGTTGGATTTCAGAAAAGCTATATGCCGAAATGGTCCTGTCTCCCAACTGTCCTGTCTGGCTGATCCTTACTTGATAGATCATGAAGTAGACACTGATTTAATGATGAATCTAGACTAATAATTAGTCGCAATAAATATTAAACTAAAAGCTAGTAGTAATAATACTAGGTTTCGTCGAAGGAAAACAGAATTGTTAGAAGCGAAGCGTTGCCCGAGTTTGGAATCATCATGTTAACAAGTGAGTGCATAGTCCCTTTCATGAACATGATTTTAATACAAGTGTTGATTGAAGAATTAAATTCATTTTTATGTGTGAAATATTTGATTTTGCCTGAAATACTTGTTAAAGAGCATACTTGATAATATATGATGATTTAGGATAAAGAATAAACCTAAATTAATTATGAGGAATACTAGGTAGTACCTTATTATGAGTACGAGTGAGATATACACGGAGAATAGAACTTTAAATTATGTCATTAATCCAGGAGCATGGATTAGACATAGTCATTCGTCCTTAGTTCGAGAGTATGGATTGGGCACAATCATTTGTCATTAATCCGGGAGCATGGATTAAGACATAGTCAGTTATCCTTAGTCCGAGAGTATGGATAGGACATAGTTATTTGTCATTAATCCGGGAGTATCGATTTAGACATAGACAATTGTCCCTACTCCAAGAGTATGGAATGGGCACAGTTATTGATCCGAGAGCATGGATTAGATCCGGGAGTATGGATTAAGTAAAAAGATAAATTTTGAGGTCCAAGAGTATGGATAGTGTCATTGTGAGGATCGACGGGGTGGCATAAGAGTTGCTTATATATGGTGAAATTGTATACTTTGTGAGTTATAATATATATATATATATATATATATATATATATATATATATATATATATGATATAACATTATGGGATTGAAATCCCTATGTACTCATCAGGTTTCCCAACCTAACCCACTCAAGTTTATTTGTATCACAAGTGTCGATATGAAGCTACTTTACACTGAGAGATTCAAAAAAGATGTAGATCACTAGTGTAAATGAATGTAAGGTCTGGTTATTCTTATGTTTATGTATTAACGAGGATATCCCAAAGTTTTAATGTAAACAAAATACATTTCTTCGGAAATACTTTGATAATATATTTATTATGTCTTTCTGGGAAAAAATTCCGCAATATTATTCTTTAAAAAGGATACTATGATTTTCAGATAAGCATAAATAAAATTTATAAAATGACCGTGAATTTGGGGATGTCACATGTAGTGATCTGTTAGATTTATAAAATTATCTATTATATTTTCTGTTTATATGTTTATCTGTTGCATATGTCGACATAGTGCGGTTGGGTTGGGGCAATACTACTCTGTACGGAAGCCAATAAACCCAAGAGTAATCTAGATATAAGCTATGGGCCATAAAGGCAAACCAAACTTATAATGTGGGCTCGGGAGCAAGCATGATATAAGTTGTGGACCGGAAAGACAAGTCAGACTTATATTATGGGATCGAGAGCAAGCCAGACATAAGATGTGGCCGGTAAGGCAAGCCAGACTTATGTTGTGGGCTCAGGAGCAATCCAGACATGAGTTGTAGACCAGGAAGGCAAGCCAGACTCATATTGTCGGCTTAGGGGTAATTCATCCCGATAGTTGTGGACCCGAGTGTATTCCAGTCCGATGACTGATTGGACCCAGTATGCATGGTTGTATATGTTATATGTTATGTGCTGGTACTTTGGACGAACTCTCTAAGATTTGGCTTACTATTTAAGTTTATTGTTTTAGGTACTTCAGATGACCGAAAAAAAAAACGTGATCGTACACATCCTTCGTTAACATGTTTTTGGAGTTATTATGATACATTGGTTTGTACTTGATCTTGGGGTTTATTACTTGGGTTTGATTGAAAACAATGATTTATCTTAAATTAAAAAATCAAAATTTTATTGTGATTTTGGGATGTTACAATAATAGAGACAGATGATGAGGAAACTGATACTGAGGGTCTTGCATTAACTTATCGTCTTATCCTTCGACATATCATCGAGATTTCTACTAAGGAATATGTGGAAAATATGATGCATGAAAACATACCTTTTTCACCACGAAGGGATGCCTCTATCAAATCAAATGTCGATGAGACAAGCAACCTTGATGTCACTATACACACATCTAATGTGGATACAAACATCATAAATAGTAAAACACCTTTGACTTCTACTCCTGAGTCAACCACAATTATCCCGCCGGAAGGTTCAACTACTAAGTCCAATATTGAGGAGGGTAGATCTTCAAACATCCTTGAGCACTTATCTAATAAGGTCTCAAATGTCAATATGGGTGAGAGTCCTCATCCTTCAACATTTCCACCACCTCCATCATCATTATTACCAATTTCGACTATTCAAGCTACAACCATTCCTTTGAACTCACTAACGTTTGAAGGTATCTTACAACATCTCATTACTTCTCTATTTTCTTCTCTGTCCACAAATAATACTCTCAACATTGAAGAATGTGTTGAGTTTGTTGATCTAGACTTTGACTATAAGGATGAGAAAGTCGAAGATCATGCTATTATGTCTGACAAGCAGTATAAGAAACTCAATTTAAAGCTTAACACGATTCATCAATTTTTGAATGATACTACTGGTACGAAGAAAGTTTGGATAACTAGTAATTTTAAAGGGTATAGCCAACATGAAATTAACTAGTTAAGGATTCATACTTATGAAGAAAGTTTTGATAACTAGTAATTTTAAAGGATATAAAAGAAAAAATAGAATTTTATTAAGTGGATTGATATTAAGAAAAAAAAAAAAAAAAAAAAAACTAAATGGAGGTATCAGCTTCGAATAAATAAAATAAATCTATGTTGGATAGTAGCATACATTAATATAAATAAAAAATCAATCATAATTACAAATTAGGATTTTTAGTTATTATTTAAACAAAACAAATCAATCATACATTAAAAGTTTAGAAATAAAATTATATTAATTTAATAAAATAATAGACTCTTAAAAAAATGATTTTTGAAAACTAAAAGTATAAATAAAATTTTGAAACAAAAAGTATAAATTGAAAGACTATAAATAAAAATGTATTAAAATTTTATATATATGTTAAAAGGAGAAAGATGTCAACGTGCAAATCTTTTTTTTATTAAATTCAAAACAATAAAGATATAAACGTTTAAAGTATAAATTGAAACTCTTAATTAAGAATTAAGATAAGGGGTAAAACTTGAATATTTGAAATATAAACCAAAGTCTGTTTTGAAACTTTTAATTAAATTGATGAGCCATAGTTGAATATTTGTAATGCATGTAATCAAATCAATCGTTCACTTCATCGTATATTTAGATTTTTCATTTTTATTCGATAGAATTTCCCACAAATAATTGGTCTTGAGATCCCTATCCTTTAAGATTGATGGTGAAAGGACAGTTGACGTTTCTTTAAGGTATTCTCTTTTTTGGATTTTGTAGGCTGTCAACTTTTTCTGTCAGCCATTGCCGAATAAAAAAAAAAACCTTGTTTGCAGTACCCGAGAAACTCCAATAGCCATTGCCCACATGCTTTCTTTACACCTGCCCCGATATTATCAAGAATAAGCACTTCAAATTCGAACCATTTTGCAAAGGAAAATATTCCAATCCCTGGCACATTCATGTCAATCATTACTTCCGCATTGTAGATAGAATCAAATCTCCTTATTTTTGTTCTCTTTTGCTTTAAATTCTTTCAGAATTTTGGACTTCTAGGAATCATTTTTTAGAATCGTTATGGCCGATTTACGCTTGCATTGCACACAACGTTATCCCACTTTTTATAATGGTATCCTTCTTTTATTTGGATGTTACTACTATTTAAGCACACGAAATCAACCAACCATTATCTTAATTTCATTTCTTTTTCAAGATCAATTAACTAGAGCCCTTTTCAAAGCAGTCTTAATTTTCACCTGGGTAGTTTCTCTATATATTACCTAATAAAACCACATTTGAAGGGGCCAAGTGGGTGTCCCTTAAGATTGAAAACCGTGAGTACTTTTCAGTTTTAACAATTTGAATCGAATTGTACGAGAGTTGTGTGGAAGAAAGATCGGTTTAAATAAAGATGGCTGCTTTAACCGATGAAGGATCACGTCATCCACAGCATGTAGAGGTTGTCCCATTCAAGACATCCGGAGTCTCTCTAAAACTCGTCTTGCTACATGGAAACCTGGATATATGCGTGAAAGAAGCCATCAAACTCCCAAACTTGGATGCATTCAATAGAAAATTCACCCCTCTTTCGGGTACAAGTGATCCATATGTAACCATATCTGTAGCCAACGCTGTAATCGGAAGAACTTTTGTGATAAACAACAGTGAAAACCCTGTTTGGATGCAACATTTCTATGTTCCAGTAGCACACAACACCACCGAAGTGTTATTTGTTGTTAAAGACAGTGATGTCGTGGGTTCTCAACTCATAGGAGCAGTTGGGATTCCAGCTGAACACTTGGTTGCTAATTCTATAGTCAAAGGCACTTTCCCGATTCTGAATGCAAGTGGTCAGCCATGCAAACCTGGTGCCATGTTAACTCTATCCATCAAATACACACCCGTGGACAAAATGGTCATTTACCGTGATGGAGTAGGGTCGGATCCGGAATTTAAAGGCGTCCCAGGAACGTATTTTCCATTAAGAAGAGGAGGGAAAGTTACTCTTTATCAAGATGCTCATGTGGATGGAAGCCTCCCAAATTTGAAACTTGATCGTGGTCTAAGATTTATACAAGAAGATTGTTGGCGTGATATTTGTGATGCAATCAGACAAGCACGTCGTTTGATTTACATCACAGGGTGGTCGATCTTTCATAAAGTTCAACTTGTGAGATATGGTGCAAAAGCAAGAGATAGTATTTTAGGAGATCTTTTGAAAAGCAAGTCGGATGAAGGTGTCAGAGTGTTGCTTCTTGTATGGGATGACCCCACTTCAAAAAGCTATTTTGGATATAAAACGGTAAAACATATATAAAATCATCTCTTTTCTTTTATTTTGCTACTATTAATTAAAACACCAACTTTATAATAGTACTTACCTTCTGTAAAATGTAGGAAGGGGTTATGCAAACTCATGATGAAGAAACTCGTGCGTTTTTCAAGAATTCATCTGTTCAAGTTCTACTTTGTCCTCGTTCTATAGCAAAGGGTAGCTGGGTCAAGAAGGTTGGATTTCAATTGGGGAAAAAATATCTTTTTTTTTTTTTTGTTTTTAAAAGTATTCAAGTCTGAAAATTTGAAGTTTGAATTTGAATGCAGGATGCTGAAACCATTTATAGTCATCATCAAAAGACAGTTATAGTGGATGCTGATGCTGGTATCAAAAGAAGGATTATGGCATTTGTTGGAGGTCTTGATTTATGTGTGGGGCGTTATGACACTCCAGAACATTCTCTTTTTACTACATTAAACACACTGCATAAAGACGATTATCACAATCCAAACTATACAGTAAGCAAGCATTTTATTTTATTAATTATTAATTACTTGTTATATATGATAAGAGTATATCATATTAACTTTTTGAAATGTGATATGTTTTTATGCTGTTTATCAGGGGCCCACAACAGGGTGTCCAAGAGAACCATGGCATGATTTGCATTGCAGGATTGAAGGTCCAGCAGCATATGATGTACTCCAAAACTTTGAGGAGAGATGGTTGAGAGCTTCAAAGCCACGTGGCCTTTCAATGACCAAATTTTTTGATGTGTTACTAAAAGTTGACAAGATTCCAGACATTTTAGGTGTAACTGATGCTCGTTACACTAGTGAGAAAGATCCAGAAGGTTGGCATATTCAGGTAATTATCAAACACAATTAAACTGTCTATATATAATATATGTACATCTTAATTTTTACTAAATGAACACCGATTTCTTTACTATTTTTTTAATCGTCTTCTTTATGTGTAGGTGTTTCGTTCAATTGATTCAAACTCTGTTAAAGGTATAGGTTTCCCTAAAGACCCCAAAGATGCTAAAAACAAGGTAATATTACTTTTGGTTTCAAGTTTCTTCCATTAATTATACATTTTTGGGAATGAATGCAATGAATAGCTCATTTTGTTAATTTAACATGTGTAACAGAATTTAATATGTGGGAAAAATGTGCTCATAGACATGAGTATACATACTGCATATGTGAAGGCCATTCGTACAGCTCAACATTTTATCTATATTGAAAATCAGTACTTCCTTGGTTCTTCATACAACTGGGCTAACAACAAAAGCTTAGGTAAAAAATAAAATAATTAAATAACCTTTTATGGTAGAAGAAATGATTATAATATGATCAGAGATAATTTAAATGAACTGTTGTTGTGATTTTTAGGTGCAAACAATTTGATACCAATGGAAATAGCTCTTAAAATCGCGAATAAAATCCGAGCAAATGAGAGGTTTGCTGTATATATTGTGATTCCAATGTGGCCTGAGGGAAATCCTACGAATTCCTCTACTCAACGGATTCTGTTTTGGCAGGTTGATTAATTGAAAATTATTATACATCTTCAGAGATAATTATATCTATCTATTAATTAAGTATAAAAATACTAGTAAATAACTTGTGATTGAAAATTGAAATCAAATCTTTATGTATCGCAGCATCAAACAATGCAAATGATGTATGACATTATTTACAAGGCTTTACTAGAAACGGGGCTCCAAAACGAATACGAACCACAAGATTACTTAAACTTTTTCTGCCTTGGCACCCGAGAGTCATCTAAATACGCACCTGTTTCTAATGGCAAAGTTTCATTTTCCCCAAATACCCCTCAAGTACACGTACTCTCCTTTTTCCCTTACATTTTCTTGATTTTCTTGATTTTTCTAACTTGTCTTTTTGATTATCTAGGCGCTTAGCATCACAAACAGACGTTTCAAGATCCATGTAAATTCGAAAGGAATGATAGTCGATGATGAGTTTGTGATATTGGGTTCTGCAAACATAAACCAACGCTCATTAGAAGGTACACGCGACACCGAAATTGCAATGGGTGCATATCAGCCACATCATACATGGGCCCACAAAGGTTCTAGTCCTGCTGGACAGGTACACGTGTTCAATTCTTGAAACAAACAAATTAAGAGGGGATTGTATTTTCTAGGGTTTATGTATGTAACTTGGTATGAAATTGAATGGTTTGGTATTTTTTTGTAGGTATTTGGGTACAGGATGTCGTTATGGGCGGAGCATATGGGAGAAGTTGAGAGCATTTTTGAGGAACCACAGAGCGTTGAGTGTGTGAGGAGGGTGAGGTTGTTGGGTGAGCAGAATTGGGAACAGTATGCTGCTGATCAAGTATCGGATATGACGGCCCATTTGCTTAAGTATCCGGTGGAGGTTGACGGGATGGGCCGGGTGAAGCCGCTCTCCGGCTGTCCGAATTTTCCAGATGTGGGTGGGAGTATTGTGGGTTCTTTTGTTTCTGTTCAAGAGAATCTCACCATATGAAGCTGCCAGATGTAATGTGTTTTTGAGTTTTTGAGATATATATATATATATATATATATATATATATATATATATATATATATATATATATATATATATATATATATATATATATATATATATATATTTTGTGTGTGTGTGTGTTTTCTTGAATAATGTGTTATCTCATAACATATTGTGTAAAATAATTAGTGAATAAATGGAAAATTGTGAAGCTTCTATGCCCTTTTGCATTTCTTAAACTCTTTACCATATAAGAATCATTGTTTCTTCTTTTTGTGAAAACTAATAAAATATTTGGATAATGACTTATAAGTGATCTTTGAAATGTCTATAAAAAAAATATCATTGAACCTTATTGTGTACACGTAATACAAATGAACTATTTCTAGTTGACGGACATTATCAATTATCTTTTCCAACATACACAAAATATCATTGGTGACCGGTTATAAAAGATTTACCTGATAATACTGGAAATTAAGAAAAGAAAAATGTTTATGTTATTATTAGGGGTTGTGTTATGTGGCTATTACATCTTTTACCTGAAATTAAATGAGATCAAACTCCACATAACACTTAAGTGTGGAAGTTAGGAATGCTTTCTCCGTGACAAAAAAACGATAAGACACTCAAAAGCTTGTTATCGAGAAATTTGCAATGGAAGATCCATCTAATGTAAAAATCAAGGGGTTTTACCATTGATGCTCACTACATAAGAGTATTTGTCCCCATGCCCGGCCCTAAGGGTGTGCAAAGTGTGCACCGCACAGGGTACGGAAAAAAAAGGGTTCGAGTTTTAGCCAACTTATATAGTAAACATGTTAATATATATTGCATTACACAAAAAAAGTGTGAAAATGTGTTTTGGTTCAACGGGCAAACAGCGCTGGTCAAATCTCACATTACGCTGGGCTTATGTTCGATCCTTGGCTGCTGCAAGCATTTATTTTTTTTAATAATAATAGTTGTTTTAATAATAAATAAATTTTATCGTGTAAATCTTCATAAAAGAGTTAGTTCTTTTACATGGGCAATATTTAATTCTTGTTACCTCCACCTTCAATCATGTTTTTTATTAATCATTTTTTTTTTCTTACCCTACCATTTTATTAATTAGTTTTTTTATTTTCATTCTCACTTTTCTTTATTAGTTAATTTTTTTCATTCCAAATTTATGTTGTAATTGTTTTCTTTATTTATGTGTTTTCTAATTGCCCTCACTCGCCTTAATTGAGCAAATTTTCAATTAATCTGATTTCTTTTGGATTTCAACTTCGTCGGCACCATACTAGTATTAACGAATATATATATATATATATATATATATATATATATATATATATATATATATATATATATATATATATATATATATATATTAGGGCCCATCTTTTAATTTTGGCTAAGGGCACTCAAAATCAATGGACCGACCCTGTTTGTCCCGATGCCTCTTTTCTACTATTGGACTCTTGAAATTTCTTTTAGGAAAGTAGATTTTATTAGGTTTTGAAGGATTCATTTTCTATCTTGAAAAATTGCTTAATGTGAAGTGTAGTGACGTTTCAAAGCCTATTATGTTAGTTTGCTCAAGCTGCTTTTGGTAATGATGCAAAGATCAATGTGTATGTTGAGCGTCACAATGAACCGATACCTTACTAGATTCAGGAAGATGTATGATCCCAATTGAACGACAAACAAGTGCAAAATAATAAATATCATGGAGTTTATCTGATAATAAAACTAATAAAGAACTACGAGTAATCTAATAGTTTCATAGATAGAAAGAGAGACTCTCGGTGATGACAACGTTTCCGGATAGAAAAAAATGTCGTTGATCATAGTGGTTTCGGAAAGAAAATGGTGGTTGATATCTAGGCGGTGAGTTTTTAGGGTATTGGTGGATTATTTTCTAACATTTAAAAAAAAAAAAAAAAACAAAAACATGAGTAAAATGGAGATTTTTGATAAACTGAAACAAAATGAAACCAATATGCAACAAATTGAAAAGGCGGAGGCTAACAAAGAAAAGATAAGCGTTGACCCCCACGACTAAATAAATATTTATTCTTTCACCTGTTTTGCTTCTTTTTAGATTCTTTTATCTCATATTCTCACTATCCATAATTATTCAACGACGGAGTTCTCGTACTTTCTAGTTTTTTTACGCCCGAATTTCGATTCTTCGGACAAGTCACAAGAAAGAAATATTTTTGATTAATTTGATCGGAAGGGTTCAATTTCGATACGCGTCAACCACATTGTTTCAATCTCCCCCAATTTCTTTCTTTGCGTTCTCTTACCAGTCATACACGTTGTTTTCAGCAGCCTGCATTTTAAATTTTTTAATTGGGCAGCCTTGGACTTCAAGACTTGAATAGGATTCGTTTTTTTTTATAATTACTGAATGGAAGTGGATAATTTTACCTTCCCCATTATTGTAATCCGATTTCTCCATCTTCTCCTGCATTTCGCAAGTCCCATTTCTTTTACCAGTTCAAATCTTGTGGGTTTATCAGCACATCCTATAGAACCTATTCTTTCAAGTCATCGATCCATTAGAGCTCTCTATAGATCAAAGTCCTCAAACGGATAGTTTTTGATTTGCCATTTTAAGCTTCCAATTTCTCAGATATAAGTTGACCCAACATTTGTTTGATCTAATGTCTCTGTGAAATCAAGACTTGGAAAAACTTGATCTTGCACAATCTTGTGAATCGGGTATCCATCACAGTTCTTTGATCTATAATTCCTCTCCAACCTCTCCATAAAATTGAAGTCTGATCTTCTTTTTAAGATGGCCGAAACACCTTACGACGGATCGCAGCATGGACAAAGTGTACAGATCATCCCATTCAAGACCTCCAATGCATCTCTCAGAGTTCTATTACTACACGGGAACCTAGATATATGGGTAAAAGAGGCGAAAAACTTGCCAAACATGGATATGTTTCACAACAGATTAGGTCAAATGTTTGGGAGGTTGCCATCACTCACCGGAGGAAAGACCAAGACCGAGGATGGTAGACCTGAAAAGGTCACCAGTGACCCATACGTCACCGTTTCAATAGCTAATGCTGTAATCGCAAGAACCTTCGTCATAAGCAACAGCGAGAACCCTGTTTGGATGCAGCACTTTTATGTCCCTGTCGCACATTATTCCGCTGAAGTACAATTTGTAGTCAAGGACAGTGATGTCGTAGGTTCCCAACTCATAGGGGCAGTTGGTGTCCCAGTTGAACAGTTAATTTCTGGTGCAGTTGTCGAAGGCACCTTCCCAGTTCTTAACGAAAGTGGGAAGCCATGTAAACCTGGAGCTGTATTGACTCTTTATCTTCAATACATACCAATGTCAAGAGTACCCTTAGACCTAGAGTTTAATGGTGTTTTAGGCACATATTTTCCTCTAAGAAGAGGAGGCAAAGTTACCCTTTATCAAGATGCTCATGTGGATGATGGTTACCTTCCAAATATGCAACTGGATGGAGGTTTGATGTATGGAAATGGAGATTGTTGGCACGATATCTGTGAAGCTATCAAGAATGCACGCAAGTTGATTTACATTACAGGGTGGTCTGTGGTTCATAGTGTTCAACTTGTTCGCAATGGTGAAGGTGGAAAAGATAGCATATTGGGTGATCTTTTGAAAGCTAAGTCTTCAGAAGGTGTTAGAGTGCTTCTTCTTATATGGGATGATCCTACTTCTAGAAGCATTTTGGGAATCAAAACTGTACGTGTGTTTATTTTATTTTCACTACATCACAATAACACTTGCATATTATACCTATTATTAAGATAACATTTTTTTTATAGCAAGGTGTCATGGGAACTAATGATGAAGAAACTCGGAGGTTTTTTAAGCATTCTTCAGTGAAAGTACTACTTTGCCCCCGTTCTGCTGGGAAGGGGCATAGTTGGGCCAAGAAACAGGTATTAACTGAATTCATATATAATTAATCTTTTATCATTTTCTAGTATTTTGTATTGAATGTGTGTTACAACTTACACAGGAGGTTGAAACCATATATACACATCATCAGAAAACAGTGATAGTGGATGCTGATGCTGGAAACTACAGAAGAAGAATAATGGCATTTGTGGGAGGTCTTGATTTATGTAATGGGCGTTATGATACACCTGGACATCCACTTTTCAGCACTTTACAAACTTTGCATAAAGATGACTATCACCAACCTAATTACACTGTAACAATCTCTTAAATCATTTCATTTTTATTTTCTTTGAATTTAGAGTGTTTATATAAGGATTAAGGAGGAGGTTTGATTTGATGTGAAACAGGGACCTACTACTGGTTGTCCAAGAGAGCCATGGCATGATTTGCATAGCAGAATTGAAGGTCCAGCAGCATATGATGTGCTCAAGAACTTTGAGGAAAGATGGTTGAGAGCTTCAACGCCACATGGGATTAGCAGAATCAAGAAATCTTCTGATGATTCGTTACTTCAAATTGATAGGATTCCTGATATAGTAAGAATTGATGAAGCCCATTGCACAAATGAATGGGATCCAGAAGGCTGGCATGTTCAGGTATATATATTATACTACATATTTCTTCTTCTTCTTCTTCTTCTTCAACTTCAAAACTTAAGGCCTCTCTGTGTTTTTCCTTTTTCATCATTTTAAATGTTTGAATGATGTGTAGGTGTTTCGTTCAATTGACTCCAACTCTGTTAAAGGCTTTCCTGATGACCCCAAAGATGCCACAAGCATGGTATATATATTTATAATTATAATAAACAAATCAATGAAAGTAAATTCCTATTTCTTTGATTTAACATTTCTTTATTTTGCTACACTGAAACAGAACCTGGTATGTGGGAAGAATGTGCTGATAGACATGAGCATACATACAGCATATGTGAAGGCAATTCGTGCAGCTCAACATTTCATATATATTGAAAACCAATACTTTCTTGGATCTTCATTTAATTGGAGTAATTACAAAACTTTGGGTGCAAACAATTTAATACCAATGGAAATCGCTCTAAAAATTGCAAATAAAATTAGAGCAAACGAGAGATTTGCTGTGTATATCGTCATTCCAATGTGGCCAGAAGGTAGCCCTACAAGTACAGCTGTTCAAAGAATTCTTTTTTGGCAGGTAAGATAGCTTTTTAAACTTTATACTTATCAAAATTAAGTAAATATGGAGTATAATAATAAACATTTTGTTACAGAATAAAACAATGCAAATGATGTATGAAGTAATCTACAAGGCTTTACAAGAAGTTGGACTCGATAATGTCTACGAGCCTCAAGATTACTTGAACTTTTTCTGTCTTGGCACTCGTGAGTCCTCCAATGGCGTCGAACCAATTTCGGAAGAAAAAGGGTCAAATTCCGCAAATACCCCTCAAGTACATTCCTTTAATCTTCTTCTTTGTCGTGTCACTTTTTCTTGATTTTTATTTGTGACAACTGATAATATATATTTTTTTATTTGTACAAAAAAAAAAAAAAATAGTCGCTTAGTAGGAAGAGTCGGCGATTTATGATATATGTACATTCGAAAGGAATGATAGTGGACGATGAGTATGTGATATTGGGATCTGCAAACATTAATCAACGGTCATTAGAAGGTTCTAGAGACACTGAAATCGCAATGGGTGCGTATCAGCCTTACCATACATGGGCTCACAGACGATCCAGCCCACATGGCCAGGTAAGTAACGTTTCTTTATTTTGATGAAAATCAGAATATGAAGAAGAGACGAGTTGTGAAAAATAAAATGTTTTTGTTTTGTTGTTGCAGGTATTTGGATACAGGATGTCGCTTTGGGCAGAGCATGTGGGTGGATTGGAGAGTGGTTTTGAGAGACCGGAGAGCATCGAGTGTGTTCGGAGGGTGAGAATGTTGAGTGAATTGAACTGGAAACAATATGCGGCGGATGAAGTGAGTGATATGAAGGCTCACCTTCTCAAATATCCGGTTGAAGTTGATCGGACCGGTCTGGTCAACCCGCTTCCCGGTTGCCCAACTTTCCCTGATTTGGGTGGTAATATTGTCGGCACTTTTTTCGCCATTCAAGAAAACCTCACCATTTGAATCTCGTGAAAAAAAAAAAAACCTCATTTTTTTTGTTGTATATCTGTACTCTCATATAGTAATAAAATAATCTTGGCCATTAGATTTAGCTAGTTTTGGTGGTTCTTGAAATTCTATATGGAAGGATTAGAATTTTGGATATGTGTGATGTTTTGAATTCTTAAAGATTTGGATTATATGATTATGAGTAGTAATCTTTTTAACTTTTTTGATATTTTTATTTTGTGAGCTTGATGTTATATGTAGTTCTTAAAGTTTTGGTGATTCTTGATATGTGTGAATTCTTAAAGATTTGGATTATGTGCAAAGCTACAATTAGGGATGAGCTATGACCGGGGAACCGGCCGAAACAGGTACCGGAACCGGAACCCGATGGAACCGGTCGGGCCGGGACCGGGACGTTATTTTTGTGGATTTTTGGAACTGAGAACTGGAACCGGTAGAACCGGCAAAAACCGGAACCGTATGATGCTATTTTTCAAGGATCAGTTACAACATTTGATGACACGACAAGAACCGGTAGGAACCGGAAACCGGTAGAACCGCCGGGCCGGTTCGGTTCTTGATTTTGGCCGAAGCCGGTTCCGGCCGGTTCGGTCCTTTTGCTCATCCTTAGCTACAATCAATGACTTCCACTAATTACACTCTGCTCATGAAAACAAACATGAGTTTCTTGGAATGCTAGCATCAATTGTATGCATTAGCCTTGAGCATTGTGCCTTTATGCATGTCGTCTTTAATACATGCGAGGGGATCATAACTAACCAACTATATATTAAATATATGGTGTGTGATTATGTAAGGAATTTAAAATTTAAAGGGTATCTAATTGAAATTAGATGAGATACATAATATTTTGTCATATTAATATAGTTATATGCATGTAATCATTCAAGATTTTCAAGGCACTAATGTAAAATACTTTTTGATTTTCATTTTTGTAACAATTTGCTTTCTGTTATACCATGCATGCAATCATTCAAGATGGGATACAGACTTTCTTAAAATAGTTATATGCACACAATCATTAAAGTATTTTCTATTTTTCCTTTTTATCGTGTAACATATTTTATTATTTTCGTTTTTTTTATTGCAACGTACTTTTTGTTTTACACTTTATACCAACATATATTTTTTAAAATTTATGGTTAACTGATATTAACCATTAACCAATTAAAACCGTTAACCAAAACCAATAGTAACCGATATCCAATGGATACTAAATCAATTAACCAACTATAATGGTTATGATCCAATTTTGACCAATAGCCGAACCAGACTGCTTATATGGTGCAGTTTTCAATAGTGTGAAACACCAAACGGTTTTGAAAAAACACATATGGTAAGGTTTTTCGTTTTTAGAAAACCATATTTTTACAGACGGATTTATGAAATTATAATCATGTTTGATGAAAGTCATTTGCTCACATATGTTACATTGTGTGACATGTTATATAAGCATTTTTTGTACATAATGATTTTATCGTGTTTCATGAAATGCATGTTTTACAGATTATTAATGCAATATTTTCCTATAACAGAAAAAGAAACCAATGAACCAACCAAGTATAAAGCTATCTCCACATGTATCTCAGGAAGCTTCTAAGTTTGTGAGGCAATGAGAAGGTGTAAAAAACCTTCAAAGAGTATTTAGTCGAGTTTTAAGAGTACATTGTTATTACTTTGAAATTGTTCAATTCAGAGTTGTACACTTTTAATATTATGTATATATCATTTAGTTATGACTTCCACTGTTTAATTTCATTGTTTATGATTGCAGGATTTGTATTAAAATGCAATATGTATTTGGGATTTTTGGGAGTGACTAGATTCAATTAGTCCGTACCACTGCACAGCCTTAGGTTTTATCTTTAAAATAAATAACTCGTTTAACATTCCTCAGTCAAATATGAATACCAATAATCATAAACTTTTATTAATAAGATAGATTAAAAATACATTCCTTAAGAATTGACATTAGTTCTCAAGTAACAAACTTAAATAAATAGAAGCAGATTATTATGTGCTCTTACAACATCACCCCTTACCAAAACCATACTTGTAGAGCTAAAAGCTTTAAATAATAACTGACTCCGTGTCGGTTCTCACTCTTCAGTGACCATTAGCCAACTCGGTTGTCTTCTTGGCATAAAATCTCCTGTACTTGGAGTCAACTTCAGTCAAATAGTAAGTGCCTGGAGCCAAATGACTAGTGTCCTTGCTTGTCACAAAGTCCTTCCCACCATATCTGTGCTCCATCAAGTGCATCAATTCGACAAATTTTTCTGGCACAACCTGCACATATAATGATTTAGTTACAACCAAAACAGAACAGAACAGAACAGAACAGAACAGGATACAGTGTTTAATAGCATACCTCTGTCCTGGTCTTTAACTTATGGTCAATATTCAGGACCTTTGCGATGTTTGATAAACTAAAAGGTCCTTTTCCCTCGCTAAGATGTAGCGAAAACATTGTAGCGGATAATCCACTCCCGTATGAGAACATCATTACACGGTTTCCATCCTGAAAATTAGAAAGAAAAAAAAAATATACACTTTAAGTATTTGATTCTTTTGTTTTCTTCTCTTGTTTTAGAGTGTAGAAAAGGAAAATGGCCTCAGAGATTTTTTAACAGAAACAAATTTGAAATCCGTAAATAAAAGCATTTAGCAAGAAGTGTAAAAGCAATGCATACCAGAGAGTCACTCTTGTTGTGAATAAGTGAAGCAAAAGCAGCATAAATAGATGCAGTGTACATGTTTCCCAGTTGCTTGGGGATCAAAGTTGCTGGCTTCACTTTTTTATCATAATCTGGTTTTGCCACTTGCTGGGCTGCCTGTAGATCATCATAAACCTCCTTGATTATTTGTTTTTTTTTTTTTTTTAAATTTATTTATTAAAAATAAAATGTTACCTTTTCAAGATCACGGCTTTGGTAGCTCTCATCGCCCTTTAGAGACGTGAATTGACCTAGCTTCTCTTTAGCAGACTCATCAACAGAGCTGAAAATATAAATAATTGTTAAGAAATAAAAATGGTATTAAAAATTATTAATAATAGTGGTTTAAAAGAGCAAATTCGTTAATCACCTGACATTTCTTTCAACATCATCAAACACCAAACGAGCAAAACTCTTCTGTACAAGCTGCATAAATAAATTCAAATAAAACATTTTAATTCAAACACACCAAATGACCATTTTACCCTTGCAATCCAAAAAAAAAACAAATTTCAGAATTATGTTCAAGAACTAATCTACCTACCTTGTTATACGGACTGTGAAAAACAAAATAATCAGCATCCGCCATTGAAAATTGTTTCCCTTGAAGTTTCTCATATTTTTGACAGTATCCCTTGTAGCAAGAATCAAGAGCCATGAGATAACAGGTTTGAGAGAGTTTCCCATCAACAACTGGATATTCACTTGCAAGGTCGGGTTTGTAAAAGTCATAAACATGTGACATATGACTTGCCCTAAATTTGCTTTCGAAAGCAATTGGTGCATCAGGTCCAATCAGCATGGCAACAGCACCTGCCCCTCCTGTTGGTCGGGCAGCCCCCTCGGCATAAACCGCACTGTCTGTGGAGACAACTAATCCATACCTTCCATCCCATGAACTGCTTTCCACCCAATTCACACAGTTGAATAATGCTGCAGTTCCACCATAGCATGCATTGGTTGAATCCACACCTTCAATGTCTGTGTTTCCACATTCCTGTATAAATATAGTATTATTTTAGTATATTCACTATAATCCAAAAAAGATAATGATACAGTATCATTTATGTAACAAGTAATACCTCAAAGATTTGCATCAGGAAGGTCTTGATGGATTTGCTCTTGTCTATTACAGTTTCACTACCGACTTCAAGGCGACCGATTTGTTTTGGGTCGATTTCATACTTCTCTAGTAGTGATGTGACAGCTGTCAATCTGAAAATTAATGTCATGTTTATTGTCATGCTACTGATGATAAAAGCACTACACATGAGTGAGGAGTGAGTTTCTTTTTTTTTTTGTATGTGGAAAAGCATAGATATTGAAGAAAAAGGTACTAACCCCATAGAGATGACATCTTCAACCTCTGAACAAAATGCCATGCAATCTTGTCCGAGTCCAATGGTGTATTTTCCTTTACTAACTCCATCAAAATCTTCTAGGGTATCCTGTAAATTAGTTACCCAATAAGAATTAAACCACAGATAAGAGGGAAACACAAATACAGTGCATAAAGTGAAAACAGGTTAAGTAGAAGATAGATTTATTAACATGCTCTGGTTTGTCACCTTAGCAACTTTAACTCTGTCATTGAAATAATTTAAGCTTTAAGTAGCAAAAACATACTAGCATAGAAGAAATTTTTTGATGCAAAAATGAGCACAAGGTTTCATATTTCCTCATGCTAGCTATGATTAAGTTTATATCTAGGGTTATAGCTGTGAATACTTATTGAGTCCTCCAATACTCTAGTAATGCTTCAGTTGTACATTAATGGAAACAACACTCTAGTATCATATCCCATGTTCTTCTATACTCTCTTGGACACTCTTGTATCTTATGGAAACTTTATGATGTTCGTAGTGGTCTTGCAGATAATGTGCTAAGACCTAGAAGCAGAACCTTCATATAATGAGAAACTAATACAAGTGTTGCGTGTAATACGTATGTGATTCTAAGCAAAAACAGTCCAGAACTCAAAAAAAGTTCTAACTTTCTTCCCAAAAGCTCAGAATATGGATCTATATTGTTGGATCCAGTCATCAAGTTTCTTGGAGGTCAAATAGAATAAAGTCAAACTTAGTACAGATAAGGCTACATAGATACCAACCATTTATGTCAAACAATGGTGCATATGACTACCAGAAAACAACAATACTCATGAGCTTATAGTATTATATTTGATAAATAGATTACGCATGTCCAATCAAACCGCCGATCTTCACTCTATTTCCATTTAACTCGTAGTGAAATAGAACTTCGTGTATCCCAAAATGTGTGGTTCTTTGCATAATCCCAACACAAACAATAAATTTGCCAATAACAATAAAGATTCATAGCTATTATGGTGTATGGAAACAGCAGGTAAACTTATTGAAGAACGAGTTTAAACCGCTCGAAGAACACAGGCTTTTAGTTGTGCCGTACAGGCGTACCGATGTATAATAGATCATCAAAGTAAAAAAGAAAAGAAGAACAACCGTACCTGTTTGATACAAGTAGGAGGGAAGTAGATTTCCATGGCGAGAATTCCAACATTTTGAGGAGCCATCTCTGTTTCAAACTCTTCTTCGATCTTCAATACAGTTTTAATCAGAGATTAACTGAATCACAAACACAACTACGATAATCAGCAGATCGAAAGTCGAAACGATGAATTAACGATCTCAACTTCTGTTATCAATTGCTGATTTCACGCCGTTAGAATCTTTTCTCGGAAAGTCGAGAGAGAGGGATGAGGAGGCGTTACATGCTGATGCTACATATTTATAGCAGTCACAAGAATTTGCTGACTATGGATCTCACTACCACTTTACCCTCACTCTTTCATTAATTTACATTTTTTGCCATTACGAAAGAAATACAATAATCTGGTGCTTAAACCGCTTAAAAACAACATAAAGGTCCCCTGCATAATTAATAGTATTCACCTAATTAAAGAATTCCGATTTTTGTCGAATGTTAAAAACTTAAGAAAATCTATTAAATATAGTAATATAAAATTATTTATAGCTTTAAAATTTTGAATAAATATCATTGGTTTTATACAATGGTCAATTACGTGATTTTTGGAATAAAACTAATAATGGCACGTAGTAAATGATGGTCCACATCATCATTAACTTATTGTATAACAACTTTTATAATGATATCTGATACGTTACTAATTTCTACAAATTTAAACATGAATTAGTTTTTGATATTTTATTCGAAGCACAGTTTTTATTATTTAAATGTAGAAAATATGGATCCATGTAACTATGTAAGGTCCACAGAGGTATGCTGGTCCAACATAGTCAAATGTGGCATGCAATGCAGTAGGAGCCGAAGAGTGCTGAGGTGGCCTAAAAGACTTCGCCATCATGACATACCACTGGGCACTCGACACCGGTGACATGGGAGACTCTTTTGTTACGCATTTTAGTTTTAATATATTATATAAGTCGGTTTATAATAAAATTTTATAAATATAACGATGAGACATATAATTTATTCAAATAACTTAGTGTTAATAAACATGTAGTTATGTTTTATTTTGAGTATGTTTTTTCCCTAAATGATAGGACTCTAGTGTTTGATATGGAAAATTTCAGACACGGAAAATCCAAAATATTATTGTTGTTCTTTGATTTACCCTTTCATGTGATGGGTTGTAGACTGTGAGATGATATGGTTTTTCATATTTTATGGGTAAGTTTTGGCAACTGGTTTTTGAGTAAAGTTTTTAACTTTCAAGAAAAACGTTGAATTTAAACTATATAATAAAAATAAAAAAACTTTTTGTTTGGGAGTATGAACATAAAGTTTTTATTTTAGAACAAAAGGTTTATACTTCAAAAACTACCGCAAATAACAACTAACAATAACTACCTAATTTTGTCAAACATAATATTGTATATCTACTACAGTTTGGCATTGTTTAGTGCTTCTATTATATTTTAACAAGTATAATGACCACATTATCCTAAATTTATAAGAAAATTATCATAGTAATTTGCATAAGTTGTCAAACATATTTAATAGTTAATTGCATAATTGATGTGGTATTTTTTTTCTGGAACGCATTCTAAATTCTTTGTTTCATATTTAGATTTTTAGTTTTTTATACCAAAAAAAAATCTTTTAAGGTAAGATTTAAAAAAAAAAAAAAAAAAAAAAAGCTTAATAGATAAAAGAACTATATATTGTGAATATTCAATCATTCAATGCCCACTAAGAGAGTGTAATTATTTTAGTGCGTGTGGTTGTATTAAGGTGGCCATAATTGACTTGAATCTACAATACTTGGCTACCTTTTCTTCGAGTTTAAATTTTATTATACTGGTTTTCAAAAAATAAAATATTATTACTTTGTTCATGTATCACAAAATGTTATTTTACTTTGATAAGTTGACAAAATATCTAAAACAATTTCAATTTATATTACTTTACAATAATAAAAAAGTTAATGGTATATATTGAGTGATAGTTGCTAAAGGATTATATTATTTATTTGGTATTTTGTATTTGAAACATATTGTGATTATAAGACCAAGTGGTATACTTATAACTCGTGGTCTATGTGGCCATGAACAACAATTATGAAAACCACCATATCCTTAACGGTGGAAAAATTTATGGTCAATTGTCGTGGGGAGGACGAACCAGAATGTCTAATGAACTTTTTTCTTTCTCTATATTTCTCTACCTCTCTCTACATATTAATTAATTAAAAAATATATATTTTTTATTTTAATAATGAAAAAATAAGAAGAATATAATGGTGGGTATCTAGACCTAACAATGGGGCGGGTTTGGAACGAATCGACCTTGATCCAAACCCTTTTAACAAATTTCAAAATCCGATCCAAATCCGCTCCGTAACCCACGGGGTTTTGAATAATCAAACCCATACCCTTATCCACCGAATCAGCAGATATTCAAACCCGCCCCGTAACCCGTACGTTTTTTGAATAATAAAACACATTTTACTTAAATCATAAAATCACATTTATTAAATAAAACTAATTTTTGATTTAGAAAACACATTATGTACTCGAGGACTTTCTATTGGAATTAAAATCATTATTTTAGTTACTTCCGATTGGTTTTTGACCGTCGATTGCATTGATAGAGAATAGAAATTATAAACTTTCTTCCGGTTGATAAATAACCTTATTGATTTATAAATGAAATTAGTGATTACATGATGAAATATAAATGAAATGAAATCACGTATCTTGGGAGAAGAGTAGAAGACTAAGTTGAGTCCTTGACTCCTATGTAAAAATAATTTAGTCTTTGGCCTTTTATCTTTGGATTTCTGATTGGAATTTAATGTAAACTTTATGCAATATAAAATATAAATTTATATTTCTAAAATTTATATGGGGCGGGTTATAAACGGAGCGGATCGGCGCTGATCCATGCCCGACCCTTTTAATAAAAGGGTTAGCGGGTACGGGTCGTTAATGGGTAAACGGATCAAAAACTATGCTCCAAACCCATATAATTGTTAAGGGTTTGGATCGGATCAGGGTCAAAACCCGCTCCATTGTCAGGCGTATGGGTATCTCAACCTTTTAGCGGTTAAATATGGTAATGAGTTGACACCCAACACTATAAATCTATAATGGTTAATTGTTGGTATAAGAGATGGCATAACATCTACCAAGATACACCGGAGATATTGAATACATTATATAATTCTTACATGTTTTGTTATTTTAATAATATAGTTTAGACATTATTTAGAATAGAATTAAACAACTATTTTTTGTACTGCTCGTTCTTGAATTTGTGACCACTTGTGTGTGGCACACCCTTTGCTTTGCCCAATTTTATGGACTATTTAAATAATATAAAACTAAAATAATAAAAAGTAATTTATAACTGCAACGTCGTTGAGTGGAGATTCTTAATACAATCATTTTTTATTTATCTATCTTTTAGGAATCATAATACCAGCAAAATACACTCACGTGGGAAGTTCCCTATTCATTTCTTTTTTTATATATAATGAAAATAAATTATTTTTTAATTACTTTTTCATTTTGTCTAAAGTGAATATTGAGCCATCAAAGTTAACTTATAATTAACTACTTATAATTAATTTTTTCGGAAAACAATGCAATTTCAACCAATAAAAATATTTCAAAAACTAAGTAGGGTGTCTATATGGTAAAATATGATATCTTTTTGACCAACCCTTATAACTTAGGGAAATGACATTGTAATCCTACAATGTTTCTAGAATTGGTCTAATCAGTCTCTAAACTTTTTTCTTGGGGTGTTTTATAGAGGCATAAAATAGATTTTGTCAGGTCTAAATGGTCATTTTAGACAAAATTAAAGAGTAAACTGATTGCCTCTTGCCATATCACTAATTTAATATGTCACGTAGACAACACTATTGGATTAGGTATTATTTAAACCCATAACTATAATTGTGTAACATCCCGACTCCCAGGTATAATATTTATATATTTATGAGTTGTTAGAGCAACTCGACGAGTTGGATGCCCCAACTCGTCGAGTAGAGGCGAATTGACCATGTGGGTTTTATGACCAACTCGGCGAGTTGGCGCTGTGAGAGGAATTAGGAAACCCTAAATCTCCAGGGTTGAGTCCTATTTAAAGGACCTTAAGTCCTCATTTCTGCCTCACCAGCCAGGCAGCCACCTTAGTCCCCTGTGTGAAACCCTAATCGTCTATATTGAGCTAAGAGAGAAAGAGAGCTAATCTTTGGGCATTTTAGTGCACCTTTTGAAGAGAATATGAGAGTATCAAAGCAAGGAACGAGAAGAGGTTGTTGTATCTAGTGTTATTTCATCTAAAGCTTCTGTTGACGGTAAAAAAGTCTTCACCTTGGTCATTATTGTGATTAGATCTTGTTTTCATGGAGTTTTAGGGCTTTTTCCATCTTTCCTTGAGACTTTGAGTGTGTTGAACTTACCTAATGATTGAGACTTCAGATCTGGACCTTGTGAGGTCCCTAAGGTCCCAACTTTATCCAGCTATAGAGGAGCTTTTATGCTTAAGACCCTAAATGGAGATTGTTTTGGCATTTCAAGCCCTAAGTGCCATGCATAGACGTAAAGGTAGTAGCTTTATGTGGTATCTCAGCCTTGGGAGGCTAGATCTAAAGTTTGGGGGTTGTGAATTTGCCTTAAAACGTCTGAATGAGAAAAGAGACTTAAGGGACTCGCCGAGTTGATGAGCCAACTCGACGAGTCGGTGATGGTTTTCCCCGACGAGTCTGGACATGAGTAAATCGACGAGTTGATGAGACAATTCGATGAGTTGAGATGGGTTTCCGCGACTTTTCTGAAGGAACTAGGGAATCGACGAGTCAGATAGATACACTTGAAGAGTCGGGTCAACATTGACTATTAACTCGAGTGTTGACTTCAGTTGACTTTAGGGTTTGGTCAAGACAAGGATTATGGAGACCATGGAGGGGTAGAATGGTCTTTTACCCATTCCAAGAGTTAGAGTGAGAGAGAATAGCCCTTGGTTATTTAGAGTTGTGATTGGAGTGTTAATTAGAGATAATTATCATATGTATTAGGCGAAGGCTAGATCGGTGATCCGTGTACGAGGTTTACTTGCTTGCTTACGAGGTGAGTCTTCTCACTATACTTACCTTGAGTGGTAATTTCATGTGAACGGAGGGTCTTGTGTGATTATATTAAGTATTTTGATATCCTGCAATATGGATTTGTGATTTATGATGTGTATTATGTTGAGCTTTACTAAGTTAGGACCGGAGGGTCTACCCGAGTTGTGTGACCGGAGGGTTCCACTGAGACACATCGAACAGAGGGTCTTATTTGTCACACCCCAAACCAGAACGGCGGAAACGTTCGGGGGCGGAGGACGTCATATTCAGTATCATAACAGTTCATAGTAAGGAAAGTACACATCACCATATATATATATATATATATATATATATATATATATATATATATATATATATATAAGGTTTCAAAATGTTTACATAATTGTATTTGTTACATGTTCAAAAGATAAATACATAAACATCTTTCAAAAGAAGAAATTAACGTCGAAGCGTTAATCCCCAAAATTTGATTTCCAAACCTGATTAGCGGTTCCCTGAGAGTACAAGTTATTTCAAAGAGAAAGTGTCAACAATTAAGTTGGTGAGTTCATAAGCGGTTTTGAGAAAAGGTATGTCATTCCAAAGTTCGTGCGTTTTCCAAGAAAATCCCTTATTTTCTTATAAAAGTATGAAATGCATATGAATGTTCGCGTTGTGAATTGTAAATAGTTGTACCATGAAAATCCCTTATTTTCCTATTAGTTGATTGTTTTAGATACAGGAAAATCCCTTATTTTCCTAAAGTAAAGGCAGTCTCTAATGTCCAAGACCGAAAATCGCAAGCAATTGACATGCTTAAAGGTTAAGGCATAGTTTTATATAATAAAGCTATAGAAGATCGCACTTGTTAGATGAAGAATAGTTTTAATAGCTACCCTTTCATAAAAGCATAATACCATAATAATTGTATATCCAGTGAGTTTTATAACCATACTAAACATAATATGCCTGTGGCGACGGTCTTCAGGCGTCGAAACGTTTATGACAAACTGTCACCCGAAGGACTGTAGCTAACAGTCAGGGCGCGGGATTATGACTTCCCGTATAGATCTATACACATTTGACACGCTCTCCAAACGGGAGACTCTTGTTATAATAGACAGGACTTTAGGTAGTACCTTTTCGCAAAAAGATAGCATTGAAGATGTAATTGTCTCACGGATCTTCAACTAAGTCTGTATTAAAGCGATAGTTTTGTATATAATGTTTATCCCCTTTAACAATGTTTGACAAAGCATAAATCATAAGTTCTTTGAATGCATAAAATGGTTTAACAAGGATGGCTACCCTAGCTACTATGCATTTTGTATAAATCTAGTGCATGCAAGGTATAACAAAAGTTTTCACGTTTTCACTCGGGATTAACCGGGTGTTTACTTGTATTCTCCCCTGAAATGTATTAAAAGTACATTATAAAGTATTTGAAGATGTATAAAAAGGGGTATGAACTCACTTGATTGAAGTGGTTGTTTTGAAGTAATCGAGAGAAGAATCGAGCAGAACTTCGACTAGAGAGAGTTGAAATCTCGGGGATCTCGGGAGTGTAGAACTTCCTTCGGGACTTGAGTATGAAAATCTGGGGCTTTAGGAAGGCATTTCGAGGTAATCACGCAGAGTAACAGCACTTAGAAGTAAAGAAATGAGCACCAAACCAAACACCCTTAAGCTTCTATTTATAGGGGCTGATTTGGGGTCCCACGTTGTGAGTTTTGGATCCTCGCGTCGTGAGGCTTAGTCAGCATGATCCTCTTCGACGATTTGACGTGGCTGACACTCTGGAACCCATCAGTCACGAGCTCACAGTTCTGGGTTGACCATGGAGAGCACAAGGCAGCAAGGTCGTTGAACCTAGCTGTGTAGGCTACTAGGTCAGACCCAGTCATCTTCAGATTCCAGAGCTCCTGCTCTAGCTTTTGTATCTCGCCCCTTGGGCAGTATTCCTCCAGTAGTAGGACCTTTAAGTCCTCCCAACTTAAGGCGTTGGCGACGGTGAGAGTCACAAACTTCACATGGCTTTTCCACCAGGTGAGGGCTCGATCAGTGAGGGTGCAGGCGGCGAACTTGACTTTGCTCGCTTCTTGGCAATAGCAGATCTCAAAGACCGTTTTGGTCTTTTCGAACCATTGCATCAGTGCAATGACTCCCCCTGTGCCATTAAAAGTTTTTGGCTTTGCATTGGAGAACTCCTTGTAAGTACATTCCCTTACTTGGCCATGACTAGTGCCATGGTTGGGATGATTCGTGTTGCTTCTCGCCCCTCCATTTATGTTGGAGTTTATTTGTGAGAGGGCGGTGGTTACTGCTGCTGTGATAGCATCCTGGACCATGGCCGGATCATAAGTTGGTGGTGGAGGTGGTGTTGGTATCGTGCCCGGCCTGGGTCATAGGTTTGGACGAGGAGGCATCGCGCTACCAAGAATTAAAAATCAAAGATCATTAGTTTTGGTGGTCGAGGGTTGAATGAGTTAACTATCTTTAATAGTTTTAAAATTTTGGTTTGGACCACACAGGGCTTTGAGTTTGATTCACAAATGGAGTTTGAATAGCAATAGATAAACTCATGAACTCGAAAGAAACGCACAGAATTAACACCCGAAAGAGATATGCCCTATATATATTAAACATATGGTTGTGTTACATCCGAAGTTAGGACAAAATTGACCTTTCTAAAGGCCTCCGATTATAGAAAGTTAAAGAAAGTAAGACTTTTAGCCGATGATCCTATTCTATATTAAAATTTGGGAGTTAGGCGAGTACTACTCGCGGCGCGGATTGCGCTTGGAGCTTGATCCCACATCCGATTGCTTGGCCCCCATGAGACGCTTGTCAAAGGCAGCTTGTTGCTCCCTTAAATCTCTCATTTCAGAGAGAGCTGCAGTCATTTGCTATTGGAGAAAGTTGGTGTGGAGTTGAGCATTCCCTTGTAGCATGTCAAGGCGTCGGATATCAGCTGCGTTATCCTCCATCCTCATGTCAACCTTGTGAATCCGGGTTGCCTAGACTCCAGATTGATAAGCCTGATTGGCAAGCTTGCCTACCATTACTGGGAGTGCTCGATTAGCTGAAGTTCCTCCGCTAACATCATAGAAGTCCCGACACATACCGTAAGGAGGACGCAGTCCTTGCTGCTGGCTCCAATGATGGATGTGGCTTCCCAGACGGGAGTTCGTCCTTGAAATCCCATCCTGAAAGGAGGTCGAATGGATGGAGGTCGGACGGCTGGCGGATTGATTACATCAGGCTCTGAGGCTGAGCTATTTGAATCTTCCTCTTCCTCGTCTTCCATGGGTTCCTCCTCGGGGTCGTCTACAATCCATCCCTCATTACCTTGGTTGGGGTAGTAGGGGTCGTCGGGGTGATGGAATCCAGCCATTGAGCCTATACTAGAATAGGGTTAAGAATTGACTATAAGCTAAAGCATGTAAGGTTTTACCCTTAAGCTTGACGGTTGAAGATACCTGAATACTCCTATAGTATTCTTAATGATACGCTCTTGGTAAATTTTAAATTTGTTGTCCACTACAGACACTCCCTAGCATACGTTAGTCGGTTCTCGGACAAATATAGTTTATCAGGCTATATTCATCCCAGTTCCGATTACATGTCCCAAGGCACACCTGCACTGCATAATTTATTTATAATACTTCTATATTGATCTATTTATGACACTGTTATTAATATGAAATGAATGCATGCCTACTTTACAAAATTTAAATAAATTTAATTTTTAAAAGTATGACTCTTACTCAGAGTGTTTTTGCCCAGTTGTGTTTATAGTTGTATACCAAGGATGGTTTTGATATACTTAATTCACTATAAACAAAGCTCTGATACCAATCTGTCACACCCCCAAACCAGAACTGCGGAAACGTTTGGGGGCGGAGGACGTTATATTCAGTATCATAACAGTTCATAGTAAGGAAAGTACACATCACCATATATATATATATATATATATATATATATATATATATATAAAGGTTTCAAAATGTTTACATAATTGTATTTGTTACATGTTTAAATGATAAATACATAAACATCTTTCAAAAGAAGTAATTAACGTCGGAGCGTTAATCCCCAAAAGTTGATTTCCAAACCTGCTTAGCGGTTCCCTGAGAATACAAGTTATTTCAAAGAGAAAGTGACAACAAATAAGTTGGTGAGTTCATAATCAGTTTTGAGAAAAGGTATGTCATTCCAAAGTTCGTGTGTTTTCCAAGAAAATCCCTTATTTTCTTATAAAAGTATGAAATGCATATGAATGTTCGCGTTGTGAATTGTAAATAGTTGTACTAGGAAAATCCCTTATTTTCCTATTAGTTGATTGTTTTAGATACAGGAAAATCCCTTATTTTCCTAAAGTAAAGGCAGTCTCTAATGTCCAAGACCGAAAATCGCAAGCAATTGACATGCTTAAAGGTTGAGGCATAGTTTTATATAATAAAGCTATAAGAAGATCGCACTTGTTAGATGAAGAATAGCTTTAATAGCTACCCTTTCATAAAAGCATAATACCATAATAATTGTATATCCAGTGAGTTTTATAACCATACTAAACATAATATGCATGTGGCGACGGTCTTCAGGCGTCGAAACATTTATGACAAACTGTCACCCAAAGGATTGTAGCTAACAGTTAGGGCACGAGATGATGACTTCCCGTATAGATCTATACACATTTGACACGCTCTCCAAACGGGAGACTCTTGTTATAATAGACAGGACTTTAGGTAGTACCTTTTCGCAAAACGATAGCATTGAAGATGTAATTATCTCACGGATTTTCAACTAAGTTTGTATTAAAGCGATAGTTTTGTATACAATGTTTATCCCCTTTAACAATGTTTGACAAAGCATAAATCATAAGTTCTTTGAATGCATAAAATGGTTTAACAAGGATGGCTACCCTGGCTACTATGCATTTTGTATAAATCTAGTGCATGCAAGGTATAACAAAAGTTTTCACGTTTTCACTCGGGATTAACCGGGTGTTTACTTGTATTCTCCCCCGAAATGTATTAAAAGTACATTATAAAGTATTTGAAGATGTATAAAAAGGGGTATGATCTCACTTGATTGAAGTGGTTGTTTTGAAGTAGTCGAGAGAAGAATCGAGCAGAACTTCGACTAGAGAGAGTTGAAATCTCAGGATTCTCGGGGATCTCGGGAGTGTAGAACTTCCTTCGGGACTCGAGTATGAAAAACCGGGGCTTCGGGAAGGCTTATCGAGGTAATCACACAAAGTAACAACACTTAGAAGTAAAGAAATGAGCACCAAACCCGACACCCTTAAGCTTCTATTTATAGGGGCTGATTTGGGGTCTCACGTCGTGAGTTTTGGATCCTCACGTCGTGAGGCTTAGTCAGCATGATCCTCTTTGACGATTTGACGTGGTTGACACTCTGGAACCCATCAGTCACGGGCTCACATCGTGAGCATGGTCCCCTCACATTGTGAGGATGAGTCAGCCTCAGATTTTGTCTCCCGAACTTGTAAAATCCGTAACTTTTGCGTACGAGCTCCGATTACAACATTCTTTATATGCACGCGTAGGTGTGAAAAGGCTCTACAACTCTCGCTTAGACTTCGTCGGCTAATTTTGACTTTATTTTTATTATATTATTTTTAACAGGCCGGACCTGGAAAAGTCCGTTTAAATTCCATAGCTCCTTCATCTGATGTCTATTTTCGTCAGACTTTTTACTGTTATACTCCTATTGTCAGGGTCTTCAACTTTTGTTTAGGTTGTGTCGGCTAAAGACCGCTCGATCTCTATTTTGAGTTTTTAGATGTTTACTGCTAGGTCAGAAACTTCGAAAAATCATAACTTCCTCATACGAAGTCAAATTGGGGCGTTCTTTTTATGTATGATCGCGGTTTAAAGATATTTACAACTTTCATTTAGATGCCTAAGGCTAAAAAGTATTTTATTGAGATTTCTCGTTTTATGCTTAACAGCGTTTTACCGGTAGCGTTACGAATCTTTAATTGGTCATAACTCCTTCGTTATAACTCGGATTTTAGCGTTCTTTATATTTTTGGAAACCTTAGCACGATATCTACCACATAGTGTACCCAAACAGAGCTTTTTGAACATTTCATTTTTGATGATATTCTTATTACTTTACAAAGAGGTTACAAGACTCAACTTTTAGTCATTACATTAACCTGAAATAACGGGTTGTTACATTATTTGAGATATAGCTATGAGAGGCTAATGAGTTATGTGTGATATTTTGGGGAACTCACTATGCTTCATGCTTACCGTGTTATGTGTTATGTGTTTCAAGTACTTCTCAGGATCACGGGATGGCATCGGCTTGATTGTACACATGAGGCAGAGTTATGTTGAAGATCATGTGTCCCATCAAACTCTGGTGGCTTCGTGTTGCTGAACTCCCGGAACAACAACGAGTCACCTCCCCGTAGCCTAGAAGCAGCTACTGCCGCGGTGGCTGCAGCAGCAACAACCTTAGTAACAATAGCATAACACTCATCAAATGTCTCAATCAGTGTGGTCTTGATAGACCCAAACATCTTCAGTATCGCCTGTCTGATAGCTGCGGTCACCTCCTCATGAATGATCCTACGGATCTCCTCGTCACTGGCACTACTGCCCTCGAGGTTGTGGCGCATACCCACGATGATGTATCTGAAACACAACACAAAAATCATCATAGACTCATTTGAGCATACTCACACTCAATTTCCCGCCCCTACATGCTCCTTATTACCCTAAGGATTCTTACTTCGGTTGCATTCAGATCCGGTGTTTTCAGTAGTACCTGCCCAATACTACCTTCCACACCAACCTGTAGTCACCCCAAGTCCTCCTCCTAGGATTCCAATTCACAAGTACTTTATCTCTCATGGATATCAAACTACTCTCTCAGTAGACTCCTCATATATTCATCTAGATATCTCTCCTAGATTATCCCTCGACTCAGAACTCTTTCTAAGTGATTCCTGCTAGATACCCCTACTCAGCATATACTCAAGGCAAACAACAGATAGCAACATCCCCTAGGCTAAGGCATCACAAATCAGGCAACTCTATCCCTAAATATGAAATACCTAGCCTATCCTCTAGCATGCATCCCTAACATCTCGTAAATATCTCATAACACAAATAAATAAGGGTATTCTTGGGAAATCACCATTCGGGCTTTGGCTGATTGTACACACTGCTTCAAATCGGTTTCCTCTTAAACTCTTTCTCATTTTGGAAAAATCATTTCTTTTGAAAAAAAATCTCAAATCCTCAGCTTGAGTCCAGACATACCCGAAGGTACATCTGAATCCCTTAAACCAAGGCTCTGATAGTAACTTGTAACACCGTAAATTTTCAAACAAAATTTTCATTTTCTTTTAAATCACATAATTCTCATAAACATAGTTCACAAATCTCCAAAATGACAATTTATCAAAAAAAACATGTTCATAAATTGTTTAAACACAATCCAGGATCCTCAGTATAACTCCGCCTCGTGTGTACAATCAAGTCGGTGCCTTCCCGTGATCTTGAGAAGTACCTGAAACACATAACAAATAACACGGTAAGCACGAAGCTTAGTGAGCTCCCCAAAATACCACACATAACTCATTAGCCTCTCATGGCTATATCTCAAATAAGACCCTCTGGTCGATGTGTCTCAGTGGAACCCTCCGGTCCCACAACTCGGGTGGACCCTTCAGTCCTAACTCAGTAAAGCTCAACATAATACACATCATAAATCATAAAGACATAATGCAGGATATCAAAATACTCAATTTAAGCACACAAGACCCTCCGTTCACACGAAATTGCCACTCAAGGTAAGTATAGTGAGAAGACTCACCTCGTAAGCAAGCAAATAAACCTCGTACACGAATCACCGATCTATCCTCCGCCTAACACATATGATAATTATCTCTAATTAACACTCCAATCACAATTATAAATAAACTAAGGGCTATTCTTTCTCTCTAACTCTTGGAATGGGTAAAAGACCATTCTACCCCTCTATGGTCTCCATAATCCCTGTCTTGACCAAACCCTAAAGTCAACTGAAGTCAACACTTGAGTCAACAGTCCATGTTGACCCGACTCATCGAGTGCATCTATGTGACTCTTCAAGTCCCCTCGTTCCTTCAAAAAGTCGCAAAAACCCATCTCAACTCGTCGAGTTGTCTCATCAACTCGCCGAGTTACTCATGTCCAGACTCATCGGGGAAAACCCTCACTCACTCGTCGAGTTGGCTAATCAACTCAACGAGTCCCTTAAGTCTCTTCTCTCATTCAGATGTTTTAAGGCAGATTCACAACCCCAAACTCTAGATCTAGCCTCCCAAGGCTGAGATACCATGTAAAGCTACAACCTTTACGTCCATGCATGGCACTTGGGACATGAAAATGCAAAAACAATCTCCATTTAGGGTCTTAAGCATAAAAGCTCCTCTATAGTTGGATAAAGTTGGGACCTTTGGACTCTAGGGACCTCACATGGTCCAGATATGAAGTCTCAATCACTGGGTAAGTTCAACACACTCAAAGTCTCAAGGAAAGATGGAAAAACCCCTAAAACTCCATGAAAACGAGATCTAATTAGTAATCACAATAATGTGCAAGGTGAAAACTTTTTACCTTCAATAGAATCTTTAGATGAAATAACACCAGATCCAACAACCTCTTCTCGTTCCTCACTTTGATACTCTCTTATTCTCTTCAAAAGGTGCGCTAAAATGCCCAAAGATTAGCTCTCTTTCTCTCTTAACTCAATATAGACGATTAGGGTTTCACACAGGGGAGTAAGGTGACTGGTGAGGCGGAAATGAAGACTTAAGGTCCTTTAAATAGGACCCAACCCCGGAGATTTAGGGTTTCCTCTCACAACGCCAACTCGTCGAGTTGGTCATAAAACCCACATGGTCAATCCACCTCTACTCGAAGAGTTGGGGCATCCAACTCGTCGAGTTGCTCTAACAAGTCAGAAATATATAAATATTATACCTAGGAGTCGGGATGTGACAAATTGGTAATATACTTGAATTAATAATATCACAGTCCTTTTGGGTTGCCCTCAAAACTAGCAACCAGACATGATGACTTTTTGAAAGAGAGGTTGAATTTATTACTTGATTAATAAATTGAAATATATAATCTTTTAATATATTATGGAAATAATATATTAATTAGATATAACAATATTTAATTAATATTTAATCAGAAGTTAATTGGAATTAATTTTAGGATTAAAAGAATTAATTAAAAGTGCAGGGTCTAAAGTGCAATTGTTCAATAGTTGAGCATGAGGTTCCAGAACCTTCCTAGGGAAGGAGGTGGACATTTTTCATAAGGATAATCTAGGGTTTCTAGATTATCCCATGTAGATAAATAAGGAGCTGGACAATTGTCGATTTGAAATATTAATATTATATTCAGATTAGGGTTATCCAGGGCATCCTTGTTGGACTATAAATAGACCCTTACCCCTTAGGAATTTTTTCCACCTGAAACCTTAGAGTGATAGCAGAATTCTCAAGCTCCCTTCTCTTCTCTCCTCTCTCATCCTCTTGGTAGTGTTGGGTGTGATCTACTAGAGGCACGACATTTGTGGTGTTTTCTCTCTAAGCTTCTACAAAACAAGGGTTTCTTGTTATTCTTCAATAACAATCAAAGGTATGTATTCTAACCCTAGTAATTAATTTTGAAATTAGTATATGCTTCCTAGGGTTTTCCATTTGATGTTCAAAAGTTGTATGTTCAATTAGAGAAAACATAGATCAAGAATTAGGGTTGCATGCACACATAGGTTTTTGTTTGTTATGCTCAAAACTAGTGGTATCAAAGCCTTGGTTTTTTTTTCTATTGAATGGATTGCAATGGTTTGAATTTGATCAATTAGGGTTTATGGCAATTAAACCCTTTTGGACTTAGGGATTTTCGATTTTGGGGTTTTCTTGAACCCTAAGTTTCGAAAATTAGGAAAGGGTTTTAACCCTTTCCCTTAACCTACAATTTTCGAATTAGATTTTCCTTAACCCTCGGTGTTTCGAAAATGGAAAGGATTCAAATCCTTGCCTTCCTCCCCAAGATAAGCTATTTTCGAAAATCATAGGGTTGTGGTTGGGTTTTTCTTATTTTTGGTAATTATCTGTTTACTTGTTTAATTTGATAAGTATAAAAATTGTTTTATCCCTCCCATGTTTTTCAAAAATTAGGGGAGTGGATTAGCGTTAAATTATATTGATTAATTTAATTGGATAGTCCTCAAAGTGATTTAATAAATTAATTAAATGTTTAATTAACGAATAATTATTAAATCATATGGTTTAATTTTAAATTAAATTAAATGTTTTAGTTTTCGAAATTTAGTAATTAAACCTAGTATTTTGAAATGTTTAAAATACACCTTATACTATATGTAAAATAAATGTTTGATATTTACTATATGTATAAGACTAAGTCAGTCGAACAACTAGTACGCCTCATTCAAGAAGCCGATCATAAGAGGGTATAAGGAAACTGCCTATAAAATTGTAGTTGAATGGGTGTCCACTCTCACCCAACGCTTCCTTGATTAGTGGAGGGTCGTTAGTCGAACGGTTTTGGTAGGACAAATAATTCTCATTAGTAAGTATAATGAATCACAAAGTAACTAAATTCTTTTTATAAAATTCTCTATCTTAGTTACTTTAGGAAAAATATGAATTTGTATGCTAACCCATGAAATTGCATATTGCACTTTATAAGTCGTTAGTGGAGCATGTATGGTTAACCAACACACTAATAGGGACTGATAAAGAGTGGCAATAGGTGTCTCGTAAATTATCATTGATTAATGGAGTGCATGTAGCTAACTAGCACATTAAAATGAGATGATATATGACATTAAGAGTACCAAACTAATTTCCATGGTTATTCACATCTTGTTTTTGATCCTCGGTATCCCTGTCACAAATGGAAGAGCATAATCGAGATTAAACATGTCATTGAATAGTTCAATGAATCTCAAAAGATCTAGGAATTTCATTAAAAACCTAATTCGTTCAAAATTTCGTTTTTGTGGTGAAATTGGTAAATCGTCATTTACCTACCTTTATATAGTTTACAATTAGATTACGACATCCCTTTTCTAAGTTGTGAATTATTTAGTTAGATCATAGCCTTAATATTTCATTTGGGTGTTATATTGAGGATTATTCTCATCAAACCAAAACTATATTTCTTCTCTTTTAGAGGTCTACTCCAAATGATGCTTTCGGTTCCTCCTCCAACAATAACTTATCACTATTGAACATCTACTCGAGGGTAACTTTTGATGGCACCAATTATAACGATTGGATGCAAAACATTAACATGGATCTACGTTCCGAGGACAAGGAGTATGTGCTCGACAAAGAACTTCTCGAGATTGATGAAACAAAGCTACTGCTGTAGAACTAACTGAGTATAGGAAACACTATAATGATGCAACAAAAGTTGCTTGCATCATGGTGGCAACTATGACTCTTGAGCTACAAAGGCTCTACAAGGATTACTGGTCATACGAGATGAACATGTACTTTATGGAAAAGTACCATCAACGAGCTCGTCAAGAAAAGTATGAGGTGGTAAAGTCCCTTATCACTAGCAAGATGAAAGATGAAGAGTCTGCCAGTAGCCACGTGCAAAGAATGCAACGATACGTGGAACGCTTGCCAAAGATCAATGTGAACTTTGATGAGGAACTGGCTATTGATATAGTCTTGCACTCATTTCCCATTTGTTATGATCAGTTTATCTAGACTTATCATCTGAACAACCAAGAGACCACATCGGCTCAACTTCAGAACCTCATGTGAACTTTTGAAGCATGAATGAAGGGAAAAAGTGTAGCCTCCACCCCTGCTGCCGCTCCAGTCTTGGCCATTGGGTAAGGAAAAGGGAAGAAGAGGAAAGGTCCTCCAAAGCATAATTGGAAGGAAAAGTCCCAAGTTGGGTCATCAAGCAATGGACCCAAAGAAAAGGCCAGTTCTGATGCTCCCCCTACCTACGTTCCCAAAGAGGTTACTTGCTTTTACTGCCACAAGAAAGGGCATTGGAAACGAAGCTGCCCAAAGTGCTTACAAGATATAAAGGATGGCAAGGTGAAGCCAACCTTGGTAGGTATTTACACTATCTTATCAAATAAGTCATCGTATTCTTCTTCTTAGGTCCTTGATACAAGATGGTTTTCACATTTGGTCTGATTTGCAGGGGATAAGAAAAAGTGAGGATGTGGAGCATGGAAGGATAAACTTGATCATGGGCAATAGGAGATCTTCAACTGTTACCAAGATTGGAGTTTACAACTTAGTGCTTAGTAATGGATTAGGTTTGGATTTGATAAATTGTTGTTACTCGTCAGAGATGAGACGAAACATCATTTCATTTCATGCTTTATTTAAACAAGGTTTTAGATATTCTTTTGATAATGAGAATGGTTCTATTTTTACTTTTAAAATGTTTTTTTTTATTTTGAAGCTTTACCTTGTGGTGGTGTGTATGAAACTACGATGATTGTAGACAATTTAGGAAATAGTGTTTTTCAAATTGATTCGTCTAATGGTATAGGCAAAACATGTTTGTGGCATTGTTGTCTTGGACATGTTAACAAGAAATGCATCGCTCAACTGTACAAGGATGGAGTGTTGGAATCATTTGACTTAAGGTCAGATGATACGTGCGAGTCTTATTTATTGGGAAATATGAAAAAATCACCTTTCACTGGTTCTTGTGAAAGAGGTGAAGGATTGTTGGATCTTACACAGATGTGTGTGGGCCCTTCAGATCCACCACATGGGATGCAAATTGATTCTGTGAGACTTTTACCGACGATTATAGAAAATATGGATATATCTACTTAATCAAGCATAAGTCATAAACCTTTGAAAAATTCAAAGATTTCAAACAAGAAGTCGAGAATCAATTGGGCAGGAAGATCAAGATGCTTAGATCCGATAGAGATGGTGAGTATCTTAGTATCGAGTTTCACGACTACCTCAAGGAATGTGGTATAGTTTCATAACTGACACCTCCTAGGACACCACAACTTAATGGTGTGGATGAGAGGCATAATCAAACCGTGTTAGGCATGGTTCGTTCCATGATGAGTCGAGCTTCACTTCCAATCACATTCTGGGGGTATGCCTTAGAGACTACTCCCCATATTCTTAATCTTGTCCCAACTATGAAGGTTGCCAAAACACCTCACGAGATGTGGACAGGGAAGGTTCCCCTATTAGAACATATTAAGGTTTGGGTTTGTGAAGCTTTCGTTATGCGAGAGACTAACGATAATCTTGAACCTCGAAGTAAGAGATGTATTTTCATCAGTTACCCACAAAAGTCCTTTGGATATTTGTTCTACAGACCTAGTGACAATGTGGTCTTCATAGCATGAAGGGGAGTCTTTCCCGAGAGATAGCTCATATGCAAAGAGTACAATGGGAGTACAATTGATCTTGAAGAAATTCAAGAGTCAAATGATGAAGGAATCTCTGAAAATGCTAGGGCTCAACCTGAGGAAGAAATTACAGTTAAATCAATTGACGAGTTGTTGCCTCTTAGGCGTTCCAGTAGAGTTAGAATGCCACCTGAGTTTTATGGGTTCCATATTACTACAGATGGTGATATGTTTATCAGTGATAGTATACTGGTAAATTTGGATGAACCTTCTAACTACAAGGAAGCAATGGCGGGTCCTGAGTCTGCCATGTGGAAAGTGGCAATGGACAGCGAGATCTAGTCCATGTATGACAACCAAGTTTGGAATTTGGTTGAAAATGTACTAGGTCGTAAGACAGTTGGGTGCAAATGGATCTTTAAGAAGAAGACCGACATGGATGGAAAGGTACACACTTTCAAATATTGACTGGTTGTGAAGGGCTTTACTCAAACCTCGGGGGTTGAATATGATGAGACATTCTCACCGGTGGCTAAGATTAAATCTGTTAGGGTAATGTTGGCCATAGCTGCATTTCATGACTATGAAATTTGGTAGATGGATGTCAAAACTTCCTCCCTTAATGGGAAGTTGGCTGAGGATGTTTACATGAGTCATCCAGATGGTTTTGTGGATGCAAAGTATCCGAATAGAGTGTTTAAGCTTGAGAATCAATCTATGGATTGAAAAAAGCTTCTCGCAGGTGGAATCTTTGCTTTGAGGAGAAGGTGAAAGAGTTTGGATTCTCTAGAATTGAAGATGAATCTTTTGTATATGTCAAAGCCGGTGGGAGTATAGTAACCTTCATGGTGTTGTATGTTGATGACATACTCCTTATAGGGAACCACATTCCAACTTTGCAAAAAGTTTAGTCTTGGCTTGGAAAGTGTTTCGCTATGAAGGATCTGGGAGAGGTTGTCTATATTATAGGGATAAGGATTTTGAGAGACATGAGCAAAAGACTAATTGGACTTTGTCAAAGTATATATTTGGATAAAGTGTTAAAACATTTTAGTATGGAGAATTCTGAGAAAGGAGAACTGCCTATCTAGAGTAATACCAAACTGAGTAAGTCCCAGAGTCCGAGTACTTATGCAGAGATAGCAGAAATGAGTCGAGTTCCATATGCTTCCGTCGTTGGATCTATCATGTATGTTATGACACATACTCGCCCTGGCATGGATTTTGTTTTGAGCATGGTTAGCCGATATCAGGGAAATCCAGGTAGATCTCATTGGACAAAGGTCAAGAACATTCCTAAGTATCTATGAAGAACTAAGGACTGGGTCTTTGTGCTTGATGGTAGTGATAACTTAATAGTAAATGGGTATGGTGGCGCCAACTTTCAGACAGACAAATACAACTTTCTTTCTCAATCTGGCTGGGTGTTTACCTTAAATGGAGGAGCGATAACTTGGAAAAGTTCCAAACAGGAGAAGGTGGCTAATGCTACCTATGAATTAGAGTACATAGCAGCAAGTGAAGCATTGAAAGAGGCTATATGGTTGAAGAAATTCATCGGAGACCTTGGGGTTGTGCCAACCATAAAGGAGCCAATGGAGATTTTATGTGATAATAAAGGAGCGCTTGCCTTGACAAAGGAACCGAGAGATCATGGCAGATCAAGACATATCGACATAAAATACCATTTTATTAGACATAGAGTAGAAGAAGGACACATCATTGTAAATAGGGTATCATCAGAAGAAAATCTTGCAGATCCCCTCATAAAGTGTCTAAGTAGGATTAAGCACGTTTAGCATGCAAGGAGCATTGATATGAAAGATGATATTAGTTGTAGTAGTTAGATAGGTATTTAGAAACTTGTAACAAAGTAAATGTAGTTGACTTTTGATAATTTAATAATGAAGAATTATTTATATGTATTGTTTACTATCTTTTGTCATTCATTTATTATTGTGTTTCATTTTTCATGTTTTTACTTCCCGAATAATGAGATTATTCAAACATCCACAATCGATCATACTTTTGGAAGTAAGTAGTGAATTAAGACTGTCGTGAATCGTACTGTAGATTGTCTAAGGGTTTAGACATAGCAATAGTTTGTTGTAGTATTCATGAGTACTTTGAAATGGAGAATTTGACTATTGGATTAACCCACGCTCAAAGAATTACTTCATGGAATTTACCATGAGTAATTTTGAGACGATAATATCTTATAATCTTTAAACGGATATATATGAGTCGTTTTTTACAAATCAATTGTGCATTGATGCTATGTAAACACATCGGTAACTTGATGTTATAAAACGTATTGTTGTGCATGATTTGGTGAGTAAATAGTACAAGCATATAATTCAAACTTTATATGTTCCTTTTTTCCTTAATGGGAAACAACGATATCTTGGGCCCCTCGATGATTTGGTGTTGACTTATAGTGTCGTGCCCGGCCAAGGACAAAATTGATGTGTTCGATTAGTAGTTCTTTGTCATTGCAAATCAGAAATCGAGAAACAAAGTATTGGAATATGAGATTGATTTTGTTCCATGTCATTTTTCCACATGATATCTTGCAGAACAGAGGATTATATGATCACTTATCTTAGGACACGTAACTGACTAGGTCAGATTCGACAACGAATTTGAGAGCTAGAATTTGCTAATCAGTTAGTTATATTGGAAGCTATAGTTATTAGACTTATCCAAGTGGGAGACTGTTGGATTAGGTATCTAATCCCATAAATATAATTGGTATATACTTGAATATATAGTAGCATAATCCTTTTGGGTTGCCCTCAAAACTAGCAACTAGACATGATGACTTTTAAAGAGAGAGGTTGAATTTATTATTTGAATAATAAATTGAAATAAATAATTTGTTAATATATTATGAAAATAATATATTAACTAGGAAAAGCGATATTTAATTTATATTTAATCAGAAATAAATTAGGATTGATTTTGGGATTAAAATAATTAATTAAAAGTACAGGGTCTAAAGTGCAATTGTTCAATAGTTGAGTAAGAGGTTCCAGAACCTTCCTAGGGAAGGAAGTGGACAGTTTTCATCTGGATAATCTATGGTTTCGAGATTATCCCATATGAATAAATAAGGAGTTAGATAATTAACGATTTGAAATATTAATATTATATTATTAGGGTTATCCAAGGCATCGTTGTTGGACTATAAATAGACCCTTACCCCTTAGGAATTTTGGCCACATGAAGCCCTAGAGTGATAGCTGAAATTCTCAAGTTCCCTTCTCCTTTCTCTTCTCTCATCCTCTTGCTAGTGTTGAGTGTGATCTACTAGAGGCACGACATTTGTGGTGCTTGATCTCTAAGCTTCTACAACATAAGGGTTTCTTTTTATTCTCCAATAACAATAAAAGGTATGTATTCTAACACTTGTATTTAACTTTGAAAATAGTATATGCTACCTAGGGTTTTCCACTTGATGTTCAAAAGTTGTATGTTCAAATAGGGAAAACATTGATCAAGAATTAGGGTTGCATGCACACATAGGTTTTTGTTTGTTATGCTCAAAACCCATCAAACACTTCCTTTGACCCTCTTTTACTTCCATCAATGTTGACTTCTCATGAAAAATTAAGGGATTTTTTACTGAAACACATGAAGAATCAAGGTTTTATTATCTCTCTCGAATAAGAGATTCATGTGATTTTATTTTGACTATGAACTTTCACTACCATCATCTTGCACCCGATTCATTACCCTTCAAGCCAAAATCTAACATCACCATAAGGTGTGATTTTCTTTGTTCTACTTAATAACAATCATAGATCTGATGAAGAAACATACAAATTTGCAAATTGTGAATATGATGGATTTGATTTCGTTGAAAACCAATAAAACAAAGTTGGAGAAACAAACGTGTAAATTTGGGATTTAGGATCAAATAAAATATGTTATCGATCGATTTTATTTTTAACTTTTGATTTTTGTTTTTGTTCAAACACTTCTGATGAAATATTCTTCTAATGATTCAGCAACCATGGTTTTCAAGCGGTCATTAATGGGTTCAAAAATAGTGTACAAACCTGTTCCGCACCTTCAGCATATTGGATTAAGTGTCTAAGATCCTAACTAAATTGGTATAATTTTGATGAATAAAAGTAAAGTTCTCTTTGCGTTTCCCATATAATCAGGAGATAGCTTGAACTGATCAAAGGAGAGAGAGATAAATATTTTGTTAATACATTATGTGATTAATATATTAATTAGAAATTGTTAATTATTGATTTGTATGTATGTATGTATGTATGTATGTATGTATGTATGTATGTATGTACGTATGTATGTATGTATGTATGTATGTATATATGTATGTATGTATGTATGTATGTATATATGTATGTATCTATGTATGTATGTATGTATGTATGTATGTATGTATGTATGTATGTACGTATGTATGTATATATGTATTTATGTATGTATGCATGTATGTATGTATGTATGTATGTATGTATGTATATATGTATGTATGTGTGTATGTATGTATGTATATATGTATGTATGTATGTATGTATGTACGTATGTATGTATGTATGTATTTATGTATGTATACATGTATGTATGTATGTATGTATGTATGTATGTATGTATGCATGTATGTATGTATGTATGTATGTATATATATATGCATGTATGTATGTATGTATGTATGTATGTATATATGTATGCATGCATGCATGTATGTATGTATGTATGTATGTATGTATATATGTATGTATGTATGTATGTATGAATGTATGTATGTATGTATGTATGTATGTATGCATGTATGTATGTATGTATGTATGCATGTATGTATGTATGTATGTATGTATGTATGTATGTATGTGTATGTATGTATGTGTATGCATGTATGCATGTATGTATGTATGTATGTATGCATGTATGTATGTATGTATGTATGTATGTATGTATGTATGTATGTATGTATGTATGTATGTATGTATGTATGTATGTATGTATGTATATGTGTATGTGTGTATGTGTGTATGTATGTATGTATGTATGTATGTATGTATGTATGTATTTATGTATGTATGTATGTATGTATGGTATGTGGTATTTTTGGGAACTCACTAAGTTTTGTGCTTACAGTTTATGTGTAAAATGTTTTCAGGTACTTCTAGTTTCAAAAGGAAGAGTTCGGCTTGATCGCACTACATCCCCTAGAGATTTATTCCGCACTGACTGTTTATGATTTTACTCTGAACTTTTGAAAATACTTTTATTATAATCGTCTTTTAGAATAATGAATAAATGGTTTTGACTTATTTAAAATGGAATTGTTACTTGAAAATTTTAGGACGTTACAAGTTAGTATTAGAGCCTTAGTTTGAGGGATTCGGGCACACTCTCGAGTGTTTCTGAACTCAAACTGAGGATTTCTAAAATATTTTTAAAAAGAAAAATATGATTTTCCAAAAATGTTTTTAAGAAAAATGGGTGTGATGCATGGAATCATCCGAGCTCAAGTAAGTATTTTCCAAAATACTCATACATGTGTTATGCTTATTGTTTTGGTATGCGTATATGAGAATTGCATGAGAGATTATGGTTAAGGATCTACTCAGCGTTGCATGATAGAATGCTAGGAGAGATGTCTTTTATATGCATGTTGGTTGAGCTTTTAGAAATGCATGCTAGTATGGATTTCAAATTGTTGGACAAAATGGCCAGATTAAAAAGTTTCAAAGAGTATCAGAACAAAGAAGGGAATCAATTGGGCAAGAAGATAAAGGATCTTCAATCTCAAAGGAAAGGAGAATGCCTTACTATTGGGTTCTACGATTATCGTATAGATTGTGCAATTGTTTCCATAATTGGCTTATACAAGGACATCATAATGTAATGATGTTACTAATAGGAGAATCAAATTCTATATCGTTCACTCTATGATGAATCATGCTTCGCTACCATTCACAAAATTTAGGAATATACACTTGAAATAATAGAGCATATTTTGAACCTTGTATCCAACTAAGTAGGTTTTGAAGACACCTCATGAAATGTGGAGTTGGAAAGTTCCCCCACATTTAGATCGGGTGTTGTGAGGTATATCATTGAACAAGAAACCAATAACCAACTTGAATCGAGATTTATGAAGTGTTACATTGTCAGGTATTCACTTAAGACTTCTGATATTTGTGGTGCTTACAACTTAAAAGGAATGTTCCTGGAGAGAAAGAACATATAGATATCAAGAAGTCAGTGGGAGTCATATTGAACTTGAAGAAATTTGAGACATGATGTAACAACCTGTTTCCTATCATTTCTTATTTCAGTTTCATGGTTCGGAAGTCGATTGTGTAAAGGATTTAGGCCTTAAGTAGTTAATGTTTACCTTCTTGAAGGAGGAAAGGATGGTTACGAGATCTAAACCTTTGAATTGTATTTTGGGCCGAAGGGTATAATGGGAAAAGTCATAGCCGAGTTCTTGCTTGAAATATGGATTTTTGTACAAGAAGTTTTTAGTCCAATATATTTAGACAATAATGTGGGGGCACTTCAATACGTTTCTATGGATATAAAGATCATCGAAATCGGAGTTGAAACAGAGCGTTGGAAGTTTGGAGGAATTTAGGTGTAGCCTAGTACGCTAGGTGTACTAGGCAAAGCAGATCATGATGGCTTAACCTGGTACGTTGGGCGTACCAGGAGTACGTTGGCGTATGCGAATAGGACCCAAACCCTAATTTTAGGGTTTTTAAGCCCTATTTAAGCTCCTTAACTTCCCTAGACCCTTATTTCTTCCAACCTCCATCCTCTCTAACCCTAATATTGAAATCCTAGCCTCATTTATGATATCCTTGAGTTTTTTAGTGCTTTGACGTGTTCTTGATGCATCTTGGAGAAGAAGGAGCTCACTGAAGAAGTGTTGGTTGCATTGAAGCTTATAGATCCAGAACTTGTTCACCTTGATCTTTCTTCTGTAGGTGTAAAGCTTAAATCTTGATAATGCATTTGTTAGATCTATCTGGTTTTGGATGTTATGAGCTTTTGGTTGCTTTAGTGCATAAAGCTTAGATCTTGAAATTTTGTGACCTTGTTATGGATAAAGTTGGAAACTTTATCCATCTAAACATCATCTTGATTCAGATCTAAAGGTTGGAAACTTGGAATTAATGGATTGAGTAATAAATATGCACTTTTGGTTCCTTTGAAACTTAAAAGACTAGATGTTGGTTGTTTGGATCATTCTAATGGATCCAAATTTATCCATCTAAACATCATCTTGATTCAGATCTAAACGGTCGAAACTTGGACTTAATGGATTAAGTAACAAATATGCACTTTTGGTTCCTTTGAAACTTAAAAGACAAGATGTTGGTTGTTTGGATCATTCTAATGGATCCATTTTTGTCCATCTAAACATCATCTTAATTCAGATCTAAAGGTTCGAAACTTGGACTTAATGGATTAAGTAATAAATATGCACTTTTAGTTCCTTTGAAACTTAAAAGACTAGATGTTGGTTGTTTGGATCATTCTAATGGATAAAGTTGGAAACTTTATCCATTATAGAGCTATAAGGAACCATAAAAATGTAATCTTGGTCCTTCTATCCCTTCCATGCAAGAGTTAAGATGTCTTAATGGACATGGAAAGTCATAAAGGTGGAAACTTTATGACTTAAGACGATTTTTTGAGTCTAGATATGAGCTTTGGACAAAAAGCTTTAAAGGATAAAGTGCTTAATGGGAATATTGGAACCAGCACGTGTACACGAGGCGTACTTAGGAGTACTCTTAGCGTACTAGGCTAAGATCGTGTACGTTGGGTGTACTCACCTGCCATGGACTTTGACTTTTTTTAACGTCCGTTGACCGTTGACTTTTTTTACCAAGTTTGACTTTGGGTCAAACTTGAGAATTTTGAATTATGATTAAGATTTTATCTGGTTCTGGTGTTCATGGATTCGTGGGGAGCAAGCAGTGCAAAACGGAGCGTATCGTAATGTTTTAAGGTTCTTCGATTCAGGTGAGTTTTTCCTCACTGTAATTGTGGGTCGAAGTCACCAATTTCGGCCCACTAGGTTATATATCTTGGTATATAGGATGTTGGTTTGATGTAGTGATTTGTTAGATATGTATCCTGATATAAAGGATGTTGTTATGTTGTAGTGATCTGTTAGATCTGTATCCTGGTATATAGGACGTTGTTATGTAGTAGTGATCTGTTAGATCTGTCTGTTTGTGTGTTGACTGATTATATGTTTATTGGTTATATATATGTCGACATGTTATGGTTTTTTGGGTTGAGGCGGACTAGATGGTGCTGAAAGACAAGACACCCAGGGCGGCTCGGATAGACTGAGGGCCTGCGAGGTGGTCCATTCAAGCCGAATGCTCTAAGAGCGGTCTAGATAATCTGTAGGCATGTGAGGCGGTCTAATCATGTTAAAGGCTCATGTATGCATGTTATTGTTTGTATATGTTATGTTGTGTGGTGGTACTTTGGGGGAACTTACTAAGCTTTGGCTTACAGTTTCAGTTTATTGTTTCAGATACTTTAGATGACCGTGGCAAGGCGAAGGCGTAATCATGCACATCCTTCAAATTTATGTTATTTGGATATAGGTTACCCTAATTATTGATTACCACTTTTGAAACAATGGTTTTGTTAACAATTATGGTTATTAGGTTGTTTTTCAAAAATTAAAATTTACTCTGATTTTTGGGATGTTACAAGTTGGTATCAAAGCGTTGGTTTGATAGAATTGGATGAACATTCGTGTGAATCCAGACTTAAACTAAGGAACTGCAAAAGGTTTTCAAAATGGTTGTCAAAAATTGTTTTCAAAAGTAACCAAGGAAGGATGCAATGTGTACGATTAGTCGGAGCAAGAAAGTATACCCCAAGTTTGTTATGATATGGTAGAACAACATGCTAGTTTTAGGGTAGGGATCTTCAGGAATTACATGATAGAATTTCCTGATATATGATGCCTTATTCCTATAGAGTTTTCTTGCTTATTGTTTGTAGGACTCTTACGAGTGTGAATTAACTATTAACTGAATTCATTAAGTCACATGCTACATGGGTTAAATAATTTTAGAGTGAAGGATTTGGTCCTATTGCGCAACTCTTTTCTGAGTCCAACCATTGTAGGGTTGACTCTTTTAATCTAATATTATTTAAGTTATGTTGCATGTGATTGTATTCCTGAAGTAGTTAACTAGCACTAATGGGGGTCTTTTAGCAACTGATGGCAAGGTGAGGTGTGGATCCTAGGATAGCCTAGGTTGTATGTAGTACTCATGATACGCATTATGAGTGAGTATGGCTGTAGCAGGCAGTTTTGGAATGATTAGTTACTCTCTCGAGAATGAGGATAGGATGTATGTGTATCCTAGTTATTATACTTGTTTTGTGTGGTTGTGATGATCATTGAGACAAATACGGGTATGTGTGAAAGGTAGTATGGGCCCATACTACTGAAAGCACATGACTTTTACACATAGCATGGAAGTTACAAACCTCGAGGGGTAGTCTCGTCATGTGGTTGTAGCAATGTGTATCGTGGCATTTATGATGCATTTTGGTTCAGTTTCAGTATGGAGTTCACGAGGGGATCTGGTTCAAGATCTAGAGCTGATGGCCAGGATATGTCGGGGTTGACTGTTGATCAGATACGGGAGATGGTTACTATTCAAGTTTCATAGATATTACAAGAAGAATTGTCTGGTATCATGGATCGGATCACTGGCAAGCTAATTACCAAGTTCGAGGAGCAAACTACAGCTTTGTAGACAGTGACAGGGATTGTTGAGATGACTACTGGGGGAGATATTGATGTAGAGACATGACTCGAAAAGAGAATGAGGGATCATTTAGCGATGGATGAAGAGTTTGAGGTTGCAAACATGGGTACTGGAAGTCAAGGGAGCTATGATATATGTGGGAAGTGTGGGGGAACCCATGAGTTTGCTTGTCACAAGTTCAAATGCTATAAGTGTGGAGAGAGAAGGCATGTATTTCGCGACTGTAAGAAGGATTGGATTTGTTTCCACTGTCACCAACTGGGTCATCTCAAACCTGACTATCCTGCATGGGTAGGGAAGGGAGTTCAAGCCTATATGTCCACCTTCCGATAGGAGGTCAAGGTTGAAATGTAAGAAATCACAGGTACGAAATTTTGATCCTCGGTTTAATTCTGAATGGATATGCATTCATGTAGTAGCTTGTTAGAACTATTATGTTAGTATCTATAGGCATTAGTAGGTCAAGAATTTGGCTTACGGGGTGCTTCGGGAATCATAAAGTAGGGGGATTGTTCATGAAGAGTTGGAAGCTATAATATTGGGAATGGTTCTGACATACCCATTTATGGTTCAGGATTTCCTTGCGATTGTTGGTTATTATTCAAGAATTGTCACACGACATTTAACATACCAAGAGTTGTGTTTGGAGAGCATCTGGATGGATCGGGTTATAGGTTTCGACATGGGGAATGTCGGCCATTGAGGGAGCAAGCACTGAGCGGGGGAGGACTCAACGTTCTGTTTAGAGGGTCAGCAGCAAGATTGGTTTTGATGGGTTCCGTGCAATAAGCCGAAGGAAGTTACAGTGTATGTTCGTTGAATTTTTGGTATTCGATATTGTTGAGATCTTTTATGATAAATATGATTGAGAGATTGATCCAAAGTGGGTGCAAGATGAGTTTTTGATGTGTGTAAAATGCACTTGTTTTATCCCTACTTTTTATTAATAAATTTAGCACACAAAGGCAGTGAACCTGTCTTTTAGTGGTATAGTTTAGTAAGTAAGGTATCGAACTCAGGGAACGGAAAATTAAACTAATAACTAATTTTAACTAAAACAATTAATGAAAGTAAAAGGTTTTTCTTCTAGTTTTGCAAGACTAGAAACTTAAGCACACCGTAAAACACTTAATTAACTAAGTAACTTAAACAAACAACTAATTCACCAAATTTGATAAAGATGTTTCTATTTAGGTTCAACCAATTCACTCCTATGGTTATTTTGTATTTATGATAGATTAATTGTTATTGGCTACCAATTATAGTGGTTAGGTTCATGTTCATTACTCCTAACCCTTAGACAATCAATTAATTCAAGCAGTGATCAAGTGTTTAAACTAATTAATTCCCTAGATTAACAATTTGGATTAAATAAGATTTGTAGTGGTTAATCAATTTAGTGGTTCAATTAACCTCTTGTTTGATGGTTTCTCAAACAAGCTCACACATTAATCTAACTATTGTCTTATTAATCTTAGTTTCATAATCATTATTCCTAAGCATATGATTTAGTATTCACATAGACATATGAGGTTAACAACTAAGGGATTTTCATGCAGCTTAATTGTCTTCCAATTAACAGAAAATAATTGTGATTAATGCATAAGGTTCTTTAACAAACTTAATTTAATAAATCACCAATAAACAATTAACCAAAAGCTAAGAATTAAACCATAGGAGTTCCTTGGTATTCCCCAAACAGAAACAAAAACGTATTTAGCTCATAGTTGCAATAAAAACAAACACAAAAACAAGTCTAGCTAGATTAAACATACTCAATTCCTAAAGCTAAGTGGAATGAATAACCTAGTTGCTTCAATTCTTCAAAAGGTTGAAGATTAGAATTCCTCAGCGTCTTCAAGGGTTCTCAATCGCAGTTGGATCTTCAAAAAACGCCAGAAAAGTAATCCCATCGGATAAAGGCTCGGTTTTTATAGATATCTTAAAACAGGGTGTACTCGGCGAGTAGCAGACCCAACTCGCCGAGTAGACTCGTTGTTATCCGTCTTAAATCAGGAGTCGTGGCTATCTTCTGGAATATTCAGCTGGACTCGCCGAGTAGGCTCGTGTACTCGCCGAGTAGGTAAGTTTTTTTCCCCTCAATCTTCTTTCTTTGGTCTCTAATTGCTTTCCCTTATTCCCTTTCACTCCCAAGCATGTCTTTTGGACTGAAAACAAAATTTAAACAATATTAAGTACCTTTTGTCCATATTATTCACATAATTAGTTAAAAATGTATAAAAATGTATGCTAAATAATTAACTAATTATGCACATATCAAAATACCCCACACTTGACTTTTGCTTGCCCCCAAGCAAAACTGAATTTTAAACATAATAGAATCACATATGACAATTCCAATCTAACCCAGCCGTTATGCCAAGACCGCAACGCATGCATTTGTGTCTAAAATTGTCCTAAGTACCCCCATACTCCAAATACTCACAATCCTCATAAACATTCGGCCACTCACCTGAACTATGCTCATTTTATGCAACCCTCCGAATCCATCCGCAGAAAACCTCTTACCCTCAAGGTATTTTTAATTGAGCAACCCAAGCATACATAATCTAGAATTACAACTTTTTGATACCACTATGGAGCTCTCTTGAATTCTTTACTTCCTTGATAATTTGATATTTGATCTCTTTGAATTCACCACCTTTATTGTTTGATTTTTGGTATCTTCAACTTTTTGAATTTCTTGGAATTTTGATCTTTTGATCTTCACTTTATTTGCTCCAAAATTCTTCAACTTTTCTTGCAATTCTCTCTTTTTTTTACATGTACCTCACTTTTTTTTTCACTCAAATCCCTAAATACTTAAGAAGGGGCGCTCAATCTCAACCTTTATTGGCTAACGATAATAATTTTCCTGGATGCATTTTAGGTTTAGGCTGCTAAACATATTGCATCCCTTAGGCTGAGCGGGGTCGTGTTTTTGCCTCATGATTTCACTGGAATAAGGAAGCCACAAATGCACTAGAACGTATATAGGCTCAACTAAACATTTGGGTTTTCATGCAATCATCAACACAATTCTAATATGGAATCCTAATTTGCTTTTACCAAAATTTTCTAATTTAAATCCCTAAGTAATATTTTTGGTATGCAACAACTTTTTTTTTAAAATTAGTCTAAATTAAGATTCTAAATTTTCTAATATGTGACCAACCCCCTACCCCACACTTATTTCATGCAATCATCAACACAAAAAGGCGGTCTTCGCACAATGACTGGGTTAGATTGGAATTGTCATATGTAATTCTAATATGTTTAAAATTCAGTTTTGCTTAAGGGAAAGCAAAAGACAAGTGTGGGGTATTTTGATATGTGCATAATTAGTTCATATTAAGTATACATTTTTATTCATTTATTAGCTAAATTATTGCATTTTATGGACAAAAGGTACTTAAAAGTGTTTGAATTATGTTTTCAGTCCAAAAATGAAGCTCGGAAGCAAGCAGGAGAAACAGTTAGAAGTTCGAGAATGGAACAAAGAAGAAAAACATTGAAAAAAAAGCACCTACTCGGCGAGTAGGGGCGACTACTCGGCGAGTCCGATCGAAGAATCGAGAAGATAAAGACTCGGGATCCCAGAGAGTTATCACAATACGGGGAATGTGAGATGGACTCGACGAGTCGCCACTTGACTCGATGAGTCGATTTGTATATATAAAGATAACTTCACATAACGATATGGGGGAATTCTGGGACGATTCAGAAGAGTTTTGTTGCGATTAAGAAGTCAGAAAAACCCTAGAAGACGAAGTCATAAGCTAGAATTCAATCCCGAAGGAGAATTGAGGCAAATTTCATCATTCCACTTAATCTTTTGTTTTGTCATTATGGTTAAACAATTAGACTCTGTTTGTTTGCTGTTATTTACTTCAATTATGAGCTAAAACCTTTAGACTTCTGTTTGGGGATACAAATTTGATAATATGGTTTGATTGTTGGTAGGATTAATTCTAAGTTGGTGAATTTTGTTATTTTAGCTTGCTAAAGAACATTGTGTGTGAATAATAATTAATTTTCTGTTAATAGGGAGATAATTGATTAGCATGAACATCTATTGATTATCAATCTCATATGCTTTGTGATCACTATTGTCATATGTCTAGTATTAATGAATATGAAACTAGAGTTAATAAGAAAATTGAGTAAATTCATGTGCAAGCTTGTGTGATGACCATCAACAAGAAGTTAATTAAAAGATTAAATTAGTTAACTATTGTAAGTCTAAAATAATCCGAATAATTAATCTAGTAAATCTAATTAAATTAGACAACTGGCCACTATTTAAGTTAGTTTATTTGCTAAGGATTAGTGTAGTGAATGCGAATCTAATCACTTGAATCGGTAACCAACAAAAGAATTAATCTATTGCACCATTACCTTGACATCAACCATAAGATCAATTGAGTTGAACTAAACAGAAGTTCCTTCCCGATTATTGAATCTAGTTAATTCTTTGTTTTCTTGTTTTTAAATTAGTAATAGTTCGCAAGTTTCTAGTCTTGTAAAACTAGAGAAAACCCCTACTTATTAATTAATTTAGATAAAATTAGTTTTTAGTTTTAATTTGCTGTTCCCTGTGTTCGATACCCTACTTATTCAACTATATCACAATTGATAGGTTCACTGTCTTTTGTGTGTTATTTGATAATTAAAAGTAGATTTAAAACTAAGTGAGTTTGCACACATCAAGTTTGTGTGTTATTTAATCTAGCTAAGATTAATCAAACTATGGTTTGATTGCTAAAATTTATTCCCCGCGCCATTTGATCTTGTAACCGCCTCATCTCCACATTGTACCAATCCATTGGTACTTCTTCATTATCAACCGGAATCACCGGCGATTCTTCCTCCACATCCCGCTCCCTCCTCGATCGGACCCTCCTTCCCGGTGCATTAGGACCAACTACCGGATCATCATGCGGGATAGCATAATGACCACCACCATAGTCTTCAATAATCCTGGCCCGCCGGAAAAGAATTGAATTGAATGGAGGTGTAGGAATCATCGTCATAAAGTTCCATGCACCACGGGTCATCAACCCAAACGAGTTGGCTAGCCGGGTGACAAACATACCACCATTAATTCAAGAAGTTTTTCGATCCTTGACCGCACCCTCCAATAGATATGAAGCCAAACACCAAGGAATATTGCAAAAAAATGTCGGGTGTGATAATGCTCCATAAGTAGAAGACATCAAGGTTGGAAACCTTGTCATCATCCTTCCTTTGGTTAATAGTGGATGAAATGAGACAATGAATAAGGCGGTGTGTAGGCGATCGAATGCTCCCCTCTTGTGCCGATTTCGGAATATAAACTTTGTTGCCAATCGTGTTCCATCAACCCGTGCTCGTCACTCCATCGGGAAACACCATGTGGAATTGCTCCAAAAAGGCCCGAAAGATAGCCGTTGAGACCAAGGGATGGTCATAAATTCCCAATCGACAGGCAAGGTCGAGCACAAAACATTGATGAAATTCACCCCCAAGGCAGAAACTAAAACTTGCTGGGTGATAACAATCCACTCCCCCCGTGAAAGATACCGTGGAGAAGAACTCTAGGCATAGCTCCAAATACACCGGCTCTTGAATTCGAAAGACCCGGCTCCACCACTCACAAATCATCGTTTCTCCTTCGTGGGTAAACTCCTTTAAAAGATAAGGAGCTAACTCCTCTTCATAGCGTACACTTTGCAACCAATCCCAATCTATCCTATTGGGAACGTAAATTTCTTTCTTCCTTATGTCGGCCAACTTCTTCTTCCACTTCTGCATCGTTGAAGCGGACTCGATTTGTGGGAAATTCAACCAAGGAAAGTCCCCATGGCGTCCACTAGAGCTTTTCCCCCTGTTGAACATTATTTCTGCAAAACAAAGATACAAAACCCAGAAGCATAGATTATAATTAAAAGAAGTCATGCACGTGTTCCCCGACTCGACTCGTTGAGTCCATGGACGACTCGTCGAGTCGCAAGAACTGAACGAGTCAGTCGGCGGGTCGGTCTAAATTGGACCATGAAATCTCAAAATTACTTCAAGGGTTTTGTCTAGGCACATGTTTATAAGGTTTTAGGCAAGAATAATCATGCAAAACATCATAATTCATGAAAAATCGAAACCCTTGAAATTTACTATTTTTTCAAAATCGGGTTTTTCTATGCAATTTCCATCATAGATAATCTTAGAATCATGCTTTTAATAGAAAAGAGGAAGAAATTAGTTACCTTTTGCGATGGATCTTGAAAAATTTGAAGAACAATGAAGAGGAAGATGAATGCTTGAGAGAGAATTGAGAGAGAGGCGCACGGCGAGTGGGTTTAAAAAAAACTGATTCTTTTAGGGTTAAAACCTTAGTTACCAGTTGTAAAAGTAATTCTTATTATTATTTTTTTCTGTGAATAATACCGACTCATCGAGTCAGGGTCAAACTCGGCGAGTCTAGTCGCGATGCTATTTTTTTTTTCTGAAATCTATATAGACTCGTCGAGTCATGGTCAGACTCGGCGAGTCTCTTACAAACAATTCAAAATTTTTTAAAATTTTGTCATTTATTTTGAAAAGAAAATTCATTTCACTCCACACTTAGTCCATGCACACTCTCAAGCATACATGTTCGATGATTCGGAAAAAAAATCAAACAAAACTAAAATAAAAAAAAAGTAAAAGAAAGCAAACTCTAAACAACGGGTTGCCTCCCGCCAAGCGCTTCTTTTTAAGGAGTCATTAGCTGGACTCCTTCCCATCTACGTTTCGTCATCTTCCAGTATCGAAAATGCACGCCTAATCTTTTGTGGTTTGTACTTTGTCTTTTAAGCGTGAATCTTCTTTTTATAAGCCCTTTTTAATTCATCTCTCTTCTTTTTCACAGCATCATCCTCAGCTGCTTGGGCTTCCCTTTTTCTCTTCTTCTTCTTCTTCACCCCATTCTTTTTCACCTTCTCTTGCACCTCCTTTTCTTTAAACTTAATTACTTCGTATTTTGTGAAAGTTTGTGCTCTAGGTTTGGTAATGAATGGTTGATCAGCTTCCACCCTCCTTTCCTTTGCCTCCTCCTCTTTTTCTGTGCTCACCCCATCTTCAAGCGGGATTGCATCAAGACATGCTACATCGACGTGTTGAACTTCCATTTCCATTTCTCCTCCTGCTGTTTGTTCTTCTAAAGAATCATTTAAAATATCCAAATCCAGAATATACAGAGAACTAGAAACAAGCAGATCTAAATCGTCCAAGTTGTTATCAAATTCGACGGGACTCGTCGAGTCCAGTAAAGTGACTCAGCGAGTTTGATCGTATTCCATCATTTCTTGGGTGTTTTCTGAGTCGGCTCCTTCCAGTAGCTTTTCTAACTCCTCCAAGTCCTTGTTAACATCTCCATCCTCTCCAGAATGTAGCAGAAACTTGCTTGGATCTTCTTTTTGCAAAAGTGCAAGTTCTTTTTGTAATATCTCATCATCCAAATGGATAAATGAGATCTTTTCTTTTCTTTCCTCTTCTTGCTTGGCTTCTGGTATAGCTTTAAATATTACGGACTCATCACCCACCCTCAACGTTAATGTAGACTCACATACATCAATTAAAGCACAAGCGGTGTTTAAAAATGACCTCACCAAAATAATTGGAATTTCGGGGTCTTCTTCCATATCAACAACCACGAAGTCTACCGGAAATGTAAACTTGTTGACTTTAATAAGGAGATCCTCACAAACGCCTTGTGGATGAATTATTGTCTTGTCTGCCAAATGGATCTTCATATTTACCGGTCTTGGCTCCGGTAAATTCAACATCTTAAAGAAAGAGAAAGGCATCAGATTGATGCTTGCACCCGAGTCGGTCAATGCTTGGGTGACAACTTCATTACCAAACTGGCACGAAATTATAATATTCCCTGGATCGCCCTTCTTTTTGGGTAGCTCACTCAATAGTATCTCCGCGACTTCAGCCAAATCTTTCCTAGCAGCAAAAAGACCTTTTAGCAAGTTGAAGTATTTGGGTGTCTGGAGCATCGTTTCCACAAATGGCACATTAACTTGTAGGGCTTTAACATGCTTCATGAAAGTTCTATATGCTTCAACTTTTTCCGCAGGCATGGCTTTGATTGGGTATGACAAAGGAGGATTATATGGTTTTAAAGGACTGACAGTTTTGTCATTTACGCATAGACTCGTCGATTCCAATGGAGTGACTCGGCGAGTTGGATCAGGTTTTGCTGGAGCCGCTTCTTCTACCTTTTCTGCCTTCCTCTTGGAGATTCTCAGTGCATCTGTGAATATTTCTTCCTTGCTGGAGGTTATTGCACTAACATTCTCCATTCTTGGATTGGGGTTGTGCATGCAGTTCTTGTGTCAGAAGCTTCTAGATACGATCTTGTTGCAACCAATTTTCCCTTCTAGGTCAATGACATAGAGTTAAGAGGAGTGTGTATTGCTCAGACTGAATATAAATTGAAAGTGGTAGGGTTGGAAAGTAGTCAGTATGACCTTGGTTCTGATGACATTCAAAAGTTTGGTTCAAACTGTTAAGAAAACGTAGGATCGGTTCGATTATTTAAACCGGAAAATTCATTTTAGAAAGTTTTAGGGTTGGGATGTGGTTATCCAGCTGAAAAGATTAAAAGTCTGGACACTATGGACTGTTAATGTATAGTAAACGTCTTGAATCCGTTAGAGAATGATTGATTCCAAAGGAGGGGGGGACCGCTTGGAAATATCGGCAATAATTTCAAATGCGGAATAACTTGGAAATTCATAACCGATGGCAGGAGAATAGTTTGTTTTGATCTTCGATTAGGTATTCTTGTGGATGGATGACAAAATCATGTTCAGGGCCCATGGAAGTTGTGGATGTGTTGTGAAACCGTGGTGTAACTTTAGCGTTACCTAGGTGGTAGAAGGGCATATACATATCATAAGTCGAAGATTTGGCCATAGAATTCTATGGGATGAGTTAGGTCATACCAAGAATGGTTGTAAGAATGTGGAAGGACAGCATATTAAGATATGGTAAGGCTTCTGTGGTTTTGGTAAGTGTTAAGTGAGACATTGTTTGGATTCTTGCAGGTCGATTGGATAATGGTCGTAGGACCATTGGCCATCGGACGCTGGTCGGAAATTTTCATGACTGGGATTGGGTAATGGCAAGAACAGTGAGGAACCATGAAATTCTCATTCCAGTGATTTTATGGTGTCACAACATGTCGTGGACCCTCGTAGATCTCATCTATATGATGGAGAGTGTAGTTATTGGTTCTTAGATGGGTGGTAAGCTCGAGTGTTATTGTTGGTCGGTAGGTCGGGGGTAAGCCTGAGTATTGTTGTTGGTTAGTAGACGGGGGTAAGCCCGAGTAATGTTGTTGGTTAGTAGATCGGGGTTAAGCCCAAGTACTGTTGTTTAGTAGATCGGGGGTAAGCCTGAGTGTTGTTGTTGGTTGGTGGATCGGTGGTGAGATTGAGTGTTTATAATGGATAGATTAGATGGGTTGTCAGAGTCGAGTAGGAGTGTGGTCTAGTTCAATATGTGACCAATTAGTTTTTGTTGTGGTAGTGCACTTATGTGAGGGATTAGCATGACAACATTTGGCCTATAAGCTCTTTGTCCGATTAAATCTGCGGATTTTCGGACAACTTGGTTGTTGTGGGGGGTTGCATCATGAAGTGGAAGCAAGAGCTAATTTCGAGGACAAAATCTAATTTAAGTGGGGGAGAATTGTAACATCCTGTTTCTTGTCGTTCTTATTCCAGGGTCATGGGCTAGAATTCGACTGTGTAAACGCTTTAGGAATTAAGGTAGTAATGTTTTGACATTCTTGAAGGAGGAAATGATGGTTATGAGATCTAAACCTTTGAATTGTGTTTTGGGATGAAGAGTAGAATGGGAAAAGTCATAGGTTGGGTTCTTGTTTGAAATATGGATTTTTGTATGAGAAGTTTTTAGTCTAAGATATTTGGATAATATTATGGGGCACTTCGATGCCTTTCTATGGATATAAAGACCATCAAAATCGGAGTTGAAACGAAGAAGTTATGCCCGTTGGAAGTTTGGAGGGTTTTAGGTGTAGCCTACTACGTTGGGCGTACAAGGAGTATGATGGGCATGAGAGGCATGGCAGATCGTGAAGGCTTAACCTGGTACAATGGGCATACCAGGATTATGTTGGACGTATGTGACCATGACCCAAACCCTAATTTCAGGATTTTGTGCTCTATTTTAGCTCCTTAACTTTCCTAAACCCTTATTTCTTTCATCCTCCATCCTCTCTAACCCTAATTTAGAAACCTAACCCCATTTATGAGATTCTTGAGTTTTTGTGTGTTTTGGAGTGTTCTTGGTGCATCTTGGAGAAGAAGGAGCTCATTGAAGAAGTGTTGGTTGCATTGAAGGTTGTATATATAGAACTTGTTCACCTTGATCTTTATTTTGGAGGCATAAAACTTGAATCTTGATGATGCATTTGTTAGATCTAGCTAGTTTTGGATGTTATGAGCTTTTAGTCGCTTTAGTGCATAAAGTTTAGATCTTGAAAGTTTGTGACCTTGTTATGGATAAATTTGGAAACTTTATCCATATAAACATCATCTTGATTCAGATCTAAAGGTTGGAAACTTGGACTTAATGGATTACGTAAGAAAGATGTATTTTTGGTTCCTTTGAAACTTAAAAGACTAGATCTTGGTTGTTTGGACCATTCTAATGGAAAAAGTTGGAAACATTATCCATTATGGAGCTATTAGGAACCATAAAAATGTGACCTTGGTCCTTCTATCCCTTCCATGCAAGAGTTAGGATGTCTTAATGGATAAATAAGTTAATGTTTTAGCTTTTGGACCTTTTCTAGCCAGGGAAAGTCATAAAGATGGAAAATTTATGACTTAAGTCGATGTTTTAAGTCTAGATCTAAGCTCTAGACAAAAGGGATTAAAGGATAAAGTGCTTAATGGGAATATTGGAACCAGCTCGTATACGTGGGGCATGCCTAAGAGTATGCTAAGCGTATTAGGCTGAGATTATGTATGTTGAGTGTAAGTTGAGTACGTTGGGAATACTTAGCTGTCGTTGGCCGTTGAATTTTTGACCATGTTTGACTTTGGGTCAAACTTCAGGATTTTAGACTATTGATTAATATTTTATCTTGTCCTGGTGTTAGTGAATTGACGGGAGCAAGCAGTGCAGAAGGGAGCATATAGCAGTGTTTCATGGTTCTTTGATTCAGTTGAGTTTTTCTTTATTGTAATTGTGGGTTGAAGGCACCAATGTCGGCCCACTAGGTTATCTATCCTTGTATATAGGATGTTGTTATGATGTACTGATCTGTTAGATCTGTATCCTAGTATAAAGGATGTTGTTATGTTGTAGTGATCTGTTAGATCTATATCCTAGTATATAGGATATTGGGAGCCGGAGGCTGAGTTGCGAGAGCATTACCCAGAGTTGTTCACCGCAGCGGACTTCGAGGACGAAGTCTAGTTCAAGTGTGGTAGAATTGTAACACTCAACTCTCAGGTATAAACTTTACAGTCTTATATTCATTTTGAAAGGTCTACTCGACGAGTTGGATGCCCTGACTGGTCGAGTAGGAGCGGATTTGGCCACGTGTCTTAAGTGACCAACTCGATGAGTTGGAGCTAGGGGATGAAACCCTAATTTTTAGGGTTTTGCACCATATTTAAAGGGTCTTTAGCCTCCCTTACAATCCCCTTTGAGCTCAGAAACCCTAAATCGTAGTTACTCTCCATATTTTTGTGTTATTAAGCTTGGGAGGTGGATCTTGGTAAGAAGAGCTTGAAGACCAAGGAGCTTGGAGCAAGGAAAAGTTTTGGATCTGAATTCTACTCCATCTTAGCATCACTTCGAAGGTAACAAGTTGTTACCTTGACTTCCTTCTAGCTAGATTTCTCCATGCTTGAGATTAGGGCCATTTTAGCATGTTGGTGATGCATTTTAGGTATTGGGCATGATTTGAAGTTGCAACTTCAGATCTAGGCTCATCTTGGTCCTTAAAGACATAAAGCTTCATCCTTTAGCAAGATAATGCCTTTTCCTCACTTAGAACCTCTTCTTTAGCTTGATTTTGGCCCTTAGCACCTTGCATGTACGTAAAGTTTGCAACTTTACGTAAGGAAGTATGCCCTAGGAACTTAGATCTGCAATATGGAGCTTTGGGGTGGCTTATAAACATTTGAGTGGAGAAAGGACTAAAGGGACTCGACGAGTTGCATGGCCAACTCGGTGAGTCTGATGAAGATTAGCCTTTGAGGGTTTCTGCATGAACTCGGCAAGTCAGCGAGACGACTCGACGAGTCTGTAAGGGTTTTCCCGACAATTGGATACGCATGAACTCGACGAGTTGCCTGGGAACTTGGCGAGTCATCTAGGATCTTCACGATTCCTCGAGTTCTGGAAGGACTCGACGAGTTGGGTCAACATCGACTGTTGACCTTGACTGTTGACTTTGCCTTTGACTAAGGGTTGACCAGTTTGACTTCTGGGGTTATTTTGGTAATTTGGTAATTTATGGAATTGGATCATTGATGGTTGTAGGTGTTGGTGTTGGAGTTGTATTTAGAGGGGGTTTATATTATCATTCTGAGGTACTTGAGAGGTGATTTCTCCTCACTATATCAATAGGGTCTAAGGCACCAATGTCGGCTCATATCGGATTTATATTCGGGTTTATTGCATGATATGCTTATTGATTTACATCCTGGTAGTTAGGATGGTGACATGCTTAGTGACCTTGTAACGACCCAATTTTTCGCAGAAAATTTTCATTTTTGAATCATCAAACATATTTCCATACATTAAGAAATCCAGTTATAATTGTTTTCAAAACATAAGTCAAATACAACTTTTATTCCAAACATCAGAGTGTCCCGTGAAAGCGCCTGAGAGAGAGTGCACACTGGGCCATCACGCCTTGCCCTTGCCCTTGAGATTTGAAGTACCTGAAACAAATCCAAAACTTATAAGCTAATGCTTAGTGAGTGCCCCAGAGCATACCCCACACAATCCACATATCATATTAGCTATAAAATGTGACAACGTAAATTTTCAAAACAAAATTTTCATTTCTTAAAAACATGTTTTCATCCAAAACAAGTCATAAAGAACCAATGTATCATATCATAATACAAATCATATAAATCCCAAAATCATAAATCCTCCATCAGTGTGTACTGATCACGCCGGCGCCTTCCCACGGTCCTCGCTAGTACCTGAAACACATAACACAACAACTGTAAGCATAAATGCTTAGTGAGTTCCCCAAATACTACTTACGCACATACGCCTTTCCAGGCCATGACCTTCCGGTCCAAGTGTCTCAGGGGACTTTCGTCCCGACCCGGTAAACCTTCCGGTCCTACCCGCATCGACCTTCCGGTCCACATCACAATGCCTTCCGGCCCATAACATAAAATGCCTTCCGGCCCTTAACATAATGCCTTCCGGCCCATATCAAGCATAGCATACATAGCACATACAAACAGTTAACTTATCATATTCGATGCATACAACTCATAACATATCCGACCTCTCGGTCACACATAAATACCCTTCCGGGTACAGTATAGTGAGAAGACTCACCTCGCAGGAAGTCTAGAATCTCACGTGCTCGCTATCTCCGAATCTCGAAACGAAGACCCAACCCCGCCTAATCATAATGCAATATCACTCTAATTAATATAGACTTTCAAGACTAGGCTACACCCTTAACATTATCCCATAGAGGGGTAAAAGACCATTTTACCCTTCCATGACTCATGTTGACCAAACCCTAAAAGACAACGAAAGTCAAGTGACCACAATACACCGGGCGTACCAGCATCTGTACGCGGGGCGTACATCGATGAGTCACAATCGGGGGTCGCAACCCCTTACGCTGCGCGTACTGGGAGTTACGCCCAACGTAAATCCCAGATCCAGCCATACCATATTTCTTGTCTTAAATGGTTAAGACACTCCTTCAACTTCTAGATCTGGCTCTCATTAAGCCTCCTAATCCATAAAGTCGGAACCTTTAAGCCTTGGCATGGCTGTAAAGGCTCCTACACTCTCTAATACCTTCCTTTTCAACTCCAAAGATCTAGATCTCATGCATGGCTAAATATATACGTCCAAGATCACATTTTTATTAACATACAACTCAAATGGACCTGGAATATGGTAGATCTAAGCCAATGGAGACTATTTGCTCATAAAGTCTCCATCTTTGGGACCAAAATCCTAGAAATTGGTCCATGAAGCATACCATAAGAACTACAAGGCAAGATCTGAACTTTTTACCTTAGGAAGAAGCTCCAACCTTTGCTTTTCACGGATCTACACTTGCACACCAACTTCTAGCCTCCACAATGGACTCCTCTTTCCTTTTGCTACCTTGAAATGACACCTCAAAGCTTAGAACACTCACAAACAAGATATGAACGAAGGAACAACTCTCTTAGGGTTTCTTTCTGAAGGATGGTGGCTGAGGAACCAAGCCATCTCATTCCTTTTATAGCCAACAACTCAAATTAGGGTTTTGGGTCTGGACCGATTATGCCCGGCGTAACCTTGGGTACGCCCAGCGTATCTGACGATGACGTGTTTAAATGAGGCGCGCGAGTACGCACAGCGTACTCCATGTACGCCCAGCGTACTCCATGTACGCCCAGCGTACTCGCCCAACACAAAGGCCCAAAATGACAAATAAATAAAGATGAAGGGCTAATCGGTTGTACCTGAATTTCGGCTGTTGCAATTCTCCCCCACTAGAACCAGACTTCGTCCCTGAAGTCTTATACCGAATACAATTCTGGATGCTGCTCCCGCATCTCCAACTCGGACTCTCACGTCAGCTCGGACCCCTTCCGATCCTGCCACTGCACTTGCACCAAGGGCACTTCCTTGTTCCTCAGAACCTTAACCTTTCGATCCCGAATTACCACTGGTCTCTCAACATAGTTCAGACCCGCATCCTCCTGAATATCCTCTACTGGAACCACAACTGACTCGTCGGCAATACACTTCCTCAACTGCGACACATGAACGGTGTCGTGAATCTGACCCAGCTCCGCAGGTAGATCCAAATGGTAGGCTACCCTGCCTACCCTCATAATTACCCTGAAAGGTCCAATGTATCGAGGTCCCAACTTGCCCCTCTTCCTGAATCGAATCACTCCTTTCCAAGGAGAGACTTTTAAGAGTACCAGGTCACCAACCTGAAACTCGGGCTCGGACCGACGCCTGTCCGCATAGCTCTTCTGGCGACTCTGAGCGGTTAACTATCTCTGTCTGACCTGCTGTATCTGCTCTGTCGTCTGAAGCACAATATCCGTACTACCCATTACCCGATGCCCTACCTCTCCCCAGCTGATGGGGGTTCGACACCTCCTCCCATACAACAGCTCAAAGGGTGGCATATCAATGCTCGAATGATGGCTGTTGTTGTACAAAAACTCTGCCAAGGGTAAATAGGTGTCCCAACTCCCTCCAAAATCCAAAAAACACGCTCGGAGCATATCCTCGAGCGTCTGAATCGTCCGCTCACTCTGCCCGTCCGTTTGTGGGTGGTATGCGGTACTGAAATGCAGCCTTGTACCCAACTCCTCGTGAAACTTCTTCCAAAATCTGGAAGTAAATCGCACGTCTCGATCTGAAACAATCGACATCGGAACCCCATGCCGCGATACCACCTCCCTTACATACAACTCTGCCAACCTCTCAGCAGAAGAGCTCTCACTGATAGCAAGAAAATGAGCGCTCTTCGTCAACCTGTCCACAATCACCCACATTGCATCGACTCCTCTCGCAGTCCTTGGCAATTTGGTGATAAAATCCATGGTAATCTGTTCCCACTTCCACTCGGGAATCTCCAGCGGTTGCGGACGCTGGTGCTCGGCCTTAACTTGGCGACAAGTTAGGCACCTCTCGACGAACCATGCAACATCCCTCTTTATACAGGGCCACCAATACTCCTTCTTTAGGTCCAAATACATCTTAGTAGCCCCGGGATGGATCGAGAACTTCGATCGATGTGCCTCCTCCATCAAAATGGTACGCATCCCGCCCACAAATGGTACCCAAATCCGACCCTGAAATGTCATAAGTCCCTGACTGTCGGTAACGAACTCCGACACCTGCCCAACAACCCGCTCCCGCTTTCGGTTCTATGGTCTCGCAGCCTCAGCCTGGGCCCCTTGGATGGTGTCCAATACCGGAGTCATTACCGTCAAACTCATACAAATGTCTCGGATCGGGGCGCTCTCCGACCTACGGCTCAACGCATCGGCTACGACATTAGCCTTGCCCGGGTGGTACAGGATCTCGCAATCATAATCCTTCACCACATCCAACCATCTCCTCTGGCGCATATTCAGGTTTGGCTGATCCATGAAGTACTTCAGACTCTTGTGGTCCGTGTATATGGTACACCGAACCCCATAAAGATAGTGCCGCCAGATCTTGAGGGCAAACACCACAGCCCCCAACTCCAGATCGTGGGTGGGATATCTCGACTCATGAGGCTTCAGCTGCCTCGATGCATACGCTATAACGTGCCCCTAACCCAGATATGGATGCATCACAATATACCACAAAATCCTCCATCCCTTCCGGGAGTGCGAGCACCGGGGCCTCGCACAACTTTTGACGAAGGGTCTCAAATGAGGACTGCTGCTCCGGACCGCAAGAAAATGCAACACCCTTCCGGGTCATCTTGGTAAGTGGCACGGCGATCTTGGAGAAATCCCTAATAAACCTCCGATAATAGCCGGCCAATCCCAGAAAGCTCCTGATCTCAGTGGGTGATCTCGGCACCTCCCATCTCATCACTACCTCAATCTTGTCCGGATCGACCAATATCCCTTTCTGGTTAACAAGGTGTCCTAGGAACTGGACCTCTCGTAACCAGAACTCACACTTGGAGAATTTGGCATACAGCCTCTCCGATCTCAGAACTCCAAGGATCTCCCTCAAATGCTCCTCATGCTGCTCTCTAGACCTCGAATATACCAAAATATCATCAATGAATACGATCACCGACTGATCCAGCATCGGCCTGCACACCCTGTTCATGAGATCCATGAACGCAGCTGGGGCATTGGTGAGCCCAAAAGGCATCACCACAAACTCGTAATGTCCATAACGAGTTCTGAATGCAGACTTCTGGATATCTTCATCCCGAACCCTCATCTGATGATAACCCGACCTCAAGTCTATCTTGGAGAACCAAGATCCCCCTACAACTGATCGAACAAATCATCGATCCTAGGTAACGGATACCGGTTCTTGACCGTCAACTTGTTCAACTCCCGGTAATCGATACACATCCGGTGTGAACCATCTTTCTTCTTGACAAAAAGGATCGGTGCTCCCCAAGGCGAGCTACTCAGTCGAATAAACCCCTTCCCCAACAGCTCCTGAAGCTGCGAGGATAACTCCTGCATCTTCGGCGGCGCGAGGCGATAAGGCGCCTTGGCGATAGGTGTTGCTCCCGGAATCAAATCAATACGGAACTCCACTTGTCTTTCCGGAGGCACGCTCGACAGTTCCTCGGGAAAAACATCCGGGAACTCGCGCACTACTAGAACCTCGTCAACCGAACTTGACCTCCCAGTGGCCACTCGTGCGTCCATCACATAGGCTATGAATCCAATGCAGAACTGCTGCAAACTCTGCCTCGCCCTTGCAGCCGAACAAAACGCTGACCCACACCGGGTCCCTACACAATAAGCATTCCCCCACTAGGGTCTCGCATAGTCACCAGCTGTCTCTCGCAGTCAATGACCGCTCCAAACTTACTCAACCAGTCCATGCCCAAGATGACACAAACATCTCCCATAGCGATAGGAACTAGGTCTATAGGGAAATTGACACCAAAAATCTCGAGCACACATCCTCGAATCACGTCGGTGGCATATACTGCTTTCTCATCAGCTATGGAAACCCTCAGAGGTCGACTCATCACCTCTCGATCAATACCGAGGTGCTGACTAAAAGCCAGAGATACAAAAGACCGACTCTCACCCGAGTCAAATAATACTAAGGCAGGTACAGAACTCACAATAAAAGTACCTACGCATATCATAAAATAAGCACAACATCTCAACATAAAAAAAATACACGAAAGAATACATACCAGCCACGACATCGGGCGCCACGCGGACCTTCTCCGCAGTCAACTGAAAAGCTCTCCCACGAGCCCTCGGGACCTCGGCCTTCACTGGTCGAGTCTCAGTAGCCTTAGCAGCAGGCGCAAATCCCTGGAGAAGCTAAGGACACTCGGCCTTCCGATGGCCGGTCTGGTTGCAATGGAAGCAAACCATAAATCCCTTGGGGCAATCCCTAGCGATGTGCCCCTCCTTGCCACATTTGTAGCAAGCACCTGATCGACAGGCCCCCTCATGACCCTTGTAGCACTTTCCGCAAGTGCGGCCCTTCTGACCTCCTGTCCTCGAATCGGCGACTTGGTCCGCTTGGCTGCCGGCTGGGACTGAGTCGGCCGCCGATCAACCTGCTGAGACTCGGCCTCCTCCCTGGCCTGGGTCTCCAACTCGATCTCCCTCTTCCGGGCATTTTCCTGGAGCTCAGCAAATGTACGGTATGTCGAGTTTGATACGAACTCCTGAATGTCCCTCCTCAGTATACCCAAATATCGGCTCATCCGTGCCTGCTCAGGGCAGAATATCGCCCTCTCAAGAAACTTCTGGGGTGACCACAGCAACTGAATCATTACCCTGCTTGAGGGTCAAGAAATCCTGAACCATTCGTTCCCTCTCCACCGGGGGAACATACTCATCTCTGAACATGGTGGTGAATTTCTCCCAAGTCACCGCTGAAATCTCCTCAAGAGTGAAGTTCGCCGTCACGAACTTCCACCAATCCTTTGCTCCCAGGCGGAGCTGGTTCAAAGCGAACCGCACCCTCAGATTCTACGGACATGAACACGTGTAGAAGCATCCCTCAATGTCAGCAATCCATCGCATCGCAGCGATCGGGTCCTGCGTCCCATCAAACTCGGGTGGCTTCGTGTTGCTGAACTCCCAGAACAATAACGAGTCACCTCCCTGAGGTCTGGTAGCAGCCACAACTGCTGTAGCTGCAGCGGCCGCAACCTCAGTCACCGCGGTGTACCGCTCATCAAAAGTCTTCAACAGCGTGGTCTTGATAGACCCAAACATCTCTGGAATCTCGGCCCGGATCGCCGCAACTACCTCATCGTGGATTATCTGACGAAGCTCCTCGTCACTCACACCGCTTGTCTCAGCTCTGTGGCGTGTCCCAACCATGATGCCTCTGAAATACAACATAAAAATATCAGAGACCCAATCGAGCATACTCGCACTCGATAACGCAACCCTACTCGACCTCCGATACCCAAAGGATTCTTACTTGGATTGCCATCTGATCCGGTGTCTTCAGTAGTACGGGCCCTATACTACTGACTACACCGCATCAGCGTTCACCCCAAGTCCTCCTCCTTGGACCCCGGATCACGAGTACTCTATTCTTTCTATGCACCGGTTACCTACTCGCTCTCAAAGAATCTCATAGCAGCAGATTTCCCCTAGACTAAGGCATCATAAATCAGGCCACCCTAGTCCTAATATGAATACCTAGTCTACTCTAGCATGCATAACATATCATAACATATCTCATAACATATATTGTAAGGGTATTTTGGGGATTTTACCGTTCAGGCGCTGGCTGACCGTACACACTGCTTCATCCTTGGTTATCACAAAATCCCTTATAAATTTTCAAATCCTCGGTTTGAGTTCAGTTACGCCCGAAGGTGCACCCGAATCCCTCAATCCAAGGCTCTGATACCAACTTGTAACAACGTAAATTTTCAAAACAAAATTTTCATTTCTTAAAAACATGTTTTCATCCAAAACAAATCATAAAGATCCAATGTATCATATCATAATACAAATCAAATAAATCCCAAAATTATAAATCCTCCATCAGTGTGTACTGATCACGCCGGCGCCTTCCCACGGTCCTTGCTAGTACCTGAAACACATAACACAACAACTGTAAGCATAAATGCTTAGTGAGTTCCACAAATACTACTTACGCACATATGCCTTTCCAGGCCATGACCTTCCGGTCCAAGTGTCTCAGGGGACTTTCGTCCCGACCCGGTAAACCTTCCGGTCCTACCCGCGTCGACCTTCCGGTCCACATCACAATGCCTTCCGGCCCATAACATAAAATGCCTTCCGGCCCTTAACATAATGCCTTCCGGCCCATATCAAGAATAGCATACATAGCACATACAAACGGTTAACTTATCATATTCGATGCACACAACTCATAACATATCCAACCTCTCGGTCACACATAAATACCCTTCCGGGTACAGTATAGTGAGAAGACTCACCTCGCAGGAAGTCTAGAATCTCACGTGATCGCTATCTCCGAATCTCGAAACTAAGACCCAACCCCGCCTAATCATAATGCAATATCATTCTAATTAATATAGACTTTCAAGACTAGGCTACACCCTTAACATTATCCCACATAGGGGTAAAATACCATTTTACCCTTCCTTGACTCATGTTGACCAAACCCTAAAAGTCAACGAAAGTCAACTGACCACAGTACGCGGGGCGTACATCGATGAGTCCCAATCGGGGGTCGCAACCCCTTACACTGCGCGTACTGGGAGTTACGCCCTGCGTAAATCCCACATTCAGCCATACCATATTTCTTGTCTTAAATGGTTAAGACACTCCTTCAACTTCTAGATCTGGCTCTCATTAAGCCTCCTAATCCATAAAGTCGGAACCTTTAAGCCTTGGCATGGCTGTAAAGGCTCCTACACTCTCTAATACCTTCCTTTTCAACTCCAAAGATCTAGATCTCATGCATGGCTAAATATATACGTCCAAGATCACATTTTTATGAACATACAACTCAAATGGACCTGGAATATGGTAGATCTAAGCCAATGGAGACTACTTGCTCATAAAGTCTCCATCTTTGGGACCAAAACCCTAGAAATTGGTCCATGAAGCATACCATAAGAACTACAAGGCAAGATCTGAACTTTTTACCTTAGGAAGAAGCTCCAACCTTTGCTTTTCACGGATCTACACTTGCATACCAAATTCTAGCCTCCACAATGGACTCCTCTTTCCTTTTGCTACCTTGAAATGACACCTCAAAGCTTAGAACACTCACAAACAAGCTATGAACGAAGGAACAACTCTCTTAGGGTTTCTTTCTGAATGATGGTGGCTGAGGAACCAAGCCATCTCATTCCTTTTATAGCCAACAACTCAAATTAGGGTTTTGGGTCTGGACCGATTACGCCTGGCGTAACCTTGGGTACGCCCAGCATATCCGACGATGACGTGTTTAAATGAGGCGCGCGAGTACGCGCAGCGTACTCCTTGTACGCCCAGCGGACTCGCCCAACACAAAGGTCCAAAATGACAAATAAATAAAGATGAAGGGCTAATCGGTTATACCTGAATTTCGGCTGTTACATAAAAGCTACCTCTACCACATAACACATATCAATTAGCTATAAAAGCTACCTCTACCACATAATACATATCAATTAGCTATATAAGCTACCTCTACCACATATCACATATCAATTAGCTATAAAAGCTACCTCAACCACATATGATATATCCATTAGCTATAATGTTATCTCTACCATTAGCCAGAAAGGTTATCTCTACCCTTAGCCAGAAAGGCTATCTCTACCCTTAGCCATAAAGGCTATCTCTACCATTAGCCGTAAAGACTATCTCTACCATTAGCCACCAAGCCTACCTCTACCATTAGCTATAAAAGTTATCTCTACCATGTATCAATGCATAAATATGCCACACACCCCTACACAACAAGTATACCAACTATCACAAAATGGTTCGGCCTTGGTGCCTTAGACCCAATGGTATTGTGAGAAAACTCACCTCGAATGCAGTAACTTCCTGAAAGAAATCCTTAGCTGCTGCTCTGTCCCCTTCCAGAACTATCAATACCGATCAATATACCCAATTAGCAAGTGGGTCCCAATACCATAATCCTTAATCCATGCATGGGGGGAAAATGACCATTCTACCCCTGGCCCAATATGATCCAAACTTAGGCCCAATCCCAAAACAAAAGCCCATCACTAGGTAGGCTTTCCAAGCCCACTATGGCCCATTAATGGCCCAATTTTCTAAATTGGGCCTAACCCCTCTAATGGGCCTTACCTTAAGCCCAAACATATTCCTGGCCCAAAACATCTGACTTTTGTTGGTCTACTAAGGCCCAAAGGCCTAAAGTCCACTGTCTGGCCCAACCTGAGGCCTAAAACACTCCAAGCCCATAACTGATGAGTACGCAGGGCGTACTCCTTTGTACGCTAAGCGTACTGGCTGAAGGTGGCGTACAATGTGCCTACCTGCACGTATTCCCAGCATACTCCTATGTTAAGCAACTTTTCCTATTAAGTGCTTAATACTCCTTTCCAGCAGCTACAATTATAGATCCAAGTCCTCTTTGGCATCTTAATCTATAAAGTTGATTACTTGGTCGCTTGCAATCCACCAAATGAGCCCAAACTTCAAATGTGATAACAAACTTCCATGAAAAGGGATAAATCTCATGCATGGCCACAAATGAGCCCTAAGATTGAAACTTTGCTGCTTATGTGACTCATATGATACTAAGGGTGGCAACCCTGGACTTAAAAACGTGCTTGAGTCATAAAGATCCATTTTTGGGACCAAAAGCGTCCATAAACTCATCCTAAGGGAGATCTAAGAGATTAATCATCAAGCTCATGACTTTATACCTTGAAAAGGTCTGAAGTGAAGCAGAAATCCCAGATCTGAAACTTCTCTTTTTCACCAACACCTTGCCTTGACTTTTGCTTCCTTGAAGGGTGGATCCAAAACACCAAAATGCTCTCACAAATCCTTCCAAGCTCCAAGAACACTCAAAGAAGATTAGGGTTTCGTGAAAACTGTGTAAGGGTGAGAAGGAGTTTGACCCTTGAGGGTATAATTTTCTTTATATAGTGACACACCCTAAAAATTAGGGTTTAGGGACTCTGAGCGTACACTGGGCGTACTTCTCGTACGATGGGCGTACGTCTCCAACACTCGTAACCACTTATCCCCTCTACGCTGGGCGTACCGCAGCTTACATTGGGCGTACTCTTGTGCTGGCCACCTTGCATGCATGGGATCTCCTTGCCACTTTTCTCCACTAATGACTAATAATGCCAATAACCTCAAAGTACTATAACTTCTTCATTCTAAGTCCGTTTCCTACAAAATTCATATCCACGAAAAGGTGGTGAGAAATCCTACGCTCCCAACTCCACACCCGAGCCCTACAACCTTATGAATAAGACCTGAGACCCATAAAAGGCTGAATCGACATATTATGCTTATACCCTTATCTACCTAAGTCGCTACCAAGCATCTTCTAAATCGGGTTTTACAGACCTGGTAGGTATGTATCCTGGTTTATAGGATGGTTGTTATGTTAGAGATCTGTTAGATCGGTATCCTAGTTATAGGATGGTTGCCATGTTATTGATCGGTTAGATCGGTATCTTGTTTATAGCATGGTTTCCATGTTAGTGATCTGTTAGATTAGTATGACTATTTGTACTTGCATGCTAGCGTGTGATGTTTATGTGCACATGTTCGTTCGTTTGATGGAATGGGTTGAGGCAGGTCCTGCTTTGTGCTATAGGCTAAGATACCCAGGGCGGACCGGATAGACTAAAGACCCGGGAGGGCACATAGTAAGATCGAAGGCCCGACGAGGGGTTCGGATGGGCTGAAGGCCCTGAGAGGCAGTCCAGACGTGTTGAAGGTTCGGAGAGCGGTCCATAGACTGATGGCCAGTGAGGCGGTCCAGTCAGACTGATGGGCTAAAGGCCCTGAGAGGTGGTCCAGAAGTGCTTAAGGCCCTGAGAGGCGGTCCAGACGTGGGGTTCGGATGGGCTGAAGGCCTTGAGAGTCGGTCCAAACGTGTTGAAGGCTCAGAGAGCGGTCCAGATAGATTAATGGCCTGTGAGGCGGTCCAGTCAGACTGATGGCTCATTATGCATGTTGTATTTGTTTATATGATATGGTTATACCTGTATGTTGTTGGTATTTTTGGGGGAACTCACTAAGCTCCGGGCTTATAGTTTTTGATTATGTTTCAGGTACCTCTAATGATAGCAGGAAGGCAAAGGCGTGACCGTACAACTTCTCATATTTCGTGATTTTTATGTTTGATTATGGGATACTCTTACATTATAATATTTTGAAAACAAGTTTTGTAATAATCGTTAATTTTGAAAATATTTTAAAAGGTTTAAATATGGCATGATTTTTATGGATGTTACACAAGAAAGAGATTCAACAGTTAAACCATACTCCCTTTATGTATCTTATGGAGAGGGAACCTAAGACATAGTCTTTATATTTTTTCAGAGTTCACCATGCTTCTTGTGAAGCTATGGAGACTGGCTATTTATAGAGCTTTAATATTGTCATTTTGGATGCTAGGAAGAAACCTATTATCAGCATGTTATAGGACGTTCGTATATATGTGATGCAAAGGATGGTGACCATGCAAGTAAAGGGACAAGGATGGAATCACTACTTAGTTTGTCTAGATGTCAGAGACAATAATATTGCCCAAACTGAGTAGAGTTATGTACACATATTTTGTTGGATTAGGTGTCTAAGCCCATAACTATAATTGGTATGTACTTGACCTGAAAGTAGCATGGTACATTTCGGGTTACATATCACCATGACAATTTGAGGATGGATATTTGAGTAAGAGGTTATTTATGATTTATTAATATATTATAAGTTCTAATATATCAATATGAAATCATATTATTTAATTAGTATTGATCAAGAATTAATTTGCAATTAATTAAATGATCAAAAGAGACTAATTAAATTAATGGGGACTGATTATGTAAATCAATGATATATATATATATATATATACATATATATATATATATATATATATATATATATATATATATATATATGGTTTGGGTTATTGATCCATGATGGGCTAAGCTTATGTAAGTTTCCATGAAGAGTTAGCCCACATGGAATATGGATCATAACCCAAAGTGTATGGATTAGGGTTTACCCATGACTCTTGGATTCCTACATGTATATACATAACCCCATGGCTAAAATCGGTTACAACAAGTGTTATAGGAGTTCATAACCCATTTATGTGCCTAGTAATCTCTATCAAGTCATCCAATTGTTCAAGGGTGTGTTGTGAACCGTTTGAGGCATCACACTTGGGGTGCTAAGTTCTTACATGCAAAAACTACAAGCTACAACAAGAGGTAATTCTATAACTCACTTTTATGTTGTTTATGTCAATTGCATGCTAGTTATAGGCTTAACGATTTGGAAACAATATTGCATGTATAATTAGAGAAAACATAGATCCAAAGCATTTAGGGTTGTATATGCACCATAGGATGTTGTAGTATACAAAACCCAACAGTGGTATCAGAGCCTACGATTGTTTTCTATTATATTTGATGCATGGCTTAATTTTTAAAGTTCAAAATAATCGATTTTATGGCCTCTGACTGATGAACTCGCCGAGTCCACTGGCTGAGTCGCGATTCCACTCAGTAAAAGGTCAACTCGACGAGTCATGTTCATGTACTCGATGAGTTGATGCTTTTGATGGCATATTTTTGGGATTTTTGGCCTGTTTGGGATTAAGATTATTACAACAGAATGTTTTAATTCATAAAATTTGATTTTCTTGATATGGTAGTGATCATGCTTATCCAATTAAAAGATAATTGTCAAAATTTTCAAGATTTGTATTATTTTATATGATTAGGCTAATTTCTTGCAAACTGTTGATATAAATTATCTTGGCTTATGAGTTTAACTAGATCATAGATAAATTAATTTTTTATTTGTTAAAAATAATGATCTAAATGTTCTTTAAATTTCTCCATAACTTGTCCTCAAATTATGGAACATGAAAAGTTTTTCCATAAGAACCACATTAAACTCATAAGTTATGGAAATCAAAGGTTCTTCAAGAGTTACAAAACTTGCCCTCAAGTTTTGGTATTTGAATAGTCTCAAATTAAGAAACTCTTGTAATTAAAAAAGGTGTAACTCATGGGTTCATAAATTAAAAAATATTAATTAAATAGTTTTTAATTTTGAATTTTTATATTTAGAACCATGAAGTTTTTGGATAGTTCAAATTACACCTTATGGACTTTATTAAATAAATTAAAGTGTTTAATTAAAAGAGATTAAGAAATCCATAATGACATGGTTTAATGTTAATTAAATTAAGAGTATAGCTTATTAATAAGAATTAAACCTTCTAGTATTTTAAAAGTTTAAAAATCACCCTTATACTATTATAATATTAAAAGTTTAATAATTATATATGTGTACAAGACAAGTCAATTTTACCGTTAGTAGGCCTCACTCACGAAGCTGGTCTATAAGGGGGTATAAGGTTACTACCTATAAAATGGCGGTTTAATGGGTGTCCACTCTCACCCACCGCTTCCTTGACAAGTGGAGGGTTATTAGCCGAACGGGTAGGATAGGACATTCTCATTAAAAGTATAATGAAAATACCAAGTAACTAAACACTTATAAACTCTCAATCTTAGTTACTTATGAAACATGTGAATTTGGTTCTAACCCATGAAATTGCACTTTGTACCTTGCCAAGTTGTTAGTGGAGCATGTGTGGTTAACCGGCACACTAACTTGGACTAACAAGGGTGGCAAAGGGTAGCTCGATGTTAGTCCTAAAACAATGGAACGTGTGTGGTCAACAGGCACATTAATTAGGTGATAAATGACATCGAGAGTACCAAACTAATTTGCATGGTTATTCACACCTTGTTTGTGATCCTCGGCATCCCAGTCACAAACCTGAAGGGCACAATCAAGATTTAAACATGCCATTGAAAAGTTCAATAAATATCAAAGGATCTAGGAATTTCAATTCATTTAAAGTTTAATAATCAATTTCGTTTTTCATGGTGGAAATTGGTAAATTGTCATTTACCTACCTTCAAATAATTTGAAACTAGATTACGGCATCCCTCTTCCAAATTGTAAAATATTGTGTTGGGTCCTATCCTTAATATTTCATTTGGGTGTTATATTAAGGACTTAAATCAACTAACTTGAATTTCTCTCTTATAGATGTCTAGTTCATACAACTATGGTCTTCCCGAATCCTATGGAAAAAGCTTTCCCTATAAAGATGATATTCCACAAGATAATCAAGGTGAAAGATTAATCCATTCTTTGTGTTGTAGTGAAACTTCACTTCCTCTACCTCCTCCAATAATTCTCCCTAACCTACAAGTTCAAAGACTTGAAAAGTTTAAGGTCACTCAAACCTTATTGGCTAGCAAACACCAAGATGGAAGGACTATGTGTGCACATGTCTTGGAGATGAAATCGCACATTGACAGGTTGGGAATGTTAGGATTCGATGTCTCAAGGAAGTTGGCTATTGACTTGGTTCTTCAGTCACTCCCTGAGTCGTATAGTGAGTTCATTAAGGACTACTATATGACAGATCACGACATGACCCTTATCGATCTTACCTATTTGCTTGTTGCTGCTAAATCAACAATGATTTGGGTGCACTGGTAAAGCAAATTTGATTGGAAGATCTACTCCCCAAACTTCCATGAAAATTGACAATGGGAACATTGGAAGTCTAGAAAAGCTTTCTCTTCCCAATGGAAAGGGATTGGCCATGGTCAAGTCATTTGACCGAATGGTAAAGAGAAAGGCTAAGTCTGAGATTGTCCCGTGTACCATTCCAAAAGAGTCTGTTTGTTTCTATTGCCAAGAGAAGGGGCATTGGTTGACAAGCTGCCATATTTAGCTGAAATATTGCAAGGATGGTAAAGTCAAAAATTTTGACTCTACTTCAGGTAAGTCCATAATCTAACTCTATTAAGTTCCTATTTGGAGATTCATAATACATGATGTAATGTAATTACATTTTGATGTTTTGTAGAATCAAAGAAATGAAAGGAAACTTAAAGGAAGAGTAAGCTGATTCTGATCATGAAGATATGGATTTTGATCATATGGTTCGATGATCAGATTTTTGAGCTGCTACTTAAGAGTTATGATAGATTGCTTAGGATTAGATAACAACATAGTTTTCATTTGTATTTGCATTGTAAGGATAAGTTTTCCGTTTTTTTATAAATAAAGAAAATTTTGAAATTTATCTTATTTTAAGTTTCCTTAAAATGACATTTGTGATAATTGTTGCTTATATGTTTCCATTGATAGCAATATTGGAAAATGGATTTGATTCTTTCGTTTGTGGTAGTGTCATAATTTACCAAATAAGGAAAGATTCTCATCACCCAAGTTTCATTTGGATAGAAACTTGGAATCATGAAACTTGTATTGTGTGATGAACGAGAACTTTATATTTGGGAAATTAAGGCTAATTCCTTGTTCATGTGTATATGTGAGTCACGTGAAGGACTAGGAAATCGGGTGCACTCGGTTGTGCGCTGCTCAGGTCCACCATAAAGAACGATAAGACTATTTGTTATGATTTACTAAAGTTTAGTAAATATGGTTATGCTTACAAGATTAAGTATAATTCTAAACCATTGGAAAAGTTTCAATGTATAGCAGAACAAACAAGAAGAATCAAATTAGGTAGAAAGATAAACCTTTCTCCAATCTTAAAAGAAGGGAGAGTATTTGAGTATCGTTTTTTATGATTATCTTAGTGATTATGAAACCATATCACAATTGATCCTCTAAGGATATCTTAGTGCATTTGTATGGCTAATAGGAGGAATCGTGAATTGTTGAAATGGTTAAATCAAAAGGTGAATCTTACTTCATTCCAAAATCTAATCTTAGAGTCTCACTCCAAGATTGAGCCTTGAGTGATATAATCTGAAGAAATGTTTATAACACTTATCAAATGTAGAATAAAATGTTTTCTACTCTTTTACATTTGAAATTGGTAAGTTGTGATTTTTTGGATTAAACAAAGACCAACTAAGACCAATTGTCAGAAGTGTTTGCCTTGATAAGAAACCGCACTAACTCTTGAATATTTTTTGTAAAGTAATGTTTCTTGAAAAAGAGAATCTTATATGTCAAGAGGTCAGTAGGAGTCTTAAAGATCTTGAAGAGTTTCAAGAACTAATCAAGCGTAAACCAACTGTTTATCACTAGCACACATCTTCAGGTTTATAACCTATCATGTTGACATATTCTTGTTTCTGTGCCCATTCCAGTTAAAGTTGACCATGCATGTGAGTTGTATGAGTGCTCAATTGTTTGCATAACAACTTGGAAGCAATGGTAGGACCTTGTGCTGCCAGGTGGCAAGAAATTAAGATCGAACAAATTCAGTCCATATGAGTTTGGATTTGTCACTAACCTTTTCTTGTGATTTATGGTTATGACAAATTCACATGGATAGGAACACATACACCATAAAATCTAAGTGTCATAAGGTTTCTCTCCAATTCATGAAAATGATTGTGAGGAAATGCTTTCACTAAGTAGATTTTAAGGAGATAGCATTTATGATATTTGCATTCTCAAATTCGATTATGATTACGACATTCCTCTTCATAGTTCGAATTGTGAGAAATGGAAAAAGGTCTAAACATTCAGGACTTATTACTGTAAGTTCTGAAATTGTTTAGACACATATGTGAGCTATCTAAGGAAAGGTGTATGATTTTGAGAAGCCTAGATAAAGTTTTATCGAAGCATCTCGTATTAGAAATATGAACTTTGGTAAGAAAGTCAATAAGTATTGATTTCTAGCAGTCCATCTGATTTCTGAGTACATGTCAAAGCTAGTGGGAGAATAAGTGTTATTCTAGTAAGATAATAAATATTATGCTAGTGGGTGCATAATTATTATGGTAAGTGTTGCAAGTTACCAATGTTAATTATAGAAAACAAAGGTTTCAATTCGCAAAGTTGTAGGGTTTGAAAAGTTATTTTGCTATAATTAAGGGAGAGGAATTCATACTTCATTTCAAATCTAAAAGCTTAGATTGGGATTTTAATCAAATTTAGTCAAGAACATATATGGACGTTATGTTGAAATGATTCAACATAAGGAAATTCTATATGTGGAAATATTATAGCAAGAGACTGGTAAAGTATCATGTCTTTATGTAAACCATTATGAATCGTATTCCATATGCTTCAGATATAAGATCGATTACATATGCTGTAATATTAATATGTTCTAATTTTCCGAATGACTAGGGCATTAAGAGAGAAAAGGGACTAGAATGAGATATCACTAAAATGGTTAAGCAATTGTCGAGGACAATATGAAGTTTACCAAAGATTGGTTGCTTATGGACAGTTGGAAGTATATCGTAAATTTTGGAAAGGACCATATTGACATACTTTGAGAAGAGGTAACTCTTGTTCAGAAGTGATAGGTAAAATGGGAATATGGAAATGTTTCCATAAGTGGAAGTTATTCTTTAAATCTGTGTAAGGTTAGGAAACTTAATGCAAGAATGATGTTCGAAGGAATGTACCTTGAATGTGAGACTTCGTTTCCATTGAATTGCTCTGCATTAGAATACTTTGTAATGTATATTGCCAAGTCTCTGTGACTTTTGTGCATATTCATTACAAGAGAATCATTGCATATAAGTTTAAAATCTAACAGATTATAGCGAATGGCAAAAATTTGGTATTCTTACATTCACGATAAGGATTTGGAATTATGAAATGAGTGTCATTGAAATGCTTTCAATTGATCCATTTCACAAAGAAAGGACCATAGGCAAACAATAGTGGGCATGCTTGGAGCGTGGCATAACTGTTGTTTTAATTCAAGTATTAAGTTGATTAATTGAAACATTATAAAATGAATAATGTGTAATCAATATGGTGATTAAATAAAAGGTGTTTTATTTATATTTATAAGTTCTGAGACCATATTAGATTCAATTATTCTTGTGTTTCTCTTTGCATGTTTTGACTTCCCGAATAACTAGGTTGTTCAAACCATCCATAGTCAATCATACTTTGGAAGTAGGTATTGAAGCTAGACTGTCATGAATGGGTTTGTAGATTTTCTAAAGGCGTTTAGACGTAGCACAAGTTTGTTGCAGTGTTCATGAGTACACCTGGAATAAGTTTTGACTATTGGATTAAACCCATACTCATCTGAATCAATTCATGGATTTTATCATGAGTGATTGTGAGACTATAATATCTTATATTCTTAAAACATAGACGTGTGAGTTGTAGCTTACAAATCGGTTACACATTGATGACGCATAAACGCATTAGTTTGATATAAAATGTATTTTTGTGTGTGATTTGATATGTAAATATCGCAAGCATATGATTCGAAGTTTATCCATTCCTTTTTCCTTTAGAGGGATAACAACGATATCTGTGGGCCCCTCGATGATTTAGTGATGACACCTTAAGCGCTTAGCCAAGCCTAGACTGATTTGATTTGTTCAATTAGTCAGTTGTCATAAATCGGAAATCGGGAAATAATAGATGGACAAAGAGAATCATTATAATCCATGTCTCATGTCCATACAATATCTAGAATGGAGGAATATATGATCCCTTATCTAATGGACGCGTCATTGACTAGGTCAGAGTTCGACAACGAATTTTAAGAGCTAAGATTGCTAGTTGGTTTGTGGAGTCGTACTTGCAATAAAAGTTATTAGACTTATCCAAGTGGGACACTATTGGATTAGGTGTCTAAGCCCATAACTATAATTTGTATGTACTTGACCCGAGAGTAGCATGGTCCATTTCAGGTTGCATATCACCAAGACAATTTGAGGATGGATATTTGAGTAAGAGGTTATTTATGATTTACTAATATATTATAAGTTCTAATATATTAATATGAAATCATATTATTTAATTAGTATTGATCAAGAATTAATTTGGAATTAATTTAGTGATTAAAAGAGACTAGTTAAATTAACGGGGACTGATTATGTAAATTAATGATATATATATATATATATATATATATATATATATATATATATATATATATATATATATTATATGGTTTGGGCTATTGATCCATGATGGGATAAGCTTATGTAAGTTTCCATGAAGAGTTAGCCCACATGGAATATGGATCATAACCCAAAGTGTATGGATTAGGGTTTACCCATGACTCTTGGATTCCTACATATATATACATAAACCCATGGCTAAAATCGGTTACAACAAGTGTTCTTGGAGTTCATAACCCATTTATGTGCCTAGTAATCTCTATCAAGTCATCCAATTGTTCAAGGGTGTGTTGTGAACCGTTTGAGGCATCACACTTGGGGTGCTAAGTTCTTAAAGGAAAAAAACTACAAGCTACAACAAGAGGTAATTCTATAATTCACTTGTTTGTTGTTTATGTCAATTGCATGCTAGTTGTAGGCTTAATGCTTTGGAAACAATATTTCTTGTATAATTAGAGAAAACATAGATCCAAAGCATTTAGGATTGCATGTGCACCATAGGATGTTGTAGTATATAAAACCCAACATATTTAGTCATACATAACTTACATGTATCAAATCTAATTATTTGCTTTACATGATGTAGGTATTGAAAGGTTGTATCTTGTGGGGGGCGAAGTTTGAAACAAGGAAAATGGATGAGGCTTATATTGTTTATGTGAAAAAAAGAATGCACTTACATTCTATGGCAACTAAATATGTATGGTTGCGTTCATTCAGTTTCTATATTATCATTTTAAACACTAAACCTGATGGACCATATGTAGACCCATTATACTTGGGAGCCTTCTTCCATAATGTTTATAAAAACCCATACATGGGATGAATGCTAGCAACATGTGGCCTTCTACAAAGTATGTACCCCCTTTGCCTCCTATAACACCCATAAAAATCAAGCGAATTTAAAACTTTTTCAACCATTCAAAACCATTAAGTTATTACAATGTGTTTTCAAAATAGTTTAGACATTAGAGTATCCCATAAATAAAGATCATAAAACCATGAGGAGGTGCACGATCACGCCTTCTCCTTCCAACGATCATCTGAAGTACCTGCAAACATTATCCAAAACTGTATGCTCGAAGCTTAGTGAGTTCCCCCAAAATACCCGCACAACAAGTAACACACATATAATAACATCATACTATGGGCCCAATCAAAAATCAGGTTAGAATGCACAGGCCCTCAACCATTGGGTTGGAATGCCAACATACTATGGGTCCGGTCATCCTCGGATGGTATACCCTCGGCCCACAACCATCGGGTTGGAATGCCCACATACTATGAGTCCAATCATCCTTGGGATGGAATACTCATGGCCCACAACCATCGGGTTGGAATGCCCTGCTCTGTTGGCTCTCACACAAAAGATAAGCCTCAACCACCAATCAAACATGTGCACATATATCAGATAACCACATAACAGTCTATAGACAGACAAACCAATCTAACATATCATAACATCATAATAACATCCTATCTACTAGGATACTGATCTAACAAATCATAACAACATAATAACATCCTATCTACCAGGATACCGATTTAACAGATCATACGAAAGACGAGCATATAACATATCAGGATAACTATCCAAAAGGGCCGGCCTTGGTGCCTTAGACCCTTGAGTATAGTGAGGAAAACTCACCTCACAAGTAGCTCAACATGATAATGTCAAACTCCCCAAGTACAACTCCAAACTCAAACACCTACATCCACCAATAATCTACTTCCATATATTTCCAAATTACTAAAATACCCCCGGAAGTCAAACTGGTCAACCCTTGGTCAATGTCAAAGTCAACGGTCAAGGTCAACAGTCCATGTTGATCCAACTAGTCGACTGTAGCTAACTGACTCGTTGAGTTCCTTCAGAACTCAAGAAGTCGTGAAAAACCTAGTCGACCCGCCGAGTTTCCAAACAACTCGTCGAGTCCATGTGGTGTCCAAATTTCGAGAAAACCATAACTAACTCGTTGAGTCCTCTTACTGACTCGTTGAGTCCATGCAGAAACCAAAAACGACCGATCTTCATCTGACTCGTCGAGTTAACCATGCAACTCGTCGAGTCCCTTATGTCCATTTCTCATACAGATGTTTTTACGTGAAACCAAAGCTCCAAACTATAGATCTAGGCTCCTAGGGTGTGATTGTCACGTAAAATTGCTAACTTTATGTGCATGCAAATCTCCATGAAGCTAAAACACTCATAACTAGCCTTAGAAGAAGCTTTTGGACATGACGGAGACCAAAGCTTCATAAATCTTGAGGCTTTATGTCGATAAGGGCTTAGAGGAGTCCAAATCTGAAACTATGCCCTTGTGTCAAGCTCTAATCCGAAAGCAACTCCATTTTTGCACTAAAATGACCATATTCTCACTTAAGAAGAGATCTAAAAAATGGAAGGCCAAGGTAAAGGCTTTTTACCTTAAAATGTATGCCAAGACAATTTAGATACTGGATCTACCCTCTTCTTCTTGTTCCAAGCTTCTAAAACTCCAAGCTTCTTCAATCGAAAGCACCAAAGACACACTTTAACCTTTTAAACACTCAAGAACAAGGTTTAGATTGATTAGAGTTTCTTCTGGCCGTCCAAAGGTGGTAAGGGGCTAGAGGAAAGAACTCAAGGTCCTTTAAATAGGGTACAAACCCTAAAAATTAGGGTTTCCATGCACAACCTCTACTCATCGAGTCGGGGTCCTCCGACTCGTCGAGTAGGAGTAAAAAATGACGTGGGTTGACTAGGTTTGACACGACGATTTGGGGCCTCCAACTCGTCGAGTTCCTTCAATAAAATGAATATAAGCTTTCAAAAATTATACCTGGGAGTCGGGATGTTACAATTCTCCCCCACTTGAACTAGAATTTGTCCTCGAAGTCTGCTGCGGTAAATAACTTGGGGTAATGCTCCCGCATCTTTGCCTCCGGCTCCCAAGTCCACTCGGATCCCCTCCGATGCTGCCATTGTACCTTTACCAAAGGTACACTTTCCTCTCCAAAATTGCCACTGGTCTTTCCACAAAATTCGGGCGTTCGTCGACCTGTATATCATCGAATGACACCATTGCCTCCTTATCTAATATGCACTTTCACAACTGTGACACATGGAAAGTGTTGTGGATCTGACTAAGCTCCTCCAGGAGATCTAGTCTATACGCCACTTTGCCAACCCTGGCAATGATCCTGAATATCCCCAATCTATTAGGGACCTAGTTGCTCCCTCTTCCTGAAGCGAATCACACCTTTCCAAGGTGAGACCTTCAGGAGTACCATGTCACCCACCTGGAACTCCAGCTCAGATCGGCGCTTGTCAGCATAACTTTTCTGCCAAATCTGAGCAGTCTGTAGTTGTTGTCTGGTTTGCTGAATCCTCTCGGTAGTCTGCAGAACTACCTCTGTCCGTCTCATCACCCTTTGCCCGATCTCACCGCAACAGACCGGGGTGCGACATATCCGTCCATACAACATCTCATATGGTGGATCACCAATACTGGAATGAAAGTTGTTGTTGTAGGAGAACTCTGCAAGGGGTATGTAGGAGTCCCAGCTACCACCAAAGTAAATAACACAGGCTCTTAGCATATCCTCGAGAGTATGTATGGTTTACTCACTCTCGCCTCTGTCTGCGGATGATAGGTTGTACTGAAGTGCAGCCGTGTGCCCAGTTCCTCGTGGAACTTCTGCCATTAACGGGAGGTAAACCGAACATCACGGTCTGAGACAATAGAGACTGGAACCCCATGGAGAGTAACGATCTTGCGGATATACAAGTCGGCCAGCTTCTCGGCCGATGAACTCTCTCGTATCGCTAAAAAGTGGGCGCTCTTGGTTAATTGATGCACGATGACCTAAATAGCATCGAATCCCCTAGCCATCCTCGGTAGCTTGGTGATGAAATCCATCATGGTTAATTCATCCATGAACTCTCTCGTATCTCCAAAGGTTGTAGCTGGTCGTGCGGCCTCTGATGCTCAACTTTGACCATCAGGCAGGTCAAACACCTCTCAATATACCATGCAATCTCCCACTTCATGCATGGCCACCAGTAACTCAATCACAAATCCCGACACATCTTAGTGGCCTCCGGGTGAATAAAGAAGCGAGACTTATAAGCCTCCTCTAGAACAATCTATCTGACCCCACAAGACATCAGAACCCAGACTCGACCGCAACGGGTCAACAATCCCCGGCTATCCTGCATAAACCGGTTGTTCACACCCATAATCCTCTCAAGCTTCCAATCTCTTGTCGCATACACTCAGCCTGAGCTTCCCTCATCAAGCTCACAAGTGGAGAATCCACTGAAATCCATACATGTTGTTGGAGTAGAAGATCCAGCTGACTTGCGGATTAGAGTGTATGAAACCACGTTCGCTTTAGCAGGATGGTGAAGGATCTCACAGTCATAATCCTTGACTATGTCAAGCCACCTGCGTTGTCTCATGTTCAGGTTTAGCTGATCCATGATGTGTTTCAAACTCTCGTGGTCCATGTAAATGGTACAATGGACCCCATAAAGATAATGTCTCCAAATCTTGAGAGCGAATACCACCGCCCCCAACTCCAAATCATGCGTGCGGTATCTCGTCTCATGCGGCTTCAGCTGCCATAATGCATGGCCTATAACTCGTCCCGTCTGCAGAAGACCACTCCCAGTCGTGTGATGGATACATCACAAAACACTACAAAGTCCTTAACTCCCTCCAGGAGAGTCAAGACTTGAGCCTCGCAAAGTCGTTGTCTGAGGGTCTCAAATGCCCTCTGCTACTCAGGGCCCCACCAGAAATCCACCCTTTCCTCGTCAGGCGAGTAAGGGGTACTGCAATCTTGGAGAAATCCTGTATGAATCTCCGGTAGCACCCTGCTAATACCAAAAAGCTCATGGTATCCGAGGGAGATTTCGGAACCTCCCACTGCATAACTGCCTCAATCTTGGCTAGATCGACCAAAATTCCCTCCTGGTTAACGAGATGTCCAAGGAAATGAACCTCTCGTAACCAAAACTCGCACTTCGAGAACTTGGCATAAAGTCGTTCTCACCACAAAACTCCCAATTGCTCACAGAGGTGCTCCTCATGTTGCTCTCTGATCTTGGATTACACCAAGATATCATCTACGAAAACGATGACCGAACGATCGAGCATCGGTCTGCAGACCCGATTCATCAGGTCTATAAATATTGATGGCGCGTTGGTGAGCCTAAAAGGTATCACCAGGAACTCGTAAGGTCCATAACGAGTCCGGAACACGGTCTTCTCCACGTCCTCCTCCCTAACCCTGACCTAATGGTACCTGAACCTCAGGTCTATCTTTGAGAACCAAGATGCCCCTGCAACTGATCAAAAAGGTCGTCTATCATCGAGAGTGGATAATGGTTCTTCACCGTCAACTTGTTCAACTCCTGGTAGTCAATGCACATTCGGTGTGATCTATCCTTCTTCCTAACGAAGAGAATCGACGCTCCCCATGGAGAACTGCTCAGACGAATGAACTGCTTAACCAACAATTCCTATAGTTGTGATGATAGCTTGTGCATCTATGGTGGTGCCAATCGGTACGACGCCTTGGTGATAGGGGCCACACCTGGCACTAGGTCGATCCTAAACTCGACCTGCCTCTCCAGAGGCACTCCGGGAAACTCCTTCGGAAACACATCAGCGAACTCCCTGACTGCTGGAACCTATCAAACCATGGTTTGATACCTGACCCGCATATCCACCACATACGCTAGATAACCTGCACACCCGTGTTGAAGGTACTTCTGAGCTCTAGTGTGACAACCCAAACCTTTTTTGGTTGCCGTTAGCCGATTTCCGTTAATAAAATTCGCATTTTATAGAGTTGCGTCAAATTCCTTTGATTTGGAAAATCATTTAGTTATATAATTGAATTTTATACATATGAGTCGGAACCAAAATCACGCTAAAAACTCGAGTTCCTTTGAAAATTCAATAGTTTTCAGCCTGAGTGATGTTCATGGCCGTAAACCCGTTTACGGCCAGCGACAGGTGGCCCCCGTCACCGACCCTGGAACCCCCCCTATAAATATGAGCATCTACCCCTCATTTACACTTTTCTGGCCGAAAACTCCCCCTTTCTCCCTTTAACCTCTCAACCGTAAACACCAAAACACCCTCTTTTCTTCCAAAAATATCAAGAATCACCTTTGGAGGTTGTTTTGGAGCATCTAAAACGCGTTTTTCATCGAATCCAACATCATTGTTCTTGAGTTTACGACCGTACACCCTTCAAATCTTCAAAGGCCGCAAACCGTTTACGGCCGTAAACCCTTCAAAGATTCTTAAAGCCTTCAACAACACCGTTCACGGCCGTAAACCTTTCAAGGGCTGTTCACCGCCGAGAACAGTTCACGGCCGCAAACTCCTTCACAGCATGAATCTTCACTGAAAACCCGCTTTTCCGATTCAATCGAGTCCCGGTAACATTCCTAAACCAAAAACAAGTGTTTTTCTAACACTATAAATAATGGTTTTGCTAATAAAATACATATACGTATTTTATTGTTATTAGGATTCCGTTAAGTGCAGCGTACATCAATCCGAGGGTCTTCATTTCCAGTTTCGTTGTCCGACCTTTCACGCGACCAATAGTGAGTTCATACCCCTATGCTTTTACTATTTTTAAGGTTTTCATGGGGGGAGGGGAATACAACCCAAACACAAATGATTTTGTGAACTTATACAAAAGAATTTCAACAGGTTTAAAACTTAAGCAGTTGATACAACCAAAAGATTTCCATGTTTTATAAAATATTTAGATATTTTATCCCTTTTGTAACATGCTGAGCATAAGGGAAGTTTTCAACGTACAGCCATAATTGCATAGTTTTCAGATCAATACACGAACCAATTATACAACATATATACAAACTATAACAGGTATAGTTTGGGATTTCAATACACAATTTTACAAATTCAAAGCTTATACATTAACGCACATATAAACTAGGACAAAGTTAGTTTATGATATACATTACTACTTTTGGAATTCGAGAGTACTACATTAGATAATTATTTAAGTGTAATTATTGTTACACTACAAGTATACAACAGATTCAAATACAAGAGAACAATACCGAACCACACGTAAACTAGTTAATACAGGATTGTGAGACAACTCTTAAATTGTACCTTTCGGGGTAGAGACTAAATCCTATCATAGTATAACCAGAGTCTCCTGGAGGGAGAGCGTGAGATTTGTGAATAGATCTATTCGGGATTGACTATCCCACACCTGAACTGCTAGCTACAGTTAGGCAGGCATGCCTGGGGTGACAAATGTCATATATCCGACACTTGAAGAACGTCGTAAAGGTCACAAGGTCATATCAAGCATGGTTATACAATTCACAATAGTATAAACTAAACTTATTATTTACGGGATTTCATTCTTCTTTAGTTTTATTATTCATTAATAAAACTAGGTCATAATACAACTGGGGGATTCCAGGGATTTCAACTCATATTTTTATTTTAAATAATGAAACTACTATACATACTGGTGATAGCCAGGGTTTTCATACAAAAGGAATTTCATTCAAAACAACGTTATACAATACAGCTGGTGGTAACCAGAAATACAAACTAATACATTATACACTATTACAAAACACAATAATAAACATATATGTTAGAAAATATTGAATTTTCTTGGGAAGCATATTTTACTGATTCAATGACATGTTAATTTTACAAAAACATACTTATGAACTCACCAGCTTTTATGCTGATGCTCTCTTTTCAAAATCGCTTGTATTCTCAAGAAATAAGCAGACAGGTACCTCGGCAGACTTTTGAGAAGACGGAGCGTATAGAGTCTCGTCTTCATTTTTGCTATTTTTGATGTATATAAATATGAAGCAAACAGATGTAAATACCATTTTATATATTCAATGTAATGGTTGTGTTTACTTTGATTACTATGATGCAATTGTTGTGATACTACATGTGACGTCATCCACCCCCGAACGTTTCCGCCATTCCGGTTTGGGGGTGTGACAGATTGGTATCAGAGCTATTGTTTATAGTGAACTAAGTATACCGAACCTTACATGGTATACAACTATAAACACTAAAGGGGCGGTAGCGCTCTGAAACTAAAAGTATACTTTAAAAATTTAAGTATTTTACAAAAGTATATGAGTATACATATGTACCAGAAGCTATAACATAGTAAGAACTACATAAAAGTATTTAGGACGAGTTGGACACCGCGGTCAAACCTGAATAGTTATGTAGTCATATGTGGGGCCAATATAACCTGATCAACTATATTTTTCTGAGATATGACCAACATGTGTTTGGGAGTGACTGTGGCGTTGCGACAAGTCTAAAACTCACCAAGTCATATACAAATGAAGCACATAGTTAAAATACTATAGGAGTATTTTATGGTTCTATAACAATGCACAAAATTATCACAAGTAGTACAAATCCTTACAAATGAAAGACCTGCAATTCCTTGTTTATGTTAGTAAACCTTTATTATAGATCTCTATTATTGCTATAAGATTTAGAAATATCTTGCTAAGAAATATCCAATTCATGCTCAGTATAGAAGGCTTATCGTCATTTTTCCCCTTGTATCTTTTAGAGAAAGATACCTCCCAGAAAGAGACCCAACATAAAGAAAAACAACCCTCCAATAGATCCTCAACCACTACTTCCTCAGTTCGATCCTTCCATGTTCCAAGCAGCAGTTACAACCGTTGTGGCTGCCGCGATGTCGCAAATTAATTCTGGCGAATCTAGCGGATCGGGAAGTGGTACCCATCCCCAAAATCATTAGGGTGGTCAGGGACACCAGAAGGAGTGTAGCACCTGGTTCTTGGTACGTATTGTGTTATTAAATCTTTGATTATTTTGCATTTTGGTCTTGGACTCGGCGAATTGAAGGACTAACTCGCCGAGAAGAAGCGGGATGAGGCGCGGAGTTTAAGTCGTGGACTCGCCGAGTCGTGTCCCGGACTTGGCGAGTAGCTGCTGTCTGGACTAAAACCCTAATCCAGGGGTTTGCACCCTATTTAAACAACCTTATGTAGCCTCCATTCCCCCTTTATACTCCCAAACACTTCTCATCAAAACCCTAGCCGTTTGTGCTTTGTTGAGGCCATTTTTGGTGTTCTTGTGTGATTATAAAGCTTGGAAGGAAGAAAGGAGCTTGGAACTTGAGTTAGGGACAGTAGATCCAGGGAGTTTACTTCATGTTCAGCAACTTCAAGCCGGAGGATTTCCGGAGCAGCAGCGGACGGAGGTTTCCCGCACTGATTATCAGCAGCTACTTGTAGGAGGTGAGTTACCTTCCAGTAGGGGTGGGTCTAAGGCCACAATGTCGGCCCACCAATGAGGAGCATTTAAAAGATGATTGTCTTTGTGATAATTATCTTGGTCTGATATGTGTTTGGTTATGAGTTATATCGGTACGATATGTTACATGCATGATAGGGATAGTTTCCCTGATAGTGGTCCTTAGGACCAAGGGGTAGGTCAGTACCCGGATATGCCTGAGTGTATGCTTATATCTTGTTATTGTATGCTAGTGGTAAGGGGTGGAATAGTCCCCAGTTACCGATTGAAAGATACCGATGATGATTACCGGTTGAAAGATACCGATGACGATTACCGGTTGAAAGATACCGATGACGATTACCGGTTGAAAGATACCGATAGTATTGTATGGTATGTGGTATGATGGGGGAAATCACTAAGCTTTGTGCTTACGGTTTCAGTTTTTGGTTTTAGGTACCTCTTCGTCTAAGGGAAAGAGCCGGCGGCGTAGCATGGCATCACACACACATCTGATTTTCCGCATGGTGTTTTCTGGGATTGTACTCTGATATGATATTTTTTTATGTTGCGGGTTTCAAACATGATACTTGATTTTATGAGATGACGTGTTTATACAATATTTCTAGTGAATGTTTTATGAGTTAATTAATTAAAAATGAAAGTTTTGGACTTGAATTTTGGGATGTTACAAGTTGGTATCAGAGCCCTGGTTTGAGGGATTCGGACACACCCTCGGGGGGGGGGGGGGGGTGTCTGGACTCAAACTGATGGGCTAAAAGATTTTTACAATAAAATGGTTTCTAAAAATCTAAACGGAAGGATTTTAAGAAGTGTGATGCATGCGACCGGCCGGGCTCAAGTAAGTTTTCCCCAAGATACCCGTACTTGTTATGTTATGCTATATGGCTTTAATTCAGAATTGCATGCTAGAATAGGACTAAGAATCTAGGAGGATGCCTTGTGTGCCTGATATATGATTATGTGAATTGCATGCTAGTTAGGGCTAAGGATCTAAGAGGATGCCTTATATGCCTGTTGGATGAGCTATATGCTAGGACTGTTTAGTCAGCAGTAGGATGGCCTGTACAGGTTATGCCTGATTTGGTTACTCGATGGATGAATGTTGCTTGCTTTGTGCTATAGGGGTTCTGGCTATTTCCAACTAACTAAGGAGCAGATATGTAACAGTAGCTGCAAGTTAGTTAGGGGAAGTAGTAGGGGCTCCTAGTGTAGCTGATGGCGGAAGGTAGGTCGGAGAGCACCCTAGGGAAGCCGAGGATGAGGTCAGTGGAAAGGGTATCGGTAAAATGGACTTGGTGAAGTCAAAGAAATCCTTGAGGAAAGTACAGGTAGATGTGGAAGGTAGTATGGGCCCGTACTACTGAAAGCAGAGGACCCGTACTCGAATCAAGGAGGGCCTAGATGAAACCGGGAACCTTGGAGAGCGTGTTAGATCTCTCGAGTATATGTATGATCCTGATATTTATGCGTGTATTTTCAGCATGGTGACCACACGACATGGAGCAGGAGGTTCCAGATCAGGATCGGGATCAAGCTCAGGTGAGGGATCCGAGCAGGTTGATGACGGGCTGCGCGAGTTCATCGCGTCTGAGATCACGAGAGGCATCCTTGAGTCGACCCCTATCATTTTTGGGTCGATCAAGGAAGGGATTGTTGAGCTGATGGAGGATCGCCTCCGAGCATTCAGGAGTGCTATGGCGTCTAGCCAGGTGGGTATGCGCACACTGACCTTTAAGGACTTTCGAGGGAGTGGAGCGTTAGATTTCCATGGGGTGAAAGACCCCATTGCCGCTAGGAGATGGATCGCAGACATTGAGTCTGTGCAGCTGACGAGGTTCTGCCCGGAGGGGTCGAAGGTGAGATATGCAGCAGGATGCTTGCGAGACAGGGCTAGAGATTGGTGGGAGTCTGTTGGTGACTCATTGGGAGCCTCGGTTGTTGAGGCTATGACATGGTCAGACTTTGTGACCAGATTCAAGGCAGAGTTTGCGCCAACTGTGGAGCTTCAGCGACTGGCCAGGGAGTTCTTGGATATGAGGCAGACTATAGAGACTGTGGCGGAGATCACCACCAAGTTCCGGGAGAGGGCATTGCTGGTGCCCCAGTATAATGGAGATGAGGATATGAGGAGGACCCGCAACCACGACATGCTACGAGATGAAATTCGGGAGCATGTTAGTTTTTCAGCTTGCCCTACCTTGGATTCCATGATTGTCAGGGCTAGGGAGAGGGAGATTTATCTGGAGCACGTCCATAAGAGGAAGACAGTGGAGGGGCTGACGACTGGGGCTTCGGGGAAGAAACCTAAGGGATCTGATGGTAGGCCGAAAGGCCAGGCAGGACGGGTCCGCTGTGGGAAATGCGGTCGGTCACATGAGGGAGCTTGTCGCACCGGGCCGGGTTCGGGCTGCTATAAGTGTGGAAAGGTGGGACATTTTGGCATGGATTGTACTGCCCCCGCCCCTACGGTACAGATGAAAGACCTGATATGCTTCCATTGCAATCAGAGGGGCCACAAAAGGGCCAATTGCTCGAGATTGACAGCAGCATCAGCAGCGTCGCCGGTCTCAGCGACGACGCGGGTTATAGATGGCCGGAAGGTCAAGGCAGAGGCTCCAGTGGTGTGGAGCCGAGCATTTTAGCTGACAGCCGAGGAGGCGCGCACTGCACCTGATGTGGTGACGGGTATGATTCTTTTCCTCTGATTTACTTTTATGATGTTTATGTTATTGATATGTGCTCGGTTTAGGATCGTTCCATGTGAACGAAATCCCAGTTCAGGTGTTGTTTGATTCGGGCGCTACCCGATCGTTTGTTTCTCTTGCGCTCAGCAAGAGATTTTCCGAGTCTTCGGGCATGTTGGATTGCCCTCTAGAGGTAGAGATTGCAGACGACTGATCGGTACGAGCATCAACGGTATTCCGAGATTGTGTGCTGAGATTATTCGTGGAGCGCTACTTGGTGGATCTGGTTCCCATACCTTTGCGAGAGAACAAGGTTATTATTGGTATGGATTGGCTAAGCCCCAATGGGGCAGTGATTGACTACGCGCAACAATTGGTGTGAATCAGGACCCCAAGTGGGGGAGAGTTGGTGATTCAAGGCGAGAGGCCGCAACGAGGACCAACTTTATGTTCGGAAGCTAGAGCTAGACGTTACCTGCAGCAGGGTTGCCCAGGTTATGTTGCGTATGTTATGGATACCTGGGAAATGGGTAGGGCGACGGTGGGCGATGTGCCCGTAGTACAAGAGTTCGCAGATGTATTCCCCGAGGAGTTTCCTGGGATACCTCCGGAGCGACAGGTGGAGTTCAGGATCCACCTAGTCGCTGGTACAGCTCCGATAGCCAAGGCACCGTATCGGTTGGCTCCTCCCGAGATGCAGGAGTTGTCTACATAGCTGCAGGAGCTGTTAGACAAGGGTTTCATTAGACTGAGCAGTTCACCCTGGGGAGCCCTGATTCTGTTTGTGAAGAAGAAGGACGGGTCGCATTAGATGTGTAAAGATTATCTGGATCTGAATAAGGTAACGGTGAAGAACCGCTACCCACTCCCGAGGATTGATGACCTCTTTGAGCAGCTACAGGGAGCATCTTGGTTCTCTAAGATTGATTTGCGTTCAGGGTATCATTAAATGAGGTTCAGATAGGAGAATATGTAGAAGACTGCATTCTGGACGCGTTATGCCCACTATGAGTTTGTGGTGATGCCTTTCGGGCTCACCAATGCTCCTGCCGCGTTCATGGATCTCATGAACCGTGTGTGTAGACCGATGTTAGACAGGTATGTGATAGTATTTATTTATGATATCTTGGTTTACTCCAAGATGCGAGAGTAGAATGAGGAGAATCTGTGGGAGGTTCTTGAGACTTTGAGGAGGGAGAACTTGTATGCTAAGTTCTCCAAGTGTGAGTTCTGGTTACGCGAGGTGCAGTTTCTTGGGCACCTTGTCAACCAAAATGGGATTTAGGTAGATCCGGCCAAAGTGGAGGCCGTGATGAGTGGGGAGGTTCCGAGGTCTCCATCTGAGATTCAGAGCTATCTGGGATTGGCAGGCTACTATCGGAGATTCATTCAGGACTTCTCCAAGATACCAGTTCTGCTCACCCGACTGACTAAGAAGTCGGTGGTGTATCACTGGGGGCCTAAGCAGTAGGCCGCGTTCGAGGCACTGATACAGAGATTGTGTGAGGCGCCAATCTTAGCCCTGCCAGAGGGCATGGAGGGTTTTGTTGTGTACTGTGATGCATCCATCGCAGGTTTGGGCGCGGTATTGATGTAGAGAAGGCATGTCATCGCCTACACGTCGAGGCAGCTAAAGCCTCACAAGGCGAACTACCCGACGCATAATTTGGAGTTGGGGGCTGTTGTATTCTCCCTCAAGATTTGGCATCATTACCTCTATGGGGTTCGTTGTACGATTTACACGAACCACAAGAGTTTGAGGTATGTCATGGACTAGCCAAATCTGAATATGAGGCAGCGTCGGTGGCTTGATGTGGTAAAGGATTATGATTGTGAGATCCTCTACCACCCGAAGAAGGCCACTGTCGTGGCCGATGCGCTTAGTCACAAGGCAGCGCCGATCAGGGATATCTGTATGAGGATGACAGTGGTGACTCCACTTCTGGAGCAGATTCGGGAGGCTCAGTAGGAGGCTATGAAGGAGGAACATCGGAAGAGTGAGCGGATTGTGGGGCAAGTTTCCTCCTTTGACTATGATAGCCGAGGGTTGTTGACTCTTCACCGTAGGGTGGGGGTCCATTATCATGGAGGCGTGCACCAAGTCCTGATGGAGGAGGCGCACAAATCCTGGTTCTCCATTCATCCCGGGGCGACAAAGATGTATAGGGATCTTCGTCTGGACTATTGGTGGCCCTGCATGAAGCAGGATGTGGCATGGTACGTGGAGTGATGTTTGATCTGCAGGAAGGCCAAGGCCGAGCATCAGAGACCACACGACAAGATGCAACCGTTGGATATTCCACTGTGGAATTGGGAAGACATCACGATGGAATTTATCACCAAGCTTCCTAGGACCGCGCGATGAGTAGATTTGATCTGGGTCATCGTCGATCGATTGACCAAGAGCGCCTACTTTATCCCGATTCAAGAGAGCATTTCGGCCGAGAAATTGGCCAAAATCTATATCAGGGAGGTGGTGGCGCGACACGGTGTGCCAGTCTCAGTGATTTCAGATAGGGATGTGCGGTTCACTTCCAGGTTTTGGAAGAAATTCCACGACGAGTTGGGTACTTGTCTGAATTTCAGCACCGCCTTTCACCCGCAGACGGATGGCCAGAGCGATCGGACCATCCAGACTCTGGAGGACATGCTGCGTGCATGTGTTTTAGACTTCGGAGGTAGCTGGGATACCTACCTTCCGTTGGCGGAGTTCTCGTATAATAATAGCTATCATCCGAGTATCGACCGTCCTCCCTTCGAGATGTTTTATGGGAGGAGGTGCAGGACCCCGATATGTTGGGGCGAGGTTGGCCATAGGGTCATCAGGAGCACCGGAGTAGTGCTCAAGACGACAGAGAAGATTCAGCAGGTCCGGAGCAGACTTCAGGCTGCTCAGAGTCGGCATAAAAGTCATGCTGATAGACGTCGATCAGACCTGGAGTTCCAGGTCGGGGATATGGTTCTCCTAAAGGTGTCGCCATGGAAGGGCGTCATCCGATTCAGGAAACGGGGCAAGTTGGGTCCCAGGTATATTGGACCGTTTAGGGTTGTAGCCCGGGTGGGCAAGGTAGCATACCGGCTGGATCTGCCAACTGAACTCAGTCAGATCCATAGCATTTTCCATGTCTCCCAGCTGCGGAAGTGCCTGGTGGACGACTCAGCAGTGGTACCCTTTCAGGACATTCAGGTTGATGACAACCTGAATTACATCGAGCGGCCTGTAGCGATCCTCGACCGGAAGTCGAAGGATCTAAGGAACAAGATGGTAGAACTAGTAAAGGTGCAATGGCAGCACCGAAAGGGCTCAGAATGGACATGGGAGCCGATGGATGAGATGATGGAGCATTACCCAGAGTTGTTCCAGGATCGAGCAGCAGACTTCGAGGACGAAGCCTAAAATAAGTGGGGGAGATTTGTATCACCTGGTTCTTGGTACGTATTATGTTATCAAATCTTTGATTATTTTGCATTTTGGTCTTGGAATCGACGAGTTGAAGGACTAACTCGCCGAGTAGAAGCGGAATAAGGCGCGAAGTTTAAGTCGTGGACTCGCCGAGTCGGGTCCCGGACTCGGCGAGTAGTTGCTGTCTGGACTAAAACCCTAATCCAGGGGTTTGCACCCTATTTAAACAACCTTATGCAACCTCCATTCCCCCTTTATGCTCCCAAACACTTCTCATCGAAACCCTAGCCGTTTGTGCTTTGTTGAGGCCATTTTTTGTGTTGTTGTGTGATAGTAAAGCATGGAAGGAAGAAAGGAGCTTGGAACTTGAGTTGGGGACAGTAAATCCAGGGAGTTTACTTCATCTTCAGCAACTTCAAGCCGAAGGATTTCCGGAGCAGCAGCGGACGGAGGTTGCCCGCACTGATTATCAGCAGCTACCTGTACGAGGTGAGTTACCGTCCAGTAGGGGTGGGTCTAAGGCCACAATGTCGGCCCACCAATGAGGAGCATTTAAAAGATGATTGTCTTTGTGATAATTATCTTGGTCTGGTATGTGTTTGGTTATGAGTTATATTTGTATGATATGTTACGTGCATGATAGGGATAGTTTCCCTGATAGTGGTCCTTAGGACCAAGGGGTAGGTCAGTACCCGGATATGCCTGACTGTATGCTTATATCTTGTTATTGTATGCTAGTGTTAAGGGGTGGAATAGTCCCCATTTACCGGTTGAAAGATACTGATGATGATTACCGGTTGAAAGATACCGATGATGATTACGGTTGAAAGATACCGATGGTATTGTACGGTATGTGGTATGATGGGGGAACTCACTAAGCTTTGTGCGTACCGTTTCAGTTTTTGGTTTCAGGTACCTCTTCGTGTAAGGGGAAAGAGCCGGCGGCGTAGCGTGGCATCACACACACATCTGATTTTCCGCACGATGTTTTCTGGGATTGTACTCTGATATGATATTTGTTTATGTTGTGGGTTTCAAACATGATACTTGATTTTATGAGATGAAGTGTTTATACAATATTTCTAGTGAATGTTTTATGAGTTGATTAATTAAAAATGAAATTTTTGGACTTGAATTTTGGGATGTTACAAGGACTGTTCCTAAAAATATTTCATGAATGCGAAGCCCAAGCCCTTCGACGAAAATGGAGGATTCGTTTCCCTAACTAGGTGGACTGAGAAAATCGAATCGATTTTCAAGATTTGTGCTTGTTTTGAGGCCATCAAAGTGAAGTTTTCCACATGCACCTTCACCGATATAGTGTTGACTTGGTGGAATAGCCAGGTCAAATCCGCAACTCTGCCGGTAGAAAATGCCATGGGTTGGGAGAGTTTAAAGGAACTCATGCTTACCGAGTACTGCCCATGGGGCGAGATGCAGAAGTTGGAGCACGAGCTCTGGAACCTGAAGATGAATGGTTCTGACATTGCTACTTACACAGCTAGATTATGCGATCTGGCTCTTCTATGTTCGGGGATGGTCACCCCGGAAAGCAAGAAGATAGAAAGGTACATTTGGGGATTGACGCCCCTAACTCAAGGAAATGTATTGGTTACTAAACCTCTCACATTCGACAGCGCCAAGTGCCTGGCGCAGACCCTGATAGATCACGGGGTTGATCTTGATGAAGTGGCAGCCGCTCCCGAACCACCAAAGGCGAGTGGTGGGAAGAAGAAGTTTTGGAACAAACAAAAGGGCCAGTCTTCGTAGGAACCCTCCAAGAAACAACAAGTTGTGGCAGTTCATACTGCTACCACTCCTGTCGTTGTTCCTACAACTCAAGCACCTGCCAGTAGATATGCTGGTGCTCTTCCAAGGTGCGACAAGTGCAACTTTCATCATCATGGGCAGTGTCGTGAGATGTTGTGCAACAGCTGTGGCATGGGGCACACAACTCGATTTTGCAAGACACCAGCCCAACCAACCAATCAAGCTCCTGGAGCGGGTGTTGGTCAAGCCTATTATGGTTGTGGGGAGATCGGGCACTTCAAGAGGAATTCTCCCAAGGCAACAACAATCGGAAACACAGGGAGAGTGCTAGTGATGGGTCAGGAGGAGGTAGTGTAACATCCCGTTTTAAATAGAATAATTAAAATAATAAACCCGGGACCCCGAGGATTAATTTTATTATTATTTTAGATTCTTATAGCCCAAAACAAATAATAATTACTGGGATGTTAGCTTCGGGGGTTAAATTGCAATTAAGAGACTTATTTTGAAAAGGTTTTGGTAGGAGGTGGGGCTATTTGGAATCATTTGGACCAAATATAAAAGAAATTATGGAAGTGAGGGTTAAAAAGTGAATATCGGATTTATTTTGTAAGGATTTTAGAAGGCAGGATAGGAATGGTAATTTCTGGACTGAATTTGAAGGATGACGGATAAGGAGGGACCATTTACGACATTATGAGAATTAGTTTTAAGGGTTCGGGTATTTAACCCTTCATTTCCATCACCCTCAAAACCCTAAACCTAAATGATACAACTGTCACTTCTCCTTATGCCTCCTCTTTACCCTCCAAGTGCCACCCTCATTGTAAACCACCTTCGACTGCTGCCTAGTTGCGTCCGATCACCACCATGCCGCCTGTTCCGAGCAACCAAGACCAGCGATGATATCTTAATGGCCAGAGAACCTGCAGACCATCGGGAGGGCTGGCGGACAATCCTCCCCCAGCCGCCGCTACATCGTTGTTGTGGAAGACAAAGCTGCCAACCACCTCCATCTCCCTGTCGTGTTCTTCTCCTCTCTCTCTTCTCTGTTCCGTTTCCATTGTTGGTGACAATTCGAAGCGACCACCAATGGTCGCCGTTGTGCTGCTGTTATGCCACTTATGACGTTGTTTGCAAGAAAGAAAGCGGGTGGGTGTTTGTTTCTGCTGTAGAGTGTGTAGTAGTTGGTTCGGAAATCAAGAACAACCACCACCGCCACCGTGAGATGGCGGCTGCCGCCATAAACTACCTTGGGTGTGTATGTGTGTTATTAGTGAGTGTGTATGTGTTTATTAGTGTGACGTGTGTGTTGGTTAATTGGGGTTTAGCATTGTAATTGTAACAAAAGGGGAATAATGAAAAGAATAACCCAAACCACCACCATAGGGTGGTGGCTGCCGCCTCCAGCCGCTACCGGCCTCCGTGTCGGGTGGCGGTGTGCTTTGCTTTGTGGTATTGATTCGTAGGGATGCTTGAAACCCTAATGGGCTTAATAAAACTCTAGTCGGCTTAATGGGGCCCAATAAAGCCCTAATTGACCTAATAAAATCCTAATTGGGCCCAATAAGGCCCAATGTGACCTAAAAGCCCAATCAATGGACTAATGGGCTAGTATTGTGTTGGGAAACCATAATTAGGGTTTGGAAAACCCTAATAGCATAAAACCCTAATTTTTGGGAATTGATCGGCACACACATAAGAATTATTTAATAACTTGAAATGTTAAATAATAGTCATTGGCAAATTAATGTAAGGCAACAATGGACTTAATAGATTAAGTCCGCAATGGGTTAAGTAAGAAACACTTAACCCTAATCATCATTTCATGTGAAAGCCCTAATCTTACTCGGGCCTTGAGTTGGGCCTTACTATTGGGCTTTGGTGATTGGACTAATAATGGGCTTTCCAAGAATAAGTAAATGGAGTAAATAATTGTATGGGCTTAAGGATAAGGCCCATGTGAGAGCCTTAGGCCCAATTTGGAAAATTGGGCCTTAGATGGACCATAATTGGTCCTTTCTGAGTATGTGATATTGGGCCATGGGAATTGGATTGGAATAATGGGATGAGCCTTAAGGAAAGACCGTGTAGAGGTCTGGGCCCAATTTGGAAAATTGGGCCATATGTTGTACTTTGGCCCATTACTTGACTTTTGGGTCTGTGGAGTGTGAGTTGGACCTTGGACGTGGAACCAATTATTAATTGGGTATTGTTTGATGTTGATAGTCCGGGAAGTTGTCAACCAGCAGCTGGAGTTTTATCTGCGGGACTTCAGCAGTTCCAGGTGAGTTATCCTCACTATATCCACAGGGTCTACGACACCAAGGCCGACCCTTTATGATTTACGTCCTGGTTTAGGATGGTTGCTATGTTATTGATATGCTAGATTACATCTTGGTTTAGGATGGTTGCTATGTTATTGATATGCTTGATTACATCCTGGTTTAGGATGGTTGCTATGTTATTGATATGCTTGATTACATCCTGGTTTAGGATGGTTGCTATGTTATTGATATGCTTGATTACATCCTGGTTTAGGATGGTTTCTATGTTATTGATATGCTAGATTACATCCTAGTTTAGGATGGTTGCTATGTTATTGATATGCTAGATTACATCCTTGTTTAGGATGGTTGCTATGTTATTGATATGCTAGATTACATCCTGGTTTAGGATGGTTGCTATGCTATTGATATGCTAGATTTCATCCTGCTTTAGGATGGTTGCTATGTTAGATTTCGGATAGATCGGTATCCTGGTTATAGTATGTTTGTATGTTGTTATGATCTGTTAGATCGGTATCCTGGTAGATAGGATGTTGTTATGCTATTATGATTGTTATATCGGTATCCTGGTATATAGGATGATGCTATGTTAGTGACCTGGTTAGGTCGGTATCCTGGTTATAGGATGTGGCTACGATTGGTGATCTATTAGATTGGTATGACTGTTATATATATATATATATATATATATATATATATATATATATGCAAGTGTTTGATATTTATGTACACATGCTTGTTTGATTTGGGGTTGGGTTGAGGCAATCCTACTTTGTGCTAGAGGCCAACATACCCAGGGCGGTCCGGATAAGCTGAAGGCCCTGCAAAGGGATTCAGTCAGACCGAAGGCCCGACGAGCGGTCCGGATAGGCTGTAGGCCCTGCGAGGCGGTCCAGACGTGTCGAAGGCTCAGAGAACAGTCCATATAGACTGAAGGCCTGTGAGGCGGTCCAGTCAAGCTGACAACTTATTATCCATGCTGTTGTGTATGGGTTATATGATATGGTTATGTTGTATGGTGTTGGTATTTTGGGGTAACTCACTAAGCTCTCGGGCTTACAGTTTCAGTTTATTGTTTCAGGTACATCAGATGATCGCAGGAAGGCAAAGGCGTGATCGTACAACTCCTCATATTTTATGGTCTTATGAATTGATTCTGGGGATACTCTGATGTCTAAACTATTTTGAAAACAAACTATAATAATTTGATGGTTTTAAAATGTATTAAAAAGTTTTAATTTGGCTCAAATTTTATGGGTGTTACAGGCAGTTGCTGATCCCACCGTTGTTACGGGTACGTTCCTCCTCGACAACTCTTATGCATGCATTCTTTTTAATTCTGGTGCAGAGAAAAGTTTTGTTAGTAATGCATTTAAGCATCTTCTTAAGCATAAATCCCAACCGTTAACCGAAACATTTACCGTTGAGATGGCTAACGGAAAGAAAGAGAGCACTAACGACATATTCATAAGTTGTACCCTTACCCTAAACGACCATTCCTTCCCAATCAACTGTATGCCAATTTCCATAAAAAGCTTCGACGTTATCATCGACATGGATTGGTTGAGCCCCAATCATGCTGATATCCTTTGTTATGAAAAAGCCATTCGCCTCAATCTGCCCTCTGGCGAAACTCTTATTATCTATGGTGATAAACTCAGCTCAAACCTTCGTATCATTTCATGTAATTAAGCCCAGAAATATCTGCGAAAGGAGTGCCATGCATTCCAAGCCCATGTCGTTAATGAGAAGCAGGAAGTTAAAGACCTTGAGAGCATCCCCAAAGTTTGCAACTTTCCTGATGTATTCCCCGAAGATCTTCCCGGAATCCCTCCCGAGCGCCAAGTTGAATTTCTTATCGACTTAATTCTCAGAGCTACTCCTGTAGCTAAATCCCTATACCGTCTAGAGCTGGCAGAAATGCAAGAGCTATCCAGCCAACTCAATGAAAAAACTCAATAAAGGATTCATGAGACCGAGTTCCTCACCCTGGGGAGCCCCGATATTATTTATGAAAAATAAGTATGGATCCTTTTGTATGTATATCGATTATCATGAATTGAAAGAGCTTATCATCAAGAACCGTTATCCCCTACCCATAATCGATGACCTCTTCGATCAACTGCAAGGAGCCAGTTACTTCTAAAAGATAGACCTAAGATCCGAGTACCATCAACTACGAGTCCATGAGGGTGATGTCCCTAATACCACATTTCAGACTCGGTATGGTCACTACGATTTTGTAGTAATGCCCTTTGGTCTAACCAACGCACTGGCGGTATTCATGGATCTGATGAATCGGGAGTGCCGCCCTTTCTGAGACAAGTTCAAAATTGTGTTCATTATTGATATACTTGTCTACTCTCAGAGTGAAGAAGATCATAGACATCACTTGGGGCTAGTGTTAGAAACTCTAAGGGCGGAGAAACTTTATGTAAAATTCTCTAAGTGTGAACTATGGATCAGAAAAGTAACTTTCCTTGGTCACGTGGTTAGCGAGGAATGCATACACGTTGTGTGACATGCCCATTTTCACGGCCAAAAAAGACCGATTTTGTTTATGCTTTATAAAAATCAGAGTACTTCTTTTAATAAAAATCTTGCGGAATTTGTTCCCAAAAAAACATGATAAATACGTTATCAAAGCATTTCTGAAGAAATGTATTTTTATTCATTTTAAAACATTTGGGATGTCATCATTAATACAGAAACATAAGCATAAACAGAACTTACATTCATTTACACTAATGATCTACATCTCTTTTAAATCTCTCAGTGTAATGTGACTTCA